>NC_090361.1:19385689-20083527 GCF_035084215.1 Heptranchias perlo
CTCTTTGTAATGGTCTCTCTCTGTTCATCTCACTCTCTCTCTCTCTCTGTTGATCTCTCTCTCTGATCTCTTTCTGATCTCTCTCTCTGTCGATCTCTCTCTCTGTCGATCTCTCTCTCTGTCGATCTCTCTCTCTGTCGATCTCTCTCTCTGTCGATCTCTCTCTCTGTCGATCTCTCTCTCTGTCGATCTCTCTCTCTCTGTCGATCTCTCTCTGTCGATCTCTCTCTGTCGATCTCTCTCTGTCGATCTCTCTCTCTCTGTCGATCTCTCTCTGTCGATCTCTCTCTCTCTGTCGATCTCTCTCTCTCTGTCGATCTCTCTCTCTGTGTCGATCTCTCTCTCTGTGTCGATCTCTCTCTGTGTCGATCTCTCTCTCTGTGTCGATCTCTCTCTGTGTCGATCTCTCTCTGTGTCGATCTCTCTCTCTGTGTCGATCTCTCTCTCTGTGTCGATCTCTCTCTCTGTCGATCTCTCTCTCTGTCGATCTCTCTCTCTGTCGATCTCTCTCTCTCTGTGTCGATCTCTCTGTGTCGATCTCTCTCTCTGTGTCGATCTCTCTCTCTGTGTCGATCTCTCTCTCTGTGTCGATCTCTCTCTCTGTCGATCTCTCTCTCTGTGTGTCGATCTCTCTCTCTCTCTCTGTGTCGATCTCTCTCTTTCTGTGTCGATCTCTCTCTCTCTCTGTGTCGATCTCTCTCTCTGTGTCGACCTCTCTCTCTGTGTCGACCTCTCTGTCGATCTCTCTCTCTCTGTCGATCTCTCTCTCTCTGTCGGTCGATCTCTCTCTCTCTGTCGATCTCTCTCTCTCTCTCTCTCTCTGTCGATCTCTCTCTCTCTCTCTCTCTGTCGATCTCTCTCTCTCTCTCTCTCTCTGTCGATCTCTCTCTCTCTCTGTCGATCTCTCTCTCTCTCTGTCGATCTCTCTCTCTCTCTGTCGATCTCTCTCTCTCTGTCGATCTCTCTCTCTCTCTCTGTCTCTCTATCGATCTGTCGATCTCTCTGTCGATCTCTCTCTCTGTCGATCTCTCTCTCTCTGTCGATCTCTCTCTCTCTCTGTCGATCTCTCTCTCTCTCTGTCGATCTCTCTCTCTCTCTGTCGATCTCTCTCTCTGTGTGTCGATCTCTCTCTCTCTGTGTCGATCTCTCTCTCTCTGTGTCGATCTCTCTCTCTGTGTCGATCTCTCTCTCTGTGTGTCGATCTCTCTCTCTCTCTGTCGATCTCTCTCTCTCTGTGTCGATCTCTCTCTCTCTGTGTCGATCTCTCTCTCTCTGTGTCGATCTCTCTCTCTCTGTGTCGATCTCTCTCTCTCTGTGTCGATCTCTCTCTCTCTGTGTCGATCTCTCTCTCTGTGTCGATCTCTCTCTCTGTGTCGATCTCTCTCTCTCTCTCTCGATCTCTCTCTCTGTCGATCTCTCTCTCTCTCTCTGTCGATCTCTCTCTCTGTCGATCTCTCTCTCTGTCGATCTCTCTCTCTGTCGATCTCTCTCTCTGTCGATCTCTCTCTCTGTCGATCTCTCTCTCTGTCGATCTCTCTCTCTGTCGATCTCTCTCTCTATGTCGATCTCTCTCTCTCTGTCGATCTCTCTCTCTCTGTTGATCTCTCTCTCTGTGTCGATCTCTCTGTGTCGATCTCACTCTCTGTGTCGATCTCACTCTCTGTGTCGATCTCTCTCTCTGTGTCGATCTCTCTCTCTCTGTCGATCTCTCTCTCTCTGTGTCGATCTCTCTATCTCTGTGTCGACCTCTCTCTCTTTGTGTCGACCTCTCTGTCGATCTCTCTGTCGGTCGATCTCTCTCTCTCTCTGTCGATCTCTCTCTCTCTCTCTGTCGATCTCTCTCTCTCTCTCTCTGTCGATCTCTCTCTCTCTCTCTCTCTGTCGATCTCTCTCTCTCTCTCTCTCTGTCGATCTCTCTCTCTATGTCGATCTCTCTCTCTCTGTCGATCTCTCTCTCTGTCGATCTCTCTCTCTCTGTCGATCTCTCTGTGTCGATCTCACTCTCTGTGTCGATCTCTCTCTCTGTGTCGATCTCTCTCTCTGTGTCGATCTCTCTCTCTGTGTCGATCTCTCTCTCTGTGTCGATCTCTCTATCTCTCTGTGTCGATCTCTCTCTCTCTCTCTGTGTCGATCTCTCTCTCTCTGTGTCGACCTCTCTCTCTTTGTGTCGACCTCTCTGTCGATCTCTCTGTCGGTCGATCTCTCTCTCTCTGTCGATCTCTCTCTCTCTCTCTGTCGATCTCTCTCTCTCTCTCTCTCTGTCGATCTCTCTCTCTCTCTCTCTCTGTCGATCTCTCTCTCTCTCTCTCTCTCTGTCGATCTCTCTCTCTGTCGATCTCTCTCATCTATCTCTCTCATCTCTCTCACTCATCTCTCTCATCTCTCCCTCTGTGTGATCTCTCTCTCTCTTGATCTCTTGATCTTTCTCTCTAGTTGATCTCTCTCTCTCTCTGATCTCTCTGTTGATCTCACTCTCTCTCTCTGGATCTCTCGCTCTGTTGATCTCTGTCTCTCTGATATCTGTCTCTCTTTGTAATGGTCTCTCTCTGTTCATCTCACTCTCTCTCTCTCTCTCTCTCTCTCTCTCTCTCTCTGTTGATCTCTCTCTCTGATCTCTTTCTGATCTCTCTCTCTGTCGATCTCTCTCTCTCTCTCTCTGTCGATCTCTCTCTCTGTCGATCTCTCTCTGTCGATCTCTCTCTCTATGTCGATCTCTCTCTCTCTCTGTCGATCTCTCTCTCTCTGTCGATCTCTCTTTCTGTGTCGATCTCTCTGTGTCGATCTCACTCTCTGTGTCGATCTCACTCTCTGTGTCGATCTCTCTCTCTCTGTCGATCTCTCTCTCTGTGTCGATCTCTCTCTCTCTCTGTGTCGATCTCTCTCTCTCTCTGTGTCGATCTCTCTATCTCTCTGTGTCGATCTCTCTCTCTCTCTCTCTGTCGATCTCTCTCTCTCTCTCTCTCTGTCGATCTCTCTCTCTGTCGATCTCTCTCTCTGTCGATCTCTCTCTCTGTCGATCTCTCTCTCTCTCTCTCTGTCGATCTCTCTCTCTCTCTCTGTCGATCTCTCTCTCTCTGTCGATCTCTCTCTCTGTCGATCTCTCTCTCTCTCTCTCTGTCGATCTTTCTCTCTGTTGATCTCTCTCTCTCTCTGATCTCTCTGTTGATCTCACTCTCTCTCTCTGGATCTCTCGCTCTGTTGATCTCTGTCTCTCTGATATCTGTCTCTCTTTGTAATGGTCTCTCTCTGTTCATCTCACTCTCTCTCTCTCTCTCTCTCTGTTGATCTCTCTCTCTGATCTCTTTCTGATCTCTCTCTCTGTCGATCTCTCTCTCTCTGTCGATCTCTCTCTCTGTCGATCTCTCTCTCTGTCGATCTCTCTCTCTGTCGATCTCTCTCTCTGTCGATCTCTCTCTCTGTCGATCTCTCTCTGTCGATCTCTCTCTCTATGTCGATCTCTCTCTCTCTGTCGATCTCTCTCTCTCTGTCGATCTCTCTCTCTGTGTCGATCTCTCTGTGTCGATCTCACTCTCTGTGTCGATCTCTCTCTCTGTGTCGATCTCTCTCTCTGTGTCGATCTCTCTCTCTCTGTGACGATCTCTCTATCTCTCTGTGTCGATCTCTCTCTCTCTCTCTGTGTCGATCTCTCTCTGTGTCGACCTCTCTCTCTCTGTGTCGACCTCTCTGTCGATCTCTCTCTCTGTCGGTCGATCTCTCTCTCTCTCTCTCTGTCGATCTCTCTCTCTCTCTCTCTCTGTCGATCTCTCTCTCTCTCTCTCTGTCGATCTCTCTCTCTCTCTCTCTCTGTCGATCTCTCTCTCTGTCGATCTCTCTCTCTCTCTCTCTGTCGATCTCTCTCTCTCTCTGTCGATCTCTCTCATCTATCTCTCTCATCTCTCTCTCTCATCTCTCTCATCTCTCCCTCTGTGTGATCTCTCTCTCTCTTGATCTCTCTTGATCTTTCTCTCTGTTGATCTCTCTCTCTCTCTGATCTCTCTGTTGATCTCACTCTCTCTCTCTGGATCTCTCGCTCTGTTGATCTCTGTCTCTATGATATCTGTCTCTCTTTGTAATGGTCTCTCTCTGTTCATCTCACTCTCTCTCTCTCTCTCTCTCTGTTGATCTCTCTCTCTGATCTCTTTCTGATCTCTCTCTCTGTCGATCTCTCTCTCTCTCTCTCTGTCGATCTCTCTCTCTGTCGATCTCTCTGTCGATCTCTCTCTGTCGATCTCTCTCTCTATGTCGATCTCTCTCTCTCTGTCGATCTCTCTTTCTGTGTCGATCTCTCTCTCTGTGTCGATCTCTCTGTGTCGATCTCACTCTCTGTGTCGATCTCACTCTCTGTGTCGATCTCTCTCTCTCTCTCTGTGTCGATCTCTCTCTCTGTGTCGATCTCTCTCTCTCTGTGTCGATCTCTCTCTCTGTGTCGATCTCACTCTCTGTGTCGATCTCTCTCTCTGTGTCGATCTCTCTCTCTGTGTCGATCTCTCTCTCTGTGTCGATCTCTCTCTCTGTGTCGATCTCTCTCTCTCTGTCGATCTCTCTCTCTGTGTCGATCTCTCTCTCTCTGTGTCGATCTCACTCTCTGTGTCGATCTCACTCTCTGTGTCGATCTCTCTCTCTCTCTCTGTGTCGATCTCTCTCTCTCTCTGTGTCGATCTCTCTCTCTCTCTCTGTGTCGATCTCTCTCTCTGTGTCGATCTCTCTCTCTGTGTCGATCTCTCTCTCTCTCTCTGTCGATCTCTCTATCTCTCTGTGTCGATCTCTCTCTCTCTCTCTCTGTCGATCTCTCTCTCTCTGTGTCGACCTCTCTCTGTGTCGACCTCTCTGTCGATCTCTCTCTCTGTCGGTCGATCTCTCTCTCTCTGTCGGTCGATCTCCCTCTCTCTGTCGATCTCTCTCTATCTCTCTCTGTCGATCTCTCTCTCTCTCTCTCTCTCTGTCGATCTCTCTCTCTCTCTCTCTGTCGATCTCTCTCTCTGTCGATCTCTCTCTCTCTCTGTCGATCTCTCTCTCTCTCTCTCTGTCGATCTCTCTCTCTCTCTCTGTCGATCTCTCTCTCTCTCTCTCTGTCGATCTCTCTCTCTCTCTCTCTGTCGATCTCTCTCTCTCTCTGTCGATCTCTCTCTCTCTCTCTGTCGATCTCTCTCTCTGTCGATCTCTCTCTCTCTCTCTGTCGATCTCTCTCTGTCGATCTCTCTCTCTCTCTCTGTCGATCTCTCTCTCTGTCGATCTCTCTCTCTCTCTGCCGATCTCTCTCTCTCTCTGTTAATTTCTCTCTCTGTTGATTTCTCTCTCTGTGTCAATCTCTCTCTCTTGATCTCTCTCTCTGTCGATCTCGCTCTGTGTCAATCTCTCTCTCTCTGATTTCTCTCTCTCTCATCTCTCTCTCTCTCTCATCTCTCTCTCTCTCTCATCTCTCTCATCTCTCTCTCTGTGATCTTGATCTCTCTTGATCTCTCTCTGTTGATCTCTCTCTCTCTGATCTCTCTGATCTCACTCTCTCTCTCTGGATCTCTCGCTCTGTTGATCTCTGTCTCTCTGATAACTGTCTCTCTTTGTAATGGTCTCTCTCTGTTGATCTCACTCTCTCTCTCTCTCTCTCTCTCTCTGTTGATCTCTCTCTCTGATCTCTTTCTGATCTCTCTCTGTCGATCTCTCTCTGTCGATCTCTCTCTGTCGATCTCTCTCTGTCGATCTCTCTCTCTCTTCGATCTCTCTCTCTTGATCTCTCTCTGTCGATCTCTCTCTCTCTGTCGATCTCTCTCTCTGTCGATCTCTCTCTCTGTCAATCTCTCTCTCTTGATCTCTCTCTGTCGATCTCTCTCTCTCTCTGTCAATCTCTCTCTCTTGATCTCTCTCTGTCGATCTCTCTCTCTCCGTGTCGATCTCTCTCTCTCTCGATCTCGCTCTGTGTCAATCTCTCTCTGATTTCTCTCTCTCTCATCTCTCTCTCTCTCTCTCTCATCTCTCTCTCTCTGTGATCTCTCTCTCTCTGTTGATCTCTCTCTCTCTCTCTCTCTCTCTCTCTCTGATCTCTCTGCTGATCTCACTCTCTCTGATCTCTCTGTTGATCTCACTCTCTCTCTGGATCTCTCGCTCTGTTGATCTCTGTCTCTCTGATATCTGTCTCTCTTTGTAATGGTCTCTCTCTGTTGATCTCACTCTCTCTCTCTCTCTCTGTTGATCTCTCTCTGATCTCTTTCTGATCTCTCTCGCTGTTGATCTCTCTCTCTTTGATCTCTCTGTCTGATCTCTCTGTCTGATCTCGCTCTCTTTGATCTCTCACTCTCTCCTTGATCTTTTGCTCTATCTCTCTCTGTCTGTTGATCTCTCTCTCTCCATCTCTCTCTCTCCATCTCTCTCTCTCTCTCTCTGTTGATCTCTCTCCCTCTCTCTCTTGATCTCTCTCTGATCTCTCTGTTGATCTCTCTCTCTGTTGATGTTGACCTCTCTCTCTGATCTCTCTCTCTGATCTCTCTCTCTCTGATCTCTCTCGATCTCTCTCTCTTGATCTCTCTCTCTTGATCTCTCTCTCTCTCGATCTCTCTCTGATCGATCTCTCTCTCTGTTGATCTCTCTCTCTCTGTTGATCTCTCTCTTGATCTCGCTCTCTCTCTGATCGATCTCTCTCTGATCGATCTCTCTCTGATCGATCTCTCTGATCGATCTCTCTGATCGATCTCTCTGATCGATCTCTCTGTGTTGATCTCTCTGTGTTGATCTTTCTGTGTTGATCTTTCTGTGTTGATCTCTCTCTCTGATCGATCTCTCTCTCTGATCGATCTCTCTCTCTCTGATCGATCTCTCTCTCGTTGATCTCTCGCGCGCTCTGTTGATCTCTCGCGCGCTCTCTGATCTCTCTGTTGATTTCTCTCTCTGATCTCTCTCTCGTTGATCTCTCGCGCGCTCTGTTGATCTCTCGCGCGCTCTGTTGATCTCTCGCGCGCTCTCTGATCTCTCTCTGTTGATCTCTCTCTCTCTCTCTCTCTCTCTGTTGATCTCTCTCTCTGTTGATCTCTCTCTCTGTTGATCTCTCTCTCTGATCGATCTCTCTCTCTCTGATCGATCTCTCTCTCGTTGATCTCTCGCGCGCTCTGTTGATCTCTCGCGCGCTCTCTGATCTCTCTGTTGATTTCTCTCTCTGATCTCTCTCTCGTTGATCTCTCGCGCGCTCTGTTGATCTCTCGCGCGCTCTGTTGATCTCTCGCGCGCTCTCTGATCTCTCTCTGTTGATCTCTCTCTCTCTCTCTCTCTCTGTTGATCTCTCTCTCTGTTGATCTCTCTCTCTGTTGATCTCTCTCTCTCTCTGTTGATCTCTCTCTCTCTCTCTGTTGATCTCTCTCTCTCTGTCCCCCCTCTCTCTCTCGCTCATGCCCTGCACACTCCACCTTCTTCCAGTGTTTCAGGGAGATTCACTTCCTCTCTGTGAATCAGTTATAGAACCACCAATTTGCTGTTCTTTTTTTTCCTATCTGTGCAGTAGATTCAGGAATGGGGTAATGTCGCCCAACCCTAAAAACCCTGGTGTGTTTGTAGCCTGGATTTGCTAACTGGCCAGATGGGAACGTGGAGGTGACTAAGCAGTCGGGGTTTCACTGCTGACAGTGCTGGGAAGATGTTGTTTTTAATGTAATAGTAGCATTTCCTTGTTTTCAGCTCTTCCGCTTCCATTAGCAAATGATGCTGGCAGCCGGTCATCTTCATCAGAAACCTCACCACAACATCACCCACACCCTTCACGCCCTCGGCACATGCTCAGTCTCCCGCAGCCTCAGTACCTGCTACAGAAGAGCATGGAAAGGTAAGAAAAGGCAGTCTCTCCCTCGTTCATGTCAAGTGGCAGTACTTTTTGCCTATTTAAATCTTGCTGCAGCACAAATCAAAGGTGGAATTCAAGATTAATGTCTCTGCAAAGAATACAACAGAATATTATAATCCAGTATTGGGAAGATTTCACACCATTTGGCCAGGATATGAGATTGATGGTTGAAGCAAGCTTGATCAGTCTCGAGGCCTGGCTGTGAGCCAGCTCTTTGAGAGATGTAGCTATAACAGCTTATCTCTTCCATTGGATTCACGTTGTGTAAAGCATGTTTTCCCTAAAACAAATGCTCAATGTATCTCTCCCCCTTCTGTCCCCAAAACACAGTACAGCTCTCATCTCCTTCATCCCCTTCTTCTCCTCTCTTCCTATCACCGGGATTGTGGTTGCTTTGATTCCGCACCTTTGCACTTCCCTTCTTTCTTATGCTCCCAGATCAAGAAAAGTCCATTCAGCCCACTGCTTTTTCAGCCCAGTTATGATCTGCCCTATCACAGGTGTCAGCAACAATCTAGCTTCTGAGTCAGAGGTCGTGGCTTCAATCCCAACTCCAGAGATTTGAGCGGATAATCAGGCTAACACTTCAATGCAGTACTGAGGGAATGCTGCACTGTCGGAGGTGTCGTCTTTTGGATGAGACGCTAAAGTGAGGTCCCATCTGCCCTCCCAGGTGGTCATGAAAGATCCCAATATTCTCCCGGTGTCTTGGCCAATATTTATCCCTCAACCAGCATCACTAAAACACATTATCTGGCCATTTATCTCATTGCTATTTGTAGGACCTTGCTGTGCGCAAATTGGCTGCTGCCTTTCCCTTAATTTTAACAGTGACTACATTTCAATAGTACATCATTGGCTGTAAAGCACTTTGGGATGTCCTGAAGCTGTGCAAGGCACTTTAGAAATGTAAGTTCTTTCTTTACTGCACCCATTTAATCTGCTGAGGGAAAGTGATATATAAATACTGCCTAAACCCCAAATGTAATCAAACAAAATTCCAAACTGTCCAATCTCCACTACTGCACCCTAGCCTGGTGCCCTCCAGCCAATGCTTCCTCTGTCCCAGCAGCACAACAGTCAGTGGTCACAAGATCAGTTTGGATGAAGAAGGACCATATCTCATTTGATCCCATCCTTCCTGGATACCGACCGTACTGTGTCCCATTCCAGAATTGAGTGCAGTGCACTGGCCTCGACCATCCTTCCTGCCAACCATTCTGGCTGTTGATTACCCTCTGTGTAAAGAAATACTTCCTGGCATCTCCTCTAAACTCGCCTGTCACAAACCCGAGCTTCTGCTGTCTTGATTTGTTGCCATGCCATATTGAAAGTTTTCTGGGTTTACTTTCTCTCTTTTGTTAATTGCCTTGTATATCTGAGATGAGATCTGTCCTTGGACTGATTTATTTAAGTCTTTCCCTATCTCTACAACCACTAATCCCATTCCCATCAGATGTTCATCCAGTTGTTTAGCAATGGAGCTAAATAACTCCGTCTCAGTTGGCAATCTGCTCTACATGCACTGGTCTGCAGGGAATCATTTTTGGTCTTTGTTGAGTTTGGTTCATTTTGAACACAGATAAATGCAATGTCTTGCACATAGGGAGAAAAAAATGGAGGACATACCTGATGAATCGTGTTGGAAATGGCTAGGGAAAGAGATCGGGGTGTGGTAGTAGACTCAACATTGACCAGTCATTGCAGACCAGCAATCAACAGAGCAAGCTAAATGTTGGGTTGTGTTGTCAAATCACTGGAGTCCGGCTGAAGCCATAGTGCCCTGGTCAGGCTGCACCTTGGATACTGCATTTAGTACAGGTCACTGAAGCACAAAGGGAGCATCCAAGCCTGGCAGTGGTGCAGAGAAGGGATAGGAGGCTGATCTCCAGAGTCGGATGACTTGGTTATGAGGATAGGTCAGAAATACTTTTCAGTCAGTCTTTTCAGATGACTATAAAGGCACCTTGGATTAATCCTGAGTACTACTTCAAGTTAAATCATGTAAACATTGGTAACAGACAAGTTCAAAACTAATATCAGGAATCATTCTTCACAGAGTCATCAATAGAATAGTCTCTAGATAGGGTAATGGAGGCAAAAAGTCTGGAGTTAGGAAGGTGCTGTAATGGGGTAAATTGAGGATTCCTATGGAAGGATGAGATAGATGGGCAGAAGGGCCTCCCTTGTCTATACTGATCTTTGTGATCTTTTTGATGCTGTGGCCTATAATTCTGCACTCCAAATCCAGCTCCCACAGCTTTCTTACAGCTTTCTTATCTCTGCCTCTCACTGTTTAAGACCTGAATCGTGTCCCCTCATTCTTCTTTTCTCCAACAAAAAAACTTGAGTTCATTCTACTCTCACTTGCCTGACCCCCTCCAACGCATCAATGCTATTTTGAAGGTTCGGTGCCCAAAACTGCACCAAGTATTGTACACGTGTCCTCACCACTGACGTACAAGATTAGAATAACTAGCTTCAGTCGAGAGCCACATTTTCCTTTCTTTTTTCTGAACAAAGGGTTATTTACCCTTGTTTGTAGAAAATTAAACCCATGATAAGAAGGGTGCAGATGACTGTTTTTCCTTGTCGTATGAATTTGTAGCAGGGACTAAAGGAAACTCGTCACTTGGGACACATCTATAATAATGCTGCTTTCCTACTTCTCCAGCAGCTGTTGCCACTTAACTGGTACAGATGATGACTATTTCATTTATCCAGCTGTGGGATGCGGAAAGCTTTGTAAAATGGCACAACACAGATGTGGTATGATTGAGATGCTTGCTGATGGGTGGGAGGGGAAGATAAGTCAGGCCACAAACTTACACTGGACTCTGAGCATGACAGAAGTTTGCTTATTGGGTCAAGTTGGGTTGACCACTATGAGGACCTGGGAAGAAGTCCAGAAGAAGTTCCACAATTCAAGATCACCAAAGTGAAACAAGAGTCGAAAATACCTCAGAGAAACACATTAAAGGTTTTCTCCACATGCCCCATTTACTCAATGGAATTGTGGGTCTTAGTCATTCTCTAATTGTACAAAAGTAGACAAATTAAAAGGATGAATTAACTAGCAGTTCCCTTTTTGTAAGTACGCCCCTGGATGCAGAGGCTCTTAACTCCCGCTCACCAGCATCCTTCTGATCTTTCAAACTTGCATTGTTCTTCATCCAAGTCCATGGCAGTATTGTGCAACTTGCAGCAGGCAAACGGGTCCAAGCATCTAAAGCACTGCTGTAGCACCCCAAATATTGAGTGTCCATTTTCACATGTGTCATGGTTGTATCTGGGCTGTGCAGGAACACAACAATGGTGTTTAGATGCCATCAATCATGGTGTAGTTTATTATCTCAGAGAAGTCAATCGTCTATCTTTCCTTCAAATAACTGTGTCACGTTTGATTGCCTCAGAATTATAGTGCCAGGGAACTCCCAGGAAGCTGCATTGACCTGTGTTATTCTCTGGTGGTTGTACGTTGATGGAATGATATTCTTCCCTGTTGCACAGGTTTGTTGGTAGGTGACCAGTGACTACATAGAAAAATTGACTTTCTGTTTATACAGGTTGCCTATCAGTTTCTCAGACATCTCCTTTACAATGACTTACTTTGCAATATGGTGACTTGTTACGACAGCAAATGCAGCAGCCACTTTGTGCATAGCAAAGTCCCACAAACAGCAGTGAGAAGAATGACCTATTAATGTATTTTGCTGTTGGTGGTTGAGGGATGAATATTGGCCAGGAGAACTTCCTGCTTCTCTTTGACCAGTGATATGGGATCTTCAATGTCTACTTGAAACAGCAGGACAGATCCGGCTTCATCTCATCCAAAGGTCAGCACCTCCAAATACAGTCCCTGTACCAGAGGGAGGGAAGCAAGCAATCTGATTAAAACTGTAGCAGTTCACATAGGTGGGTGTATGGAGAACTAGGGCTTCTCTGACCTCCTGAATATAGCAGAAGTTGGCAGAGTGGGTCATGTCCCTGTGGGTGCCTGGAAGGACTCTGTAGCAAAAAACCTGAGGGCAGTGATGCTGCCACTAGTACATGTTGGTAGTTGACGGTCCCTGCAGTTTATCACCTGTGTCACAATGAGTCTGCTCCCCCTCTTGGACGGCTCCTGCATGAAGTTCAGTAGTTTGATGCCTGGAGTAGTCTGCCTGTTAGTGGTGTACCCTTGCATTCCTAAGCTGCTCTCTTCGTGTAGCATGCTGCTCTGTTCTCTCCCGTTCTCTTCCCTCCCTTCCTGGTGCTACAGATTCATACTGGTGTAGGGTCCAGGGTATCAGCAGCTCTCTTGTACCAAGTTGCCATTCTTCACATGAGTCCAATCAGTATGCTGTTGAATCATGGGAGGAGGGGCATCACAGTTGAGCTGGTTTGTGTCCTCACATCATTCACACGACCGCTTTCCAGCCGGGGTCACTGCATGGTGCGAGTGTAAATCCAAGCTGATTTTCCCCACCTCAGACAAGGGTATTGAGGCTGTTGTAGCCCCAGCTGAGAACTGAGCGCAGACTGGGGATGGAAGCTGTGATCTTCCTGCCTTCTCTGGCACCACATCAGCGCATCCACCCACAACTTGCATCTTTGTTTTCTTAGTAAACTTCCAGTAGTGATGTTCCAATCATCAGTCCTCTTGTGAAATATCATTGTACATGTCCAGCCTCAGCTGGAGTATTGTGTCCAGTTCTGGGCACCACTCTTTAGGAAGGATGTCAAGGTCTTAGAGAGGGTGCAGGGGAGATTTATTGCAATGTTTCCAGGGATGGGGGACTTCAGTTATGTGGAGAGACTGGAGAAGCTGGGGTTATTCTCATAGAATCATAGAAAGGTTACAGCATGGGAGGAGGCCATTCGGCCCATCGAGTCCGTGCCAGCTCTATGCAAGAACAGTCCAGCTCATCCCACACCCTGCCCTTTCCCCGTAGCCCTGCAGATTTTTTCCTTTCAAGTACTTATCCAGTTCACTTTTGAAGGCCATGATTGAATCTGCCTCAACCACCCCCTCAGGCAGTGCATTCCAGATCCTAACCACTCGCTGTGTAAAAAAGTTTTTCCTCATGTCACCTTTGGTTCTTTTGCCAATCACCTTAAATCTGTGTCCTTTGGTTCTTGACCCTTCTGCCAATGGGAACAGTTTCTCTCTATCTACTCTGTCTAGACCCTTCATGATTTTGAATACCTCTATCAAATCTCCTCACAACCATCTCTTTTCCAAGGAGAACCACCCCAGCTTTCCAGTCTATCCATATAACTGAGGTCCCTCATCTCTGGAATCATTCCAGTAAATCTTTTCTGCACCCTCTCTAAGGCCTTCACATCTTTCCTAAAATGCGGTGCCCAGAACTGGACACAATACTCCGGTTGTGGTCGAGCCAGTGTTTTATAAAGGTCCATCATAACTTCCATACCTTTGTACTCTATGCCTCTATTTATAAATTGTAAACAATTTTACAACACCAAGTTATAGTCCAACAATTTTATTTTAAAATTCACAAGCTTTTGGAGGCTTCCTCCTTCCTCACCTGAGGAAGGAGGAAGCCTCCGAAAGCTTGTGAATTTTAAAATAAAATTGTTGGACTATAACTTGGTGTTGTAAAATTGTTTACAATTGTCAACCCCAGTCTATCACCGGCATCTCCACATCTATTTATAAAGCCCAGGATCCCATTTGCTTTTTAAACCGCTTTCTCAACCTACCCTGCCACCTTCAACGATTTGTGCACATATATCCCCAGATCTCTCTGTTCCTGTACACCTTTTAGAATTGTGCCCTTTAGTTTATATTGCCTCTCCTCATTCTTCCTACCAAAATGTATCGCCTCGCATTTTTCTGCATTAAATTTCATCTGCCACGTGTCCGCCCATTCCACCAGCCTGTCTATATCCTCTTGAAGTCTTTCATTATCCTCCTCACTGTTCACTACACTTCCAAGTTTTGTGTCATCTGCAAATTTTGAAATTGTGCCCTGTATACCCAAGTCCAAGTCATTAATATATATCAAGAAAAGCAGTGGTCCTAGTACCGACCCCTGGGGAACACCACTGTACACCTCCCTCCAGTCCGAGAAACAACCATTCACCACTACTCTCTGTTTCCTGTCACTTAGTCAATTTCATATCCATGCAGCTACTGCCCCTTTTAGTCCATGGGCTTCAGTCTTGATGACAAGCCTACTTTGTAGCACTTTATCAAACACCTTTCGGAAGTCCATATACACCACACCATCTGCATTTCTCTCATCTACCCTCTCTGTTACCCCATCAAAAAACTCTATCAAGTTAGTTGAACACAATTTGTCTTTAACAAATCCGTGCTGGCTTTCCCTAATCAATCCACACTTGTCCAGGTGACTTAATTCTGTCCTGGATTATCGTTTCTAAAAGTTTCCCCACCACTGAGGTTAAACTGACTGGCCTATAGTTGCTGTGTTTATCCTTACACCCTTTTTTGAACAAGAGTGTAACATTTGCAATTCTCCAGTCCTCTGGCACCATCCCCGTATCTAAGGATGATTGGAAGATTATGGCCAGTACCCCCGCAATTTCCACCTTTACTTCCCTCAGCAACCTAGGATGCATCCCATCCGGACCGGGTGACTTATCTACTTTAATTACAGCCAGCCTTTCTAGTATCTCCTCTTTATCAATTTTTAACCCATCCAGTATCTCAACTACCTCTTCACTTACTGAGACTCAAGCAGCATCTTCTTCCTTGGTAAAGACAAATGCAAAATACTCAATTAGAACCTCAGCCATGACCTCTGCCTCCATGAGTAGATCTCCTTTTTGGTCCCTAATCGGCCACACCCCTCCTCTTCCTACCCATTTTCTCCTTAGAACAGAGAAGATTAAGAGGAGATTTGGATGATCAAAATCATGAAGGGTTTTGACAGAGTAAATAAGGAGAAACTGTTTCCAATGGTAGAAGGGTCGGTAATCAGAGGACACAGATTTAAGGTGATCGGCAAAAGAGCCAGAGGTGACATGAGGAAACATTTTTTACGCAGTGAGTTGTGATGATCTGGAATGTGCTGCCTGAAAGGGTGGTGGAAGCAGATTCAATAATAACTTTCAAAAGGGAATTGGATAAATACTTGAAGGAAAAAAATTCAGGGCTACGGGGAAAGAGCAGGGGAATGGGACTAATGAATAATTGGATAGCTCTTTCAAAGACCTGGCACAGGCACGATGGGTCAAATGGCCTCCTCCTGTGCTGTACCTACTGTGATACTATGAAGAACAAAGACTGTACACGCAGCACCAGCAGAAAACAAATCACATCCCAAAACATTTCCTCTCTGTAGTTTTCAACAGCGTGTCTATTGACACCAGTGTGTCAGCAATAAGCTGGAGGCGGGGCGGGACTTACGGCAGGTCTCACAGCAAACAGTCTATTTTACATAGACAGGAACGTAGGAAAATTGGATCAGGAGGAGGCCATTTAGCCCCTCGAGTCTGTTCCGCCATTCAATGAGATCATGGCTGATCTGTGACCTAGCTCCATGCACCCGCCTTAGCCCCATAT
Organism: Heptranchias perlo; assembly: GCF_035084215.1. Classification (NCBI taxonomy): domain Eukaryota; kingdom Metazoa; phylum Chordata; class Chondrichthyes; order Hexanchiformes; family Hexanchidae; genus Heptranchias; species Heptranchias perlo. The sequence continues at coordinate 19,401,046 of NC_090361.1, forward strand.
CCCTTAATACCTTTTGTTAACAAAAATCTATCAATCTCAGATTTAAAATTAACAACTGAGCATCAACTGCCATTTGCGGAAGAGAGTTCCAAACTTCTACCACCCTTTGCGTGTAGAAGTGTTTCCTAACTTCACTCCTGAAAGTCCTGGCTCTAATTTTTAGGCTGTATCCCCTAGTCCGAGACTCCCCAACCAGCGGAAATAGTTTCTCTCTATCGACCCTATCAGTTCCCCTTAATATCTTGAAAACTGCAATCAAATCACCCCGTAATCTTCTAAATTCCATGGAATACAGCCCTAGTTTGTGTAATCTCTCCTCGTAATTTAACCCTTGGAGTCCAGGTATCATTCTAGTAAATCTACGCTGCGCTCCCTCCAAGGGCATTATATCCTTCTGAAGGTGCGGTGCCCAGAACTGAACACAGTACTCCAGGTGTGGTCTAACCAGGGCTTTGTATAGCTTTAGCATAACTTCTACCCCCTTGTATTCTAGTCCTCTAGATATATTCCTTTAGCCTTTTTGATTATTTTCTGTACCTGTCCATGATATTTTAATGATCTATATACATGGACCACTAAGTCTCTTTGGACCTCCACTGTTTTGAGCTTTTCACCATTTAGAAAGTACTCTGATCTATCCTTTTTAGGTCCAAAGTGAATGACCTCACACTTGCCTACATGGAACTCCATTTGCCACAATTTTGCCCATTCACTGAATCTATTAATATCTTTCTGTAATTTTATGCTTCCATCTACACTGCTTACAGTGCTGCCTATCTTTGTGTCATCGGCAAACTTGGATATGTGGCTCTCTATCCCGTCATCGAAGTCATTAATAAATACAGTGAATAGTTGAGGCCCCAACACAGATCCCTGTGGGACACCACGAGTCACATCCTGCCAATTTGAGTACCTCCCCATTATCCCTACCCTGTCACCTGCTGCTCAGCCAGTTTTCTAACCAGGTGAATAATTTGCCCTCAATTCCATGAGCTTCAACTTTATAGAAACATAGAAAATAGGAGCAAGAGTAGGCCATTCGGCCCTTTGGGCCTGCTCCGCCATTCAAAATGTTCATGGCTGATCATCTAACTCAGTACCCTGTTCCTGCTTTTTCCCCATATCACTTGATCCCTTTAGCATTAAGAAAAATATCTATCTTCTTGAATACATTTAATGACTTAGCCTCCACTGCCTTCTGTGGAAGAGAATTCCACAGGTTCACTACCCTCTGAGTGAAGAAATTTCTCCTCATCTCGGTTCTAAATGGCATACCCCGTATCCTGAGACTGTGACCCCTGGTTCTGGACTCCCCAGCCATCGGGAGCATCCTCCCTGCATCTAGTCTGCCTAGTCCTGTTAGAATTTTGTATGTTTTGATGAGATCACTTCTCATTCTTCTAAACTCTAGCGAATATAGGCCTAGTCGACTCAATCTCTCCTCATACATCAGTGCTGTCATCCCAGGAATCAGTCTGGTAAACCTTCGTTGCACTCCCTCCATGGCAAGGACATCCTTCCTCAGATAAGGAGACCAAAACTGCACACAATACTCCAGATGTGGTCTCACCAAGGCCCTGCTCCTGTACTCAAATCCTCTTGCAATGAAGGCCAACATACCATTCGCCTTCCTAACTGCTTGCTCTACCTGAATGCTCGCTTTCAGCGACTGGTGTACAAGGACACCCAGGTCTCGTTGCACCTCCCCTTTTCCCAATCTATCACCATTCAGATAATAATCTGCCTTTCTGTTTTTACAACCAAAGTGGATAACCTCACATTTATCCACGTTATACTGCATTTCCCATGTTCTTGCCCACTCACCCAACTTGTCTAAATCACATTGGAGCCTCTTTGCATCCTCCTCACAGCTCACATTCCACCCCAGCTTTGTGTCACCTGCAAACTTGGAAATGTTACATTTAGTTCCCTCATCCAAATCATTGATATATATTGTGAATAGCTGGGGCCCAAGCACTGATCCCTGCGGTACCCCACTAGTCACTGCCTGCCACCCCGAGAAAGACCCGTTTATTCCTACTCTCTGTTTCCTGTCTGTCAACCAATCCTCAAACCATGCCAGTATATTTCCCCCAATCCCATGTGCTTTAATTTTGCACACTAACCTCTTGTGTGGGACCTTATCAAAAGCTTTCTGAAAATCCAAGTACACCACATCCACTGGTTCTCCCCTATCTATTCTACTCGTTACAATCTCAAAAAACTCCAGTAGATTTGTGAAGCATGATTTCCCTTTCATAAACCCATGCTGACTTTGTCCAATCCCGTTATTGCCTTGCAAGTGTTCTGTTATCACATCTTTTATAATAGACTCTAGCATTTTCCCCACTACTGATGTTAGGCTAACTGGTCTGTAATTCCCTGTTTTTTCTCTCCCTCCTTTTTTAAATAGTGAGGTTACATTTGCCACCCTCCAATCTGTAGGAACTGTTCCAGAGTCTATAGAATTTTGTAAGATGATCACCAATGCATCCACTATTTCCAGGGCCACTTCCTTTAATACTCTGGGATGCAGATTATCAGGCCCTGGGGATTTGTCAGCCTTTAGCCCCATTAATTTCCCAAGCATTATTTTTTTTACGAATACTGGTTTCCTTCAGTTCCTCCCTCTCACTAGACCCTTGGTTCCCTAACATATCTGGCAGGTTATTTGTGTCCTCCTTTGTGAAGACAGAACCAAAGTATGTGTTTAATTGTTCTGCCATTTCTTTGTTCCCCATTATAATTTCCCCCATTTCTGACTGTAAGGGACCTACATTTGTCTTCACTAATCTTTTTCTTTTCACATAATTGTAGAAGCTTTTACAGTCAGTTTTTATGTTCCCTGCTAGTTTACTCTCATACTCTATTTTTCCCCTCTTAATCAATCTCTTTGTCCTCCTTTGCTGAATTCTGAACTGCTCCCAATCCTCAGGCTTGCTGCTTTTTCTGGCAATTTTATATGTCTCCTCTTTGGATCTAATACTATCCCTAATTTCTTTTGTAAGCCAATGTGGAGCCACCTTTCCTGTTTTATTTTTGCGCCAGACAGGGATGAATAATTGTTGTATTTCCTGCACACGTTCTTTAAATATTAGCCATTGCCTATCCACCATCATCCCTTTTAGTAAAGTTCCCCAATCTATCATAGCCAACTTGCACCTCATACTTTCGTAATTTCCTTTCTTTAGATTCAGGACCCTAGTTTCGGATTCAACTACTTCACTCTCCATCTTAATGAGGAATTCTATCATGTTATGGTCGCTCTTCCCTAAGGGATCCCGCACAACAAGATTGTTAATTAATCCTTTCTCATTGAACAATACCCAGTCCAAGATCGCCTGTTCTCTAATTGGTTCCTCAACGTATTGGTCTAGAAAACCATCACGTACACACTCCAGGAATTCCTCCCCCACAGTATTATTGCTAATTTGGTTTGACCAATCTATATGTAGATTAAAGTCACCCATGATTATAGTTGTACCCTTCTTGCGTGCGTCTCTAATTTCCTGTTTAATGCCCTTCCGTAAATCCCCACTACTCTTTGGGGGCCTATAGCTAACAGTCTCTTATGACTGACTTTATCGAACGCCTTCTGGAAGTGCATATAAACAACATCCATAGACATTCCCCTGTCCACTGCTTTAGTCACCTCTTCAAAAAATTCAATCAGGTTCGTCAGGCATGACCTGCCCTTTACAATCCATACTGGCTCTCTGATCAGCTGAAAATCTTACAGCAAACAAAGTCCATTTACTCAGCAAAGCAAACAGTCTGCAGAGTCTATTTAAGAAGAGATTCCATGAACTAGAGGAAACAGAACTCATGACCAAAGTTACAGCAACTTCTCCTGATTAAAAGCAGGGTGATTTCTCCAGTAAAATGCAGTGAGTGGAGGATAGTTACATAATACAAATTAATGGCATGAAACCAATCCCAGTCACTTATAGCAGTGCGGTCTCCTAGTGTGATTGACAAGGGAATTACTCAATCATCTCCATTCTGGCCAGGAATAGTGGTGTCACCATATGCAGCTTAGTTTGTAGTCTACATACAGCACGAGGTGCCGTGTTTGTGCAGCAGGCAGTGAGCCAGGTCGGGTCCTGGCCAGTTACATATGGAGCTGTCCTCTTCACACTGTTAGTGATTTCATGTGTATCAGCAGAGCATCCTGTCTGTAGCCTCTCTATGCTCCTTCATGCAGCTTTTATTTTTGTCTTTGTTAAAAATATGTTTGCTGATCAGGATGAAGGCTGTCTTTGAATCGGTTCCACACCAGTTACTATAGAGCAATGCTGGTTCAGTACAGCACGAGATGCAGCACTGCTCCTATCAACTTCCAAATAGGCCTAAGTCCATAGCACAGAACCATAGATTTGGCGGTGTCCCCGAGAGTGGTGCAAGGTTGTCTGTGATGACCATTGGAAATGTCACATTGGTGCAGTATTGAGGTTAGGGCTCAAGTAAGTGATGAGGGAAATTTATTCATAACCTTCCATGATGCAAAAGCACCATCCCCGGAGACCGGCGGCACCCAGAGACCATCCGGAACCAACAAGCTATAGACAGAGTTAAGCGATTCCACAACCAACGGATCAGGTCAAAGCTCTGCAGTCCTGCCACATCCAGTCGTGAATGGTGGTGGACAATTAAACAACTAACGGGAGGAGGAGGCTCTGTAAACATCCCCATCCTCAATGATGGCAGAATCCAGCATGTGAGTGCAAAAGACAAGGCTGAAGTGTTTGCAACCATCTTCAGCCAGAAGTGCCAAGTGGATGATCCATCTCGGCCTCCTCCCGATATCCCCACCATCACAGAACCCAGTCTTCAACCAATTCGATTCACTCCACGTGATATCAAGAAATGGCTGAGTGCACTGGATACAGCAAAGGCTATGGGCCCTGACAACATCCCGGCTGTAGTGCTGAAGACTTGTGCTCCAGAACTAGCTGCGCCTCTAGCCAAGCTGTTCCAGTACAGCCAAAACACTGGCATCTACCCGACAATGTGGAAAATTGCCCAGGAATGTCCTGTCCACAAAAAGCAGGACAAATCTAATCCGGCCAGTTACCGCCCCATCGGTCTACTCTCAATCATCAGCAAAGTGATGGAAGGTGTCGTCGACAGTGCTATCAAGCAGCACTTACTCACCAATAACCTGCTCACCGATGCTCGGTTTGGGTTCCGCCAGGACCACTCGGCTCCAGACCTCATTACAGCTGTGGACAAAAGAGCTGAATTCCAGAGGTGAGGTGAGAGTGACTGCCTTTGACATCAAGGCAGCATTTGACTGAGTGTGGCACCAAGGAGCCCTAGTAAAATTGAAGTCAATGGGAATCAGGGGGAAAACTCTCCAGTGGCTGGAGTCATACCTAGCACAAAGGAAGATGGTAGTGGTTGTTGGAGGCCAATCATCTCAGCCCCAGGGCATTGCTGCAGGAGTTCCTCAGTGCAGTGTCCTAGGCCCAACCATCTTCAGCTGCTTCATCAATGACCTTCCGTCCATCATAAGGTCAGAAATGGGGATGTTCGCTGATGATTGCACAGTGTTCAGTTCCATTCGCAACCCCCTCAAATAATGAAGCAGTCCGAGCCCGCATGCAGCAAGACCTGGACAACATCCAGGCTTGGGCTCATAAGTGGCAAGCAGCATTCGCGCCAGACAAGTGCCAGGCAATGACCATCTCCAACAAGGGAGAATCTAACCACCTCCTCTTGACATTCAACGGCATTACCATCGCCGAAACCCCCACCATCAACATCCTGTGGATCACCATTGACCAGAAACTTAACTGGACCAGTCATATAAATACTGTGGCTACAAGAGCGGGTCAGAGGCTGGGTATTCTGTGGCGAGTGACTCACCTCCTGACTCCCCAAAGCCTTTCCGTCATCGACAAGGCACAAGTCAGGAGTGTGATGGAATACTCTCCACTTGCTCGGATGAGTGCAGCTCCAACAACACTCAAGAAGCTCGACACCATCCAGGACAAAGCAGCCCACTTGATTGGCACCCATCCACCACCCTAAACATTCACTCCCTTCACCACCGGCGCACAGTGACTGCAGTGTGTACCATCCACAGGATGCACTGCAGCAACTCGCCAAGGCTTCTTTGACAGCACCTCCCAAACCCGCGACCTCTACCACCTAGAAGGACAAGAGCAGCAGGCACATGGGAACAACACCACCTGCACGTTCTCCTCCAAGTCATACACCATCCCAACTTGGAAATATATCGCCGTTCCTGCATCGTCGCTGGGTCAAAATCCTGGAACTCCCATCCTAACAGCACTGTGGGAGAACCTTCACCACACGGACTGCAGCGGTTCAAGAAGGCGGCTCACCACCACCTTCTCAAGGGCAATTAGGGGTGGTCAATAAATGCCGGCCTCGCCAGCGACGCCCACATCCCATCAACGAATAATAAAAAAAGACCAGCCCCGCCCCGAGACCATCCACGCCTCGAGACCGTCTGCGCCTCGAGACCGGCCGCGCCCGGATACCAGCCCTGCTCGGAGACCGGCCGTGCCTGGAGAGCAGCCGCACTGCACATTGAAGCTGGACCAGGTCACTCTCTGATTTCAGCAAATGACAGGTGGAACCAACCGGAACTGCATTCCTGTAGCAACTTCACATCTTCCAAAATCCCAAATGTGGTCTAACCAGGGCTTTGTACATCTGTAGCAAAACTTCCTCCCCTTTCTATCCTAGCCTCTAGTTATAAAGGCCAATATTCCATTCGCCTTTTTGATTATTTTTTTGTACCTGACTACTACATTTTAGTGATCGCTGTACATGGAGCCCTAAATCTCTTTGGACCTTCACTGTTCCGAGCTTTTCACCATCTAAACAATACTCTGATCGATCCTTTTTTGGGGTCCTAAATGGATGACCTCACACTTACCTGTGTTGAAATCCATCTGCCACAGTTTTGCCCACTCACTTTATCTATCAATGTTTCTTTGTAATTTTATGCTCCTGTTTGCACTACTTACAATGCCACCAATCTTTGTATCATCGGCAAACTTGGCTCTCTATTGTGTTATCAAGTCATTAATAAATATAGTGAATAGTTGAGGCCCCTGCACAAATCCTTGTGGGACACCACGAGTCACTTCCTTCCAATTCAAGTACATCCCCATTCTCCCTACTTTCTGTCTTCTACCGCCTAACCACTCTCCTAACCAGGGCAATAATTTGCCTTCAATTCCAAGAGCTTTAATTTTAGGTAACAGTCTCTTATGTGGAATCTTATCGAATGCCTTCTGGAAGTACATATCAACGACTTCCATAGACATTCCCCTGTTATCTACTTCAGTTACTTCTTCAAAAAATTCAGTTAGGTTCTTTAGACATGACCTACCCTTTACAAATCCACGTTGGCTCTCTCTCATCTGCTCAAATTTCTCAAACTGCTCAAGTCATTCTGTCCATAATTATAGATTCCAATAACTTTCCCACAACAGATGTTAGACTAACAGCTCTATAATTTCCTGGTTTGTCTCTCATACTGACATGTGATAGACAGTCCTGCGCTGGACGATAGACAGTCATGGAATGGGGCCCGGACTCCGTGCCCATGCCCTGGAGTGGGGCCCAAATGCATAGCCTTCAGAGTAAACTAAACAACAGTGAACCATCACAGTTCTGTCCACATTCATCAAACATCCATCTGTTGAACATCACCCCTCACTCGTCCGCCCACGGCCCCTCTCGCGTCTCCGCCCACGGCCCCTCTCGCGTCTCCGCCCACGGCCCCTCACGCGTCTCCGCCCGCGGCCCCTCACGCGTCTCCGCCCGCGGCCCCTCACGCGTCTCCGCCCGCGGCCCCTCTCGCGTCTCCGCCCGCGGCCCCTCTCGCGTCTCCGCCCGCGGCCCCTCACGCACCTCCGCCCACGGCCCCTCACGCACCTCCGCCCACGGCCCCTCACTCGTCCGTCCACGGCCCCTCTCGCGTCTCCGCCCACGGCCCCTCACTCGTCTCCGCCCACGGCCCCTCTCACGTCTCCGCCCACGGCCCCTCTCACGTCTCCGCCCACGGCCCCTCTCACGTCTCCGCCCACGGCCCCTCTCGCGTCTCCGCCCACGGCCCCTCACTCGTCTCCGCCCACGGCCCCTCTCACGTCTCCGCCCACGGCCCCTCACGCGTCTCCGCCGCGGCCCCTCACGCGCCTCCGCCCACGGCCCCTCACGCGTCTCCGCCCACGGCCCCTCTCGCGTCTCCGCCCACGGCCCCTCTCGCGTCTCCGCCCACGGCCCCTCACGCGTCTCCGCCCACGGCCCCTCACGCGTCTCCGCCCACGGCCCCTCTCGCGTCTCCGCCCACGGCCCCTCTCGCGTCTCCGCCCGCGGCCCCTCACGCACCTCCGCCCACGGCCCCTCAATCGTCCGTCCACGGCCCCTCTCGCGTCTCCGCCCGCGGCCCCTCACGCACCTCCGCCCACGGCCCCTCACGCGTCTCCGCCCACGGCCCCTCACGCGTCTCCGCCCACGGCCCCTCTCGCGTCTCCGCCCACGGCTCCTCACTCGTCTGTCCATGGCCCCTCACGCGTCTTCTCACGCGCCTCCGCCCGCGGCCCCTCACGCGCCTCCGCCCGCGGCCCCTCACGCGCCTCCGCCCGCGGCCCCTCTGGCGCCTCCGCCCACGGCTCCTCACTTGTCCATCCATGGCCCCTCACGCGTCTTCTCACGCGCCTCCGCCCGCGGCCCCTCACGCGCCTCCGCCCGCGGCCCCTCACGCGCCTCCGCCCGCGGCCCCTCACGCGCCTCCGCCCGCGGCCCCTCACGCGCCTCCGCCCGCGGCCCCTCACGCGCCTCCGCCCGCGGCCCCTCACGCGCCTCCGCCCGCGGCCCCTCTCGCGCCTCAGCCCGCGGCCCCTCACGCGCCTCCGCCCGCGGCCCCTCACGCGCCTCCGCCCGCGGCCCCTCTGGCGTCTCCGCCCGCGGCCCCTCACGCGTCTCCGCCCGCGGCCCCTCTGGCGTCTCCGCCCACGGCCCCTCACGCTTCCACCACCCTTTCAGGGCATGAATTCCAGATCATTACAACTCACTGAATAAAAAAATGTTTCCTCATGTCGCCTCTGGCTCTTTTGCCGATCACCTTAAATCTGTGTCCTCTGGTTACCGACCCTTCTACCACTGGAAACAGTTTCTCCTTATTTACTCTGTCAAAACTATTCATGATTTTGAACACCTCTATCAAACCCTAACCCTTCTCTGCTCAATCCCATATTTTTCAGTCTCAACACAACTGAAGTCCCTCATCCCTGGCATCATTCTAGTCAATCTCTTCTGCACCCTCTCTAAGGCCTTGACATCCTTCCTAAAGTGTGGTGCCCAGAATTGAACACAATACTCCAGCTGAGGCCTAACCAGTGTTTTATAAAGGTTTAGCATAACTTCCTTGCTTTTGTACTCTATGCCTCTATTAATAAAGCCCAGGATCCCATATGCTTTTTTAACAGCCTTCTTAACTTATCCTGCCACCTTCAAAGATTTGTGTACATACACCCCCAGGTCTCTCTGTCCTGCACCCCCTTTAAAATTGTACCATTTAGTTTATATTGCCTCGCCTCATTCTTCCTACCAAAATGTATCACTTCACACTTCTCCACATTAAATTTGATTTGCCATGTGTCTGCCCATTTCACCAGTCTGTCTCTGTCCTCCTGAAGTTTGTTACTATCCTCCACGTTGTTTACTACATTTCCAAGTTTTGTGTCATCTGCAAACTTTGAAATTCTACCCTTGATATCCAAGTCCAGGTCGTTAAGATATATATCAAAAAGAGCAGTGGTCCTAATACTGACCCCTGGGGAACACCACTGTATACTTCCCTCCTGTCTGAAAAATAACCATTCACCACTACTCTCTGCTTTCTGTCCCTTAGCCTATTTTGTATCCACACTGCCACTGTCCCTTTAATCCCATGGCATTAATTTTACTTACAAGTCTATTATGTGCATATGAACTTTTGAAAGCACTACCCTCATCAACCCTCTCCATTACTTCATCAAAAACTTCTGTGACTTTCATTTATTAGCCCATACTTTTCCAAGTGCCAATTAATTTTGTCCCAGATTATTGTCTCTAAAAGTTTCCCCACCACCGACATTAGGCTGTCTGGCCTGTAACCGCCGGGTTTATCCCTCTCCCTTTTTTTGAACAGGGATTTGCAATGCTCCAGTCCTCTGACACTGCCCCCATATCCAAAGATTGTGGCAAGAGTCTCTGCAATTTCCACCCTTCCAGTAACCTAGGATGCATCCCTTCTGGACCGGGTGACTTTTCTACTTTGAGTACTGCCAATCTTTTAAGTACATCCTCTTTATCTACTTTTGTCCTATCCAATATCGCTACTACCTCCTCCTTTACTGCTACAATGGCAGCATCATCTTCTCTAGTGAAGACAGAGTGAAGTATTCATTTAGTACCTCAGTCATGCCCTCTGCCTCCACAAGGAGATCTCCTATTTTGTTCCTAATCGGCCCCACCCTTTCTTTGACTATTCTTTTACTATTTATATGTTTAGAAAAGACTTTTGAGTTCCCTTTTATGTTCGCTGCTAATCTATTCTCATGCTCTCTCTTTGCCCCTCTTATTCCCTTTTTCAGATCTCCTCTATTCACATCATGTTATATTGACCGAATTGATGGGTTATTGTAGTAATTGTAGATCATGAGCATAAAGCCTTTATGCCATGTTTCACTAGCTGTAGGTGACCTGATTCTGGAAACCCTAGTCACAGTGCAAGGTTAACTGCTGCAGCATAGAAATTAAACTCTATGGGTTTTGATTTCCATTTGCCACTAGACTATTGGATCGGTACCATGTTAGTGCCTGTAATACAGCAAGCCTGAGTCTGAAGGATGTATAAAGCAGCAGTTTAATTTTCATTGATACCCCATTCCTATCACGTAGCTACTGCCAGGGGACACCATTCTACACCGCAATGCAACTGCCTCTATCCTGAATTATCTCCGTTTTATATAATGGTTTCAGAGATTCCATGTGTCTGGCTGCTAAATGTGGGGAAGGGCAGTCAGCCTCCAGTGTTAGTCACATTGCTGACCTGCATTTGTGGTTTTGAGACCATCTGACGGCTGGCAGCTAAATGCTGGCAGGAGTGCTTTGCCCCAGAGGTGGCGAGGTAGTCTTTCCTGTATCCAACTGCACCACTCTAATATAAATGAAGCTGTGCTAGCCCTCCACCAGTAGAAATCTGTGTCAGCAAATTCTAACCAGACATTCTTACAACGTACATTTACTGTACAAGGTGTCACGAAATAACAGGAGGAACAGGTGCTGGGCCAATGGAGAGAGGATATGGGAGTTGACCGAAGACTTGGCCGAAAAGATGGGTTTTGAGAAGGTTTGGGCACAGAAGTGACGAGAGGGAGTACGGCCAAAGCAACTAAAATCTCTGCATCGATGGTGGGGTGAAGATAGGGCTGCTCAGGAGGGTGAAGTTGGAGCACAGAAGGATGTAAGGATGTGAGAGGGCTTGGATAACTGCAGGAGGTAGCAAAGCTGGAGAGGAACGGGGCCGTGGAGGGATTTGAAGACTAGGAATTTTAAATTGGATGTTCTAGGGGACAGGAAGCCAGTGTTGGAGAGCAAGGACATGGGGACGTGTGAGCAGGCCTTAATGGAGGACGGGATTTGGCCAGTTGTGTTTGGGCAAGTTGGAGTTTCTGGAAGGTGGAAGGTGAACAATGAACAATCAGTGAGGAAAGCACTGGAGTAACTGAGTGTGAAGGTGGTAAAAGCAGTGAGATGGGGGCTGAGCTAGGGGTGGAAACAGGTAATGTTGTAGGGGTGGACGTAAGCAGTCTTGATGATAGTATCATAGTATGCACAGCACAGGAGGAGGCCATATGGCCCATCATGCCTGTGCCGGCTCTTTGAAAGAGCGATCCAATTAGTTCCATTCCCCATCTCTTTTCCCATAGCCCTGAATGGGTAGGATGTGGGGTTTGATGTTGAGTTGAGGGTGCCTGATGAGTGCGTGGCCGAGAAAGGGGATGGAATCGGTGATAAGAGAGCAGAGTTTATGGCAGGTGCCAAAGACAATGGCATTGGTCTTCCATTGAAGGAAACTGCTACTGATCCAAGACTTGATTTCAGACCAGCTGTCTTCAGCGTACATATAGAAGCTGACCTTGTAGATGATACTGGTGAGGAAGAAGTAGGGGGCCAAGGATAAACCCTTGAGGGGGAGTTTACATTGTGGGGAAGGGAGGATAAACCATTCCTACATAGAATTACATAGAATCGACAGCACACAAACAGGCCATTCAGCCCACTTGGTCCATGCTGGCGGTTATACTCCTCCAACATGAGCCTCCTCCCACTCTAATGACCTTTTCCCACCCTTCTCCCTCATGTATACATCAAGCTTCTCTTGAACGCATCATAGAATCATAGAAGTTTACAACATGGAAACAGGCCCTTCGGCCCAACATGTCCATGTCGCCCAGTTTATACCACTAAGCTAGTCCCAATTGCCTGCACTTGGCCCATATCCCTCTATACCCATCTTACCCATGTAACTGTCCAAATGCTTTTTAAAAGACAAAATTGTACCCGCCTCTACTACTGCCTCTGGCAGCTCGTTCCAGACACTCACCACCCTTTGAGTGAAAAAATTGCCCCTCTGGACCCTTTTGTATCTCTCCCCTCTCACCTTAAATCTATGCCCCCTCGTTATAGACTCCCCTACCTTTGGGAAAAGATTTTGACTATCGACCTTATCTATGCCCCCCATTATTTTATAGACTTCTATAAGATCACCCCTAAACCTCCTACTCTCCAGGGAAAAAAGTCTCAGTCTATCCAACCTCTCCCTATAAGTCAAACCATCAAGTCCCGGTAGCATCCTAGTAAATCTTTTCTGCACTCTTTCTAGTTTAATAATATCCTTTCTATAATAGGGTGACCAGAACTGTACACAGTATTCCAAGTGTGGCCTTACTAATGTCTTGTACAACTTCAACAAGACATCCCAACTCCTGTATTCAATGTTCTGACCAATGAAACCAAGCATGCCGAATGCCTTCAATGCTCTCTGCTTCAACCACTCCACGTGGCAGCGAGTTTCACATTCTCACCACTCAGTATCATTGCTGGAGATGCGTTAGCTTCATCCAGATAGGCAGAAGAGGAGGCACACACGGGCGGTTCCATGACTGATGGAGGAGAGGCAATGGAACAGGGTAGCACGGTCAACCATGTCAAACATTACAGAATGGTCAAAGGGAACAAGTCGGGATAACAGCACAGGCGCAGAGGAAGTCATCTGGAACTTGGGCTAGGGCTATTTTGATGTTTGAGAGGAAGCTGGACTGGCGGAATTAGAACAGGGAGTTCAGGAAGAGTGGGCACAGAAATGAGAGACACTGATATGTTCAAGGAGCTCAAGATTGTGCCCCTCTAACTTGATGGAAGCTGTAGTAGGGGAGTAACTAGGGGGGAGACCATGGTTGATTTGCTGGGAATAAGGATGTTGCAGGTGAAGGCAAGAGAGCAGTTTAGTAGGTTGCTAGCAGCAGAGGTGTTGTGACATGTGGAAGGCCAGAGGAGAGAGAGAGGGAGTGAGTATTTTCCACAGACCATGACAGTGATTTTTGGGGTTAGGCAGGCAGGGAGGCTTCAATATAGGGGACGATAATGGCTGGCCTTGTGGCAAGTTTCTGTTAGTGAATCACCCACGGTGAAATCGTGCTCCTGAGGGCGATGTGCAGTGTGGCGATGAGTGGAGATCCGTTGAGTAAAGCTCAATTAGTCATTTATCTCACAAGCTGGTTTGGCAGCTCATCGATGGATCATTGTGCTGTGTGTGTTGGGTGGAAGGGTTTGTATCTGCTTTTTGGGCAAAAAGGCTGCAGTTTGCTATTAATTTTAGCTTCCTGACTTCCTCAATGTCCGTAACCATTTGTGTTTCTATTTACAGTATAGAGATTGACCAGAAGCTTCAGGAAATCATGAAACAGACTGGGTACCTGACGATCGGGGGGCAGGTAAGAGACATGCCAGCCGCTGCTTGTGCTTCTCATATTTTCTGTCTATAACAGGGCTCCATCAAACATGTCCATATTCCATTTTAATAAAATGGTACAGTCCTGAGTTTTTTCTTTCATCACCACTGTACTATGTGGAGAAAGCATTGCTGCTCTCAGCGATAAAATCACGTTTGCTGTTGGTTGAAGTACAGGAAGACGGTCTGGACTCGGAGCTGGCTCCAGACCTCGGGCCACTCCACGGTGAAACCGGGCTTGGAGAGGTAACTGTGTCCCTGGATTCCATCTTGTTGCCTCGTCGTTAACACCTTCTCACACAACCAGACTAAGATCAGAAGGTCAGTGATGTGAGAGAAGATGGCTGGAAATTCAATCCAGTTCTGTGTGTGTGAGTCCTTAGCACAAAACCCGCCTACAGTTGGTAACTCGCTCAGGTGACAAGGATGCCTGATGCAGAAAGGGAGATGTCCTGTATTAGGGAATGATCATCTGAGGTTGGAATTATGTATGTTGTTTATTTATAGCAAAGGATGTGATACTGTAATTCTAGCCTATGGATGTGGCAGAATGCCAACATTAGGAGTGCCGGGTGCCAGTGCTGGGAATGGCACTGGGAGTGCCGGGTGCCAGTGCTGGGAATGGCACTGGGAGTGCCGGGTACCAGTGCTGGGAATGGCACTGGGAGTGCCGGGTACCAGTGCTGGGAATGGCACTGGGAGTGCCGGGTGCCAGTGCTGGGAATGGCACTGGGAGTGCCGGGTGCCAGTGCTGGGAATGGCACTGGGAGTGCCGGGTGCCAGTGCTGGGAATGGCACTGGGAGTGCCGGGTGCCAGTGCTGGGAATGGCACTGGGAGTGCCGGGTGCCAGTGCTGGGAATGGCACTGGGAGTGCCGGGTGCAGACATTGGAAATGTTTGGCCCTAGTACTGGAGGTGCTGGATGCCGACGCTGGGAGGTGAGAATGGAAAAGTCTCCCTTTCCCAGTACAGATGTGCCCCAGTTGATGGGTTTGCGGCAGTTGGTTCCAAATCCTGATGCTTTAGCGATCTATCCTTGTGATGACTCCACGCTATTTGCACATCTTGAATTCAGTGGATCGATGTGATGTAGTCAAGTGACACATTACTAATGTTACGATTGGATGTTGTAAGTGGAACTTATAATAACCATTCCCTAACTGCTTTTGCTCTCTGTGTTTGTGCCAGCGTTATCAGGCCGAGATCAGTGACCTGGAAAACCTGGGCGAGATTGGCAGTGGCACGTGCGGGCAGGTCTGGAAAATGAGGTTCAAGAAATCAGGACACATAATAGCAGTGAAGGTAAGTAATGCACAGTCAGACAGATTGAAGGGGTGCAGGATTCATTCATGTGTAGCTCTGGGTGTAGTTTGCAGGATGGTCCGATACAGGACATGTTGATAGTATTGCTGGATGGTCAGTGATAAACTGCAGTGAATTTAGCACAGAATGCAGAATTCCAACATTAATATAGAGGCAGTGGCTCTAATCTCACTATTGGGATCAAAGAAAATATTTTTATGTGATTTTATTCAAAAGTACGTCAGCATTTTCTGTGGGAGAATGGTGGTGTTACAAGGCTTGCTGTTTATTGATTGTGTGAGAATGTTGTCCTATGCGCACTCGAACTGTGAAAATCACTGAGTGCCCATCCCAGCTGGGCTGTGTGTGGAGAGAGTATTCTGGGCTGTATTGCACTAGGGTGAAGTGCTGGTGGGTACAGGTCTCACTGGCAGAGGGGCAATTTGAAGGGATGGGTTACAAGCATTACACAACATTAAAGTGTTGTTGGCTTAAGTGTGGCTTGTTTCCCCTAGCTCATTGCTCCATGTTGTGGTAACTGTGTTAGTCTGCCTTGTGACAACATTGCAAGACATGAGTTAGCAAAGGGGCAAATACTGTACTCTTGGGAGCTGATCAGAAAGTCATTTCTGTTTTCCAAGTGCTATCTGCTCAGAGTGAAAGAAGCTGGTTGAGTTTTGAGAGTGACAATCCATCCTGAGACCCTGAGCATGTGTACAGTTCAAACAGAAGAAAGGTCAGATTGTGTCTGATCAGTATGCAGCTCATTCATTCATAATCTTAAAATTAGAGCTTGGCCATTCAGGGGTGATGTCAGGAAGCACTTCACACAAAGGGTAGTGGAAACCTGGAACTCTCTTCCCCCGCCCCCCCCCGAAAAGCTTTTGAGGCTGGGGGTCAGTTGAAAATGTCAAAACTGAGATTGATAGATTTTTGTTATGTAAGGGCTTAAGGGTTATGGAACCAAGGTGGGTAGATGGAGTTAAGATACAGATCAGTCATGATCTAATTGAATGGCGGAACAGGCTCGAGGGGCTGAATGGCCTCCTCCTGTTCCTGTACAGCACCAGCACACAGGTACAATGAACTTTTACAAGGGTGATCTAGTGGGTTTTTCCTACCATGCTTTAGATAATTTAAAGAAAGCTACGCTCTGAGTATCGTTTAAATTGTTTTGCAGCTGTAACCAAGTGTGATGCTGTCTCATGCCGAGAGTGTGCTGGGTGTTCTTCTATTATGTTCTGTTGGTACTGGGTAAGTTTGGTGTAGAACAGTCTCTTTAAAGCACATGGCTTTGGTGTTTGATGTTTTGTTCTATTTTTAGCAAATGCGTCGCTCAGGTAACAAGGAAGAGAACAAACGGATTCTCATGGACCTGGATGTGGTGCTGAAAAGTCATGACTGCCCTTACATCGTGCAGTGTTACGGGACCTTCATCACCAACGTAAGGACATTCCCAGCTTGCCTTTTCTTGTTAAACCACAGTTCCCAGGGGCCACAGCATGTGGACTCGTGCTTGTAAATCTTCCACAGTGATGTTTCCATCTCTTTTTTTACTGTCCCAGCAGAAGTCGAAGAAAGGCCAGGCCCTTCCTCTGCTGGGATGGGGACATTTGAGGGCTCGGGTCATCCAAGGCCACCCTCACCTGCCTACCAGGCTCAGCTGTGGAGCCCTGGGAGTAGGTTGCCTGCCCACCCTTCATGCTGGGCTTGGCATGTGGTACAGGAGACCTAGAGAGGGCAAACAGAGCAGCAGAAATACCGTCTAAGTATCATCAGTAAGTCAGGTATATTGGAATCCAACTTACACCATCAAGATCAGCAGGTGTTGAAGGTAGAAAATGGGATTTTATTATTTAAATGGCATTTTTGAAATTATTATCTGTCATGACAAGGTCACGATGAGAAAAAGTATGCAAGGTAATCAACTCCCATTCTTCTTCCCGTTACACTCTGTTCACTGGGTCCAGGGAGAGCACTTGCTGAGCACATGTGTGAGAATAGCTTTTGAGAAGCAGGTCCTGACAGCTGCTGTCACGCGACCTGTGCAGGGATCTCCAGATCCTTGAATTTCCCGACTTCGGTGTGCTTCTAAAATGGAGAAAGCAGAATCATAAAATGATACAGCACAGGAAGAGGCCATTCGGCCCAGCTGGTCTTTGCCAGTGTTTATGCTCCACACGAGCCTCCTTCCACCCCTCCTCTAACCCTATCAGCATATCCTTCTATTCCTTTCTCCCTCACATGCTTATCTAGCTTCCCTTCAATTGCATTTATGTTATTCTCCTCAAATACTCCATGTAGTAGCAAATTCCATATTCTGACCACTCTCTGGGTAAAGAAGTTTCTCCTGAATTCCCTATTGGATTTATTGGTGACTCTCTTACATTTATGGCCCCTAGTTTTGGTCTCCCCCACAAGTGGAAACACCTCCTCTATGTCTACCCTATCAAACCCCTTCATAATTTGAAAGACCCCTATTAGGTCACCCCTCAGCCTTCTCTTTTCAAGAGAAAAGAGCCCCAGCCTGTTCAACCTCCCCTGATAAGTATAACCTCTCAGTCCTGTTATCATCCTTGTAAATCTTTTCCAGTGCCTCTGTATTCTTTTTATAATATGGAGACCAGAACTGTGCACAATACTCCAAGTGTGGTCTGACCAAGGTTCTATACAAGTTTAACATAACTTCTCTGCTTTTCAATTCTGTCCCTCTAGATATAAATGCTAGCGCTTTGTTTGCTTCTTTTATGGCCTTATTCCATTATCTTTCCTACCACCGACGTTAAGCTAATTGATCTATAATTCCCTGGACTTGTTCTATCTCCCTTTTTAAATATAGGAATCACATTAACTGTCCACCAGTCCTTTGGCACCATTCCCTTTTCTAATTAATTTTTATATATATGTAATAATGTCACAGGAGTTGAATTATTTAAGACGTTGTCTGGTGTTTGGGCTGTAACCGGACTGCAGCAGTGATGTAGGAGCTAGACGGACTTCACTGGAGCACTTCCCCTTTCCATAGAGCAAGTGGATCACTAACAGAAAAGACCTCTTTGGAAGAACCTTAGAGATGTTAGAAAGTAAATATTAAATGCAAAACATGTGGAACATGGGCACTTTCCTTAGGCCTTCTCCTTTGTCTACTGTTGTTCTAACTACCCCCCACCCCCCCCAAAAAACAACCCCAACAGAAGTACGCAGGCTGCGACTGCATGTGTTAGAGAAATCTCAGTTAGAAAATAACACTTTCATCTAAGATAAAACCTAATTGTGTAAGGGTGTTGTGATACTGTGTTGTGATCTGGAGTTATTTCCTATGTTGTGCAGACTGACGTGTTTATTGCCATGGAGCTGATGGGCACTTGTGCTGAAAAGCTGAAGAAACGGATTCAGGGGCCTATCCCGGAAAGGATTCTTGGCAAAATGACCGTTGCGGTAAGTAAGGGTTGTGAAGGACAACAGCCGGCCATTCCGGGTCCTTGCCACAAGTTAAAAGTATATTCTAATGTTCTCAGACACAGTCTCTATTGTGTAGGGGCAAATTAGGTAGCCAGTCTGTGCGTGGCAAGATCCAGTAAACACCAAATGAATGAATGAATGAATGACCAGTATTTTTTTAGTGATGTTGATTAAGGGTGGACTGTTAGCCAGGCCACCGGGAGAGCACCCTGCTCCTCCTCAAAAAGTGCCAAGGGATCTTTTATGGCCATCTGAGAGGCCTCAGTTCAACACTTCATCTCAAAGACAACACCTCCGACAGTGCAGCACTCCCTCAGTACTGCAGTGCCAGGCTAGATTATGGGTCCAAGTTTATAATGTGAGAACGTCTGACACAGAGGTGAGACAATCACCAACTGAGCCAAGCTGACACTTGAATTTACACAAACTTTTGAACCTTCTCGAGTACTTTTAGGGAAAATACCGAAAGCAACAGGAAGACTAAAAACTGGCAAAGCTTGGAATCCCAAGATTACCTCACTGTAAACTCCTTAGCGCTCCAGGAATTGTGGGATGGCCTCGACTGTGGACTTCCCAGGGATTCTAGCAAGAACTGTTCTGCTTCCAGTGGCACAAGAGGGAAGCAGATCTTGCATTGGCAATTCAAACTGCTCCTAGAGGGATGTACACCATCCTGTTTATATTACAGTGCGAGATGTGAGGTTGTGACTGATGTGTAATATAACACTGACCTGTTTATATTACAGTGCGAGATGTGAGGTTGTGACTGATGTGTAATATAACACTGACCTGTTTATATTACACTGTGAGATGTGAGGTTGTGACTGATGTGTAATATAACACTGACCTGTTTATATTACAGTGCGAAAGATGTGAGGTTGTGACTGGTGTGTAATATAACACTGACCTGTTTATATTACAATGCGAGATGTGAGGTTGTGACTGATGTGTAATATAACACTGACCTGTTTATATTAGGAATCTTACAACACCAGGTTATAGTCCAACAAATTTATTTTAAAATCACAAGCTTTCGGAGATTATCCCCTTCGTCAGATGAATGAGTGAAAAGGTTCTCAAATCGCATATCTTATACTATGTTGGGACAGCATCACACCAATCAAAAGGTGTCGTTGTTATTCAAACAGGCCAGTCACGGAGAACAGCACGTCCCAGTACACTGGATATACATTGTGTCGATTACACAGGCAGGCAGAAAGAAACTCAAAATGGCAGAGAGAGAGAGAGAGAATATTAAAAAACATATAATTTTTTTCCCCCTTTTTGCTGGTGGGGTTACGTGTAGCGTGACATGAACCCAAGATCCCGGTTGAGGCCGTCCTCATGGGTGCGGAACTTGGCTATCAACTTCTGCTCGACGATTTTGCGTTGACGTGTGTCTCGAAGGCCGCCTTGGAGAACGCTTACCCGAAGATCGGTGGCTGAATGTCCTTGACTGCTAAAGTGTTGCCCGACTGGGAGGGAACCCTCCTGTCTGGCGATTGTTGCGCGGTGTCCGTTCATCCGTTGTCGCAGTGTCTGCATGGTCTCGCCAATGTACCATGCTCCGGGGCATCCTTTCCTGCAACGTATGAGGTAGACAACGTTGGCCGAGTCACAGGAGTATGAACCATGTACCTGGTGGGTGGTGTCCTCTCGTGTGATGGTGGTATCCGTGTCGATGATCTGGCATGTCTTGCAGAGGTTGCCGTGGCAGGGTTGTGTGGTGTCGTGGACGCTGTTCTCCTGAAAACTGGGTAACTTGCTGCGAACGATGGTCTGTTTGAGGTTGGGTGGCTGTTTAAAGGCGAGCAGTGGAGGCGTGGGGATGGCCTTAGCGAGGTGTTCGTCGTCATCGATGACATGTTGAAGGCTGCGGAGAACATGGTATAGTTTCTCCGCTCCAGGGAAGTACTGGACGACGAAGGGTACTCTGTTGGTAGCGTCCCGTGTTTGTCTTCTGAGGAGGTCTATGCGATTCTTCGCTGTGGCCCGTCGGAACTGTCGATCGACAAGTCGAGCGTCATATCCCGTTCTTACGAGGGCGTCTTTCAGCGTCTGTAGGTGTCCATCGCGTTCCTCCTCGTCTGAGCAGATCCTGTGTATTCGTAGGGCCTGTCCATAGGGGATGGCCTCTTTGACGTGGTTAGGGTGGAAGCTGGAAAAGTGGAGCATCGTGTGGTTGTCCGTGGGCTTGCGGTAGAGTGAGATGCTGAGGTGCCCGTCTTTGATGGAGATTTGTGTGTCCAAGAAAGAAACCGATTCTGAGGAGTAGTCGATGGTGAGTTTGATGGTGGGATGGAACTTGTTGATGTTATCGTGTAGTCTCTTCAGTGATTCTTCACTGTGGGTCCATAGGAAGAAAATGCCGTCGATGTATCTGGTGTATAGCGTTGGTTGGAGGCCCTGTGCAGTGAAGAAGTCGTGCTCGAACTTGTGCATGAAAATGTTGGCCTATTGGGGTGCGAATTTGGTCCCCATGGCTGCTCCGTGTGTTTGGGTAAAGAACTGGTTATCGAAGGTGAAGACATTGTGATCCAGGATGAAGCGGATGAGTTGTAGGATGGCGTCTGGAGATTGGCTGTTGTTGGTGTTGAGTACTGAGGCTGTTGCAGCGATGCCGTCATCGTGGGGGATACTGGTGTAGAGTGCCGAGACGTCCATCGTGGTGAGAAGTGTTCCTGGTTCAACTGGTCCGTGGGTGCTGAGTTTTTGTAGGAAGTCTGTAGTGTCGCAACAGAAGCTGGGGGTTCCCTGTACGATGGGTTTCAGGATGCCCTCGACGTATCCAGAGAGGTTCTCACACAGGGTTCCGTTGCCTGATACGATAGGACGTCCGGGTGTGTTGGCTTTGTGTATCTTTGGGAGGCAGTAGAAGTCTCCCAAAGATACGTGGGATGAGAGTGCGTAGGATGCCGACGGGCCACAGCGAAGAATTGCATAGACCTCCTCAGAAGACAAACACGGGACGCTACCAACAGAGTACCCTTCGTCGTCCAGTACTTCCCTGGAGCGGAGAAACTACACCATGTTCTCCGCAGCCTTCAACATGTCATCGATGACGACGAACACCTCGCTAAGGCCATCCCCACGCCTCCACTGCTCGCCTTTAAACAGCCACCCAACCTCAAACAGACCATCGTTCGCAGCAAGTTACCCAGTTTTCAGGAGAACAGCGTCCACGACACCACACAACCCTGCCACGGCAACCTCTGCAAGACATGCCAGATCATCGACACGGATACCACCATCACACGAGAGGACACCACCCACCAGGTACATGGTTCATACTCCTGTGACTCGGCCAACGTTGTCTACCTCATACGTTGCAGGAAAGGATGCCCCGGAGCATGGTACATTGGCGAGACCATGCAGACACTGCGACAACGGATGAACGGACACCGCGCAACAATCGCCAGACAGGAGGGTTCCCTCCCAGTCGGGCAACACTTTAGCAGTCAAGGACATTCAGCCACCGATCTTCGGGTAAGCGTTCTCCAAGGCGGCCTTCGAGACACACGTCAACGCAAAATCGTCGAGCAGAAGTTGATAGCCAAGTTCCGCACCCATGAGGACGGCCTCAACCGGGATCTTGGGTTCATGTCACGCTACACGTAACCCCACCAGCAAAAAGGGGGAAAAAAATTATATGTTTTTTAATATTCTCTCTCTCTCTCTCTGCCATTTTGAGTTTCTTTCTGCCTGCCTGTGTAATCGACACAATGTATATCCAGTGTACTGGGACGTGCTGTTCTCCGTGACTGGCCTGTTTGAATAACAACGACACCTTTTGATTGGTGTGATGCTGTCCCAACATAGTATAAGATATGCGATTTGAGAACCTTTTCACTCATTCATCTGACGAAGGGGATAATCTCCGAAAGCTTGTGATTTTAAAATAAATTTGTTGGACTATAACCTGGTGTTGTAAGATTCCTTACATTTGTCCACCCCAGTCCATCACTGGCATCTTCACATCCTGTTTATATTACACTGTGAGATGTGAGGTTGTGACTGATGTGTAATGTAACACTGACCTGTTTATATTACAGTGCGAGATGTGAGGTTGTGACTGACGTGTAATATAACACTGACCTGTTTATATTACAGTGCGAGATGTGAGGTTGTGACTGATGTGTAATATAACACTGACCTGTTTATATTACAGTGCGAGATGTGAGGTTGTGACTGACATGTAATATAACACTGACCTGTTTATATTACAGTGCGAGATGTGAGGTTGTGACTGATGTGTAATATAACACTGACCTGTTTATATTACAGTGCGAGATGTGAGGTTGTGACTGATGTGTAATATAACACTGACCTGTTTATATTATGATGTGGAGATGCCGGTGATGGACTGGGGTTGACAATTGTAAACAATTTTACAACACCAAGTTATAGTCCAGCAATTTTATTTTAAGCTTTCGGAGGCTTCACCTGATGAAGGAGGAAGCCTCCGAAAGCTTAAAATAAAATTGCTGGAC
This sequence comes from Heptranchias perlo, assembly GCF_035084215.1. Taxonomy (NCBI): domain Eukaryota; kingdom Metazoa; phylum Chordata; class Chondrichthyes; order Hexanchiformes; family Hexanchidae; genus Heptranchias; species Heptranchias perlo. The sequence goes on from NC_090361.1 coordinate 19,424,341, forward strand.
TATAACTTGGTGTTGTAAAATTGTTTACAACTGTTTATATTACACTGTGAGATGTGAGGTTGTGACTGATGTTGTGTAATATCCGATGTTACTGCCAGATGTGGAGCTGTGTAGCACGGTATTGTTTTTTTGATTGATGTTCAGATTCTTTATTTTTGCCTTTGCATTAGTACCCAGTTTGCACTCACCATCCTTCCCAGCATTGCCCCAGAGCACAGATTCTGGGTCCATGTGGAGTTGTGGTCACATCAAGCAGCAAGTTCCTCCAAAAAGTTCATGTAAAGCTCTCATCCAATAATAAAAACATCTCCAACTTCAAGCCAACAAACAGAGTGCTCAGTTTACTAACTCGGGTTTGTGCAAGGAAATAGAGAGCAATCTGTTTGAATATATTGGAAGGATAACCAGAAGTGATGCTGAGTGCGGTGATGTTTCTAACCACGCTGACGTAATTCGTCCCAGATTAATAATATGTCTGTTATTTACTTTATTTGAACAGATTGTCAGAGCTCTCTTCTATCTGAAGGAGAAACACGGTGTCATTCACAGAGATGTGAAACCCTCAAATATTCTACTGGATGAGCGGGGTCAAATCAAGCTGTGTGATTTCGGGATCAGTGGGAGGCTAGTAGACTCGAAAGCGAAGACGAGGAGCGCTGGATGCGCAGCGTATATGGCGGTGAGACCCCATGGACCAAAGAGGGAGTTATCGGGGTGGAGCGGGGGATATCTGGGTATATCACTGGGGATATCAGTGTATATCACAATGTGGATATGGGGATATCAGTGTATATCACAATGTGGATATGGGGATATCAGTGTATATCACAATGTGGATATGGGGATATCTGTATATTACAGTGTGGAGAAGAGGCTATCTACATATCACAGTGTTGAGAGGAGGATATCTGTGTTTATCACACTGATCAGAGGGAGATATCTGTGTATATCACAGTGTTCAGCGGGAGATATCTGTGTATATCACAGTGTTCAGCGGGAGATATCTGTGTATATCACAGTGTTGAGAGGGAGATATCTGTGTATATCACAGTGTTCAGCGGGAGATATCTGTGTATATCACAGTGTGGAGAGGAGGATATCTGTGTATATCACACTTCAGCGGGAGATATCTGTGTATATCACAGTGTGGAGAGGAGGATATCTGTGTATATCACAGTGTTGAGAGGGAGATATCTGTGTATATCACAGTGTGGAGAGGAGGATATCTGTGTATATCACACTTCAGCGGGAGATATCTGTGTATATCACAGTGTGGAGAGGAGGATATCTGTATGTTACAGTGTGGAATTGGAGTTACCTGCTTATTTCACAGTGAGGGGAGGAGGATATCTGTGTATTTCACAGTGTCGAGATATGGGGATGGTGCCAGAGGACTGGAGAATTGCAAATGTTACATCCTGATTCAAAAAAGGGTGTAAGGATAAACCCGGCAACTACAGGCCAATCAATTTAAACTCGATGATGGGAAGCTTTAAGAAACGATAATCCAGGACAAAGTTAATAGACACTTGGACAAGTGTGGATTAATAAAGGAAAGCCAGCACGGAATTGTTAAAGGCAAATCATGTTCAATTAACTTGATTGAGTTTTTTGATGAGGTAACAGAGAGGGTTGATGAGGGCAATGTGGTTGATGTTGTGTATATGGACTTCCAAAAGGCATTTGATAAAGTGCCACGTAATAGGCTTGTCAGCAAAATTGAAGCCCATGGAATAAAAGGGGCAGTGGCAGCGTGGATACGAAATTGGCCAAGTGACAGGAAACAGAGAGTAGTGGTGAACGGTTGTTTTTCGGACTGGAGGAAGATGTACCAGGGGTCGGTACTGGGACCACTGCTTTTCTTGATATATATTAATGACTTGGACTTGGGTGTACAGGGCACAATTTCAAAATTTGCAGATGACACAAAACTTGGAAGTGTAGTGAACAGTGAGGAGGATAGTGACAGACTTCAAGAGGATACAGACAGGCTGGTGGAATGGGCGGACACATGACAAATGAAATATAACACAGAGAAGTGCGAAGTGATACATTTCGGTAGGAAGAAATGAGGAGAGGGAATATAAACTAAAGAGTACAATTCTAAAGGGGTACAGGAACAGAGAGACCTGAGGGTATATGTGCACAAATCTTTGAAGGTGGCAGGGCAGGTTGAGAAAGTGGTTAAAAAAGCATACGGGATCCTGGGCTTTATAAATAGAGACATAGAGTACAAAAGCAAGGAAGTTATGCTAAACCTTTATAAAACCCTGGTTCAGCCACAGCTGGAGAATTGTGTCCAATTCTGGGCTCCGCACTACAGGAAGGATGTGAAGGCCTTAGAGAGGGTGCAGAAGAGATTTACTAGAATGGTTCCAGGGATGAGCGACTTCAGTTACGTGGATAGACTGGAGAAGCTGGGGTTGTTCTCCGTAGAACAGAGAAGGTTGAGAGGAGATTGAGAAGTGTTTAAAATCATGAAGGGTTTAGATAAAGTAAATAAAGAGAGCCTGTTCTCATTGGCAGAATGCTCGAGGCGCAGAGGACACAGATTTAAGGTGATTGGCAAAAGAATAAAAGGCGACATGAGGAAAAACTTTTTTACACAGTGAGTTGTGATGATCTGGAATGCGCTGCCTGAAAGGGCGGTGGAAGCAGATTCAGTCGTGGCTTTCAAAAAGGATTTGGATAAATACTTGAAGGAAAAAATTGTGCAGGGCAACAGGGAAAGAGCGGAGGAATGGGACTAACTGGATAGCTGCTACAATGAGCCTGCACGGGCTTGATGGGCCGAATGGCCCCCTTCTGTGCTATAACCATTCTATGATTCATATCAGTGTCGAGATGGGTGTCCGCGAGCGAGAGGGGAGTCCGAGAGGTGAGCGCAGTGTAAAAGGAGAATCCGAGATCGGGAGGAGAGTCCGAGAGGTGAGCGCAGTGTAAGGGGAGAGTCCGAGAGGTGAGTGCAGTGTAAGGGGAGAGTCCGAGAGTTGAGCGCAGTGTAAGGGGAGAGTCCGAGAGGTGAGTGCAGTGTAAGGGGAGAGTCCGAGAGGTGAGTGCAGTGTAAGGGGAGAGTCCGAGAGGTGAGCGCAGTGTAAGGGGAGAGTCCGAGAGGTGAGCGCAGTGTAAGGGGAGAGTCCGAGAGGTGAGCGCAGTGTAAAAGGAGAGTCCGAGAGTGAGAGGTGAGGGCGGTGGAAGAGGAGAGTCCGAGAGTGGGAGGAGAGCCCGAGAGGTGAGCGCGGTGTAAAAGGAGAGTCCGAGAGGTGAGTGCGGTGTAAAAGGAGAGTCCGAGAGGTGAGGGCAGTGTAAAAGGAGAGTCCGAGAGGTGAGCACGGTGTAAAAGGAGAGTCCGAGAGGTGAGGGCAGTGTAAAAGGAGAGTCCGAGAGGTGAGCGTGGTGTAAAAGGAGAGTCCGAGAGGTGAGGGTGGTGTAAAAGGAGAGTCCGAGAGAGGGAGGAGAGTCCGAGAGGTGAGGGCAGTGTAAAAGGAGAGTCCGAGAGGTGAGCGTGGTGTAAAAGGAGAGTCCGAGAGGTGAGGGTGGTGTAAAAGGAGAGTCCGAGAGGTGAGGGCAGTGTAAAAGGAGAGTCCGAGAGCGGGAGGAGAGTCCGAGAAGTGAGCGTGGTGTAAAAGGAGAGTCCGAGAGCAAGAGGAGAATCCGAGAGGTGAGCACAGTGTAAAAGGAGAGTCCGAGAGGTGAGCGCAGTGTAAAAGGAGAGTCCGAGAGGTGAGGGTGGTGTAAAAGGAGAGTCCGAGAGGTGAGCGCAGTGTAAAAGGAGAGTCCGAGAGGTGAGCGCGGTGTAAAAGGAGAGTCCGAGAGGTGAGGGCAGTGTAAAAGGAGAGTCCGAGAGCGGGAGGAGAGTCCGAGAAGTGAGCGTGGTGTAAAAGGAGAGTCCGAGAGGTGAGCGCGGTGTAAAAGGAGAGTCCGAGAGCAAGAGGAGAATCTGAGAGGTGAGCGCAGTGTAAAAGGAGAGTCCGAGAGGTGAGCGCAGTGTAAAAGGAGAGTCCGAGAGGTGAGCGCAGTGTAAAATGAGAGTTTGAGAGCAGGAGGAGAGTCCGAGAGGTGAGCGCAGTGTAAAAGGAGAGTCCGAGAGGTGAGCGTGGTGTAAAAGGAGAGTCCGAGAGGTGAGGGTGGTGTAAAAGGAGAGTCCGAGAGAGGGAGGAGAGTCCGAGAGGTGAGGGCAGTGTAAAAGGAGAGTCCGAGAGGTGAGCGTGGTGTAAAAGGAGAGTCCGAGAGGTGAGGGTGGTGTAAAAGGAGAGTCCGAGAGGTGAGGGCAGTGTAAAAGGAGAGTCCGAGAGCGGGAGGAGAGTCCGAGAAGTGAGCGTGGTGTAAAAGGAGAGTCCGAGAGCAAGAGGAGAATCCGAGAGGTGAGCACAGTGTAAAAGGAGAGTCCGAGAGGTGAGCGCAGTGTAAAAGGAGAGTCCGAGAGGTGAGGGTGGTGTAAAAGGAGAGTCCGAGAGGTGAGCGCAGTGTAAAAGGAGAGTCCGAGAGGTGAGCGCGGTGTAAAAGGAGAGTCCGAGAGGTGAGGGCAGTGTAAAAGGAGAGTCCGAGAGCGGGAGGAGAGTCCGAGAAGTGAGCGTGGTGTAAAAGGAGAGTCCGAGAGCAAGAGGAGAATCCGAGAGGTGAGCGCAGTGTAAAAGGAGAGTCCGAGAGGTGAGCGCAGTGTAAAAGGAGAGTTTGAGAGCGGGAGGAGAACCCGAGAGGTGAGCGCAGTGTAAAAGGAGAGTCCGAGAGGTGAGCGCAGTGTAAAAGGAGAGTCCGAGAGCAGGAGGAGAGTCCGAGAGGTGAGCGCAGTCTAAAAGGAGAGTCCGAGAGGTGAGCGCGGTGTAAAAGGAGAGTCCGAGAGCAGGAGGAGAGTCCGAGAGGTGAGCGCGGTGTAAAGGGAGAGTCTGAGAGCGGGAGGAGAGTCCGAGAGGTGAGCGCAGTGTAAAAGGAGAGTCCGAGAGGTGAGCACAGTGTAAAAGGAGAGTCCGAGAGGTGAGCGCGGTGTAAAAGGAGAGTCCGAGAGGTGAGCGCGGTGTAAAAGGAGAGTCCGAGAGCAAGAGGAGAATCTGAGAGGTGAGCGCAGTGTAAAAGGAGAGTCCGAGAGGTGAGCGCAGTGTAAAAGGAGAGTCCGAGAGGTGAGCGCAGTGTAAAATGAGAGTTTGAGAGCAGGAGGAGAGTCCGAGAGGTGAGCGCAGTGTAAAAGGAGAGTCCGAGAGGTGAGCGCAGTGTAAAGGGAGAGTCTGAGAGCGGGAGGAGAGTCCGAGAGGGGGAGGAGAGTCCGAGAGGTGAGCGCAGTGTAAAAGGAGAGTCCGAGAGGTGAGTGCAGTGTAAAAGGAGAGTCCGAGAGAGGGAGGAGAGTCCAAGAGGTGAGCGCAGTGTAAAAGGAGAGTCCGAGAGCAGGAGGAGAGTCCGAGAGGTGAGTGCAGTGTAAAAGGAGAGTCCGAGAGAGGGAGGAGAGTCCGAGAGGTATGCCCAGTGTAAAAGGAGAGTCCGAGAGCAGGAGGAGAGTCCGAGAGGTGAGTGCAGTGTAAAAGGAGAGTCCGAGAGAGGGAGGAGAGTCCGAGAGGTGAGCGCAGTGTAAAAGGAGAGTCCGAGAGCAGGAGGAGAGTCCGAGAGGTGTGCGCAGTGTAAAAGGAGAGTCCGAGAGGTGAGTGCAGTATAAAAGGAGAGTCCGAGAGCAGGAGGAGAGTCCGAGAGGTGTGCGCAGTATAAAAGGAGAGTCCGAGAGCGGGAGGAGAGTCCGAGAGGTGAGCGTGGTGTAAGAGGAGAGTCCGAGAGCGGGAGGAGAGTCCAAGAGGTGAGTACAGTGTAAAAGGAGAGTCCGAGAGGTGAGCGCAGTGTAAAAGGAGAGTCCGAGAGGTGAGCGCAGTGTAAAAGGAGAGTCCAAGAGGTGAGCGCAGTGTAAAAGGAGAGTCCGAGAGGTGAGCGCAGTGTAAAAGGAGAGTCCGAGAGCGGGAGGAGAGTCCGAGAGGTGAGCACAGTGTAAAAGGAGAGTCCGAGAGCGGGAGGAGAGTCCGAGAGGTGAGCACAGTGTAAATCTAAGGTAAGTCATGGCAGCAGAGCTTGCACCCGTGGTATGCTCCTCCTGCACTATGTGGGAAGTCATGGACACTACAGGTGTGCAGGAAGTGTGTCCAGCTGCAGCTACTGGCTAACCGCATTTCAGAGCTGGAGCTTCGGGTGGATTCCGCGATGCTGAGACTATCGTGGATAGCACGTTCAGTGAAGTGGTCAGACCGCAGGTAAAGATTACACAGGCAGAAAGGAAATGGGTGACCGCAGGCAGAGTAAAAGGACCAGGCAGGTAGAGCAGGAGTCCCCTGGGGCCATCTCCCTCTCAAACAGATATACCGCTTTGGATACTGTTGGGGGAAATGGCTTATCAGGGGAAAGCAGCAAGAGCCAAGTTCGGGGCACCACGGGTGGCTCTGCTGCACAGGAGGGGAGGAAGAAGAGTGGCAGGGCTATAGTGATAGGGGATTCAATTGTAAGGGGAACAGATAGGCGTTTCTGCGGCCGCAAACGTGACTCCAGGATGGTATGTTGCCTCCCCGGTGCTAGGGTCAAGGATGTCACGGAGCGGCTGCAGGGCATTCTGGACGGGGAGGGTGAACAGCCAGTAGTCGTGGTCCATATCGGTACCAATGACCTAGGTAAAAAAAGGGATGAGGTACTGCAAGTTGAATTTAAGGAGTTAGGAGATAAATTAAAAAGCAGGTCCTCAAAGGTAGTGATCTCAGGATTACTACCAGTGCCATGTGCTAGTGAGTATAGGAACAGGAGAATAGACAGGATGAATGCGTGGCTGCAGGGATGGTGTAGGAGGGAGGGATTTAGATTCCTGGGACATTGGGACCGGTTCTGGGGAAGGTGGGACCTGTACAAGCGGGACGGGTTACACCCGAGCAGGACCAGGACCGATGTCCTCGCGGGGGTGTTTGCTGGTGCTGTTGGGGAAGGTTTAAACTAGAATGGCAGGGGGATGGGAACCTGAGCAGGGAGACAGAGGAGGGGGAAACAAGGATAGAAACAAAAGACAGAAAGGGAAGAAGCAATAGTGGCAGGAAGAGAAAACAAGGGCGAAAAACAAATAGGGCCATGGTGCAAAATAAAACTAAGACGACTAGCAGTCTTAAAAAGACAAGTCTAAAGGCATTGTGTCTTAATGTGCGGAGCATTCGCAATAAGGTAGATGAATTAACTGCGCAGATAGATATTAACGGTTATGATATAGTTGCGATTACGGAGACATGGCTGCAGGATGACCACGGATGGGAACTGAACATCCAGGGGTATTCAATATTTAGGAAGGACAGGCAAAAAGGGAAAGGAGGTGGGGTAGCGTTGTTAGTAAAGGAGGAAATCAATGCAATAGTGAGGAAGGATATTGGCTCAGAAAATCACGATGTGGAATCTGTACAGGTGGAGCTAAGAAACACCAAGGGGCAGAAAACGTTGGTGGGGGTTGTCTATAGGCCCCCAAACAGTAGTGGAGATGTAGGGGAGGGCATTAAACAGGAAATTGGAGACGCATGCAAGAAGGATACAACTATAATCATGGGTGACTTTAATCTACATATAGGTTGGTCAAACCAAATTAGCAATAATACTGTTGGGGAGGAATTCCTGGAGTGTGTACGTGATGGTTTTCTAGACCAATACGTTGAGGAACCAACTGGAGAACAGGCGATCCTGGACTGGGTATTGTGCAATGAGAAAGGATTAATTAACAATCTTGTTGTGCGGGGTCCCTTAGGGAAGAGCGACCATAACATGATAGAATTCCTCATTAAGATGGAAAGTGAAGTAGTTGAATCCGAAACTAGGGTCCTGAATCTAAAGAAAGGAAATTACGAAAGTATGAGGTGCGAGTAGATTATGATAGATTGGGGAACTTTACTAAAAGGGATGATGGTGGATTGGCAATGGCTAATATTTAAAGAACATGTGCAGGAATTACAACAATTATTCATTCCTGTCTGGCGCAAAAAACAGGAAAGGTTGCTCCACCGTGGTTTACAAAAGAAATTAGGGATAGTATTAGATCCAAAGAGGAGACATATAAAATTGCCAGAAAAAGCGGCAAGCATGAGGATTGGGAGCAGTTCAGAATTCAGCAAAGGAGGAAAAAGAGATTGATTAAGAGGGGAAAAATAGAGTATGAGAGTAAACTAGCATTGATCATAAAAACTGACTGTAAAAGCTTCTACAAGTAAGTGAAAAGAAAATGATTAGTGAAGACAAATGTAGGACCCTTACAGTCAGAAATGGGGGAAATTATAATGGGGAATAAAGAAATGGCAGAACAATTAAACACATACTTTGGTTCTGTCTTCACAAAGGAGGACACAAATAACCTTCCAGAAATGTTAGGGAACCAAGGATCTAGTGAGAGGGAGGAACTGAAGGAAACCAGTATTCGTAAAAATAGTGTTGGGGAAATTAATGGGGCTAAAGGCTGACAAATCCCCAGGGCCTGATAATCTACATCCCAGAGTACTAAAGGAAGTGGCCCTGGAAATTGTGGATGCATTGGTGATCATCTTCCAAAATTCTATAGACTCTGGAGCAGTTCCTACAGATTGGAGGGTGGCAAATGTAACCCCATTATTTAAAAAAGTAGGGAGAGAAAAAAACAGGGAATTACAGACCAGTTAGCCTAACATCAGTAGTGGGGAAAATGCTAGAGTCTATTATAAAAGATGTGATAACAGAACACTTGGAGGGCATTAACAGGATTGGACAAAGTCAGCATGGGTTTATGAAAGGGAAATCATGCTTAACAAATCTACTGGAGTTTTTTTAAGGATGTAACTAGTAGAATAGATAAGGGAGAACCAGTGGATATGGTGTACTTGGATTTTCAGAAGGCTTTTGATAAGGTCCCACACAAGAGGTTAGTATGCAAAATTAAAGCACATGGGATTGGGGGAATATACTGGCATGGATTGAGAATTGGTTGACAAACAAGAAACAGAGAGTAGGAATAAATGGGTCTTTCTCGGGGTGGCAGGCATTGACTAGTGGGGTACCGCAGGGATCAGTGCTTGGGCCCCAGCTATTCACAATATATATCAATGATTTGGATGAGGGAACTAAATGTAACATTTCCGTTTGCAGATGACACAAAGCTGGGGTGGAATGTGAGCTGTGAGGAGGATGCAAAGAGGCTCCAATGTTATTTAGACAAGTTGGGTGAGAGGGCAAGAAGATGGCAGATTCAGTATAACGTGGATAAATATGAGGTTATCCATTTTGGTTGTAAAAACAGAAAGGCAGATTATTATCTGAATGGTGATAGATTGGGAGAAGGGGAGGTGCAACGAGACCTGGGTGTCCTTGTACACCAGTCGCTGAAAGTGAGCATTCAGGTAGAGCAAGCAGTTAGGAAGGCGAATGGTATGTTGGCCCTCATTGCAAGAGGATTTGAGTACAGGAGCAGGGATGTCTTACTGCAGTTATACAGGGCCTTGGTGAGACCACATCTGGAGTATTGTGTGCAGTTTTGGTCTCCTTATCTGAGGAAGGATGTCCTTGCCATGGAGGGAGTGCAATGAAGGTTTACCAGACTGATTCCTGGGATGGTAGGACTAACGTATGAGGAGAGATTGGGTCGACTAGGCCTATATTCACTCGAGTTTAGATGATTGAAAGGTGATCTCATCGAAACATATAAAATTCTAACAGGACTAGACAGACTTGATGTTCCCGATGGCTGGGGAGTTCAGAACCAGGGGTCACAGTCTCAGGATACGGGGTATGCTATTTAGAACCGAGATTAGGAGAAATTTCTTCACAAGAGGTTGGTGAACCTGTGGAATTCTCTACCACAGAAGGCAGTGGAGGCCAAGTCATTCGATGTATTCAAGAAGGAGATAGATATATTTTTTAATGCTAAAGGGATCAAGGGATATGGGGAAAAAGCAGGAACAGGGTACTGAGTTAGACGATCAGCCATGATCATTTTGAATGGCGGAGCAGGCCTGAAGGGCCGAATGGCCTACTCTTGCTCCTATTTTCTGTTTCTGTATCTGTGTATATCAGTGTTAAGATGGAGATATCTGTGTATATCACAGTATGGAGTTGGGGATATCTGAGTATCAGTGTGGAGAGAGGGATATCTGTTTATCACAGTGTAGTGATGGGGATATCTGTGTATATCATATTGTGCCGATTGGGATGTTTGTGTTTATCAGTGTGGAGATGGATAGCTATGTATATCTCAGTGTGAAGAGGGCGATATCTGTGTATATCACAATGTGGAGTTGGGATATCTGTATATATATCACAGTGTGAAGATATGTATATATCACTGTGTATATCTCAATGTGAAGAGGGGGATATCTGTGGAAATCACAATGTGGAGATGTGCTATCTGTGTATATCACAGTGTGAAGAGGAGGGATATCTGAGTGAAGAGGGGGATATCTGTGTATATCAGTGTGGAGGAGGGATATCTGTGTATATCTGAGTGAAGAGGAGGATATCTGTGTATATCAGTGTGGAGGAGGGATATCTATGTATATCTGAGTGAAGAGAAGGATATCTGTATATATCACGGTGTGGAGAGGAGGTTATCTCTGTATATCAGTGTTGTGCTGGGGCTAGGTGCGTATTTCAGTGTGGAGATGGGGATATCTGTATACCATAGTGCGGATTTGTTGGAGACCAGAACTAGGGGCCATAAGTACAAGATAGTCACTAATAAAACCAATATGGAATTCAGGAGAAACTTCTCTACCCAAAGAAAATGTGGAACTCGTTACCACAAGGAGTGGTTGAGGTGAATAGCATAGATGCATTTAAGGGGAAGTTAGATAAACACATGAGGGAGAAAGGAATAGAAGGATATGCTGATAGGGTGAGATGAAGTAAGGAGGGAGGAGGCTCGTGTGGAGCATATTCGCTGGCATTGACCAGTTGGGCTGAATGGCCTGTTTCTGTGCTGCCAATTCTACACTGAAGAGATGGGGATGTCCGTCTATATCACCGTGTGGAGAGGGGGATATCTGTGTATAACAGTCCCGAGACGGGGTATGTGTGTAACTCAGTGTGGAGAGGGGATATCTGTGTATAACAGTCCCGAGACGGGGTATATGTGTAACTCAGTGTGGAGAGGGGGATATCTGTGTATAACAGTCCCGAGACGGGGTATGTGTGTAACTCAGTGTGGAGAGGGGGATATCTGTGTATAACAGTCCCGAGACGGGGTATGTGTGTAACTCAGTGTGGAGAGGGGGATATCTGTGTATAACAGTCCCGAGACGGGGTATATGTGTAACTCAGTGTGGAGAGGGGGATATCTGTGTATAACAGTCCCGAGACGGGGTATATGTGTAACTCAGTGTGGAGATGGGGATATCTATATATCAAAGTTTGCAGTTGACACAAAACTCAGAAATGTAGTAAACATTGTGGAGAATAGTATCAGACTTCAGGAGGAGATATACAGACTGGTGAAATGGGCAAGCACATGGCAGATGAAATTTAACGTAGAGAAGTGTGAAGTGATGAATTTTGGTAGGAAGGATGAGGAGAGGCAAGATAAACTAAATGGTACAATTCTAAAAGGGGTGCAGGAACAGAGAGACCTGGGGGTGCACATACACAAATCTTTGAAGGTGGCAGGACAAGTTGAGAAGGGTTTTTAAAAAGTATACGTAATCCTGGGCTTTATTATCAGAGGCATAGAGTACAAAAGCAAGGAAGTTATGCTAGACCTTTATAAAACACGGGTTAGGTCTCAGCTGAAGTATTGTGTTCAATTCTGGCACCACACTTTAGGAAGGATGTCAAGGCCTTAGAGAGGGTGCAGAAGAGATTTACTGGAATGGTACCAGGGATGAGGGACTTCAGTTATGTGGAGAGACTGGAGCAGCTGGGGTTGTTAAGAACATAAGAAATAGGACCAGGAGTAGGCCATATGACCTCTCGAGCCTGCTCCGCCATTCAATCAAATCATGGCTGATCTTCGACCTCAACTCCACTTACCCGCCTGATCCTCATATCCCTTGATTCCCCTAGAGTCCAAAAATCTATCCATCTCAGCCTTGAATATATTCAACGACTGAGCATCCACAGCCCCCTGGGGTAGAGAATTCCAAATATTCACGACCCCCTGAGTGAAGAAACTCCTCCTTATCCTGAGACTATGTCACCTAGTTCCAGACTCTCTAGCCAGGGAAAACATCCTCTCACCATCTACCCTGTCAAGCCCTCTTAGAATCCTTATATGTTTCAATGAAATCACCTCTCATCCTTCTAAACTCCAGAGAATATAGGCCCATTCCACTAAATCTTTCCTCATAGGACAACCCTCTCATCCCAGGAATCAATCCAGTGAACCTTCATTGCACCGCCTCTAAGGAAACTATATTCTTCCTTAGGTAAGGAGACCAAAACTATACACAGTACTCCAGTGGTCTCACCAAAGCCCTGTACAATTGCCACAAGACTTCCTTACTCTTGTACTCCAACCCCCTTGCAATAAAGGCCAAAATACCATTTGCCTTCCTAATTGCTTGCTGTACCTGCATGCTAACTTTCTGTGTTTCTGGACAAGGACACCCAAATCCGTCCAACATTTAATAGTTTCTCACCATTAATCATGGGTGACTACAGTAATCATGGGTGACTTTGATCTACGTATAGACTGGCCAAACCAAATTAGCAATAATACTGTGGAGGATGAATTCCTGGAGTGTGTACGAGATAGTTTTTTAGACCAGTACCTGAGGAGCCAAACAGGAAACCGGCTATCCTAGATTGGGTATTGCGCAATAAGAAGGTGTTAATTAATAATCTTGTTGTGCGGGGTCCTTTAGGGAAGAGTGACCATAACACGATAGAATTCTTCATTAAGATGGAAAGTGAAGTAGTCTAATCCGAAACTAGGGTCCTAAATCTAAACAAAGGAAACTACGAAGGTATGAGGAGTGAGTTGGCTATGATAGATTGGGAGCTTCATTAAAAGGCATGACGGTGGATAGGCAATGGCTAACATTTAAGGAACGTAAGCATGAATTGCAACAATTATACATTCCTTTCTGGCGCAAAAACAAAAAAAGGAAAAGCGGCCCAACCATGGCTAACAAAAGAAATTAAGGATAGTATTAGATCCAAAGAGGAGTCATATAAAGTTGCCAGAAAAAGTATCAAGCCTGAGGATTGGGAGCAGTTTAGAATTCAGCAAAAAAGGACCAAGAGATTGATTAAGAGGGGAAAAATAGAGTATGAGAGTAAACTTTCAAGGAACATAAAAGTGGACTGTAAAAGCTTCTACAATTATGTAAAAAGAAAAAGATTAGTGAAGACAAATGTAGGTCCCTTACAGTCAGAAACGGGAGAATTTATAATGGGGAACAAGGAAATTGCAGAGCAATTAAACAAATACTTTGGTTCTGTCTTCACAGAAGAGGAAACAAATAACTTCCCAGAAATGTTAGGGAACCAGGGGACTAGTGAGAAGGAGGAATTGAAGGAAATTAGTATTAGTAAAACAATAGTGCTGGAGAAATTAATGGGACTGAAAGCCGATAAATCCCCAGGACCGGGTAATCTGCATCCCAGAGTATTAAAAGAGGTAGCCATGGAAATAGTGGATGCATTAGTTGTCATCTTCTAAAATTCTATAGACTGTGGAACAGTTCCTACAGATTGGAGGGGGCAAATGTAACTCCACTATTTAAAAAAGGAGGGAGAGAAAAAACAGGGAACTACAGACCAGTTAGCCGAACATCAGAGGTGGGGAAAATGCTAGAGTCTATTATAAAGGATGTGATAACAGGACACTTAGAAAATATCAATGGGATTAGACAAAGTCTACATGGATTTATGAAAGGGAAATCATGTTTGACAAACTACTGGAGTTTTTTGAGGATGTAACTGGTAGAATAGATAAGAGAGAACCAGTGGATGTGGTTTATTTGGATTTTCAGAAGGTCTTTGATAAAGTCCCACATAAGAGGTTAGTGTGCAAAATTAAAGCACATGGGATTAGTGGTAATATACTGGCATGGATTGAAAATTGGTTAACAGACAGGAAACAGAGAGTAGGAATAAATGGGTCCTTTTTGGGGTGGCAGGCGGTGACTAGTGGGGTACCGCAGGGATCAGTGCTTGGGCCCCAGCTATTCACAATATATATCAATGATTTGGATGAGGGAACCAAATGTAATATTTCCAAGTTTGCTGATGACACAAAACTAGGTGGGATCGTGAGTTGTGAGGTGGATGCAAAGAGGCTTCAGGGTGATTTAGACAAGTTGTGAGTGGGCAAATACATGGCAGATGCAGTATAATGTGGATAAATGTGAAGTTATCCACTTTGGAAGGAAAAACAGAAAGGCAGAGTATTATTTAAATGGTGATAGATTGGGAAATGTTGATGTACAAAGGGACCTGGGTGTCCTTGTACACCAGTCACTGAAAGCAAACATGCAGGTGCAGCAAGCAGTTAGGAAGGCGAATGGTACGTTGGTCTTCATTGCAAGAGGATTTGAGTACAGGAACAAGGATGTCTTACTGCAGTTATACAGGGCCTTGGTGAGACCACACCTGGAGTATTGTGTGCAATTTTGGTCTCCTTACCTAAGAAAGGATATACTTGGCATGGAGGGAGTGCAGCGAAGGTTCACCAGACTGATTCCTGGGATGGCAAGACTGTCGTATGAGGAGAGATTGGGTCGACTCGGCCTGTATTCACTCGAGTTTAGAAGAATGAGAGGGGATCTCATTGAAACGTATAAAATTCTGACGAGGCGAGGCAGACTAGATGCAGGGAGGATGTTTCCCCTGGCTGAGGGGTCCAGAACGAGGGGTCACAGTCTCAGGATATCGGGTAGGACATTTAGGACTGAGATGAGGAGAAATTGCTTCACTCAGAGGGTGGTGAACCTGTGGAATTCTCTACCACAGAAGGCAGTGGAGGCCAAGTCACTGAATATATTTAAGAAGGAGCTAGATAGATTTCTAGACACAAAAGGCATCAAGGGGTATGGGGAGAGAGCGGAAATATGGGATTGAGATAGAGGATCTGCCATGATCATATTGTAAACAATTTTACAACACCAAGTTATAGTCCAGCAATTTTATTTTAAATTCACAAGCTTTCGGAGGCTACCTCCTTCCTCAGGTGAACATCGTTCACCTGAGGAAGGAGGTAGCCTCCGAAAGCTTGTGAATTTAAAATAAAATTGCTGGACTATAACTTGGTGTTGTAAAATTGTTTACAATTGTCAACCCCAGTCCATCACCGGCATCTCCACATCATGATCATATTGAATGGTGGAGCAGGCTCAAAGGGCTGAATGGCCTACTCCTGCTCCTATTTTCTATGTTTCTATTCAAAAAATATACAATTTTTCTATTTTTCCTACCAAAGTTAGTAACCTCACATTTCCCCACGTTATACTCCATCACTTAACCCGTCTATATCCCCTTGCAGACTCTTTGTGACCTCCTCACAGCTTACGTTCCCACCTAGCTTTGAATCGTCAGCAAACTTGGCGACATTACACTCAGTCCCTTCACCTAAGTCATTGATATAGATTGTAAATAGCTGAGGACCAAGTACTGATCCTTGCGGCACCCCACTAGTTACAGCCTGCCAACCCAAAAATGACCGGTTTATTCCTACTCTCTCTTTTCTGTCCTTTAATCAATCCTCAATCCATTTTTAATATATTACCCCCAATCCCATGAGCCCTAACCTTATATTACAACCTCTTATGTGGCACCTTATAGAATGCTTTTTGAAAAATCCAAAAATACTACACCAACTGGTTCCCCCTTATCTACCCTGCTAGTTACACCCTCAAAAAACTCTAATAGATTTGTCAAACACGATTTCCCTTTCATAAAACCACGTTGACTCTGCCTAATCATAGTATGATTTTCTAAGTGCCCTGTCTTTAATAATAGATTCTAGCATTTTCCCTACTTCTGATGTCAGGCTAACTGGTCTGTTGTTCCCTGTTTTCTCTCTCCCTCCTTTCTTGAACAGTGGGGTTCCATTTGCTACCTTCCAATCTATGAGGACTGTTCTAGAATCTAGGGAATTCTGGAAGATCAAAACCAATGCGTCCACTATCTCTGCAGGTACCTCTTTTAACACCCTAGGATATCTGAGGTGGTGGAGGCAGATTCAATCATGGCCTTCAAAGGGAACTGGATAAGTACTTGAAAGGAAAAAATTTGCAGGGCTACGGGGAAAGGGCGGGGGAGTAGGACGAGCTGGATTGTTCTTGCATAGAGCCAGCGTGGCCTCGAAGGGCTGAATGGCCTCCTTTCGTGCTGGAACCTTTCTATGATTCTATAATATAGGTCATCAGGTCCAGGGGATTTGTCGGCTTTTAGTCCCATTAATTTTTCTATTACTTTTTCTTTACTAACCTTAATTACTTAAAGTTCCTCCCTCTCATTAGACCCTTGGTTCCCCACTATTTCTGGTATGTTTTTTGTGTCTTCTACTGTGAAGACAGATAGAAAATATTTGTTTAATGTCTCTGCCATTTCCTCATTCCCTATTATAAGTTCTTCTGTCTCTGCCTCTAAGGGACCCCCGATCACATTCACTAATCTCTTCCTTTTTACATACTTGCAGAAGCTCTTACAATCTATTTTTCTATTTCTTGCTAGTTTAATCTCATATTCTATTTTCTCCCTCTTTATCAATTTCTTGGTCATCCTTTGCTAATTTCTAAAACCCTCCCAATCCTCAGCCTTACTACTCTTTTTGGCAACATTGTAAGTATCTTCTTTTAATCTGATACTATCCTTAACTTCCCTAGTTAGCTCCGGTTGGATCACATTTCCTGTGAGTTTTTCTTGCTCAAGGGTATTATATTTGTTGGGAATTATGAATTATTTCTTTAAATGTTCGCCATTGCTTATCAACTGTCATATCGTTTAATCTAATTTCCCAATCTACCTTAGCCAACTCGCCCCTCAGACCTACATAATTGGCCTTGTTTAAATTTAAGAGCCTAGTTTCGGGACTTAACTACATCACTCTCAAACTCAATATGAAATTCTATCATATTATGATCACCCTTTCCCAGAGGATCCTTTATTATAAGATTACTAATTAATCCTGTCTCATTACACAATACTAGATCTAGTACTATAGACCCCCGAATAGCGAAAGGGAGATAGGCAAATTTCTGAGTGCAAAAATAAGAGGGCAGTAATAGTAGGGGACTTCAACTACCCTAACATCAATTGGGATTCAAACAGTGTGAGGGGCACAGAGGGCGCAAAATTTTTGATTGGTGTCCACGAGAACTTTTTTAGCCAGCACGTGACAAGCCCAACAAGAGGGGATGCAATTCTAGATTTAGTTCTGGGAAATGAAGATTGGCAAATGGGTGAAGTGACAGTGGGTGATCATATTGGGGATAGTGACCATAATTCAGTTACTTTTAGCATTATTATGGAAAAGGACAAAGTTAAATCAGGAGTAAACGTTTTACATTGGGGGAAGGCAAATTTTACAGAACTAAGAGGTGATTTGGCAGAAGTGGACTGGTCACAACTACTTGAGGAGAAATCAGTGGCGAGCCAGTGGGAGGCACTAAAAAGTGAAATTCTACGGATACAATGCAGACATGTCCCCTCAAAGAAAAAGGGTGGCACTGCCAAATTTAGAGCCCCCTGGTTGTCTAGAAGTATATGGGGCAAGATAAAGCAGAAAAAGAAAGCTTATGACTGTCACAGAAAACTAAATACTGCAGAAAGCCAAGAGGAGTATAGAAAGTACAGGGATGACGTAAAGAAGGAAATAAGGAAAGCAAAGAGAGGGCATGAAAAAATATTAGCCATTCAGATTAAAGAAAACCCAAAGATGTTTTATCAGTACATTAAGAGGATAGCTAAGGAAAAGGTGGGACCTATCAGGGATGATAAGGGTAACTTGTGTGTAGAAGCAGAGGATGTGGGTAGGGTTTTAAATAAATATTTTGTCTCCGTATTCACAAAGGAAAGGGATGATCCGGATGTAGGAGTTAAAGAGGAGAGGTGTGAAATATTGGATAAGGTAAACATTACGAGAGAGGAAATACTAGAGGGACTGGAATCCTTGAAAGTTGATAAGTCACCAGGGCCGGATTGATTGTTTCCTCGGCTATTGAAGGAAGCCAGGGAGGAAATAACGGATGGTCTGAGGATCATTTTCCAATCCTCACTGGGTACAGGGGAGATACCGGAGGACTGGAAGACTGCAAACGTGGTACCATTGTTTAAAAAGGGTACGAGGGAAAG
This sequence comes from Heptranchias perlo, assembly GCF_035084215.1. Lineage (NCBI taxonomy): Eukaryota > Metazoa > Chordata > Chondrichthyes > Hexanchiformes > Hexanchidae > Heptranchias > Heptranchias perlo. Next base: position 19,442,581 of record NC_090361.1, read on the forward strand.
GCTGAACAATTATAGGCCTGTCAGTCTTCCTCGGTGGTGGGCAAACTATTAGAATCAATACTGAGAGATAGGATAAACTGTCACTTGGAAAGGCAAGGTTTAATCAGGGAAGGTCAGCATGGATTTGTTCAGAGAAGGTCATGCCTTACAAATCTGATTGAATTCTTTGAGGAAGTGACAAGGAGGATTGATGCGGGTCGTGCAGTGGATGTTGTCTATGTGGATTTTAGTAAGGCATTTGGCAAGGTCCCACATGGCAGACTGGTCAGAAAGGTAAAAGCCCATGGGATACAGGGAAATGTGGCAAATTGGATCCAAAATTGGCTCAGTAACAGGAATCAAAGGGTAAAAGTCAATGGATGTCTTTGCGAATGGAAATCCGTTTCCAGTGGTGTGCCACAGGGCTCAGTGTTGGGTCCCTTGCTGTTTGTGGTATATATTAATGATTTGGACTTGAATGTAGGGGGCATGATTGGCAAATTTGCAGATGACACAAAAATTGGCCGTGTAGTTGATAATGAAGAGGATCGCTGTAGATTCCAAGAAGATATCAATGGGTTGGTGGAGTGGGCGGAAAAGTGGCAAATGGAGTTCAACCCGGAGAAGTGTGGGGTAATGCACTTAGGGAGGGCAAACAGTAAAAGAGAATACGCAGTAAACGGGAATATATTGAGAGGGGTAGAGGAAGTGAGAGACTTTGGAGTGCATGTGCACAGGTCCCTGAAGGTGGCAGTACAGGTGGATAAGGTTGTGAAGAAGGCATACGGAACGCTCTCTGTTATTAGCCGAGGTATAGGATACAAAAGCAGGGAAGTAATGATGAAACTGTATAAAATGCTGCTAAGGCCACAGCTGGAGTATTGTGCGCAGTTCTGGTCACCACATTACAGGAAGGACGTAATTGCTCTGGAGAGAGTGCAGAGAAGATTTACAAAAATGTTGCCAGGGCTTGAAAATTGCAGCTACGAGGAGAGATTGGATAGGCTGGGGTTGTTTTCCTTGGAGCAGAGGAGGCTGAGGGGAGACTTGATTGAGGTGTACAAAATTATGAGGGGCCCAGATAGAGTCGACAGAAAGTACCTGTTTCCCCTAGCGGAGAGTTCAAGAACTATAGGACATAGATTTAAGCTGATTGGCGGAAGGATTAGAGAGGACATGAGGAAAAACTTTTTTACCCAGAGGGTGATGGGTGTATGGAATTCACTGCCCGAATTGGTGGTAGAGGCAGGGACCCTCGACTTACCCTCGACTTTTTTAAGAAGTACCTGGACCTGCACCTAAAGTGCTGTAAGCTGCAGGGCTACGGACCGGGTGCACGAAGGTGGGATCGGAATGGGCACTTGGTTGTTCTTCGAGCCGGCATGGACATGATGGCCCCCTTCTGTGCTGTATCTTTTCCACGGTTCTATCTAAAATAGCCTGTTCCCCAGTTGGTTCTTTGACATATTGTTCTGAAAACTGTGTCGGATGCATTCAATGAACTCGTCCTCCAAACCATTTTTGCCAATTTGATCTGTATGAAGATTGAAGTCCCCCATGATAATTGTATTATGCTTGTTACATGCTCCTCTAATTTCCTCATTTATACTCTGTCCAACACTATAACTACTGTTAGGGGGCCTGTAAACTACTCCTACCAGAGTTTTCTGCCCCTTGTTATTGCTTTGCTCCACCCAGACTGATTCTACATCCTGATTTTCTGAGCTAAGATCCTTTCTCCCCACCCCCCACCCCTCCCCACTCCTTTTCCATTTTGCCTATCTTTTCTAACAGACAAGTACCCTGGAATATTTAGATCCCAACCTTGGTCACTCTGCAACCACGTCTCAGTAATGGCTCCTAGATCAAACCCATTTATCTCGATTTGTGCCATTAATTCGTCTGTCTTGTTATGAATGCTTCGTGCATTCAGATACAGTGCCTTTAATTTTAACTTTTTACTTTTTTTCCCTGATGTGACCTTAGTCACGAATGTCCTATTACCATTGTTAATCTCTCTGTCCCTTCCTGACACACTCTGCTTGTTTTTACCCAAATCACTGCTCTACAGTCTTGGCTTTTCTTTAGACTGATAATATTACCCTTACCTGAGCCCTCCCCCACTCTTATTAATTTAAAGCCCTATCTCCAGCCCTAGTTATTTGATTCACCAGGACGCTGGTCCCAGCCCGGTTTAAGTGGAGCTGTCCCTCCTTCCCCATGAATTGAAATCCCTGCTGCCCACACCACTCTTTCAGCCACACATTTTACCATCTAATCTGTTTGTCCCTATGCCAATTTACACATGGCTCAGGGAGTAATCCTGAGATTATTACCTTTGAGGTTCTGCTTTTTAATTTGGACCCGAGCTCCTCAAACTCCCTCAGCAAAACCTCATTCCTAGTACTACTCATGTCATTGGTTCCTACGTGGACCACGACAACTGGATCCTCCCCCTCATGCTCCAAGTTCTTCTCCAGCCACGAGGAAACGTCCTTAACCCTGGCACTGGGCAGGCAACACAGCTTTCGGGACTCTTGGTCACGGCTGCAGAAAATAGTATCTATCCCCCTGACTATACTATCCCCTAACACGACCACATTCCTTTTTACTCCCCCTCACCACTTGAATGGCCTCCTGTACCACGGTGCCGTGGTCCGTTTGCCCATCCTCCCTGTAGTCTTCATTCTCATCCACACAGGTAGCAAGTACCTTGTACCTGTTAGACAAGGGTAAAGGCTGAGGCTCCTCCATCACAGCATCTGGGGTCCCCTTACCTGCCTGACTCGCAGTCACATCCTCCTGCCCCTGACCACTGACCAAATCTAAACTACTACCTAACCTAAGGAGTGTGACTGCCTCCTGGATCAAAGTATCCAGGTAACGCCCTCCCTGATGCATCGCAATGTCTGCAGCTTGGACTCCAGCTCAACAACTCTGAGCCGAAGTTTCACGGGCTGCAGACACTTACTGCAGATGTGGTTGCCTGGGATCTCGCTGGTCTCCACCAACTCCCACATGCTGCAGTTACGACACACCACCTGCCCTGCCATCTCGATCTAACCTTGTTTTATTTATTTAATTCATCAACGTTTTTATGTAATTAATTGGCTTGGTTTATTTTTAGTTTTTTATAAAATAATTAATTTATCTACTTTAAACTAGTTTCCCGCTCATTTTAACTTTAGTTTTTAGGCTTTTTAAACTAACACGAACAGACTAACCACTAAAGACACCAGCCATCACTAAAGACACTAACCACCACAGACAGTAACCACCTCAGACACTAAAAACACTTACCAATAAACTAAATACTTACACTGACTTACCCTCAGCACTCTTCTGTGACGTCACCTTTTGTCTCTTTCTTGATTTTTTTGATTTCACCGCTGAGGTCCACTCTCTCCTCACTCCTTTTATTGGTCCTTCAGGTCCACTCTCTCCTCACTCCTCTTATTGGTCCTTCAGGTTCACTCTCTCCTCACTCCTCTTATTGATCCTTCGGGTCCACTCTCTCCTCACTCCTCTTATTGATCCTTCAGGTCCACTCTCTCCTCACTCCTCTTATTGATCCTTCAGGTCCACTCTCTCCTCACTCCTTTTATTGGTCCATCAGGTTCACTCTCCTCACTCCTTTTATTGGTCCTTCAGGTCCACTCTCTCCTCACTCCTCTTATTGATCCTTCAGGTCCACTCTCTCCTCACTCCTTTTATTGGTCCATCAGGTTCACTCTCCTCACTCCTTTTATTGGTCCTTCAGGTCCACTCTCTCCTCACTCCTCTTATTGATCCTTCGGGTCCACTCTCTCCTCACTCCTCTTATTGATCCTTCGGGTCCACTCTCTCCTCACTCCTTTTATTGGTTCTTCGGGTCCACTCTCTCCTCACTCCTCTTATTGATCCTTCAGGTCCACTCTCTCCTCACTCCTTTTATTGGTTCTTCGGGTCCACTCTCTCCTCACTCCTCTTATTGATCCTTCAGGTCCACTTTCTCCTCACTCCTTTTATTGATCCTTCAGGTCCACTCTCCTCACTCCTTTTATTGATCCTTCAGGTCCACTCCCTCCTCACTCCTCTTATTGATCCTTCAGGTCCACTCTCTCCTCACTCCTTTTATTGGTCCTTCGGATCCACTCTCTCCTCACTCCTCTTATTGATCCTTCAGGTCCACTCTCTCCTCACTCCTCTTATTGATCCTTCAGGTCCACTCTCTCCTCACTCCTCTTATTGATCCTTCAGGTCCACTCCCTCCTCACTCCTCTTATTGATCCTTCAGGTCCACTCTCTCCTCACTCCTCTTATTGATCCTTCAGGTCCACTCTCTCCTCACTCCTCTTATTGATCCTTCAGGTCCACTCCCTCCTCACTCCTCTTATTGATCCTTCAGGTCCACTCTCTCCTCACTCCTTTTATTGATCCTTTAGGTCTACTCTCTCCTCACTCCTTTTATTGATCCTTCAGGTTCACTCTCTCCTCACTCCTTTTATTGATCCTTCAGGTCCACTCTCTCCTCACTCCTTTTATTGATCCTTCAGGTCCACTCTCTCCTCACTCCTTTTATTGATCCTTCAGGTTCACTCTCTCCTCACTCCTTTTATTGATCCTTCAGGTTCACTCTCCTCACTCCTTTTATTGATCCTTCAGGTCCACTCTCTCCTCACTCCTCTTATTGGTCCTCCTTAGAACAGAGAAGGTTAAGGGGAGATTTAATAGAGGTGTTCAAAATCATGAACAGTTTTGAGAGAGTAAATAAGGAGAAACTGTTTCCAGTGGCAGAAGGGTCAGTAACCAGAGGACACGGATTTAAGATGACCGGCAAAAGAGCCAGAGGCGACATGAAGAACCTTTTGTTTTGCGCAGTGAGTTGTGATGATCTGGAATGCGCTGCCTGAAAGGGCGGTGGAAGCAGATTCAATAATAACTTTCAAAAGGGAATTGGATAAATACTTGAAGGGAAAAAATTTACAGGGCTGTAGGGAAAGAGCAGGGGAATGGGACTAATCGGATGCTCTTTCAAAGAGCCGGCACAGGCACGATGGGCCAAATGGCGGCCTCCTGTGCTGTACCCACTGTGACACTGATCACAGTGTGGAGACGGGGATATCTGGGTATGATAACATGGAGATGGGGATATCAATGTGCAGAGGGCTATACCTGTATATCACAGTGTGGAGAGGGCTATACCTGTATATCACAGTGTGGAGAGGGCTATACCTGTATATCACAGTGTGGAGAGGGCTATATCTGTATATCACAGTGTGGAGAGGGCTATATCTGTATATCACAGTGTGGAGAGGGCTATATCTGTATATCACAGTGTGCAGAGGGCTATATCTGTATATCACAGTGTGGAGAGGGCTATATCTGTATATCACAGTGTGGAGAGGGCTATATCTGTATATCACAGTGTGCAGAGGGCTATATCTGTATATCACAGTGTGCAGAGGGCTATATCTGTATATCACAGTGTGGAGAGGGCTATATCTGTATATCACAGTGTGCAGAGGGCTATATCTGTATATCACAGTGTGGAGAGGGCTATATCTGTATATCACAGTGTGCAGAGGGCTATATCTGTATATCACAGTGTGGAGAGGGCTATATCTGTATATCACAGTGTGGAGAGGGCTATATCTGTATATCACAGTGTGGAGAGGGCTATATCTGTATATCACAGTGTGGAGAGGGCTATATCTGTATATCACAGTGTGGAGAGGGCTATATCTGTATATCACAGTGTGGAGAGGGCTATATCTGTATATCACAGTGTGGAGAGGGCTATATCTGTATATCACAGTGTGGAGAGGGCTATATCTGTATATCACAGTGTGGAGAGGGCTATATCTGTATATCACAGTGTGGAGAGGGCTATATCTGTATATCACAGTGTGGAGAGGGCTATACCTGTATATCACAGTGTGGAGAGGGCTATACCTGTATATCACAGTGTGGAGAGGGCTATATCTGTATATCACAGTGTGCAGAGGGCTATATCTGTATATCACAGTGTGGAGAGGGCTATACCTGTATATCACAGTGTGGAGAGGGCTATACCTGTATATCACAGTGTGGAGAGGGCTATATCTGTATATCACAGTGTGCAGAGGGCTATATCTGTATATCACAGTGTGGAGAGGGCTATATCTGTATATCACAGTGTGGAGAGGGCTATATCTGTATATCACAGTGTGGAGAGGGCTATATCTGTATATCACAGTGTGGAGAGGGCTATATCTGTATATCACAGTGTGGAGAGGGCTATATCTGTATATCACAGTGTGGAGAGGGCTATACCTGTATATCACAGTGTGGAGAGGGCTATACCTGTATATCACAGTGTGGAGAGGGCTATATCTGTATATCACAGTGTGGAGAGGGCTATATCTGTATATCACAGTGTGGAGAGGGCTATATCTGTATATCACAGTGTGGAGAGGGCTATACCTGTATATCACAGTGTGGAGAGGGCTATATCTGTATATCACAGTGTGCAGAGGGCTATATCTGTATATCACAGTGTGGAGAGGGCTATATCTGTATATCACAGTGTGGAGAGGGCTATATCTGTATATCACAGTGTGGAGAGGGCTATATCTGTATATCACAGTGTTCAGAGGGCTATATCTGTATATCACAGTGTGGAGAGGGCTATATCTGTATATCACAGTGTGCAGAGGGCTATATCTGTATATCACAGTGTGGAGAGGGCTATATCTGTATATCACAGTGTGGAGAGGGCTATATCTGTATATCACAGTGTGGAGAGGGCTATATCTGTATATCACAGTGTGGAGAGGGCTATATCTGTATATCACAGTGTGGAGAGGGCTATATCTGTATATCACAGTGTGCAGAGGGCTATATCTGTATATCACAGTGTGGAGAGGGCTATATCTGTATATCACAGTGTGCAGAGGGCTATATCTGTATATCACAGTGTGCAGAGGGCTATATCTGTATATCACAGTGTGGAGAGGGTTATATCTGTATATCACAGTGTGCAGAGGGCTATATCTGTATATCACAGTGTGGAGAGGGCTATATCTGTATATCACAGTGTGGAGAGGGCTATATCTGTATATCACAGTGTGGAGAGGGCTATACCTGTATATCACAGTGTGGAGAGGGTTATATCTGTATATCACAGTGTGGAGAGGGCTATATCTGTATATCACAGTGTGCAGAGGGCTATATCTGTATATCACAGTGTGCAGAGGGCTATATCTGTATATCACAGTATGGAGAGGGCTATACCTGTATATCACAGTGTGGAATATCTCTATATTGTCCTGTGGAGATGGGGATATTTGATAATGTACTTGTTATAGAGCACACCTGTGCAGTGGCCGCATGAGGGTGGGGGAGGTTAGGGGAGTGGATCGGGAGCTCCTGAACTGCATTGGTGCAGGGGAGTGTCTAACCAGCTCCATGGAGAGCGCCTGAGGAGCTCTTGCACAGGAACCACTTAGTCCCTGGTTAACATGCCTGGTAGAATGGAGTTGATGAGCAATACAGACTATGGGAGTATGAAAGTCTCAGCAAGGTGAGCAGTTCATATGTTGAGTTTTTATTCGTCGCTCTCTGTCCACAGCCTGAAAGGATAGATCCTCCTGATCCCACCAAACCGGATTATGATATCAGAGCAGACGTGTGGAGTCTGGGCATTTCACTGGTAAGGTGCTGTTAGCAATCAAACTTCCTTATTTCATCAGGCAACCAAGGTCCTTCCTGCAGGACAGCAGGATTACTGAACACTGTGAGGCTAATTTCACAGCTTCTTGTTTTGCAGAAAGTTAGTGGCATAGCATTATGATTCATGAAATGCTATACCCCAGCACAGTAGGATGTGCCCACTGTTTCCCACATGGCCAATTCCCTGCCTCCCAGTTGGGAAAATCGAGCTCACTTTACTCATTCACATCCCAACAGCAGAGTACACAAGCACTTTCTTCAATTCCACTGTGCATTTTACTCTCATTCACATTCTTGCTAAAACAAAAAGATACGAATATGAGCCCCTGAGTTTTAATTAAATGCAGTGAGGGGAGGAGCATTTGCTGATACATGGTTAAAATCACACCATAGATTTTCTTTATAGATCGGGGAGGTCAAATCCCTCCCCCCCCACCTACACACACACATCAAGAACCACGAATGGAAATGGACGAACAGAAGATTCAAGTACAGCAAACTCGTCACCACACTGATACTCTCACTAACACTAGTGTACTGGCACACTCACTGATACTCTAACTATAGTGTACTAGTACACACACTGATACTCTCATTAACAATAGTGAACAGTAGCAGTCTCTAATATTTTCACTAACCATAGTGTACTTGAGCAGTCATTAATATTCTCACCAACTGTTGTGTATTCGAGCAGTCACTAATATTCTCACAAACCACGGTGTACTGGTCCACTCACTAATTTGCGTGTATCACCATAGTAACTACTTGGTTAGATTACTTTTGTATAATTTAAACTTTAAGACCTAGTAGTGATCGCATTTTAAATTGTTGCATTTGCAGTGCTCTAAGTGCTGTTTCTGTGCAGTCAGGTGAGGAGGGAGTGCTGAACTTTGACCACTTCTTGCTGCAGTAAGTGCCTCTAAAACCCACTGTGTGTCTGTCCACAGGTCGAGCTCGCCACGGGGCAGTTTCCATATAAAAACTGTAAAACAGACTTTGAGGTTCTAACAAAGGTGCTACAGGAAGATCCCCCGCTGCTCCCTCAAACCATGGGCTTCTCAATGGACTTCCAGTCATTTGTAAAAGATTGGTGAGTAAAACTTGGGAATATTTCATAATGCAAAAATGTTTAACTGTCAGAGCCGCATCAGCAATTATTACAACAGAAACAACAATTGGATTTGAATTTTCATTTTTGTTAAAAGAATTGATAAGTTCTGTACATTTCTCCAAATATTAATGGAATTAAACCTGCCTGTAAATAGCCTCCATTGGGATTGGCATAAGGACTTTACAGAAAGCGCTCTTGTAATACAGGGTGAGCACTGGTGAGTTTTGTTATTTTGCGAAGGAGCCCCTCTGTAGACAGGAGGTGTTGGTGTACAGGATCAGACTGAATCATTTGTCAGTGGGGTGGACTAACCTTATTTTCAGAACAATCAGCTGCTATCAGTTCTTTGTATTGGAGGAATGAAAGTATAACCCGACAGAGACCAATGCAAGGCCTGCAGTGACAGGTATTAACCAGCACTGGCTTAGGAAAAGTTCTTTCTTTGAGCACCTCACCCTGTTCTACCCCTCTTGCCTCTACTTCAAAATCCTTGTTGTCTACTGCTCCACTCCGAGTTTCTCCCTGAGATATCCTCCCTCCTTTCCTCCCTCAGCCTTTGTGCTGTGACTCCTCATCTTCAGTAATTTCAGTCTCCTTCTCAACTTCCCCTGCCCTCCATCCTCTGAATTCACAGCCCACCTCTCCCTCCACATAAACTCTCTTGTTCATATTCACAACCACTCCTTTAACCTTGCCATCTCCTGTGGCCTCTCTACTCCTGTGGCCTCTATCACTGACGAGGCCTTCTCCAATCACTTCCTTGAATCCCTCACCACCCACATCCCCTGGATCCTAGCAACCCTTCTGTGCCTGCCTCTGGGAAAAACACTTCTCCCAAGTCGCTTACAACAGTGCTTTCAGGCTCCGATTTGCCTAGACTTCAGCCCTCCATTTGCCATGATACCTCTGCAGCTGTTGATTAGCTCAACCACTCCCCTGATTTCATCCTTGATGCCCTTGTCCCCAGCAAAACCTTTACTGTCTCCCAACCCAGTTGTTCCCCTGGTATGGCTCCCACCTTCCCTCCCTATAAGTCCAGGGAGCGCTGACTTGAGTGTACCTGGTGTACAACTGGCTTAGCCATTCATCATCAGTCCTCCTGTCCGATTGGACCACATTAAGCTCTACCGGACTTCACCCTCATCTACCAAAGCCGCCCACTATTCTCAGCTCATCTTGGAGAGCAAAGATAACTCTTGGCTTCTTTTCTCCACTACCAACTGGGTCCTTAAACCCCTTCACTAAAGTACAGACTGTGTGTTCAGTTGCCTCTACAGCTTTCCCTATCCCACCCCCTTCCCTTAACCCACAAATCCAAGCCGCCTTTCAGGCCCTTTTCACCCTAACTCTGAACTGCTCCTATTCTCCTCATGCCCTCTCCAAGCTCATCATATCCATGAGACCTACTTCCTGCCTCTGTGTGTGCTGACCACCCATGCTAGCTGAAATTGCGAATGGTTCCCTCTCCTCAGGCACTATCCTCCTATCTATCAAAAGTGCTGTCACCACTCCACTCCTCAAAACGTCACTCTCAACATCTCTAATTGTGTAAACTACTGCCCCATCTCTAACCATCCTTTCCTCTTATGTCCTTGAACATGAGCATCTTTCCCACAATTCCCTATTTGAGTCCCTGTAATCTGGTTTCTGCCTTTCCCACAGAACTGAAATGGCTCTAACCAAAGTCGGGAATGGCATTCCCTGTGACTATGGTGCCTTATCCCTGCTCGCCCACTTAACCTGTCTGCAGTCTTCGATGTGGTCAACCACACCATCCTCCTCACACCTTACCTCCATTGTCCAGCTCAGTAGGACTGCCCTCACTGGGTTCCACTCTTACCTATCCGATCACTTCCTGAGCATCTCCAGCAATGGCTTCTCTTCCCGCCCTGCAACGTCACCTCCGGAGCCCTCCAAGGATTCCTCCTTAGCCCTCTCCTCCTCCTCCTCTTCCACCTCCTCCTCCTCATCCACACACTTGGTGACATCACCGACAGACATGGAGTCAGCTTCCACATGTACATTAACCGCACCCAGCTCGACCTCACCACCACCTCTCACTCAACCAGACTGCTTGTCTGACTTCCAATCTTGGATGAGCCACAATTCCCTCTAGTTAAACACTGTAGCCATTGTCTTGGGCCCCCTTCGTACCCTCGCCACCAATTCCAGCCCTCTCCGCGGCCATTGTCTCAGGCTGAATCAGACAGTTTGCAACCTCTGCATTTGAATTCGCCCCAAACTGAGCTTCAGACTCCATTTCCTCCCCTTCACAAAGGCCACCTTTGTAACATTGCCTGTCTCTACCCTTGCCCCTGCCCATCAGCTGCTGAGACCGTCATGAAACCCTCATCCATGTCTTAGGTACTTCCAGACTCCACTATTCCAATGTTCTCCAGTCCGGCCTCCCATCCTCCACCCTCCATACACTTCATCTCATCCAAATCTCTGCTGCCGATATCCTATTCTGTACCGTCCCACTTGCCCATCACCCCTGTCCTCTCTAATCTACATTGGCCTCAAATTTAAAATTCTCATCCTTGTGTTTAAATCCCTTTCTCTCTCTTTAACCTCCTCCAACGCTGCAACCTCACAACTCTCTGTTCCTCTGACCCCTTTCACCCCATGTTGTTAGCCGTATCTTTCACTGCAGTGGCCCCAGCCTCTGGAATTCCCTCCACCTCTCTCCTCTCTGAAGCCCCTCCTTAAAACCCATCTTTTTGACCAAGTTTTCAGTCATCATCTCTTCGTTGGTCTGATTTCCCACTGATTTCCCACACACCTCTCTGAAGTGCCATGGTACGTTTTTTTCTGTTTGGTCCTCATCAGCTTTTGAAAGGCTCTGTTTTGAGACTGACAGCAGTTTCCTCCTTTCTTTCTCCAATGCCGCCACCCATGCATTTGACTGATGCTGAAATACAGATAATACTGGTCGATGTCAAGCAGCAGATGCACCCTGCAGTGTTCTCTGGGCCGACATTCTGGGACTCGGTGTCCCCTGGGACCCTGTCCCCATACTGGCCGTATTTTGAGAACCTCACTTCCTTAATTTCCATACTTTACGAACACCATGTCAGTGCCCAGAAATGTGATTGTGTTCCTCCTTGTTTAAAATGTGTAGTAATCCCTGTACTCCAACTCCCTTAAAAGTCATGCCTCTGATCACTTCTATAGAGTATGTTCTGACTCGAGCATCTCGACTCTCTCTACTCCTGACCCTTACAAATACCAGAGATTAGTTGCGTAATCCAACAATCTCTGTCAGCTCTGCCCCAGATATCGCTTAGTATCCATCAGCATACACTTTGTGCTGAACATTTTCATGGCATTTGTACTTCACACTCAAACCATCTTGCCAGCATTGCACTTAAATGGCCTCGCACTACTGCCTCGAATACCTTCCTTTGTATCGTGAAGACTCTTGTCCTGTCCTACAGGGGCTACACAAATGAATTTCTTTAAATAAACCCTGAAATCGCAGCGAGTTGTTATGATCTGGAATGCACTACCTGAAAGGGCGGTGGAAGCAGATTCAATAATAACTTTCAAAAGGGAATTGGATAAATACTTGAAGGGGAAAGATTTGCAGGGCTATGGAGAAAAGAGCAAGAGAGTAGGACTAATTGGATAGCTCTTTCAAAGAGCCGGCATAATGGTTTCCTGTGCTGTATCATTCTATGATTCTGTTACATTTTTAGGCTGTTACTCAGCTATTTCTTTCGTACTTAGTGACAAAGATGACTCAAGTAACTAAGTGTTTGCTCTCTACAAACCGCAGTGTGACCTCGACACGCAATATCTGGTACAGTGACAAGCCCGGGGTCAAACCGAAAGCCTTGATATTGTGTTTAGTTTATTGGATATGTCATGATCCCTGTCATGACCTCCTAGTTCTTGGAGAATGATAAAATACTCTATTAGACTGTGGCTTAGGCTTTAAACTATAGGACCGGTTTGTTGATGGATGAACAGTAGTACAAACCACAGAGCAGATTATAGTATTTAAGGTATCCATTCCTCCCTGAAAACTGAAATTAATAAACAGAAGAGTGTCCCATTGCTAATATTCCGAATACTGGACCTGAGATAGCATCCCTAACAATAACTTTCTGTGGGGTTCCTAGCCTGTTTCCCCACACAACCTTCCACCCTCTTGACCTCTGATGAACTGGTGCAGTGAGAGGAACACTCCTTGAGATATGCCCCTGGTACCCTTTGACCAGGAATAAAGGAAATCAAAAATATATCCTTCAAAATAAAATAAAGCTGCCAATCATACATTTACGTGACGATGCAGGAGAATATCTGCAGACCCAGGGTCTCCACCCTGGGCTGTCAGTAGATTCCATTAAATGGGGGTTTGATTCAATACATTTATAGCCTAGCTGTAAAGCCCCATTTGAATTAATTGACCACTTGTAGAATGAAGCAAGCAGCTAACAGGGAGTGTTCCTGGTAAGATCAACCCAAAAGGGCTCTGCAATAAAATAACTGTAACATGTTAAAACCCATCCTTTAGCAACTTGTCGATGCATCTGTGGAATGCAGTTTCTAATCACACATTAAGGAAATGGCTTGTGTGACAGATTTAGCTTGGTCTTTGCTTCTTTCACTTTATCACTATATGTGAGGAGTTTAAAAATGAGCTTCACTCTCACAAATCATTTCAACTTAACTTGATACAACTGTTAGGATTGTTAGTTGCTTTTCCTGTGCTTTTTGCCTTGTTCAAAATAGGAAGTCTTTGAGTAACCTTCGAAGAGGGATAGTTAGGTTAGATAACTCCTGCAAATAGAGGGGAAAGGAGAAGGAACAACTTGTTAAGAATATCACTTGTACCATAGTTTAGCACAGCAGTTGATAACTGCTATTTTCTATTATGAGCTAACTAAGCTTAATAGCTGCTGTAAATATATGTTGTGTTACTGCTGCGTGTTTGTTCTATTACTGAATAATAGACTGATTTAGCAGTAAAAGCCTAAACCAGTATGTGGAGTTCCCTGTGCATTCTACAAATGTACCTAAATATCGGGGCAAGTGGAAACACTGTCTCTGGGATTTGGAGCTAGGGCTCATCTGTGAGAGTAATCTGAAGTGAAAAGTAAGAATAAGTAGAGTTAAAAAAAAAACTAAAAATAGAACAGATTCTATTCCCAAATGGTCTGATCATATTCTAAATTAAAGATGGCTGCCAGTGTGCTATACATAGATATTAAAACATAATGACATATTTATGATTCGAGAAACTCTTGTTTGTCAGACCGACCTCCCTGTATGTTACAGCAGTGATGTGTGGCACAGGTACATTGGGTAATTGCCTGAGTAGATCAGTGCAGCAGTCCTCCAATCCCACCCCTCCTACAGATTTATTATCCTTCTGCTTTGAAGGGTCTCCAGACATTTCAAATTTCTAAACTTGATGTGAGAGACTGTGTAGAGATTGTGTGTGTGGTGGGGATTGTGTGTTGTGGGGATTGTGTTTTTTTTATTCGTTCATGGGATGTGGGCATCGCTGGCGAGGCCGGCATTTATTGCCCATCCCTAATTGCCCTTGAGAAGGTGGTGGTGAGCCGCCTTCTTGAACCGCTGCAGTCCGTGTGGTGAAGGTTCTCCCACAGTGCTGTTAGGAAGGGAATTCCAGGATTTTGACCCAGCGACGATGAAGGAACGACGATATATTTCCAAGTCGGGATGGTGTGTGACTTGGAGGGGAACGTGCAGGTGGTGTTGTTCCCATGTGCCTGCTGCTCTTGACCTTCTAGATGGTAGAGGTCGCGGGTTTGGGAGGTGCTGTCGAAGAAACCTTGGCGAGTTGCTGCAGTGCATCCTGTGGATGATACACACTGCAGCCACTGTGCGGCGGTGGTGAAGGGAGTGAATGTTTCGGGTGGTGGATGGGGTGCCAATCAAGTGGGCTGCTTTGTCCTGGATGGTGTCGAGCTTCTTGAGTGTTGTTGGAGCTGCACTCATCCAGGCAAGTGGAGAGTATTCCATCACACTCCTGACTTGTGCCTTGTAGATGGTGGAAATGCTTTGGGGAGTCAGGAGGTGAGTCACTCGCCACAGAATACCCATCCTCTGACCTGCTCTTGTAGCCACAGTATTTATATGGCCGGTCCAGTTAAGTTTCTGGTCAATGGTGACCCCCAGGATGTTGATGGTGGGGGATTCGGCAATGGTAATGCCATTGAATGTCAAAGGGAGGTGGTTAGACTCACTCCTGTTGGAGATGGTCATTGCCTGGCACTTGTCTGGCGCGAATGTTACTTGCCACTTATGAGCCCAAGCCTGGATGTTGTCCAGGTCTTGCTGCATGCGGGCTCGGACTGCTTCATTATCTGAGGGGTTGCGAATGGAACTGAACACTGTGCAATCATCAGCGAACATCCCCATTTCTGACCTTATGATGGAGGGAAGGTCATTGATGAAGCAGCTGAAGATGGTTGGGCCTCGGACACTGCCCTGAGGAACTCCTGCAGCAATATCCTGGGGCTGAAATGATTGGCCTCCAACAACCACTACCATCTTCCTTTGTGCTAGTATGACTCCAGCCACTGGAGAGTTTTCCCCCTGATTCCCATTGACTTCAATTTTACAAGGGCTCCTTGGTGCCACACTCGGTCAAATGCCGCCTTGATGTCAAGGGCAGTCACTCTCACCTCACCTCTGGAATTCAGCTCTTTTGTCCATGTTTGGACCAAGGCTGTAATGAGGTCTGGAGCCGAGTGGTCCTGGCAGAACCCAAACTGAGCATCGGTGAGCAGGTTATTGGTGAGTAAGTGCCGCTTGATAGCACTGTCGACGACACCTTCCATCACTTTGCTGATGATTGAGAGTAGACTGATGGAGCGGTAATTGGCCGGATTGGATTGTCCTGCTTTTTGTGGACAGGACATACCTGGGCAATTTTCCACATTGTCGGGTAGATGCAAGTGTTGTAGCTGTACTGGACAGCTTGGCTAGAGGCGCAGCTTGTTCTGGAGCACAAGTCTTCAGTACTACAGCCGGGATGTTGTCGGGGCCCATAGCCTTTTCTGTATCCAGTGCACTCAGCCATTTCTTGATATTACATGGAGTGAATCGAATTGGCTGAAGACTGGCTTCTGTGATGGTGGGGATATCGGGAGGAGGCCGAGATGGATCATCCACTTGGCACTTCTGGCTGAAGATGGTTGCAAACACTTCAGCCTTGTCTTTTGCACTCACGTGCTGGACTCCGCCATCATTGGGGATGGGGATGTTTACAGAGCCTCATCCTTCCGTTAGTTGTTTAATTGTCCACCACCATTCACGACTGGATGTGGCAGGACTGCAGAGCTTTGATCTGATCCGTTGGTTGTGGAATCGCTTAGCTCTGTCTATAGCATGTTGTTTCCACTGTTTAGCATGCATGTTGTCCTGAGTTTTAGCTTCACCAGGTTGGTACCTCATTTTTAGGTATGCCTGGTGCTGCTCCTGGCATGCTCTTCTACACTCCTCATTGAACCAAGGTTGATCCCCTGGCTTGTTGGTAATGGTAGAGTGAGGAATATGCCAGGCCATGAGGTTACAGATTGTGTTGGAATACAATTCTGCTGCTGCTGATGGCCCACTGCGCCTCATGGATGCCCAGTTTTGAGCTGCTAGATCTGTTCTGAATCTATCCCATTTAGCATGGTGATAGTGCCACACAACACGTTGGATGGTGTCCTCAGTGCGAAGTCAGTTCTTCGTCTCCACGAGGACTGTGCGGTGGTCACTCCTACCAATACTGTCATGGACAGATGCATTTGCGACAGGTAGATTGGAGAGGACGAGGTCAAGTAAGTTTTTCCCTCGTGTTGGTTCGCTCACCACCTGCCGCAGGCCCAGTCTGGCAGCTATGTCGTTCAGGACTCGGCCAGCTCGGTCAGTAGTGGTACTACTGAGCCACTCTTGGTGATGGACATTGAAATCCCCCACCCAGAGAACATTCTGTGCCCTTGCTACCCTCAGTGCTTCCTCCAAGTGGTGCTCAACATGGAGGAGGTGGTGGGGATTGTGTGTCGAGGTGGGGATTGTGTGTCGAGGTGGGGATTGTGTCGAGGTGGGGATTGTGTCGAGGTGGGGATTGTGTGTCGAGGTGGGGATTGTGTGTCGAGGTGGGGATTGTGTTGTGGGGGAGATTGTGTTGTGGGGGAGATTGTGGTGTGGGGGAGATTGTGTTGTGGGGGAGATTGTGTTGTGGGGGAGATTGTGGTGTGGGGGAGATTGTGGTGTGGGGGAGATTGTGTTGTGGGGGAGATTGTGGGGGGAGATTGTGGTGTGGGGGAGATTGTGGTGTGGGGGAGATTGTGGGGGGAGATTGTGGTGTGGGGGAGATTGTGTTGTGGGGGAGATTGTGTTGTGGGGGAGATTGTGGGGGGAGATTGTGGTGTGGGGGAGATTGTGGTGTGGGGGAGATTGTGGGGGGAGATTGTGTTGTGGGGGAGATTGTGGGGGGAGATTGTGGTGTGGGGGAGATTGTGGTGTGGGGGAGATTGTGGGGGGAGATTGTGTTGTGGGGGAGATTGTGGTGTGGGGGAGATTGTGGTGTGGGGGAGATTGTGGTGTGGGGGAGATTGTGGGGGGAGATTGTGTTGTGGGGGAGATTGTGGGGGGAGATTGTGGTGTGGGGGAGATTGTGGTGTGGGGGAGATTGTGGTGTGGGGGAGATTGTGGGGGGAGATTGTGGTGTGGGGGAGATTGTGGTGTGGGGGAGATTGTGGGGGGAGATTGTGGTGTGGGGGAGATTGTGGGGGGAGATTGTGGTGTGGGGGAGATTGTGGGGGGAGATTGTGGTGTGGGGGAGATTGTGGTGTGGGGGGAGATTGTGGTGTGGGGGAGATTGTGGTGTGGGGGGAGATTGTGGTGTGGGGGGAGATTGTGGTGTGGGGGGAGATTGTGGTGTGGGGGAGATTGTGGTGTGGGGGAGATTGTGTTGTGGGGGAGATTGTGGGGGGAGATTGTGGTGTGGGGGAGATTGTGGTGTGGGGGAGATTGTGGGGGGAGATTGTGGTGTGGGGGGAGATTGTGGTGTGGGGGAGATTGTGGGGGGAGATTGTGGTGTGGGGGAGATTGTGTTGTGGGGGAGATTGTGGTGTGGGGGAGATTGTGGTGTGGGGGAGATTGTGGTGTGGGGGAGATTGTGTTGTGGGGGAGATTGTGGGGGGAGATTGTGGTGTGGGGGAGATTGTGGGGGGAGATTGTGGTGTGGGGGAGATTCCTGCCCTATGACATTAAGAGGTGGTTCATGTTTGTGAGTCGAGGGATCTGATTGGCTCACTCCTCTAATCCCATTTCTGATTCGCTGTAGATTCACTAAATGTGCATCAGAAAACTTGTTTCCATTCATCACATTTATTTAACGAAGCTCTGTGTTGTCAAGAAGCTTTCAGTTGTACAGATATCTGGATAAATTCACCTTATGCCTGAGGATCAGAGACCCCTCCAGTGTATTTCAGTGACTGGGTTTATCTCACACCCTCTTGTGAGAGTTCTTGACTGTGGAGGGCTACATAGTCACACTGCTGTAGACTGTGACTCCAGCTGGAACTGCCAGACAAGAAAGGAATAAATGAGTAGTAGCACTAACACACTGAACATGACTCAGCAGCCATTAAGCTAAACTGTTCCTTTGGGTCAGTAGAATATAACAGAGAGATGCGACTGCTGTGCTGAACTTTAATGTATCATATGGTGGTATTTTTTCTTTTTCTCCATTCACAGAGCCTACCTCTCTCCAAAGGTTTGGACAGACTCCATTTAACAAATCGTGTCCAAAAAAATGGCCGGGATCAAGCAAACTTAAATAACTGTACAACCTGAATGAGCTGCCAATCAAATATATATTCAATCTAATCTCATGACATTTATGTTTGAATTAAATAGCTTGACCCCTTTCCTTGAATGCCAGGAACAATTATGAACAATTATTGGATCAATATAAAGCAGGGCGTGTTCTGGCAGTGATGCTGGTTTTAACTTGTGTGTACCATGACAGGAAGAAAGAAGCCAATACAATGAAATATATTGTATAAAAATGCTTCATTTTTGAATGATCAGTTTTCATTTCAGGCACCCAGTGTCAGCATCAAGCATTCTCAAGCAGGATATAGCACAGCAAGATTCAGATTGAAGCTCCCTCTACACTGTCCCACTAACTGCATTCAGGGTTGGTTTAGCACAGCCAAATATGGAGTAAAGTTACCTCTGTACAGTCCCATCAGGCACTTCCAGTGCAGCTGTAATACAGTTAGATTCAGAATAAAGTTGGTTCCCTTTCCTCTGCTTCAACAATTTGCCTCAGCCCCAAACCTCCGAAGAATGCCCCATACTACATAATGTAACATTTGCATTTCTCATACCAACATCCCGTAGTGCCTCTGAGTGAGATTGGTAATTCAGTGTCAATTAGGGCATAGAAATACATAAAGTTACAACACAGAAACAGGCCATTCAGTCCAACCAGTCCATGTTGGTGTTGATCCTTGCCAGCGAGAAAATAGTCCCAGTCACATTTACCCACCCAATTTCCATGTCCTTCAGCCCCTTTTCCTTCATCCACATATCCAATCTGACCTTCAACGTTGACATAGTTTCTGCCTCAGCCCCTAACTCTGCAAGTGAATCCCACACACTCTCAACATCTGTGTAAAGAGTTTTCTCCTGCCCTCTGTTCTAAGTTATACATTTGATCTTGTCTCTGCGGTCTCTTGTTCTTGACCCCTCAGCTGCTGGAAACTCTCTGCATCTACTCACCCTATCCCGTCCTTAAATAATTTTAATCGCTTCTAGTATATTGCCCCATAATACGTGTTGTTCGAATGAAAAAAGACCCAATTGTTCAAGTCTTTCTTTGTATTTCTATTTCCTCATTCCAGGCAGCATCCTAATGTATCGGCGTTGTGCGTTCTCTAAAGCCTTCCTATATTGTGGAGCCCAGTAATGCGCACAGTACTTTTAATTGAGGCCTTATTAGAGTTTTATAGAGGCTCATTATTACCGGTTGGCTTTTATATTCTAAAACTGATGCTTAAACCCAAGAATTCCATTTGCTTTTTTTTACTGCCTGAGGTGCTGCCTTTAATGTCCTGTGAATCTGTCCCCCAAATCCCTCTGCTCTTCCCCAGCAGCGAGCCGACTTCCGATAATAATATCGAATAATTTCTGCTGTTATTTTGCTTACCTCATCCTTATTGACATTGAACTCCATCTACTGTACCTCCTATTTTGGTATCATTTGTAAATTTTGACATCACTCTCTCAAGGCCTATATCTAAATCATAGAACCATACAGCACAGAAGGAGACTCCTGTGTGCTCTTTGAACGAGCTGTCCCTTAAGAACATAAGAAATAGGAGCAGGAGTAGGCCACATGGCCCCTCGAGTCTGCTCCACCATTCAGTCAGATCATGGCTGATCTTCGACCTCAACTCCACTTTCCCGCCCAATCCCCATATCCCTTGATTCCCCATGGAGTCCAAAAATCTATCCATCTCAGCCTTGAATATATTCTATGACTCACCGTCCACAGCCCTCTGGGGTAGAGAATTCCAAAGATTCCCAACCCTCTGCGTGAAGAAATTCCTCCTCATCTCAGCCTTGAATGGCCGACCCCTTTTCCTGCGACTATGCCCCCTAGTTCTAGACTCTCCAGCCAGGGGAAACAACCTCTTAGCATCTACCTTGTCAAGCCCCCTCATAATCTTATATGTTTCAATGAGATCACCTCTCATTTTTCTAAACTCCAGAGAGTATAGGCCCATTCTACTCAACCTCTCCTCATAAGACAACCCTCTCATCCCAGGAATCAATCTAGTGAACCTTCATTGCACCGCCTCCAAGGCAAGTATATCCTTCCTTAGATAAGGAGACCAAAACTGTACGTAGTACTCCGGGTGAGGTCTCACTAAAGCCCTGTATAACTGTAGTCAGACTTCCTTACTCTCGTACTCCAACCCCCTTGTAATAAAGGCCAACATACCATTTGCCTTCCTAATTGCTTGCTGTACCGGCATACTAATTTTTTGTGTTTCTTGTACGAGGACACCCAAGTCTCTCTGAACACCAACATTTAATAGTTTCTCACCATTTAAAAAATATTCTGCTTTTCTATTCTTCCTACCAAAGTGAATAACCTCACATTATACTCTATCTGCTACCTTCTTGCCCACTCACTTAATCTGTCTGTATCCCCTTTGCAGACTCTTTGTGTCCTCCTCACAGCTTACTTTCCCACCTAGCTTTGTATCATCAGCAAATTTGAATACATTACACTCGGACCCTTCATCTCAGTCATTAATATAGATTATAAATAGCTGAGGCCCAAGCACTGATCCTTGCGACACCCCACTAGTTACAGCCTGCCAACCTGAGAATAACCCATTTATCCCTACCCTCTTTTTTCTGTCCTTTAGCCAATCCTCTGTCTATGCTAATATATTACCCCCAACCCCATGAGCCCTTATCTTGAGTAACAACCTTTTATGTGGCACCTTATCGAATGCCTTTTGAACATCCAAATATACTATATCCCTTTATCTACCCTGCCAGTTACATCCTCAAAAAATGCTAATAAATTTGTCAAACATGATTTCCCTTTCATAAAACCATGTTAACTCTACCTTATCAAATTATGATTTCTAAGTGCCTTGTTACCACTTCCTTAATGATGGATTTCAGCATTTTCCCGACGACCGATGTCAGGCTAACTGGCCTGTAGTTCCCTATTTTCTCTCTCTCTCCCTTCTTGAAGAGCGGGGTAACATTTGCTACCTTCCAGTCCACTGGGACCGTTCTGGAATCTAGGGAATTTTGGAAGATCATAACCAATGCATCCACTATCTCTACAGCCTCCTCTTTTAGAACCCTAGGACATAGGTCATCAGGTCCAGGGGATTTGTTGGCTTTTAGTCCCATTAGTTTGTACAGTACTTTTTCTCTACTGATATTAGTTGTTTTAAGTTCCTCACTCTCATTTACCCCTTGGTTCCCCACTATTTCTGGTATGCTTTTTGTGTCTTCTACTTTGAAGACAGATACAAAATATTTGTTTAATGCATCTGCCATCTCCTGATTCCCCATTATAATTTTTCCTGTCTCAGCCTCTAAGGGACCAACATTTAATTTTGCTACACTCTTCCTTTTTACATACTTGTAGAAGCTCTACAATCTGTTTTTATATTTCTTGCAAGTTTACTTTCATATTCTATTTTCTCCCTTTTTATCAATTTTTTGGTTGCCCTTTGTTGGTTTCTAAAACTCTCCCAATCCCCAGCCTTATTACTCTTGGCAACATTATAGACCTCTTCTTTCAATCTATTACTCTCCTTAACTTCTTTAGTCAGCCACGGGTGGATCACTTTTCCCGTGGAGTTTTTATTTCTCAATGGAATGTATATTTGTTGAGAATATTTAAATATTTCTTTAAATGTTTGCCATTGCTTTTTAACTGTCAAACCCTTTAACTTAATTTCCCAATCTACCTTTGACAACTCGCCCCTCATACCTATGTAATTGGCTTTATTTAAGTTTAAGACTCTAGTTTCTAACTTAAGTACGTTTCTTTCAAGCGGAATGTGAAATTCTGTCCTATTATGATCACTCTTCCCCAGAGGTTCTCTTACTGCAAGATTACTAATTAAACCTATCTCATTACATAATACAAGAACTAAAGTAGCCTGCTCCCTGGTTGGTTCCATGACGTATTGCTCTAGGAAACCGTCTCGAATACATTCCATGAACCCACTAGTCCCAATCCCTAATGTAAAAACAGAAAATGATGGAGAAGCTCAGCAAGTCAGGCAGCATCTGTGGAGAAAGAAACAGAGTTAACATTTCAGGTCAAAGACCTTTCATCAGAACTCTTTCCCCATAGCCCTGCAAATTTCTCCTTTTTAAGTATTTATTGAATTCTCTTTTGAAACTTACTATTGAATCTGCTTCCACCACCCTTTCAGGCAGCGCATTCCAGATCATCACAACTCACTGCGTAAAAACATTTCTCATCATCTCCCCACTGGCTTTTTTGTGAATTATCTTAAATCTGGGTTCTCTGGTTACTGATCCTGCAGCTAGTGGAAACAGTTTCTCCCTATCTATCAAAACCCTTCATAATTTTGAATACCTCTATTAAATCTCCGCTTAACCTCCTTTGCTCTAAGGAGAACCTCTCTAGTCTCTCCACATTACTAAAGTCCCGCAACCCTATATTCCTATGTTTAAAAAGGCAGATAGAACAAGTCCAGAGAACTAGAGACCAGATAGCTTAACGTCGGTGGTAGGAAAGATAGTGGAATCTTTACTCAAAGATGTAATAGAAAGTCATCTAGAGAAGGACGATATAATAAAAAATAGTCAGCACGGATTTCAGAAGGGAAAGTCATGCTTCACAAACCTTATTGAATTCTTTGAAGAAGTAACAGAAAGAGTAGACAAGGTTAATGCAGTAGATGTAACATACTTGGATTTTCAAAAGGCCTTCGATAAGGTATCAAATTGTAGACTCATGACTAAGTTCAGAGCATGTGGAGTCAGGGGACAGGTAGCAGAATGGATAGCAAGCTGGCTACAAAGCAGAAAACAGAGTGTAGAGGTTAAGGATAGCTGTACAGACTGGCAAAAGTTGGGAAGTGGTGTTCCACAGGGATCGGTGCTGGGACCACTGTTGTTCACAATTTACATTAACAATTTGGATTCGGGAATCAGAAATACAATTTCAAAATTTGCGGACAACACCAAATTGGGGGGTGTAGTTAATACAAAGTAAGAATGGGTCAAAATGCAAGACGACATTAATAAACTTGCAGAATGAGCGTGTAATTGTCAAATGAATTTCAATATAGATAAGTGTGAGGTGGTGCATTTGGTAGGAAGACTAAGGAGGCTACATACTGCTTGGATAATAAGAGTCTAAATAAGGTAAAGGAGCAAAGGGATCTGGGGGTGCAGATACACAAATCACGACAAGTAGCGACGCTGGTTAATAAGGCCATAAAAAGGCAAATCAAGCACGAGGGTTCATTTCTGGAGCGATAGAATTGAAAAGCAGAGAAGTTATGTTAAACTTGTATAGAACCTTGGTTAGACCAGACTTGGAGTATTGTGCACAGTTCTGGTCTCCATATTGTGGAAAGGATATAGAGGCATTGGAGAAGGTGCAGAAAAAGATTCAAAGGATGATACCAGAACTAAGAGGATATCCTTATCAGGAAAGGCTGACTGTGGGCTCTTTTCTCTAGAAAAGAGAAGGCTGAGGAGTGAACCGATCGAGGTCTTTAAGATAATGATGGGGTAGACGTAGAGAAAATGTTTCTATTTGTGTAGGAATCCAAAACTAGAGGTCATAAATATAAAATAATTGCTGATAAATCCAATAGGGAATTCAGGAGAAACTTCTTTACCCAGAGAACAATTAGACTGCGGAACTCGCTACCACAAGGAGCAGTTGAGGCAAATGGCATAGATGCATTTAAGGGGAATCTAGATAAGCACATGAGTGAGAAAGGAATAGAAGGATATCTTGGTATGGCTAGATGAAGAAGGAAGGGAGGAGACTCGTGTGGAGCATAAACGCTGGCATAGACCAGTTGGGCCGAATGGCCTAGTTCTGTGCTGTAGTTTTGATGCACCTCAATCCCTGGTACCATTCTAGTAAATCTCCTCTGTATCCTCTCCAAGGCCTTAACATCCTTTCTAAAGTGAGGTGCCAAAAATTAGACACCATACTCTAACTGAGGTCTAACCAGTAATTTATAACTCTATGCTTCTATTTATAAAACCAAGCATCCTTTACGGTTTTTTAACAGCTTTATCAACTTGTCCTGCCACCTTCAAAGATTTGTGTATGTGCACCCCCAGGTCTCTCTGTTCCTGCACCCCCTTTAAAATTGTACCATTTAGCTTCTATTGCCTCTCCTCATTTTTCCTTCCAAAATGCATCACTTTACACTTCTCTGTGTTAAATTTCATCTGCCATGTGTCTGCCCATTTCACCAGTCTGTCTATGTCCTCCACATTGTTTACTACATTTGTGTCAACCACAAACTTTGAAATTATATCCTCTATACCCAAGTTTAGGTCATTAATATATATCAAAAAGAGGTCCTAATTCAGACCCCTGGGGAACACCACTCTATACTTCCCTCCAGTCTGAAAAACAACTGTTAATCATTTCTCTCTGCTTTCTGTCCCTTAGCCATTTTGTATCCACGCAGCCACTGACCCTTTAATCCCCTGGGCTTCAGTTTTGCTAACAAGTCTATAGTGTGGAACGTTATCAGATGCCTTTTGAAAGTCCATATACACAACATCAGCCACGCTACCCTCACCAACCCTCTCCGTTATTTCATCAAAGAACTCAATCAAGTTAGTCATTGATATACACAGTGAACAGTGGTGACCCCAGAACTGAACCCTATGGGACACCACTACCCACTTCCAAACACTCTGGAAAAACTGCCCTTAACTCCTACTCCAGAATAAGGCGACATAAGACCATAAGAGATAGAAGCAGGAGTAGGCCATTCGGCCCCTCGAGCCTGCTCCGCCATTTAATGAGATCATGGCTGATCTGATTTTTACCTCAACTCCACTTTCCCGCCCTTTCCCCATAATCCTTTGACTCACTCGCTGATCAAAAATTGGGTCCAACTCAGCCTTGAATGTATTCAATGACTCAGCCTCCACAGCTTTTTGGGGTAAAGAATTCCAAAGACTCACAACCCTCTGGCAGAAGAAATTCCTCCTCATTTCCGTCTTAAACGGGCGACCCCTTATTCTGAGACGATGCCCCCTAGTTTTAGATTCCCCATGAGGGGTAACATCCTCTCAGCATCTACCCTATCGAGTCCCCTCAGAATCTTGTATGTTTCAGTAAGGTCTCCTCTCATTCTTCTAAACTCCAATGAGTACAGACCCAACCTGTTCAATCTTTCCTCATAAGACAACCCTTCCATACCCAGAATCAACCTAGTGAACCTTCTCTGAACTGCCTCCAATGCAAGTATAGGAACATGGGAACAGGAGTAGGCCATTCAGCCCCTTGAGCCTGCTCCACCATTTGATAAGATCATGGCTGATCTGTGATCTAACTCCATATACCTGCCTTTGGCCCATATCCCTTAATACCTTTGATTGCCAAAAAGCTATCTATCTCAGATTTAAATTTAGCAATTGAGCTAGTATCAATTGCCATCTGCGGAAGAGAGTTCCAAACTTCTACCACCCTTTGTGTGTAGAAATGTTTTCTAATCTCACTCCTGAAAGGTCTGGCTCTAATTTTTAGACTGTGCCCCTTACTCTTAGAATCCCCAACCAGCGGAAATAGTTTCTCTCTATCCACCCTATCCGTTCCCCTTAATATCTTATAAACTTCGATCAGATCACCTCTTAACCTTCTAAACTCTAGAGAATACAACCCCAATTTGTGTAATCTCTCCTCGTAACTTAACCCTTGAAGTCTGGGTATCATTCTAGTAAACCTACGCTGCACTCCCTCCAAGGCCAATATGTCCTTCCGAAGGTGCGGTGCCCAGAACTACTCACAGTACTCCAGGTGCGGTCTAACCAGGGTTTTGTATAGCTGCAGCATAACTTCTGCCCCCTTGTGCTCCAGTCCTCTAGATATAAAGGCCAGCATTCCATTTGCCTTATTGATTATTTTCTGCACCTGTTCATGACACTTCAATCATCGATGTACCTGAACCCCTAAGTCCCTTTGGACATCCACTGTTTTTAACTTTTTACCATTTAGAAAGTACCCTGTTGTATCCTTTTTTGATCCAAAGTGGATGACCTCACATTTGTCGACATTGAATTCCATTTGCCACAGTTTTGCCCATTCACCTAATCTATCAATATCGCTTTGTAATTTTATGTTTTCATCTACACTGCTTACAATGCCACCAATCTTTGTGTCATCGGCAAACTTAGATATGAGACTTTCTATGCCTTCATCTAAGTCGTTAATAAATATTGTGAATAATTGAGGCCCCACGACAGATCCCTGTGGGACTCCACTAGTCACATCCTGCCAATGTGAGTACCTTCCCATTATCCCTACTCTCTGTCGCCTTTCGCTCAGCCAACTTCCTAACCAAGTCCGTACTTTTCCCTCGATTCCATGGGCTTCTATCTTAGCTAACAGTCTCTTATGTGGGACCTTATCAAATGCCTTCTGGAAGTCCATATAAATAACATCCATTGACATTCCCCTGTCCACTACTTCAGTCACCTCTTCAAAAAATTCAATCAGGTTTGTCAGGCACGACCTACCTTTCACAAATCCATGCTGGCTCTCCCTGATTAACTGAAAATTCTCGAGGTGTTCAGTCACCCTATCCTTAATTATAGACTCCAGCATTTTCCCCACAACACATGTTCGGCTAACTGGTCTATAATTCCCTGGTTTCCCTCTCCCTTCTTAAAAAGCGGAGTGACATGTGCAATTTTCCAATCCAGAGGGACAGTTCCTGAGTCGAGAACTTTGAAAGATTATAGTTAGGGCATCTGCAATGTGCTCACCTACTTCCTTTAAAACCCTGGGATGGAAACCATCTGGTCCTGGGGATTTATCACTCTTTAGTGCTATTATTTTCTTCATTACTGTTGCTTTACTTATATTAATTTTATCGAGTCCCTGTCCCCGATTCAATATTAGTTTTCTTGGGATTTCCGGCATGCTATCCTTTTTTTCGACTGTAAATACTGACGCAAAGTAATCGTTCAACATGTCCGCCATTTCCCCATTGTCAATGACAATATCCCCACTTTCAGTTTTTAAGGGGCCAACACTGCTCCTGACCACCCTCTTTTTCCTAATATAACTATAAAAGTTCTTCGTATTGGTTTTGATATCCCTTGCGAGTTTCTTTTCATACTCTCTTTTTGTAGCCCTTACTATCTGTTTTGTGACCCTTTGTTGATCTTTGTGTCTTTCCCATTCGCCAGGATCTGTACCATTTTTGCTTTTTTGTATGCCCTTTCCTTATGTCTTATACTGTCCCTTACCTCTTTCGTTGTCCATGGCTGTTTTTTTGGCAAGTCGAGTTCTTGCCCCTCAGGGGTATAAACCGATTCTGTATCACGTTAAATGTTTCTTTAAACATTTCCCACTGATCATCAGTCGTTTTACCCATTAACAGATTCGCCCAGTTTACTGTGGACAGTCTCTGTCTTATCCCATTGAAGTCGGCCTTACCCAAGTCTAGAATCTGAGCAGCTGATTCACTTTTTTCCCTTTCAAACACTACATTGAACTCGATCATGTTATGATCACTATTGAATATGAATAGTCACCAACAGATTAAGTAAAGAATTTAGGAGGAATTTCTTTACACGGAGAGTGGTGAGAATGCGGAACGTGCTGCCATGTGGAGTGGTTGAAGCAGAGAGCACGGACGCATCTAAGGAGAGGTTTTATATATACACGAGGGAGGAGGAAATAGAGGGATATGGGGGCAGGGTGGGAAGAAATCATTAGATTGGGAGAAGGCTTCAGTGGAGTATAAACACCGGCATAGACCAGTTGGACCGAATGGCCTCTTTCTGTGCTGTCGATTCTATGTAATTCTACTCTCTGTTTTCTCCATTGTAACCAATTTTTAATCCAGTTTGCTCTCCTCCCCCTAATTTCATACCCCTAATCTTCTCCAATAATCTCCCATGTGGTACCTTGTCAAAGTCTTCCCTGAAGTCCATGTACACTACATCGAATCATAGAAAATTTATGGCACAGAAGGAGGCCATTCGGCCCATCGTGTCCGCGGCGGCTGAAAATGAGCCACCCGGCCTAATCCCACTTTCCAGCTCTTGGTCCGTAGCCCTGTAGGTTACGGCACTTCAGGTGCACATTCAGGTACTTTTTAAATGAGTTGAGGGTTTCTGCCTCTACCACCCTTTCAGGCAGTGAGTTCCAGACCCGCACCACCCTCTGGGTGAAAAAAATTTTCCTCAGCTCCCCTCGAACCCTTCTACCAATCACTTTAAATCCATGCACCCTGGTTATTGACCTCTCTGCTAAGGGAAATAGGTCGTCTCTATCCACCCTACCTAAGCCCCTCATAATTTTATATACCTCAATTAAATCTCCCCTCAGCCTCCTCTGTTCCAAAGAAAACAACCCCAGTCTATCCAATCTTTCCTCATAGCTAAAATTCTCCAGTTCTGGCAACATCCTCGTAAATCTCCTCTGTACCCTCTCTAGTGTGATCACATCCTTTCTGTAATGTGATGACCAGAACTGTACACAGTACTCAAGCTGTGGCCTAACCAATGTTTTATACAGTTCTAGCATAACCTCCCTGCTCTTACATTCTATGCCTTGGCTAATAAAGGAAAGTATCCCGTATGCCTTCTTAACCACCTTATCTACCTGTCCTGCTACCTTCAGGGATCTGTGGACATGCACTCCAAGGTCCATCACTTCCTCTACACCTTTCAGTATCCTCCCATTTATTGTGTACTTCGTTGCCTTGTTTGCCAGCCCTAAATGCATTCCCTCACACTTCTCTGGATTGAATTCCATTTGCCACTTTTCTGCCCACCTGACCAGTCCATTGATATCTTCCTGCAGTCTACAGCTTTCCTCCTCACTATCAACCACACGGCCAATTTTTGTATCATCTGCAAACTTCTTAATCATGCCCCCTAGTCTAATCATTGATACATACCATAAAAAGCAAGGGACCAGTACATCCACAGCATTTCCCCACCTACCATGTCTGTTACCTTCTCAAAGAATTCTGTGAGGTTTGTCAAGCACAATCCTCCTTGAAATCCATGCTGGCAGCTTCTACCTATTTTCTCTTTATCTGAGTACATGGTCATTTCATCCTTAATTTAAAAACTGTCAAATTCTCCCTCCCACAGATGTTAAGCTAACTGGCCTGTAATTACCCAGATTAACTCTGTCTTCCTTTATAAAAATGAGCACATTGGTCACTCTCCAATCCTCCGGCACACATCCAGAGCCTGCAATATAATTTCTAGAGCCTCTGCAATGTCCTCCCTCACCTCCCTCAGGATCCCAGGATGTATCCCATCACGCCCTGTCATCCCTTAGCTTAACTCAACTTATCTAAAATTCAGTATCGCTCGCCTTGCTCTCAATCATTTCAGCACTCACCTCCTCTCCGATATCCTGCGCCGATGCAAAGTAATTACTAAATACCTGCTCATTTTATTATCATTTGTTGACAATCCTCTCTTCTCAGCGTTCCCGCCTTGCTTTTAACAATGATCGTTTTACTGATATATTTGTAAAATACTTTACTGTTTTTAATGTTTTTTGAAATCTTTTCCTCATACTCCCTCTTGGCTTTCCTTATCCCACTCTCTTATTTTCTCACATTCTCCTTTAGTTTGTTCATTATTATTATTCCTATAATCCTCATTGACCACCTTCTTCCATTTTAATTGGTTTCTAACTTCTTTATTTATCAATGGCATCCTAAAAGTACTAGTGGTTTCCTTATTTAATGGAATACACTTATTCTGTATCTTTGCAATCTCTTTTTTTAAAACATCCCACTGTTGCTGTACAGTTTCTCCTTTCACCTCCCCTCGGCAAGCATACAAACTGCCCTAATCCTTTCTGGTCTTCTAGTTGTTGTACTGACTTTTTCCTTTTAGTTGGATCGTAAAACCTTATCATATTGTGGCTACTGCTCCCAAGGTACTCACCCACATTTAGCTCATCGATCTGATCTATTTCATTACTCAGAACCAGATCCAGCAACACCTCCACCCTTGAGGTCGACGAGTATCCTTGCTCGAGGAAGGAGTCCTCTACACATTGCAGGACTCCCATTCCCTTTTCTCCATTTACTCCCTCTCTGCCCCATGCAGTAATTTTCTCGAATCTGACTGCAGTTTTTCTCTTCCCTTCCCTTGCCACAATGTGGAGGTGTGTAATTCCCCCCCACCCCTCACTAATGGAACAAGCCCTTCCTATATTGGAGCTCTGACCATACTGACTGTCTGTACCCGTTCCTTGTCTACGTCACCCTCTCTTTGGCAAATATTACCTCTTTAACTAATATTGCCCCTCTGCCTCCGATCTTTCCATCCCTCCTAAATATATATATCCTGATTTACGATGTTTATTTTCTATTCTTGTCCTGTTTCCAGCCAGCTTTCTGTTAATGCTATTAAATCTAGATCTTCTTGTAAAGTAATTGCTTCCCGTTCCCCCACTTTATTTCCCATGTTGCAATACCCGCATTTTAACCCTTTGTTTTGCTTTTTTAATACTTCTCATTTTCCGTGATTTTTTTGTCTGTGGTAACCCCTTCCCTTATTTCAGTCTTTCCCTGTTTATAACTTGTCCATTTGATTTTATTCCACTGCTGAATGTCCTTCTTGCTGAATTGTTTTCTGCATGAATATTACTCTGACCTGTTTCTCCTTTCTCTATTAGCTGACTCTGTTTGGTTTTATTTTCTGAGTCTCTTTCTCCTACCCCCCCCTTCCTAGTTTAAATACTTGTCACTTCCCTATTTAATCATTTTTCCAGTAGATTAGCTCGCTCCCTGCTCAGATGTAGCCTGTCCTTGCGGAATAGCTCCCATCCATCCCAGAACTGGCATCAGTGCCCAACAGAGTGGAATCCCTCTTTCTGATACCACTCCTTCAGTCATGATGTGGAGATGCCGGTGATGGACTGGGGTGGACAAATGTAAGGAATCTTACAACACCAGGTTATAGTCCAACAGTTTTATTTGAAAATCACAAGCTTTCGGAGGCTTTCTCCTTCGTCAGGTGAAGTGTGGGATTCCTTGAAGGTTACCGTATATATAGTCAGAGAACAATGCCTGGTGATTACAGATAATCTTTCCAACTGCCCGTTGTCAAGGCAATCAAAGTGTTCAGATAGAGAGACATTACATACAGGACCACCAAATATACAAACGGCCAGAACAAAAGACAGAGAGAGAGAAACATCCGAAAGGAAGGGAAAGAGAGAGAATGACCCGTTGTATTAAAAACAGATAACTTTTTTTCGCTGGTGGGGTTACGTGTAGCGTGACATGAACCCAAGATCCCGGTTGAGGCCGTCCTCATGGGTGCGGAACTTGGCTATCAATTTCTGCTCAACAATTTTTTGTTGTCGTGTATCTCGAAGGCCGCTTTGGAGAACGCTTACCCGAAGATCGGTGGCTGATCTTTGGGTAAGCCACTGATCTTCGGGTAAGCGTTCTCCAAGGCGGCCTTCGAGACACACGACAACGCAAAATCGTCGAGCAGAAATTGATAGCCAAGTTCGCACCCATGAGGACGGCCTCAACCGGGATCTTGCGTTCATGTCACGCTACACGTAACACCACCAGCGAAAAAAGAGTTATCTGTTTTTAATACAACGGGTCATTCTCTCTCTTTCCCTTCCTTTCGGATGTTTCTCTCTCTCTCTCTGTCTTTTGTTCTGGCCGTTTGTGTATTTGGTGGTCCTGTATGTAATGTCTCTCTGTCTGAACTCCTTCAGTCAGGCATTGATTTCCCTAATTCTGCCTTTCCCCATTATAGTGCAGGGCTGGAAAGGTATCGTGAGGTCAGCACCTGGGAGGTATCGTGAGGTCAGCACCTGGGAGGTTCTGCTCCTCAGCTTGTTTTGTGCGCCAGGTTGATTGTGTCCAAATTCGGCTCACACAGAACCCTTCTTTCAATGACAGAGGCTCCTCCCGGTCTGGGTTTGGATTTGGGCCCAGTGGTGAAAGGTCAGCAGCAGGTTATTGGGATTAGTGTGTATTTAATTTTAGTGCCTCTGCAGTTCTGAAAGGGTTAGTTTATCTTCTAATATCTCTCTCCTTTCTTGTCCCATTAGCCTTACAAAGGATCACAGGAAGAGACCAAAATACAACAAATTGCTTGTAAGTAATTGTGTGATGGTTTAAAACACACACCACTTCTCCAGTGTTCCCTTCCTGCCACTTGTTCATGTGCTGAATAGAACAGAGAACTGGAGCTTGTTTTGATTGGTCCAGCTGCAAGCACTCACTGTAAGAAATGGACAGTGAGCAGCGAGTGCCAAGTCTGTACTTGAGTCGAGTCGCCCCGCCAGCGTCCCTCGCCCCGCCAGCGTCCCGCGCCCCGCCAGCGTCCCTCGCCCCGCCAGCGTCCCTCGCCCCGCCAGCGTCCCGCGCCCCGCCAGCGTCCCTCGCCCCGCCAGCGTCCCTCGCCCCGCCAGCGTCCCGCGCCCCGCCAGCGTCCCGCGCCCCGCCCGCGCCCCACGCCCCGACAGCATCCCGCGCCCCGCCCGCATCCCGCGTTCTTCACAGTTGCAGTGTGTTCAGGACTGTATTCTCAGTAAGTTCGTTATTGCTCCAACAAGGGAAGGAACATTACTTGTCCTGTTTCTGGGTAATGAAATGGAGTAAGTTGCCATTTAGGAAGCAGTGATCTCAATGTCACCAGTTTCAGCATAAGAACAGAAAAGGAAAAAGGAAAGTGAAGTGACTGGGGAAAAAAAAGATAAAAAGAGACCTTCCCCAGATTAAATGGAAGGAAAAATTGGCAACTGGACAGTAGATCAACAATGGGAAATATGCGTACAGGAGATGGAAAGGATACAAATCAAGTATATTCCGGGAAGGGGAAAGGTGTATCGAAAACCGGCGTCCCATTGATGGAAGATTTGATCATATTTGAAAATATAAAAGGAGCATTTAGCACTCTCGGGACCAATAATGAAGAAAGTTGGGCCAAATATACAGAATATGGGAAAGCTGCAGAAAGAGAGATTAGAAAGGCTGAGGGAGTACGAGAGAAAAATAGCAACAATATAAAGGGCAGTAAAAGGCTTTTTTATAGGAGGAAAGTGTGGGGGTGGGCCCGCCCCCGCCCAGAGATGAAGGAGGTGAGAGTGAGGGAGGGACAGAGTCACAAAATCAGAACTTTGCCTGAGTTTTCAGGGTGGGTGAATTTAGGGATTGTAGAACTACCAGTGGCAGGTGTAAGACAGATAATGGACATTATTATTCAAAAGGTTGATGGCACTAAAGAATTTACTGAAACCTAAGGACCTGACAGTCAAGGATCCTGGGGGAAGCTGGGACAGAAATTCTGAAAGCTTGATTATAATTTTTCAAAGTTCTGTGAAGAGGGGAATTGTGCCAGAGGAGTGGAGAGAGGGAAATGGGACTCTCCTCTTCAAAACAATAGACAGGGACAAGCCAGGGAGTTACAGTCCAGTTAGTCTCACTTCAATTGGTAAACTGCCAGAGCCTGAAATACTGAGCACTGGGAGAAACTTGAGTTAATCAGGGCCACTCGGATGGATCTCTAAAAGGAAGGTCACACCTGACCAACCTTAGCAAATTCTTTGATGAAATAACAGAGAGGAAATGGAGTTACAGTGGATGTGGTTTTTATGGATTTTCAAAAGTATTTGATAAAATATCACATACAAGACTTATGGAAAAGATAATGGCACATGGAACTAAGGGGCTGTGACCCCTTCTGTAGAGATAGTTGGGAGGCAGAAAGCAAAGTGTTGGGTGAAGGGAGTTTCTGGAACTGGAAATATGTGAGTGATGTTCCACCAGGGCCTTTATCGGGACTGTTCATACTTACTGTACACACAAATTATCTGGACTTGGGAATTGGGAGAATATTGAAGTTTGCTGATGACCCCAGATTGGAGATATGAGAAATTGTGAGCAGGATTGAGAGAGACTGGCTGGCAGGATGGGCAGGATGTAGGAAAATGTGAACTAAACATTTATGAAGTGAGAATAGGGAAAGGAAATACACCTTAAATGGTGAAATGTTAAATGGAGCAGAGGGACCTTGGTGTGTAGATACACAGATCATTAAAGGTGTCACTGAGTGTAGATCACACCCAAAAAGGCAAACGGAATCCTTGGCTTTGTATCTACAGGAACTGAATACAAAGGAAGGAACTAACATTGAACTGTACAAGACTTTAGTTGGGCCCCAGTTGCAGTTTTGTGCTATAGGAAGGATGAGAAAGCAATGGGAAAGTTGTAGTGCAGATTCACAGGGATGGGGGTTTGCAGTTATGAAGAGATTTGAGGTATTGGGTCTTAATCTAATCCCAGTACTCCCTGTCTGCTTGGTTGAGTGACATTAACAGCCTCCTCTTCTCTGACTGCAGGAACACAATTTCATCAAACGCTATGATACGTTAGAGGTGGACGTGGCTTCGTGGTTTAAGGAGGTGATGGCAAAGACCGAATCTCCACGGTCGAGCAACATCCTCAGCCAACAGCACCTCCCCATCTTCTCCAGGTAGCCAGCAGAGCAGCAAATGGACGTGCGGGGGAGGGGGGGTCAGCAAGTCACCACCAACGCCCACATCATCAGGCAACGCTCCTGAGACCGATGAATTGTACATAGCCTATCCATGGCCATTCTGTCCAGTGTTGTGTTCTTTTTAATTGACTCAGGAGTGTGGGTTGTTGTGTGTTTGAAGATAATTCAATCTTCTCGTCGGTAGAGTAAATGAGGAAAGGTGTTGCAGACCACATCATGGACTGAGGGTTTGCCTCACTGTTACTGTGAAAAGCTGACATGCTGCCGTTAACCTCTGCCCTCCCCCATTAACCTCTCCTCACAGGATAGATGGTCATTGCACGCTGCAGAGCAATTGCAACTTTATATAGTGTTTAAATATTACCGGGTTATGCACTGTGATCAAAAAAAGAAAGATAAGGATTTTACCTAATTTATTAAATATAAAAGTGTAGCTGATGTGAACTCTCGATGTATTAGTGTGCAGGCACCTGTGTTATTACAATAGTCTAGTGTGTTTCAAACGCATGAGAAACTGCTGCTTTATTTTATTTCAAACAGTGACTTTTAAAGCCTTTTTGGAAAGGGTTCAGATCAGATGGGTTTGCAGAATTACTCTTTGCAGTGAAAGTCTGGCAGAATATACCAAACCAGTTTGCTTGGGTATTTTTCTCTTGTTAGTTTTGATGCAGTCTGTGATGATGCACGAGTAGTGTGGGCTCACTGACTGGGTGATAATGTCAGACTATCAAAGGTTTAGTAACCAGCCTTGTGGGCAGATGATGAGGCTGAGTGGCTCTCAGTGCTGCTGCAACCTCAAATCACACTCGGGCTGGCAATTTCTTTTTTTTTAAATCTGCATAGTTGATGCTGTACATACGGGTGGGTGCCAGTGCAATTTGGGTGATTATGCCAGTGTACCAGTTCCCACTGGTCTGCTTTAATGTTGCTGATGCAGGATGCGTCAAGCTCAATGGGTGATTTTTTTAAACTGGGAGAAGGTATAGTCGGTGATTCTGAATCCTTACGGACCTCTGTTTCTGCTTTCTCTGCACTTGCCTCCGATATATTTACTGCCAGGATACACTACAGCTGATGAGTTCAGATTCTTACTGGTTCCCAACTGCTTTCAGCATCAGTCAGAGGATGTTTTGAAGTTGGAGAGGTTGCACTGTGAACAAAGCTTTACACAGCAGGCAGATCAGGTCCCATCTTTAAGCCGTGGCCTATCTGGATGGTGCATAGTTTGATCAGGGAGCACCTGCAGGATGATGGGCTATCCCTGGTTTCTAACTCTACTACTGAAACGATAGCCTCTGTTATGGGGTGAGCTGAAACACGAGGTTGGTGCAGGGCAGGTAATGGAGGGTCTGTGCCCTGGGATTGCCTGCTACACAGGGTTATATTGGCACTAGGGCCATTCCATGAGCACCGACACATGGAGAACTGGGCACACGGTAGAACTGGCATTTTATCAGGCTTCTTTTTTTGCTTTGAGGCTTAGTTATTTTTAAATTAAATTGCTTGTTCCTTAGCATTGAAAGCAGATGATGCTGGCACATTCAAATCAGATCTTTATACTGTAGTACTGGTTTCATGGAACTACTTTCAGCTGGTTGCAATATCAAACCAATCAAGACATTTATCATGATTTTATACTCAAAACTGTCAAAGGTCGGCAGCTGTTTGAGTTGCAGATTGTGACTTTGAAGATTTGCATTAAAGATCACACCCTGTCTGTATCCTTTCCCAAAACAGCCTCTACACATTAGGGTGAAATCGTGTTCCATGTGTGGAACCTCACTGACTTGTCAGGGAATAGTGGGAGAGCGGCCAAGATTTCCCAGTGACCTTCCTGGTGGACAAGGATTTTGTAGACTATCACTATTGATTAAATCGTCTCATCGTCGTCAGTTGTTCTAAATCATGGTCCCTTTTGCGCACAGCTGATTTATTTTAACATGCAGTTTCGGGCATTCTCGGTATTGTTCTGATTTTCTAGATCCAATCTTTAGTCCACACTTGGGGATTTAGGTTGCTACACCAAATAATGTGATTATTTTTATTTATATATATATATATTTTTTAAGAGAAAAAAAATAAAAGCTCGAGCATTTGAACAATGTCTGCTTTCCTTGGGGCCCAACCACCTCTTTCTAACTAGAAAGTTTAATTCTTACTGTTTTGGGGAAACTGAAGATCGAACTTCAGTTTGGATGTTATTTGGAAGGAGCAAGTGCCTATTCATTTAGTTTAGAAATAGGAGCACAGTGAGCTGAGGGTTTTGGTTAGGCCACAGAAAGAGAGGAGAGTGAGAGTAGTAGATAGAGAGGACAGGATATTAATTTGGAGGGTTGTTCTATGATTAGCAATGGTGAGGGTGGCTATTTGTAATGACAGTATCTGTTGTGAGTTTTCATTGTCTGGGGTACACAATAGCAGCTCATCTGTTTAATCTTTTTCTAGATTACTCGTATGGGCTTGTGTTACAAAGTAGGCTGAAACGCAGAGCCTTGAAATGTTTTTACTGAAACAGATTTAATCCTGGGAGCAGATAGAGAAGAACAAGTTTAAAAACAAAGGACGGTATATGTAAGGAATGCCTCTTCAATATAGTTTATCGTTTCAGAAACAAATAATTGTTGAGTTCGCTCAACAATCTAGTTAATTAGACCATTTCAGATGTACAACTACAGTTTATTTAAAATACCTCGTCTGAGCACTGCAGATTGGGCATTGACTGGTCAGAATGCCTCGGACTTTTGGCAAATATAGGGTCCTGATTTATGGGGGACCACAGATTGATACAATTGGCTCAGCTGTATAAATCATTTACTTCACAGTCACTTAGATACAAAATGTTCTGTCATTCCCACAGAAACTACAGTGAGTAATAACAAGAGTTGGGACTGGAATTTCTCTGAATCCAGTGGTGATGCACTGGATACTAGCAATTGAGCAGCTTTTTTTTATAATGCATTCAGAGTAACTTTGAATGTTTCTACATCACTACTTCAACAAATCCATCATGCTGATGGAGACGATCACTTTCTACCCTGTAATCCTCTTCACTTGGCCTTTAAACCTGGCTTTGAATATTGGATGATCCAGATCACCAGTCAAGAAAGAGAAAGCATGTGCTTTGATAAATAACACCTTATCGCATTGTCAGGATGCCCAGTAGATTAATTATGAAGTACAATCACTATTATGTACCAAAAGGTTCCCATTATCTGAAAATCCTCTAAGCCTTTGCTGACAGCCTACTTGTATCATCTGTGTACCAGAAACCGGCCGTTATTGTCTGAGTGACCAACCCAAAACAGCCAGATCGCACCTGTCTAAGAACACCCTTCAGATGGCCAACAACTAATAGAAACTCAGAGCCAACCAGAGACAATTCAGTATGCCTGACATTACCCAACTCTCAGGATCCAATGTGACTTGGCACAATTACAGTCCAGGAGTGTGGGCCAATCTGTGCCCTGGTGATGCACTCGGGTCTTTTGCAAGGCCTTGAGGAACAGGCACTGCTGAAGGCAGCAAAGGGCCTTCCTCACATATGTAATTGCAAAGCATATGAATGGAGACAAAGATGGAAAGCTAAGAAGTATGTGTATAATGAACAGTCTGCCTTCAGCACGGCACCATAACTTGATATAGCTGCATTAGTGAGCTGCTCAATCTTGTTCTTCTGACAGTGGTATGATGCATGGTGGTGAGGTACAAGGTTCTGAATTCCCGTACCAGGGGCAATATCTAAAGATGGAAACCGATTTAGCAACACAAAATGACCCAACAAACCCAAGGACCTAACCCATTTGGCCCAACAAACTAAGCATAGAATAGATTGCACCATCAGGGCCTGTGCAGTGTGTACACTGGGGCGTGTGTAATGGTCAGGCTGCACCTAAAAGGCACGAGTATCGCAGCAGATTAGAGTTTGAAAACTGCAAGGCTGCCTCCCACCCTTCAGCCGATAACACAAAGGCACTGTTCAATAATTGTCTCGCTATTATTTCAAATGTGACTGTGCTCAGCGTGAATGTCAACTCTTTTAGCAACAAATGTTGCTGAACAGATAATATTTGAAACCTTTTCAGGGCTTCAAGTGCAGGTTTAAACCATGTTTCCAAACTCCAGAAATAGCTGGAAGAAATCTCAATTAATGCTGTGGTAATGTTGATGTACTATTTAACTCCCAGATACTTGTGGATGTCACATGGATGCCCAGGTGACATCCAGGCAGCCAATTCATTGCATTCAGAGCAGTTCTTACACTCTGCTGTTACACACTGCCGTTTTAGACAGGCCTTTGAGAATCCTCAGCATTTGGGTACAACCTCAGCTCAGGAATGAAAGAGAGAATAATGAGAGTCTGAGCTGATATGGGGGGCTTTTCACCCATCGTATTTGGAGAGGGAAACCTTGCAGGTCGTATGTACCGTGCCAACAAACTGTGTGCCCCTCGGCAGACATTGTCCCCTCCCCTCCCCCTCCCCCCGGCAGACATTGTCCCCTCCCCCTCCCCCCGGCAGACATTGTCCCCTCCCCCTCCCCCCCGGCAGACATTGCCCCCTCCCCCTCCCCCCGGCAGACATTGCCCCCTCCCCCTCCCCCCGGCAGACATTGTCCCCTCCCCCTCCCCCCGGCAGACATTGCCCCCTCCCCCTCCCCCCCGGCAGACATTGCCCCCTCCCCCTCCCCCCCGGCAGACATTGCCCCCTCCCCCTCCCCCCCGGCAGACATTGCCCCCTCCCCCCGGCAGACATTGTCCCCTCCCCCTCCCCCCCGGCAGACATTGTCCCCTCCCCTCCCCCTCCCCCCGGCAGACATTGTCCCCTCCCCCTCCCCCCCGGCAGACATTGTCCCCTCCCCTCCCCCTCCCCCCGGCAGACATTGCCCCCTCCCCCCGGGCAGACATTGTCCCCTCCCCCTCCCCCCGGCAGACATCGCCCCCTCCCCTCCCCCCAGCAGACATTGTCCCCTCCCCTCCCCCCCGGCAGACATTGCCCCCTCCCCACCCCCGGCAGACATTGTCCCCTCCCCTCCCCCTCCCCCCGGCAGACATTGCCCCCTCCCCTCCCCCCGGCAGACATTGCCCCCTCCCCTCCCCCCGGCAGACATTGCCCCCTCCCCTCCCCCTCCCCCCGGCAGACATCGCCCCCTCCCCTCCCCCCGGCAGACATTGCCCCCTCCCCACCCCCGGCAGACATTGCCCCCTCCCCCTCCCCCTCCCCCCGGCAGACATTGTCCCCTCCCCCTCGGCAGATATTGCCCCCTCCCCCACCCCCAGCAGACATTGCCCCTCCCCCTCCCCCCGGCAGACATTGTCCCCTCCCCCCGGCAGACATTGCCCCCTCCCCCTCCCCCCGGCAGACATTGCCCCCTCCCCACCCCCGGCAGACATTGCCCCCTCCCCCTCCCCCCCGGCAGACATTGGCCCCTCCCCTCCCCCTCCATTGCCCCCCCCCCCCCCCCCAGTAACTATACACTGGATTAAATGTTGTGCTGTGCTGCATTGGGCATTCTCTTGATATGGATGTATATTGCACATGGACCACAGGCTGAAGCAGCCAAAACGCTCCCTGTCCAATTAAATGGAAATATGAAGACTGCAAGAATTTGACTGATATGGTCAACTGATAGTGAGCAAAGTCCATGATAGGTTAATGACTCTGTCTAAGAAATGTCTTTGGATATTTGGATTAGAAAGTTCCTACCTGGCCTTTTGACCTTGACGTTTGATTGAAACGAAGTTGTGTTGAGGGTAATGTAAGCTG
Source organism: Heptranchias perlo (assembly GCF_035084215.1). Lineage (NCBI taxonomy): Eukaryota > Metazoa > Chordata > Chondrichthyes > Hexanchiformes > Hexanchidae > Heptranchias > Heptranchias perlo. The sequence goes on from NC_090361.1 coordinate 19,483,393, forward strand.
TGCAATTTGGAATCCTCTGACCAAATCCCAGGACCCAGTGAGCTGAGGAACTGCAGTCAGTTCATGGTTGAAGTCAGATGCCCAGCCGAATTTAACAATATTTACTTTCATATAAAGTCAATATGACCGTGAAACAAAACCAGAAATCAGTAACGTGATCGAGTGCACACAGAGTAAAACACCTCTCTGTGCAGCTCGTGCAGCAGACACTGCTCCAATCAAATCACTTTCTATCCATTCCTCTCTTGGAATGTAGGAACTTCTGATTACATCAAGGCATCCATTAGTAACTGAAATCAGTGAGCTGGTCTACTCTGGAATCAAAGCCTATTCAACAGCAAGCAAAAGCGTCTGATCAGCTATGTAAACACGAGCATTCCACATCTCATATTCACATTGACTGAATTGGGAATTCAGTCAGAAGTTGTGCCGATGCCCTGAGATGGAGCTGAACTTTATCAAATGGACCATTTTATAGTGCTGGGCTTGCTGCTACCGAGATGTCTCTCTTGCTTGTGTTGAGATGTGTGGTGATGATTTGAGTCTTCTAGAAATGTGCAGACTTTGAAATGCTTCAGTAAATTTAAAGTTAATCTTCAAACTTGTTCATACAGAAGTGAAAAAGAACTTGCACTTTCTTGCTAGTTGAAATGGGGAAGGATGTGAGCAGTATGCAGACATGGGCAGCTACAAATTGTGGAATAGCTGATTTCTCAGCTCTGTGTAAAAGGATAAACGTTCAGCAATAGGTTAGTAATTCAGCACAACTACCCCTGTAGTAGGGTTCAATGTAAGAGCTCTGTAACGAGGGTGGAGTGTCCAAGTACACATTCTATCACAGCCTGCGTGCCCTCACCGAGATTGTGCTGCCCGTGTTTCCCTTTACACTGTTATAATTACAACATGCTGTTGCTTGAAATATAAGGGGAAAGGTACGTGAGAGAGAGGTGTAGGGAAGTGGGAAGGTACAGGAGAGAGGTGTAGGGAAGTGGGAAGGTACAGGAGAGAGGTGTGGGGAAGTGGGAAGGTACAGGAGAGAGGTGTAGGGAAGTGGGAAGGTACAGGAGAGAGGTGTAGGGAAGTGGGAAGGTACAGGAGAGAGGTGTGGGGAAGTGGGAAGGTACAGGAGAGAGGTGTGGGGAAGTGGGAAGGTACAGGAGAGAGGTGTGGGGAAGTGGGAAGGTACAGGAGAGAGGTGTAGGGAAGTGGGAAAGTACAGGAGAGAGGTGTAGGGAAGTAGGAAGGTACAAGAGAGAGGTGTAGGGAAGTGGGAAAGTACAGGAGAGAGGTGTGGGGAAGTGGGAAAGTACAGGAGAGAGGTGTGGGGAAGTGGGAAAGTACAGGAGAGAGGTGTAGGGAAGTGGGAAGGTACAGGAGAGAGGTGTAGGGAAGTGGGAAAGTACAGGAGAGAGGTGTGGGGAAGTGGGAAGGTACAGGAGAGAGGTGTAGGGAAGTGGGAAGGTACAGGAGAGAGGTGTGGGGAAGTGGGAAGGTACAGGAGAGAGGTGTGGGGAAGTGGGAAGGTACAGGAGAGAGGTGTGGGGAAGTGGGAAGGTACAGGAGAGAGGTGTGGGGAAGTGGGAAGGTACAGGAGAGAGGTGTGGGGAAGTGGGAAAGTACAGGAGAGAGGTGTGGGGAAGTGGGAAGGTACAGGAGAGAGGTGTGGGGAAGTGGGAAAGTACAGGAGAGAGGTGTGGGGAAGTGGGAAAGTACAGGAGAGAGGTGTGGGGAAGTGGGAAGGTACAGGAGAGAGGTGTGGGGAAGTGGGAAGGTACAGGAGAGAGGTGTGGGGAAGTGGGAAGGTACAGGAGAGAGGTGTGGGGAAGTGGGAAAGTACGAGAGAGAGGTGGGGAAGTGGGAAGGTACAGGAGAGAGGTGGGGAAGTGGGAAAGTACGAGACCGGAGACTAATGGACTAAGGAGGATAGCTGAATGAAATATGGTGTTAATGTGATTTTTATTGATATTTCTCTCTCCCCTTCACACTACCTTGGACAGGCCAGTTTTGAATTCAAAATCTATTTTCAAACCTTCAGTTCCCCGCCCTGCACAATTACAGCTATGAGACAAGGGCAAGTTTTGTTTGCTGATGTGATGTCAGCACAAGAACACAGGAAGAAGAAAAGCTCATTGGCCCCCCTGGAGTGAGTACACTCTCCCTCTCGGGATCATTGGCCCCCCTGGAGTGAGTACACTCTCCCTCTCGGGATCATTGGCCCCCCTGGAGTGAGTACACTCTCCCTCTCGGGATCATTGGCCCCCCTGGAGTGAGAACACTCTCCCCCTCGGGATCATTGGCCCCCCTGGAGTGAGTACACTCTCCCTCTCGGGATCATTGGCCCCCCTGGAGTGAGTACACTCTCCCTCTCGGGATCATTGGCCCCCCTGGAGTGAGAACACTCTCCCCCTCGGGATCATTGGCCCCCCTGGAGTGAGAACACTCTCCCCCTCGGGATCATTGGCCCCCCCCTGGAGTGAGAACACTCTCCCCCTCGGGATCATTGGCCCCCCTGGAGTGAGAACACTCTCCCCCTCGGGATCATTGGCCCCCCTGGAGTGAGAACACTCTCCCCCTCGGGATCATTGGCCCCCCTGGAGTGAGAACACTCTCCCCCTCGGGATCATTGGCCCCCCTGGAGTGAGTACACTCTCCCCCTCGGGATCATTGGCCCCCCTGGAGTGAGAACACTCTCCCTCTCGGGATCATTGGCCCCCCTGGAGTGAGAACACTCTCCCCCTCGGGATCATTGGCCCCCCTGGAGTGAGTACACTCTCCCTCTCGGGATCATTGGCCCCATTGGAGTGAGAACACTCTCCCCCTCGGGATCATTGGCCCCCCTGGGGTGAGAACACTCTCCCTCTCGGGATCATTGGCCCCCCTGGAGTGAGTACACTCTCCCCCTCGGGATCATTGGCCCCCCCCTGGAGTGAGAACACTCTCCCCCTCGGGATCATTGGCCCCCCCCTGGAGTGAGAACACTCTCCCCCTCGGGATCATTGGCCCCCCTGGAGTGAGTACACTCTCCCTCTCGGGATCATTGGCCCCCCTGGAGTGAGAACACTCTCCCCCTCGGGATCATTGGCCCCCCTGGGGTGAGAACACTCTCCCCCTCGGGATCATTGGCCCCCCTGGAGTGAGTACACTCTCCCTCTCGGGATCATTGGCCCCATTGGAGTGAGAACACTCTCCCCCTTGGGATCATTGGCCCCCCTGGGGTGAGAACACTCTCCCCCTCGGGATCATTGGCCCCCCTGGAGTGAGTACACTCTCCCTCTCGGGATCATTGGCCCCCCTGGAGTGAGTACACTCTCCCCCTCGGGATCATTGGCCCCCCTGGGGTGAGAACACTCTCCCCCTCGGGATCATTGGCCCCCCTGGAGTGAGAACACTCTCCCTCTCGGGATCATTGGCCCCCCTGGAGTGAGTACACTCTCCCCCTCGGGATCATTGGCCCCCCTGGGGTGAGAACACTCTCCCTCTCGGGATCATTGGCCCCCCTGGGGTGAGAACACTCTCCCTCTCGGGATCATTGGCCCCCCCCTGGAGTGAGAACACTCTCCCCCTCGGGATCATTGGCCCCCCTGGGGTGAGAACACTCTCCCCCTCGGGATCATTGGCCCCCCTGGAGTGAGAACACTCTCCCCCTCGGGATCATTGGCCCCCCTGGAGTGAGTACACTCTCCCCCTCGGGATCATTGGCCCCCCTGGAGTGAGTACACTCTCCCCCTCGGGATCATTGGCCATTTTCCCGCTCCAAGCCCATATCCCTTCACTCGCTTGTGAATCAGAAATGAATGCAATTCCCTTTTGACTGAGCGAATATTTGCTGCACTTTTCGTTAGCACAGTAAGAGCACCACACCCTCATGCTGCATGAAGTAAGGTTTTTAACTGGCTCCTCAGGTTAGAGGCCTTTTGCGATAAACCATCAGTGAAACATTTTCAATCCAGCTCAGAGAAATCTTGTAGTTTAGATCAACATAAAAAACCAAAGATAAAAGAATGATCCTAAAGAGCTTTGATCTTATTGGGAATAAGATCTTTAAAAATGGTAGGTTATTGACTGTAAGCTGCATCTTCTAAAGTTGTTTGTTTAATTAGAGTTCTGTGCCACGCATGTGTAAAAGAGAACTCTGATCAACTGGGAACCTTGAGAACAATGTTACTGTCACAGTGACTCTGCAAGGTTTTCAATGTTTAACCCTAAAGCCTCAAAATGACTGTGCGATATTAATGTACAAACATGCTAATATAGCACACCGTGCACTTGTACGGTAACATCGCACAGTGTAATTAGTGTACAGACACACTAAGCGTTTATGCACTACAGCATGAAGACCCAAGAAGGTGATCCCTTCTGACCAGTACTAGACTGCCCGTCCCCATGCCCCTTGTCGTGGTCAATGAGCATTCAATGGCAATGTCTGTGGGGACCTTGTGTGACGTGTGGAGTACTGGGCCTGAGGTGAAATAGTCTGCTAATGTTTCTACTTAAATTGAAATCCTCAGTACTGAATGTGTTTCACAGGGACAAGTTGGACAATAGTTTGTCCAGTGCCACTTTCCAGTGAAGATGTCTGCTCATGTTCACCATTCTGGTGGATATTGCAACCGCAATATTTATGTAAAATATATGTTTCGAAGGAGCGAAACCATGTAGTCAGGAAGTTCGATTTGTCCATTTGAGCAAAATCAGGAAGCAGTTCTTGACGCAAAGGGTAGTAGAAATCTGGAACTCTCCCCATAAAGGCTGTGGATGCTGGGGGACAATTGGAGTTTTCAAGACTGAGATCGATAGATTTTTGTTTAGTTATGGGATATGGAGCAAGGGCAAGAAAATTGAGTTACAGTGCAGATCAGCCATGGTCTAACTGAATGGTAGAGCAGGTCCGAGGGGCTGAATGGCCTCTTGTTCCTATTTCCTACTTGATCAATAGTGTGTAAGGTGCAGTTGGAGGGATTCAGGTGAATTGGTGCTGACATAGGCGATGGGGATCACTAAAGACAGCTTTTGAAGTCCTTTTGATGGGTAAGGACCCAGCTAGGTTCTTGTTCAAAAGCACTGTTCCCCACCTGAAGTCTGCATGGATTGGAATGGGCAGAATTGGAGGGGAAGGCAGGGGAGTGAGAGGGAAAGGATTGGTCACTTCACTGAGGTTCCTCACCCTTGAATTCAAGAAACATCTTTTGAAAAAGCTTCTGCTCCCACCATCTCCACACCCCTGAACAGTGAGATGTGAAATCAGGACTGTTCAGGGCGTATTTCTTGCCTGTTTGACTTACTTTTGCACGAGTTAATGTTTGTTTTCCTGTTCCACTGGAGTGCACATGTAAACAGCTTGATAATGGGCATTTGGCCATTGTTTTTCCTCAGTCTCAGAAACTGTCCAAACATATACACACACACATTATACACACACACACACACACACACACACATTATATATATATATATATATATATATACACACACACATACATTATATACACACACACATTATATATACACACACACTCACACTTACACATTATATACTCACACTCACACAGACACACACACATATACACACATACACACACACAGAGACAGACACACACACAACCACACATACACACATATACACACATTATATATACACACGCTCACAGAAACACACACACACACACACACACACACACACGTGCCTTGGTTTATTGTGTGTGTGCTCTCAGAGGGCAGGCAGCCTCTCCCCACCCACCCAAACACAAACAGTAGTGTGCTCAGTGTTTAGCCTGTATCCGAGAGCCCCCAGTATCGGGAGCCTGTGCAACAATACTAAGAAATAAGTCAATCAAAATCGTTCAATCTATTGGTCGGTTGGATGTCTTCAAAAACAAAAAAAATGCAGTTTTATTGCATTTTTATTTTTTTATGTTTTAATTTAGAACAAAGTTTTTATTATAATCTCTGCAGTTAACTTCTGTCTGCAGAGATCACACCGTTGGCTTATACATTGCATGCATATCACACAGAGACAGCCAAAGTGAGCATTACGTATAGTAGATTGGGCAGAACAGTAGGGTTTAGCAATTCACAGTATATCAATTGCATGTTAATTTATAGGGCTTATTATGGTATGTGTTATGTTGGGACGAGTCCAGTATTTCTCTTGCTGCAAGTAGTGAGATCACTGCAGGGTATTTAGTAGGTTCTATGGTATAGACCAATCTCAATTTACACGTCAGGCAATAGAGGTATTAATTTGTAAAATACCAGGAATATAAGTAAGAATTTTTTTTCCTTTCTGAATTATTGACACCATGTTTGCTGGATTCTGAGTTGGGATGACACGATACAATGTCAGAGTTAACGGGTATTGGCACATTTAATTTTTTCTCCCGACTGGGCTGGGTACCTGAGTTGATTAAACACTAGACTTGGGGCCAAGGTTTAAATTCTGCCAGGAGTCACCCAGCCTTTCTTTCTTTTTGAGATGGATCAAAATAGTGCTTCACCTTGAAAGTGGGAAAGAGGAGGAGACTGCAACGACCACGCACACTGCTGCCCACAGTGTCCCAACTCCTGACTAGCAGCGGTAGGAGCAGAACAGCACTGCCTAATCCTGCCCTCTGGTGCACACAAGACAGCTCTCCCTCTCACCTCTTCCTTTTCCCCTTCGCCTCTTCCTTCTCCGACCTGCCCTCTTCCTTCTCCGACCTGCACTCTTCCTTCTCCGACCTGCCCTCTTCCTTCTCCGACCTGCCCTCTTCCTTCTCCGACCTGCCCTCTTCCTTCTCCGACCTGCACTCTTCCTTCTCCGACCTGCACTCTTCCTTCTCCGACCTGCCCTCTTCCTTCTCCGACCTGCCCTCTTCCTTCTCCCTCTCGCTCTTTTCTTTTTCCTTTCTCTTCTCCACTCTCTTTTTCCTTTTTCCCTATCTCATTGATGATTGCTGGGAACCATGTTCATTCAGATCTCATTTCCTTCTCTTGTGACAGCAGTTTCCATGAGCTGGTCCCGACACCTCGCCCCTTCACACACACGCTTTCTCTCCCTACCTCTCTTCAGATCCACGGCTACTATTACTGGCAAAAAACTACCCTTCTTTAAATTATTTACTCTTCTTAACTCGACAAAGGGTGAAGTTTTGCATTGTGATGGTCCCTGAAGGATGGGGGTGGGGTGGGGGGAAGAGGGCAGCAGTAAAATGATTTAAAATGTAGCCAAGTCCTGTCCTCTGAAGCCTTGTACAGTGACACCCGGGTTGTGTAGGACTGTGATGGAGGAAGTGAGGCTGTTACACATGGCTGTGGACAAACTAGAATGGTAGGAAATTGCTTAATATGTGGCTCTTGCATGAAGTGTTTTATTTTAAAAAAAATCTAAAAAGCTATAATAGATAATTTCTATTTATTTTGTGTTTCATGTGAATAGTGCAGTGAGTGAGTGAATGAAGTCTCCCTTTGTAGTTTATGCCTTTATGTTGTGAATAACCTCAGGACTTTGAGAAGAGCTCATTCTGGCATTGGCTTTTGCAGATTCCTTCCTCTCTGTTGCAGACCAGACATGTTTTCCTCTCCTTGGTTTACATATATATATGTAGAGTTTAATTCACCCCTCAACCCTCACCCTATGAGATGTAAAACTTAACAAACGGAGTCTTTGTGGTCGGCTCCTCGAGGTAAGAGACCCTGCTCTACGTCTGCACTTCCCTATATCCTGTCTCTTATCATCTAATTAAAAGATGAATTTATTCAATTGGCTTTGTGTTTTTATTGATGCCCGCAGTGTGTCCCATGGTGAGAGGGCCCACAGCGGGCTAACGAGATATCGCCACTGGCTGCACAGCTCTTAGAGAAAGAAAAAGTCTCACCTCCGTTCCAAATAATTGAAATAGCAATGTTGCTGAAGGGTAAAGTGGGGACAGTAAAACATAAAGTTGATCCATGAGCAGAGCTCAGCTCCTGCTGCTCATCTGCTTCTGGTAAACCAAGTTTAAGGAAAGAGATTTGGCCTGTTCACCGTTTGTTAAAGAGAATGTACATGCATTGAATCCAAAAGTCAGATTTGTGTTTTTCTGTTTTTTCATTATATATATATATATATATATATATATAAAATATTGTATTATATTTTTTCCTTTTGGATATTCTGTATAAGATCATTAGGAAGGGAAATTAGACTTGTTCTTGAGTGACTGCATGTTACTGTGTGTCACACGGTACAACCCCTGGACACTGCGTGTTACTGCGTGTCTCAGGGTACAACCCCTGGACACTGCGTGTTACTGCGTGTCTCAGGGTACAACCCCTGGACACTGCGTGTTACTGCGTGTCTCAGGGTACAACCCCTGGACACTGCGTGTTACTGCGTGTCTCAGGGTACAACCCCTGGACACTGCGTGTTACTGCGTGTCACACGGTACAACCCCTGGACACTGCGTGTTACTGCGTGTCTCAGGGTACAACCCCTGGACACTGCATGTTACTGCGTGTCTCAGGGTACAACCCCTGGACACTGCGTGTTACTGCGTGTCTCAGGGTACAACCCCTGGACACTGCGTGTTACTGCGTGTCACAGGGTACAACCCCTGGACACTGCGTGTTACTGCGTGTCTCAGGGTACAACCCCTGGACACTGCGTGTTACTGCGTGTCACAGGGTACAACCCCTGGACACTGCGTGTTACTGCGTGTCACAGGGTACAACCCCTGGACACTGCGTGTTACTGCGTGTCACAGGGTACAACCCCTGGACACTGCGTGTTACTGCGTGTCACAGGGTACAACCCCTGGACACTGCGTGTCACAGGGTACAACCCCTGGACACTGCGTGTCACAGGGTACAACCCCTGGACACTGCGTGTTACTGCGTGTCACAGGGTACAACCCCTGGACACTGCGTGTTACTGCACACTCACTTCCCAAACTTCCCCCTGGGGTGATTTGCTTTAGACCTGGAATATGTTTACCCAGTGAGTTGCTGAGTTGTATGTAGGGACGGCCTTGGCCTTGATCCAGTGTAGCAGTGCGATGCTACATTTAGTCTCAGTATCGGGGGATTGGGGGGAGGGAGAACAAACTGCTCCTGATTACTATCCAGCACCCAATACTGGAGGGATGTGAGTGCATGTTGGTGAAGCCAGAGGATCAGGTTTGCCTGCGATGCCCCCTGCAGTCAAATACCCTGCTGACAATCACTGTCTGGGTTCACACACAGAATGGCGACTCGGGCGCTGTATGAGAGGATGCTGGCCTCCCGGGAGTTATACCTGTCGAGGGGCCGGCTCCTTCGGGAAGGTGAGTTATGGAGAGAAAATTCACAAAAAGCATGAATAAAAGAGTTGCAGTGTACCTGATGTTGCTTATGGGGTAAATAGGGAGAACACCTGATCTCGATGCCAAGAACTGTCTTTTGTTTCCTGATTTTAAAATCCCAAAATAATTATGTCAAATTGTCAAAGTATAACTCCATGTACGGACTTTGTCTGAGAACTGAGTCAGATTCAGCTGCGATATTCTCAAAGAGTCAGCAAAGGAAGAGTTCTTGGCAAGTCCATCGTATCCCTCGACACAGTCTGTTCTTATTCTCAGCTCAGTGCATGTTTACGATGTATCTTATATTCTCTCTCTGGTTCCTGGTATGCCAAATTACTTTTACATCTTTAACTGTCCTTCCACTTGGTCTTGTACCTCTAACCCAAACTAACAGCTCTTACTCCCTGGGGCTGAGGAGGAAAGCTGAAGGAAGGTGCATCAAGTTAAAAAGCTTTAAAGACAACAATTTCTGTCATTATACTGCAACATTTTTACACCAAAACATGACTTCAGTTATGGTGGAGATAGTGATGTCTGATGTTTATTTTTTCATTGTTTTGTCTGTCTTTAAAATAGAAAATTGTTCAGATATAACACTGTAAAACCCCAAATATTTGCAATTTGATTTTCAATGTCCAAAGTCTGATTGCCCACAATAGAAGTGTGGATCCTTTTGAGAAACAAATTCAAAGCTTTCAATGTTGTGAGGCTGGCATTTCCCAATGCCTAGCTGCATTATCTCTTCATACGGTCAGTGCCCAGCTGGGCGGACTCTGACTGCCCCTGTCAGTACGGTCGGTGCCCAGCAGGGCGGACACTGACTGCCCCGGTCAGTACGGTCGGTGCCCAGCAGGGCGGACACTGACTGCCCCGGTCAGTACGGTCGGTGCCCAGCAGGGCGGACACTGACTGCCCCCGGTCAGTACGGTCGGTGCCCAGCAGGGCGGACTCTGACTGCCCCGGTCGGTGCCCAGCAGGGCGGACTCTGACTGCCCCGGTCGGTGCCCAGCAGGGCGGACTCTGACTGCCCCGGTCGGTGCCCAGCTGGGCGGACACTGACTGCCCCGGTCGGTGCCCAGCAGGGCGGACTCTGACTGCCCCGGTCGGTGCCCAGCAGGGCGGACTCTGACTGCCCCGGTCGGTGCCCAGCTGGGCGGACACTGACTGCCCCGGTCGGTGCCCAGCTGGGCGGACACTGACTGCCCCGGTCGGTGCCCAGCTGGGCGGACACTGACTGCCCCGGTCGGTGCCCAGCTGGGCGGACTCTGACTGCCCCGGTCAGTGCCCAGCTGGGCGGACTCTGACTGCCCCGGTCAGTACGGTCGGTGCCCAGCAGGGCGGACTCTGACTGCCCCGGTCAGTACGGTCGGTGCCCAGCAGGGCGGACTCTGACTGCCCCGGTCAGTGCCCAGCTGGGCAGACTCTGACTGCCCCGGTCAGTACGGTCAGTGCCCAGCAGGGCAGACTCTGACTGCCCCGGTCAGTACGGTCAGTGCCCAGCAGGGCGGACTCTGACTGCCCCGGTCAGTACGGTCAGTGCCCAGCAGGGCAGACTCTGACTGCCCCGGTCAGTACGGTCAGTGCCCAGCAGGGCAGACTCTGACTGCCCCGGTCAGTACGGTCAGTGCCCAGCAGGGCGGACTCTGACTGCCCCGGTCAGTACGGTCAGTGCCCAGCAGGGCAGACTCTGACTGCCCCGGTCAGTACGGTCAGTGCCCAGCAGGGCGGACTCTGACTGCCCCGGTCAGTACGGTCAGTGCCCAGCAGGGCAGACTCTGACTGCCCCGGTCAGTACGGTCAGTGCCCAGCAGGGCAGACTCTGACTGCCCCGGCAACATCTAATTCTGGGGCTGCAGTCTCTGATTACAGTTAACGAGCACTATTTAAAAATCACATTTAGAAATGGATTACTTTAAGGTAGTGGCAAATATCTTTGGTTTTGCAGTGAATGCTGAAATGAGCAGGTTGCAAGCTCTTGATTCTTCACCTCCTTTTTAAGCATATTCCTTGGGAGAAATTGAAAGCACCTGCTTCCTGGAGAGAGATCTGCATTTAGTATAATACATGAGCAGGAAAATTATCAGAAAGAAAATCCTCCCGAAATGATTCGATTCTACATTTTAAAAACGTCATCATTTCAGAACAAGAACTTGCAAATGAATCAATGACTCTAGTGTTATGGACACCCTAAATTATTGTATTTTTAAACTCTTTGCATTGTAAACACCAGTAAAAAGTATGTACTTTCCATCCCAGCAATGGCATCTGTTTGTGTTTTTGCTTCATATTTTTCAGTAGTGCAGCTGGTTGGACCCTTTTCCTGCACCACTCCCCTCCCAGCGAGTGCTACTGACCAACTCTGCACAGCACTAGTGCATTTTATGAAGTCCTCTCCTCACTTCCCTCTGATTCTATGAATGGGAGAGAGAACTTGCATTTATATAGTGCCTTTCACAAAACCTTTCACAGCCAATCAAGTACTTTTGAAATGTAGTCTCTGTTGTAATGTAGGGAAATGCGGCAGTCAGTTTACACACAGCAAGATCCCACAAACAGCAGTGAGGTAAATGACCAAATCATCTGTTTTAGTTTAAGTTGGTTGAGGGATAAATATTGGCCTGGACACCGGGGAGAACTGTCCTGCTGTTCTTCGACAGACGGGGTTTAATGTCTCATCTGAAAGACGGCACCTCCGACAGTGAAGTGTCAGCCAGATCTGGAGTGGGGTTTGAACCTACCACAAACTGATCCAGGTGAGAGTGCTACCACTGTGCCACGGCTGACAACCAAAAACAATATCAGAATTATAAGGGAAAGAAAAGCCATTGGAGGCCCAAACAAGCTGATTGTTTTTCATACTTGGATCCCACTTACCCACCTTCTCACCACATCCTTCAATCTCTGCCATTGGTGGAAGGAATGCTGCCTGTCACTTCACTCCCCTAACACATACAGGAAAGAGCCTCTGATTCTTCGATCTCACCAAAGGACCTCGAGCTGCACACTGCTAGAAGAAACATTCATCATGGTTGCTACCAGCAACTCTGGAAGTGGCCAGAATGGACCAGTGCATGGAAGGGCCAGGAAGGGAGATGGTGAGCAGCAGAGAGAGATAATAGGGGCTGCTTCTGTTAGAGTTTCTGAGCACTTTTTTAATGCTGTTGAAAAGAATGTGGCTTAGAAGCTAGAAATAATGTGTAGAGAGCGACGGGCAGGGTGGAGCGAGCTCTGATAGAACTGTCCAATTTAGTCCAACACCCCAGCTTCTTCCCCATAACCCTGTAAATTAGTCCTCTTCAAATACATGTCCAATTGCCTTTTGAAAGTTCCTATGGAATCTGCTTCCACCACCCTTTCAGGCCATGTGTTCCAGATCATTACAACCCTCTGTATGAAAAAATTTCCCTTCATTTCCCCTCTAGGTCTTTTGCCAATTATTTTAAGTCTATGACCTCTGGTTACCGACCCACTTACCACACACCAGTCTCCCTACTTGCTCTATCAAAACCCCTCATAATTTTGAATACCTCTATCAGGTCTCCCCTTAACCTTCTCTGCTCTGAGAACAATCCCACCTTCTCCAATCTCTCCACATAAATGAAGTCCCTCATCCCTGGTATCACCCTGATAAACCTCCTCTGCACCCTCCCTAAGGCCTTGACATCCTTCCTAAAGTGTGGTACCCAGAGTTGTACACAGTACTCCAGCTGAGGCCTAACCAGTGATTTGTAAAGGTTTAGCATAACTTCCTTGCTTTTGTATTCAATGCCCCTATTTACAAAGCCAAGTATCCCATAAACTTTCTGAACCGCTTTATCAACTTACCCTGCCACCTTCAATGATTTGTGAATATGCCCCCCCAGGTCCCTCTGCTCTTGCTCCCCCTCAAAATAGTCCCATATAAATTATACAGCCTCTCCATGTTGTTCCTCCCAAAGTGCATCACTTCACACTGATCCACATTAAATTGTATCTGCCATGTGTGCCCATTTCACCAGTCTGTTTATGTCCTCCTGAAGTTTGCTATTATCTTCCTCGCTATTTACTGCGTTGCCAAGCTTTGTATCATCCACAAACTTTGAAATTGTACTCCCTGTACCCAAGTCCAGGTCATTTATATATAACAAGAAAAGCAATGGTCCTAATACCGACCCCTGGGTGACCCCACTGTATACTTCCCTCCAATCAGAAAAACAACCGTTCACCACTACTCTCTGCCTCCTATCCTTTAGCCAATCACGTACCCAAGTTACCGACATCCCTTCAATACCACGGGCTTCTGTTTTCCGAGTAAGTCTGTTACGCGGTTTTTATCAAATGCCTTTTGAAAGTCCATATATACAACATACTGCCTCTCTGTTACTTCATCAAAGAACTCAATCAGGTTAGTCAGGCATGATTTGCCTTTAATAAATCCAGGCTGGCTGTCCCTTATTAACCAATGCTCCTTCAAGTGAGAATTAATTTTGTCCTTGACAACGGTCTCTAGTAGTTTTCCCACCACTGACGTTAGTCTGACTGGCCTATAGTTACCAGGTTTATCCCTTTCCCCTTTTTTGAACAGGGGTGTAAATATTTGCAATCTTCCTGTCCTCTGGCACCACTCCCATGTCCAAGGAGGATTGAAAGATTGTGCTCACAGTTTCTGCTATCTCCACCCTTGCTCCTCTCAGCAACCTCGGATGCATCCCAGGATGGACCGGGTGACTTGTTAACTTGAGTGATGCCAACCTATTTAACATCTCCTTTCTATATTTTTATCCTGTACCTTTACTCCCTCCTCCTCTACTGTGACATTAATTTCATCCTCTTCTCTAGAGAAGACAGATGCAAAGCCCTCATTCAGTACCTCAATCATTCCCTCTGCCTCCACAAGAAGATTTCCTTTTTTTGTCCTCAATCAGCCCCACCCTTCCTTTAACTATTCTTTTACTTTTAATATGTTTATAAAAGATTTTGGGGTTCCTTTTTATGTTACCTGCTAATCTATTCTCATATTCTCTCTTTGCCCTTCTTATATGGAACAGAGGAGGCTGAGGGGAGATTTAATTGAGGTGTACAAAATTATGAGGGGCCCAGATAGAGTGGATAGGAAGGACCTATTTCCCTTAGCAGAGAGGTCAATAACTGGAGGGCATAGATTTAAAGTGATTGGTAGAAGGATTAGAGGGAAGAGGAAAAAACTTTTTTCACCCAGAGGGTGGTGGGGGTCTGGAACTCACTGCCTGAAAGGGTGGTAGAGGCAGAAACCCTCAACTCGTTTAACAAGTACCTGGATGTGCACCTGAAGTGCCGTAACCTACAGGGCTACGGACCAAGTGCTGGAAAGTGGGATTAGGCTGGGTGGCTCATTTACGGTCAGCGGGGACATGATGGGCCGAATGGCCTCCTTTCTCTGTGCCGTAAATTTTCTATGATCCTTTTTCAATGTCCCCCTGCGCTCTCTATACTCAATTATATTCTGTACCTGACATATTTTAACCGCTCTTTTCTTTGTCATCCAGGGAGCTCTAGTTTTGGATGCCCGATCTTTCCTCGTTATGGTAGAGTGTTAGAGAATGATGGATGTAGGTAGGCAGGATAAACACAAATCAAAGAAAAGGTTCCAGTTCCTCATCTTCTCTCACTTTCTCCTTTCTCCCTCACCACCTTCACTCTCCGCACGTTCCATTAGTTTGACTCTCTGACAGACCTTCAACATCAATCTCTTACTTTCCTTTAAACAGGTTGCAGATGATTCAAACAATCCTCTCCTTACCTGGAATATCAATTAGTTTGTTTGTTCCCCTCACTCGTGTTTTTCTGACTCTATTATGATCTTTCCTCATCTTTAATTTTTCAGCACGGCTGAAGGGCTGAGCCGACCCCTGACCCTTCTCTCCGCAGACATGCTGATTGACCTGACGCTGACCCCTCCCTCCCCACAGGTGCTGAATCACCCGACCCCTGAACCCTTCCTCCTTAGGTGCTGGTTGACCTGAACCCTGACCCCTCCCTCCCCACAGGAGCTGATCGAACTGACCTCCAACCCCTACCTCGCCACAGGTACCGATTCACCTGACCCCTGACCCCTCTCTCCCCACAGGTGCTGATTGACCTGACCTCTGACCCCTGTCTCCCCACAGGTGCTGACTGACCTGACCCCTGACCCCTCGCTCCCCACAGGTGCTGATTGACCTGACCCCTGACCCCTCGCTCCCCACAGGTGCTGATTCCCCTGACCCCTCCCTCCCCACAGGTGCTGATTGACCTGACCCCTGACCCCTCGCTCCCCACAGGTGCTGACTGACCTGACCCCTGACCCCTCGCTCCCCACAGGTGCTGACTGACTTGACCTCTGACCCCTCCCTCCCCACAGGTGCTGACTGACCTGACCCCTGACCCATCGTGTCGATATTAATCTACAAGTGTAAATGTCGTAAAATTGTGAATTTTCCAGTGACGGTAAAGCAGTCGATTTTATTCAGTCTGAGGCTGACCTTTCACCTGTGACCAGCAGAGGGCAGCAACTGGTGACCGGAGTCAGAAAAACCTCCCGGACGACATTAACCCGGAGGTCTGAGCTCATGGTCTTCACATTCTGTTAACTGTGGGAAATGAAACACTTTCCCCTCTCCCTCACCCTGTCAACATCGGTCACTCTGGGTCACTCTGGCCCCGAATTCCCTCGAAATGACACTTTTCTCCATTTCACTGAGACTCTGCCCCCCCGGGAAAGAGCGGAAAATGTAAATTTCCTTCGATTACACTGCTTCGAAACGGTTGTAAATTTACGGCTATAATTTACGGCACAGCAGGACTCGGTCACATTTCTGGTGTTTAAGGATATTTTTTATTTCTCTTTCCTGAAACCCGCTCTGTATTTTTCTTTGAATTAATTTTTATGGCATCAGAATGAGTTAGGTTAAAAATGGAAAAGTTTCTCCGATTGCAGGTCCCTAAACTCGCTGTGTCTGATGGTCCAATGGCTTCGAACAACAGACGATAGGACGGACGATACGATAGGACGATAGGACGGACGATACGATAGGACGATAGGACGGACACTACGATAGGATGATACGATAGGACGGACGATACGATAGGACGATAGGACGGACGATACGATAGGATGATACGATAGGACGGACGATACGATAGGACGATAGGACGGACGATACGATAGGACGATACGATAGGACGATACGATAGGACGATACGATAGGACGGACGATACGATAGGACGATAGGACAGACGATACGATAGGACGATACGATAGGACGGACGATACGATAGGACGATAGGACGGACGATACGATAGGACTATACGATAGGACGGACGATACGACGGACGATACGACGGACGATAGGACGGACGATACGATAGGACGGACGATACGATAGGACGATAGGACGGACGATACGATAGGACGATACGATAGGACGGACGATAGGACGGACGATACGATAGGACGATAGGACGGACGATACGATAGGACGATACGATAGGACGATAGGACGGACGATACGATAGGACGATACGATAGGACGATAGGACGGACGATACGATAGGACGGACGATACGATAGGACGGACGATACGATAGGACGATAGGACGGACGATACGATAGGACGGACGATACGATAGGACGATAGGACGGACGATACGATAGGACGGACGATACGATAGGACGGACGATACGATAGGACGATAGGACGGACGATACGATAGGACGGACGATACGATAGGACGGACGATACGATAGGACGATAGGACGGACGATACGATAGGACGATAGGACGGACGATACGATAGGACGGACGATACGATAGGACGGACGATACGATAGGACGGACGATACGATAGGACGGACGATACGATAGGACGATAGGACGGACGATACGATAGGACGATAGGACGGACGATACGATAGGACGATACGATAGGACGGACGATAGGACGGACGATACGATAGGACGATAGGACGGACGATACGATAGGACGATACGATAGGACGATAGGACGGACGATACGATAGGACGATACGATAGGACGGACGATACGATAGGACGATAGGACGGACGATAGGACGGACGATACGATAGGACGATAGGACGGACGATACGATAGGACGATAGGACGGACGATACGATAGGACGGACGATCGGACGGACGATAGGACGGACGATACGATAGGACGATAGGACGGACGATACGATAGGACGGACGATACGATAGGACGATACGATAGGACGGACGATAGGACGGACGATACGACGGACGATACGATAGGACGGACGATACGACGGACGATACGATAGGACGGACGATACGATAGGACGATAGGACGGACGATACGACGGACGATACGATAGGACGGACGATACGACGGACGATACGATAGGACGATAGGACGGACGATACGACGGACGATACGATAGGACGATACGATAGGACGGACGATACGATAGGACGATAGGACGGACGATACGATAGGACGATACGACGGACGATACGATAGGACGGACGATACGACAGACGATACGATAGGACGGACGATACGATAGGACGGACGATACGACGGACGATACGATAGGACGGACGATACGACGGACGATACGATAGGACGATAGGACGGACGATACGATAGGACGATAGGACGGACGATACGATAGGACGATAGGACGGACGATACGATAGGACGATACGATAGGACGATACGATAGGACGGACGATACGATAGGACGATAGGACGGACGATACGATAGGACGATACGACGGACGATACGATAGGACGGACGATACGACAGACGATACGATAGGACGGACGATACGATAGGACGGACGATACGACGGACGATACGATAGGACGGACGATACGACGGACGATACGATAGGACGATAGGACGGACGATACGATAGGACGATACGATAGGACGGACGATACGATAGGACGATACGATAGGACGGACGATACGATAGGACGATAGGACGGACGATATGATAGGACGGACGATATGATAGGACGGACGATACGACGGACGATACGATAGGACGATACGACGGACGATACGGCGGACGATACGATAGGACGATACGACGGACGATAGGACGGACGATACGATAGGACGATACGACGGACGATAGGACGGACGATACGACGGACGATACGATAGGACGGACGATACGATAGGACGATAGGACGGACGATACGACGGACGATAGGACGGACGATACGACGGACGATAGGACGGACGATACGATACGACGGACGATACGACGGACGATACGATACGATAGGACGGACGATACGATAGGACGATAGGACAGACGATACGATAGGACGATACGACGGACGATACGATAGGACGGACGATACGATAGGACGGACGATACGATAGGACGATAGGACGGACGATACGATAGGACGATAGGACAGACGATACGATAGGACGGACGATAGGACGGACGATACGATAGGACGATAGGACGGACGATACGACGGACGATACGATAGGACGGACGATAGGACGGACGATAGGACGGACGATAGAACGGACGATACGATAGGACGGACGATAGGACGATACGACGGACGATAGGACGGACGATAGGACGGACGATAGGACGGACGATACGATAGGACGATACGACGGATGATACGACGGACGATAGGACGGACGATACGATAGGACAATAGGACGGACGGACGATAGGACGGACGATACGATAGGACGATAGGACGGACGATAGGACGGACGATACGATAGGACGATACGACGGACGATAGGACGGACGATAGGACGGACGATACGACGGACGATAGGACGGACGATACGATAGGACGATACGATAGGACGATACGACGGACGATACGACGGACGATACGATAGGACGATACGACGGACGATAGGACGGACGATACGACGGACGATACGACGGACGATACGATAGGACGGACGATAGGACGGACGATACGATAGGACGATACGACGGATGATACGACGGACGATACGATAGGACGGACGATAGGACGGACGATATGATAGGACGGACGATACGATAGGTCGATACGATAGGACGATAGGACGGACGATACGACGGATGATACGATAGGACGGACGATAGGACGGACGATACGATAGGACGGACGATACGATAGGACGATAGGACGGACGATACGACGGATGATACGATAGGACGATAGGACGGACGATACGATAGGACGATAGGACGGACGATAGGACGGACGATACGATAGGACGATAGGACGGACGATACGATAGGATGATACGTAGGACGATACGATAGGACGATAGGACGGACGATTCGATAGGACGATAGGACGGACGATAGGACGGACGATACGATAGGACGATACGATAGGACGATAGGACGGACGATACGATAGGACGATACGATAGGACGATACGATAGGACGATAGGACGGACGATTCGATAGGACGGACGATACGACGGACGATACGATAGGACGATAGGACGGACGATACGAAGGACTCTCTGCTCCTCTCACTCTGGTCTTGTGTACATCCCCCTTCCCTTTTCCCCATCATTGGCAGTCATTTCTTCAACTACCAGGGCCCCATGCTCTCGAATTCACTCCCTAAACCTCTCCACCTCCCCCTCCTCCTCTATGATCCTCCTTCAAATGCACCTCTTTGACGCAGCTTTTGGCCTTCCCTCCAACCTTCGCCCTCCCTGCCTCACGGGTGGATCCTACCTCAGTACCGACCCTCCGACAGTGCAGCCCTCCCTCAGTACTGACCCTCCGACAGTGCGGCGCTCCCTCAGTACTGACCCTCCGACAGTGCGGCGCTCCCTCAGTACTGACCCTCCGACAGTGCGGCGCTCCCTCAGTACTAACCCTCCGACAGTGCGGCGCTCCCTCAGTACTGACCCTCCGACAGTGCAGCCCTCCCCCAGTACTGACCCTCCGACAGTGCGGCACTCCCTCGGTACTGACCCTCCGACAGTGCAGCGCTCCCTCAGTACTGACCCTCCGACAGTGCGGCACTCCCTCAGTACTGACCCTCCGACAGTGCAGCGCTCCCTCAGTACTAACCCTCCGATAGTGCGGCACTCCCTCGGTACTGACCCTCCGACAGTGCAGTGCTCCCTCAGTACTGACCCTCCGACAGTGCAGCACTCCCTCAGTACTGACCCTCCGATAGTGCGGCACTCCCTCGGTACTGACCCTCCGACAGTGCAGCGCTCCCTCAGTACTAACCCTCCGATAGTGCGGCACTCCCTCGGTACTGACCCTCCGACAGTGCAGCGCTCCCTCAGTACTGACCCTCCGACAGTGCAGCGCTCCCTCAGTACTGACCCTCCGACAGTGCAGCGCTCCCTCAGTACTGACCCTCCGACAGTGCGGCGCTCCCTCAGTACCAACCCTCCGACAGTGCAGCACTCCCTCAGTACCGACCCTCCGACAGTGCAGCGCTCCCTCAGTACCGACCCTCCGACAGTGCAGCACTCCCTCAGTACCGACCCTCCGACAGTGCAGCGCTCCCTCAGTACTGACCCTCCGACAGTGCAGCACTCCCTCAGTACTGACCCTCCGATAGTGCGGCACTCCCTCGGTACTGCACTGGGAGTGTCAGCCTGGATTTTGTGCTCAATACTTGGATTGGGGTTTGAACCCATGATCTAACTCAGAGGTGGGAGTGATGCTACTGAACCATGGCTGACATTTTAAAGTCAAAGGGAAGGGAAAGACCATCAAAGGATTTGAACACAATTCTGAGACTGTTTCGAGTTGTGGAGGGGCAGGAGGTGATACAGGGACGGGTGAACGGGAAGTTGGTGAGAGTTCGAATGTGGGCAGGTGAGTTTCTGGCGGGTGGCAGATGGGCGGCCGGCCAGGAGAGCACTGGAACGGTCAATTCATCGAGTTACTTTGGGGTAAATTTTAACCCTGAAGAACGGGTGGGTTGAGGGTGGGTGGGCAGTGAAAATTCTCGTTTTGGGAGTTGGACCACGTCCCAGCTCCAACCCGCCGACTTCCGGGTTTGACCCAGACGTGTCTGGGTGTGTGTGGGCTTCTAAACCCACCAGCCCCGCTGGCACTTAAAGCCGGCGGAAGATATTTAAAGGGCCAATTGAGGAACTTAAAGTAGTCAAAGATGTTAAAGTTTTTGTGGTGTGATCTACACAAGCCATTTTAATTGGTTCTGAACGTGTCTCCTGTGACCTCTGAAAGACGCCATGGAAACGGAGGCGAGTTGCAGTCGGCATCATTTGGACGTTTAAACCAGTGATTGACAGATGGGATTAAAGGTGAGTTTTTGCAGCAGGGCAAGTAGTTCTCTCAGACAAACCTTCGGCTGGGAGTTCTTAGTGTTTAGACTTAGATTTATTTGTTCACACTTAGAATTCTTCTGTTCAGACATATTTACCTACATTTTGGACCCCCTAAACTGACACCATCAGGATGGGGGGGCGCAATGGATTTATTCAGCACGACATCTGAGGAGGAGGCACATCACCATTCGCGGCAGGCACGGTGTGCAGTTCTGGGAGTTGCAACTCCACAAGACAGAGTTGCGCCATAGGGACCTGTACAAGAGCAGAGAGGGGAACAACGGAGGGCCCAACATCGCAGGAGGCACTACCCTCTACAGGCAGAGGCTGATCTTCCTGGACCGCTACGATGGCTAAGATTAAGTGGCCAGATGGTCGCAGACATCTGCAGCCTCCTTCATGCAGAGCTGCTCTCGACTGGGCCTGGTGGGCACGCATTGCCCGTCGCAGTTAAAGTCATCAATACCCTCAACTTCTTCACCTCCGGACCCTTCCAGGGCACCACCGGTGACATCACCAGGATCTCTCACTCTTCTGCCCATAAGTGTATATGGGCCGACTACGTCAACTTCCCCATCGACGAGATCAGCCAGACTGAGAGGGCAGTAGGTTTCCACTCTCTGGCTGGCTTCCCACGGGTACAAGGTGCAATTGATTGCACACACGTAGCAATCCAAGCACCTCTACATGAGCCAGGACTGTTCATCAATAGAAAAGGATATCACTATATCAATGCGCAGCTGGTTTGCGACCACCGGAGGAGGTTTCTGCAGGAGTGTGCAAATTCCCGGGCAGCTTCCATGATTCCTTCATTCTGCGCGAATCTAACATCCTGGCCCTCTACCACACACAAAACAGACTTTAGGACTTGGAGACAAAGGGATACCCCCTGCAGACGTGGCTCATGACACCTGAGAGAAACCTCACCAGCGAGGCACTGCAGTGTTACAATGACAGTCACATCACCACCAGGTCTGTCATTGAACAAGCCAGAGGACAGCTGAAGATGGGCTTCAGGTGCCTGGATTGATCTGTGGGAGCCCTTCAGTACTCACCGGCGAGGGTGTGTAGAATAATGGTGGTGTGTTTCATCCTGCATAACATTGCTCAACAGAGAGGGTTACAGGTGGATGAGGCCTCATGGGCTCATGAAGCAGCCACACCTGCCATCAACATTGAGGAGGACGAGGAGGAGGAGGAGGAGGAGGAGGACGATGATGAGCAAACCATCGGCAGAGCAGCATCTCACCTGGCTGCTTGTGAGGCCAGGGACTCACTCATATTTGATAGATTCTCATCGGGAGATCTGCAAAGTGAAGATAGTGAAGATCTCAGACCACCTGGAACGACGGCCACCACCAGCCCCCTCCCCATGTTTGCACAAAACAGTCCTTTAACCACACATAAACCCATTGTAAATGGACCCAATGGGTGGCATCAAGTCATGGGGCACTTTCATGAAAGGGACTCAAGAATGGGCAAGACGTGGCAGTCGTGGTGAGAATGAGAACATTTAATGTTCGTTTAACAAAAACCAAATATAAATGAAAAACATGTCAGACACCCTTGTGCATCCCCTTCGTGCTCACAAATCCTTCGCCTTTCTCTTCCTACAGCTTCTACGTGGTGCTTCCCCTGTGGCTGCAGCAGAGGTAGTGGCAGGTTGCTCTTGTCCATGCCCTGACCGATTAGATGCTTTGGGCCGACGCCCTCTGGGTTTCGGTGCCCGTGAGGGCCCCTCCAAAGACTGCTCCACCTGCACCTGTGCAGAGGCAGACTCAGCCACCTGGAGAAGAGGCAGCATTGCGGGTACTGGTTGAGAGGTGGGGGAGCGGGTGAGACGTGGGGGCACTTTGAGTGGCGTCCCCACTTCCATGTCCCCTTTCACCATCATTCTCTCCTGGGCCAGGCCCACACTACTCCTACCATCTGCTGGACAACAGTTTGGAGGACATGTGTGATGCCTTGTAAGGCCAGTGCCAGAGTATCTGTCTGCCTGTTTAAGGCGGCAGAGTGTTGTTCGCCCTGAGTTGGACTCATTTGTGAACCATGCTTGAAGCTCATTGGAGGCCGCCTTTCTCTCCATCGCAGACATTCCCACACTTACCTTCGTCACCAGTTCACTAGTGCAGGAGGTGGAGAGTGAACGTGGGAAGTCTTCCAGTACATCGCAAAAGTACATCTGTATCTCCATCATTCTCCTTTTAAAGGATGGCCCCCAGGGTTCAGCATCTGTGTCCAGCTGAGCAGAGCCTGGAGAGGAGTGCTCCCACCGACGCAGACTCTCCACAGCTGCCCCTGCCACCGGTGTCTGCTCGTGCTCACTTGTGAACTGTGACTCACCAGGTGAAAACCCAACTACCTCTCTAATAGGACCCATCGAGGTGTGAGTATCTGTGCTGGTGGATGTCTCACTAAGATGTGACGGTGCGCCCTCAGAGACCGGGAGCTCCTCTGAGGAATCGCCCTCGTCCATGTCTGTTGTTTCTTTTTCACTCCTTGAAGAGAACATACAGCAATATTAAGAATCATTGCAGAATCCGTGTTGTGTGTGAGGGATGTTAAAGTTCTGTCACCAGATGTTTGCGGGGTACCAGTCTCAGCATCACCGTCGGACAGGCACTCCACCATCCGGCTTATCTCCAACGCCTCCTCCTCCTCCGCCTCTGTCAGGGCCTCTATTTGTGGTGGTCCCCCTCCAGTCCGACTCCTCTCCCATTTTGTGCTCTCTTCTCCTACAAGGGGAGAAAGTACAGACGTGTGAGTGAGTGAGGGTGAAGGGTCACCTGATGGATGCATTGCTCTGGGTCAGGCTGACAATGAAAGAGATGCATCAGAGAGTGACGATCAGACAGATTGATCACATTGGATCAGGATTGGGGTGAGTGGGAGGGGTGGGTTCACAAACGGGGAGGTGAGGAAGTGCACAGAAAGTGAAGGCAAGTTGACGATGAGCCTTAAGTGGGTGTGAGGAGTGATGTGATGG
Source organism: Heptranchias perlo (assembly GCF_035084215.1). Lineage (NCBI taxonomy): Eukaryota > Metazoa > Chordata > Chondrichthyes > Hexanchiformes > Hexanchidae > Heptranchias > Heptranchias perlo. The sequence continues at coordinate 19,507,980 of NC_090361.1, forward strand.
AGTCGAGTGTGAGGGAGGGGGTGATGTACACCACAGGGTGTGGGTGAATCAGTACCTGTACTCACTTTTCCTGACCTGGTTAGGTCATTGATGGGCTTCCTGCACTGCACCCACGCCCTGGGCACCATGTTCCAGCTGCTCAGCTCCTCTGCCACCTAGAGCCAGGCCTTCTTGGTGGCCGAGCCAGGGCGCTCCCTCCGGTCAGCCGGGTACAATATTTGCCTCCTGCTCCTCACACCGGCTAATAGCAACTCAAGTGAAGAGTCAGTAAAGTGGAGTACTGGCCTCGTCCTCTGTTGCTCGATATCTTTAAATTATTCCTTTCTCCCTCAAAACCCATGCTTGCACTGTCCCTTTAAATCCTGCAGTTCCCAGCACATCATTCAGGTGCACAATTAACCCACGAAGCAGCTTGGAGTCACATTAAGGGCCTTCAATTGAGTCACGATCACTCGATAAAACGCACAGATTTTTTTTACAGCTTCCCACCAGCATTTTGACCCCCCCACTGAGATCCCACCACGAGGTTAAAATTCACCACGTAAAGTCTGCAGCACAGAAACAGGCCATTCGGCCCAACTGGTCTATGCTGGTGTTTCTGGTCCACACGAGCATCCTCCCTCCCTATCAGCATATCCTTCTATTCCTTTCTCCCTCAGGTGTTTATCTAACATCCCCTTAAATGCATCTATGCTATTCACCTCAACCACTCCTTGTGGGAGCGAGTTCCAATCTGGAGGTGACAAAAGCCGGGATGAGGGTTTCGGCAGCAGATGAGCAGAGGTCGAGGCGGAGACGGACGATGGTACGGAGTTGGAAGTAGGCGGCCTTGGTGATGGAGCGGATATGGGGTCAGAAACTCATCTCAGGATCAAGATTGCGAAAGGTCTCGTTCAGCTTGAGGTAGAGGTTGAGGAGGGGAGTGGTGGTTCGGAGGTCAGGGAACGGAATGGTGGGTCGGAGGTCAGAGGTCAGGGAGTAGTGGGTCAGAGATCGGAGGTTGAGGAGTGCTGGGCTGGAGGTTGGGGAGGGGTAAGTCGGAGGTTGGGGGTCGGAGGTCGGGTGGAGGGGAGAGTGCAGTGGAAATGAGTTGGAGAGTGTTTGGCGGAGGTTTTGTTTTGTTACAAAGACCGCACCAGCTCTGACCTGTGCACTGGATTCCCCTGTCAGGTTCTCATGAGTGAGATGTTGGGGATATCTCAGCCTCTGTTACAAAGCCTGCGTCTGCTTGTTTTCACAACTCAGCCCGTTGTTGAGTTTATGGACGTGTGTCAGCTCCTGGCAGATTTGTGAGCAGGTTTAAGCCTCTCGATCAGATTTGGGAGCGATGGACAGTCACGAATACAGAGACCTCAAGGTGAGCACACGGTGAGATTCCAGCACGTGATAGGTTAATTGAACCTGTCCGAGATAAAAAGGAAAAGAATTTTGTTTGCGATTTTTCTTGATGAATTTCATCAAAAACAAGCCAATATCGAAAGGGAATGTCCTGAACCATTCCCAATCACTGTGTCCTGAACCATTCCCAATCACTGTGTCCTGAACCATTCCCAATCACTGTGTCCTGAACCATTCCCAATCACTGTGTGTCCTGAACCATTCCCAATCACTGTGTGTCCTGATCCATTCCCAATCACTGTGTGTCCTGAACCATTCCCAATCACTGTGTCCTGAACCATTCCCAATCACTGTGTGTCCTGAACCATTCCCAGTCACTATGTGTCCTGAACCATTCCCAATCACTGTGTGTCCTGAACCATTCCCAGTCACTGTGTGTCCTGAACCATTCCCAATCACTGTGTGTCCTGAACCATTCCCAATCACTGAGTGTCCTGAACCATTCCCAATCACTGAGTGTCCTGAACCATTCCCAATCACTGAGTGTCCTGAACCATTCCCAATCACTGAGTGTCCTGAACCATTCCCAATCACTGTGTGTCCTGAACCATTCCCAATCACTGAGTGTCCTGAAACATTCCCGATCACTGTGTCCTGATCCATTCCCAATCACTGTGTCCTGAACCATTCCCAATCACTGTGTGTCCTGAACCATTCCCAATCACTGTGTGTCCTGAACCATTCCCGATCACTGTGTCCTGAACCATTCCCAATCACTGTGTCCTGATCATTTCCCAATCACTGTGTCCTGAACCATTCCCAATCACTGTGTGTCCTGAAACATTCCCAATCACTGTGTCTCCTGAACCATTCCCAATCACTGTGTCCTGAACCATTCCCAATCACTGTGTGTCCTGAACCATTCCCAATCACTGTGTCCTGAACCATTCCCGATCACTGTGTCCTGAACCATTCCCAATCACTGTGTCCTGATCCATTCCCAATCACTGTGTCCTGAACCATTCCCAATCACTGTGTGTCCTGAACCATTCCCAATCACTGTGTCTTGAACCATTCCCAATCACTGTGTCCTGAACCATTCCCAATCACTGTGTGTCCTGAACCATTCCCAATCACTGAGTGTCCTGAACCATTCCCAATCACTGTGTCCTGAACCATTCCCAATCACTGTGTCCTGAACCATTCCCAATCACTGAGTGTCCTGAACCATTCCCAATCACTGTGTGTCCTGAACCATTCCCAATCACTGTGTCTTGAACCATTCCCAATCACTGTGTCCTGAACCATTCCCAATCACTGAGTGTCCTGAACCATTCCCAATCACTGTGTCCTGAACCATTCCCAATCACTGTGTCCTGAACCATTCCCAATCACTGTGTGTCCTGAACCATTCCCAATCACTGTGTGTCCTGAACCATTCCCAATCACTGTCTTGAACCATTCCCAATCACTGTGTCCTGATCCATTCCCAATCACTGTGTCCTGAACCATTCCCAATCACTGTGTCCTGAACCATTCCCAATCACTGTCTTGAACCATTCCCAATCACTGTGTCTTGAACCATTCCCAATCACTGTGTCCTGATCCATTCCCAATCACTGTGTCTTGAACCATTCCCAATCACTGTGTCCTGATCCATTCCCAATCACTGTGTCCTGAACCATTCCCAATCACTGTGTGTCCTGATCCATTCCCAATCACTGTGTCCTGAACCATTCCCAATCACTGTGTGTCCTTAACCATTCCCAATCACTGTGTGTCCTGAACCATTCCCAATCACTGTGTGTCCTGAACCATTCCCAATCACTGAGTGTCTTGAACCATTCCCAATCACTGTGTGTCCTGAACCATTCCCAATCACTGTGTCCTGAACCACTCCCAATCACTGTGTGTCCTGAACCATTCCCAATCACTGTGTGTCCTCAACCATTCCCAATCACTGAGTGTCCTGAACCATTCCCAATCACTGAGTGTCTTGAACCATTCCCAATCACGATGTGTCCTGAACCATTCCCAATCACTGTGTCCTGAACCATTCCCAATCACTGTGTCCTGAACCATTCCCAATCACTGTGTCCTGATCCATTCCCAATCACTGTGTGTCCTGAACCATTCCCAATCACTGTGTGTCCTGAACCATTCCCAATCACTGTGTCCTGATCCATTCCCAATCACTGTGTGTCCTGAACCATTCCCAATCACTGTGTCCTGATCCATTCCCAATCACTGTGTCCTGATCCATTCCCAATCACTGTGTGTCCTGAACCATTCCCAATCACTGTGTCCTGAACCATTCCCAATCACTGTGTGTCCTGAACCATTCCCAATCACTGAGTGTCCTGAACCATTCCCAATCACTGTGTCCTGAACCATTCCCAATCACTGTGTCCTGATCCATTCCCAATCACTGTGTGTCCTGAACCATTCCCAATCACTGTGTGTCCTGAACCATTCCCAATCACTGTGTGTCCTGAACCATTCCCAATCACTGAGTGTCTTGAACCATTCCCAATCACTGTGTATCCTGAACCATTCCCAATCACTGTGTGTCCTGAACCATTCCCAATCACTGAGTGTCCTGAACCATTCCCAATCACTGAGTGTCTTGAACCATTCCCAATCACTGTGTGTCCTGAACCATTCCCAATCACTGTGTGTCCTGAACCATTCCCAATCACTGTGTCCTGAACCATTCCCAATCACTGTGTGTCCTGATCCATTCCCAATCACTGTGTGTCCTGAACCATTCCCAATCACTGTGTGTCTTGAACCATTCCCAATCACTATGTGTCCTGAACCATTCCCAATCACTGTGTCCTGAACCATTCCCAATCACTGTGTGTCCTGAACCATTCCCAATCACTGTGTGTCCTGAACCATTCCGAATCACTGAGTGTCTTGAACCATTCCCAATCACTGTGTATCCTGAACCATTCCCAGTCACTATGTCCTGAACCATTCCCAATCACTGAGTGTCCTGAACCATTCCCAATCACTGTGTCCTGATCCATTCCCAATCACTGTGTGTCCTGATCCATTCCCAATCACTGTGTGTCCTGAACCATTCCCAATCACTGTGTATCCTGAACCATTCCCAATCACTGTGTGTCCTGAACCATTCCCAATCACTGAGTGTCTTGAACCATTCCCAATCACTGTGTGTCCTGAACCATTCCCAATCACTGAGTGTCCTGAACCATTCCCAATCACTGTGTCCTGAACCATTCCCAATCACTGTGTGTCCTGAACCATTCCCAATCACTGAGTGTCCTGAACCATTCCCAATCACTGTGTCCTGAACCATTCCCAATCACTGTGTGTCCTGAACCATTCCCAATCACTGTGTGTCCTGAACCATTCCCAATCACTGTGTGTCCTGAACCATTCCCAATCACTGTGTCCTGAGCCATTTCCTGTGTTTTCTATGTATTAATATAAAAGCCACAGTGTTCGATTCCCATGTTGTTGCTGAACACAATTCTGAGGAGTTACTGTAGAAAGCGAACTGTTGGATGCCTGCCCCCTGCCCCCTGACCCCTGCCCCCTGACCCCTGCCCCCTGCCCACTTCACCACCCAGTGGCATTGGATCCACCAGGGAAGGCCGTGCACTCTCTGCATGGGGCAGTTTCACATTAATATAACACACTGCAAACAAATTGGGAAAAACAGAGGTCCAATTGCACACATAGCTGCAGTGCCCATGAGAGAGTTGGGGGCAGTTCCCCCCCTGATCCACAGTCCAAGGATGGAGTGTTTCTAGATTCCAGATATGGAGGTTTGTGTGAAAAACTCAGCTTTCCAAACACAACCGGTTGGTTCAGGTGAGAGCAAATCACAGGCTGATCGACCAGGTGGGGGGGGGGGACAAGAGAGGGGGGGGACAAGGGTGGAGGGGGGGGACAAGGGCGGGGGGGGGGAAACCAGGGCGGGGTGGGACAGGGGCTCGTGGGGGAACAAGGGAGGGGGGAACGAGGGAGGGGGACAAGGGCCGGGGGGAACAAGGGAGGGGGGAATGAGGGAGAGGGGACAAGGGCCGGGGGGGAACAAGGGAGGCTCACACTGCCCGGGGTGGGAGAGTCACACTGCCCGGGGTGGGAGAGTCACACTGTCCGGGGTGGGAGAGTCACACTGTCCGGGGTGGGAGAGTCACACTGCCCGGGGTGGGAGAGTCACACTGTCCGGGGTGGGAGAGTCACACTGCCCGGGGTGGGAGAGTCACACTGTCCGGGGTGGGAGAGTCACACTGTCCGGGGTGGGAGAGTCACACTGTCCGGGGTGGGAGAGTCACACCGCCCGGGGTGGGAGAGTCACACCGCCCGGGGTGGGAGAGTCACACCGCCCGGGGTGGGAGAGTCACACCGTCCGGGGTGGGAGAGTCACACCGTCCGGGGTGGGAGAGTCACACCGTCCGGGGTGGGAGAGTCACACCGTCCGGGGTGGGAGAGTCACACCGTCCGGGGTGGGAGAGTCACACTGTCCGGGGTGGGAGAGTCACACCGCCCGGGGTGAGAGAGTCACACCGCCCGGGGTGGGAGAGTCACACCGTCCGGGGTGGGAGAGTCACACCGTCCGGGGTGGGAGAGTCACACTGTCCGGGGTGGGAGAGTCACACTGTCCGGGGTGGGAGAGTCACACTGTCCGGTGATTGATTTGTTGGTGCTGAGTGAGCTGATTCCAGTGAGTGGGGCAACGCATCGACTATCGAGTGACCCCCACGAGAACGTGTGCGAGTGTGGGTAAAGTGTGTGAGTGTGGATAAAGTGTGTGAGTGTGGATAAAGTGTGTGAGTGTGGATAAAGTGTGTGAGTGTGGGTAAAGAGTGGATAAAGTGTGCGAGTGTGGGTAAAGTGTGCGAGTGTGGGTAAAGTGTGTGAGTGTGGATAAAGTGTGTGAGTGTGGATAAAGTGTGGGTAAAGTGTGCGAGTGTGGGTAAAGTGTGCGAGTGTGGGTAAAGTGTGCGAGTGTGGGTAAAGTGTGCGAGTGTGGGTAAAGTGTGTGAGTGTGGATAAAGTGTGTGAGTGTGGATAAAGTGTGGGTAAAGTGTGCGAGTGTGGGTAAAGTGTGCGAGTGTGGGTAAAGTGTGTGAGTGTGGATAAAGTGTATGAGTGTGGGTAAAGTGTGAGTAAAGTGTGTGCGTGTGGGTAAAGTGTGAGTAAAGTGTGTGCGTGTGGGTAAAGTGTGTGAGTGTGGGTAAAGTGTGTGCGTGTGGGTAAAGTGTGAGTAAAGTGTGTGCGTGTGGGTAAAGTGTGTGAGTGTGGATAAAGTGTATGAGTGTGGGTAAAGTGTGTGCGTGTGGGTAAAGTGTGAGTAAAGTGTGTGCGTGTGGGTAAAGTGTGTGAGTTTGGGTAAAGTGTATGAGTGTGGGTAAAGTGTGTGCGTGTGGATAAAGTGTGAGTAAAGTGTGTGAGTGTGGATAAAGTGTGTGAGTGTGGGTAAAGTGTGGGTAAAGTGTGTGAGTGTGGATAAAGTGTGTGAGTGTGGGTAAAGTGTGGGTAAAGTGTGTGAGTGTGGATAAAGTGTATGAGTGTGGGTAAAGTGTGTGCGTGTGGGTAAAGTGTGAGTAAAGTGTGTGAGTGTGGATAAAGTGTGTGAGTGTGGGTAAAGTGTGGGTAAAGTGTGTGAGTGTGGATAAAGTGTGTGAGTGTGGGTAAAGTGTGGGTAAAGTGTGTGAGTGTGGATAAAGTGTGTGAGTGTGGGTAAAGTGTGGGTAAAGTGTGTGAGTGTGGATAAAGTGTGTGAGTGTGGGTAAAGTGTGTGAGTGTGGATAAAGTGTGTGAGTGTGGGTAAAGTGTGTGAGTGTGGATAAAGTGTGTGAGTGTGGGTAAAGTGTGAGTAAAGTGTGTGCGTGTGGGTAAAGTGTGTGAGTTTGGGTAAAGTGTGTGAGTGTGGGTAAAGTGTGTGAGTGTGGGTAAAGTGTGAGTAAAGGGTGGTGAGTGTCTGGAACGAGCTGCCAGAGGCAGTAGTAGAGGCGGGTACAATTTTGTCTTTTAAAAAGCATTTGGACAGTTACATGGGTAAGATGGGTATAGAGGGATATGGGCCAAGTGCAGGCAATTGGGACTAGCTTAGTGGTATAAACTGGACGACATGGACATGTTGGGCCGAAGGGCCTGTTTCCATGTTGTAACTTCTATGATTCTAAAGTGTGTGAGTTTGGGTAAAGTGTGTGAGTGTGGATAAAGTGTGTGAGTGTGGGTAAAGTGTGAGTAAAGTGTGTGCGTGTGGGTAAAGTGTGTGAGTGTGGGTAAAGTGTGAGTAAAGTGTGTGCGTGTGGGTAAAGTGTGTGAGTGTGGATAAAGTGTGAGTAAAGTGTGTGCGTGTGGGTAAAGTGTGTGAGTGTGGGTAAAGTGTGAGTAAAGTGTGTGCGTGTGGGTAAAGTGTGTGAGTGTGGGTAAAGTGTGAGTAAAGTGTGTGCGTGTGGGTAAAGTGTGTGAGTGTGGGTAAAGTGTGTGAGTGTGGGTAAAGTGTGAGTAAAGTGTGTGAGTTTGGGTAAAGTGTGTGAGTGTGGGTAAAGTGTGAGTAAAGTGTGTGAGTGTGGGTAAAGTGTGTGAGTGTGGATAAAGTGTGTGAGTGTGGGTAAAGTGTGTGAGTGTGGATAAAGTGTGCGAGTGTGGGTAAAGTGTGTGCGTGTGGGTAAAGTGTGTGAGTGTGGATAAAGTGTGTGAGTGTGGGTAAAGTGTGAGTAAAGTGTGTGCGTGTGGGTAAAGTGTGTGAGTGTGGGTAAAGTGTGTGAGTGTGGGTAAAGTGTGAGTAAAGTGTGTGAGTGTGGATAAAGTGTGTGAGTGTGGATAAAGTGTGTGAGTGTGTGCGTGTGGGTAAAGTGTGTGAGTGTGGGTAAAGTGTGTGAGTTTGGGTAAAGTGTGTGAGTGTGGGTAAAGTGTGAGTAAAGTGTGTGCGTGTGGGTAAAGTGTGTGAGTGTGGATAAAGTGTGTGAGTGTGGGTAAAGTGTGAGTAAAGTGTGTGAGTGTGGATAAAGTGTGTGAGTGTGGATAAAGTGTGTGAGTGTGGGTAAAGTGTGGGTAAAGTGTGTGAGTGTGGATAAAGTGTGTGAGTGTGGATAAAGTGTGTGAGTGTGGGTAATGTGAGCGAGTGGGTAATGTGAGCGAGTGTGGGTAATGTGAGTGAGTGTGGCTAAAGTGTGGATAAAGTGTGTGAGTGTGGCTAAAGTGTGCGAGTGTGGATAAAGTGTGTGAGTGCGGGTAAAGTGCGAGTGTGGGTAATGTGCGAGTGTGGGTATAGTCTGCAAGTGTGGGTAAAGTGTGCGAGAGTGGATAAAGTGTGTGAGTGTGGGTAAAGTGTCAGTAAAGTGTGAGTGTGGGTAAAGTGTGTGAGTGTGGGTAAAGTGTGTGAGTGTGGATAAAGTGTGTGAGTTTGAGTAAAGTGTGTGAGTGTGGGTAAAGTGTGTGAGTGTGGATAAAGTGTGTGAGTTTGAGTAAAGTGTGTGAGTTTGGGTAAAGTGTGAGTAAAGTGTGTGCGTGTGGCTAAAGTGTGTGAGTGTGGATAAAGTGTGTGAGTTTGGGTAAAGTGTGTGAGTGTGGGTAAAGTGTGTGAGTGTGGGTAAAGTGTGAGTAAAGTGTGTGAGTGTGGATAAAGTGTGTGAGTGTGGATAAAGTGTGTGAGTGTGGGTAAAGTGTGAGTAAAGTGTGTGCGTGTGGGTAAAGTGTGGGTAAAGTGTGTGAGTGTGGGTAAAGTGTGTGAGTGTGGGTAAAGTGTGAGTAAAGTGTGTGAGTGTGGGTAAAGTGTGTGAGTGTGGATAAAGTGTGTGAGTGTGGGTAAAGTGTGAGTAAAGTGTGTGCGTGTGGGTAAAGTGTGTGAGTGTGGATAAAGTGTGTGAGTGTGGGTAATGTGAGCGAGTGGGTAATGTGAGTGAGTGTGGCTAAAGTGTGGATAAAGTGTGTGAGTGTGGCTAAAGTGTGCGAGTGTGGATAAAGTGTGTGAGTGCGGGTAAAGTGTGAGTGTGGGTAATGTGCGAGTGTGGGTATAGTCTGCAAGTGTGGGTAAAGTGTGCGAGAGTGGATAAAGTGTGTGAGTGTGGGTAAAGTGTCAGTAAAGTGTGAGTGTGGGTAAAGTGTCGGTAAAGTGTGCGAGAGTGGATAAAGTGTTCAAGTGTGGATAAAATGTGTGAGTGTGGGTAAAGTGTGTGAGTGTGGGTAAAATGAGTGAGTGTGGGTAAAGTGTGTGAGTGTGGATAAAATGTGCGAGTGTGGGTAAAGTGTGTGTGTGGATAAAGTGTGGGTGAAGTGAGTGAGTGTGGGTAAAGGGTGTGCTTGTGGATAAAGTGTGAATAAATGTGTGAGTGTGGGTAAAGTGTGTTAGTGTGGGTAAAGTGTGCGAGTGAGGATAAAATGTGTGAGTGTGGGTAAAGAGTGCGCGTGTGGGTAAAGTGAGTGAGTGTGGATATAGTGTGGGTAAAGTGTGTGAGTGTGGATATAGTGTGGGTAAAGTGTGTGAGCGTGGGTAAAGAGAGTGAGTTTGGATAAAATGTGCGAGTGTGGGTACAGTGAGTGAGTGTGGGTAAAGGGTGTGCTTGTGGATAAAGTGTGAATAAATGTGTGAGTGTGGGTAAAGTGTGGATAAAATGAATAAGTGTGGGTAAAGTGTGCGAGTGAGGATAAATTGTGTGAGTGTGGGTAAAGAGTGCGCATGTGGGTTGAGTGAGTGTGGATAAAGTGTTGGAGTGTGGGTAAAGTGTGGATAAAGTGTGCAAGTGTGGATAAAGTGTGGGTAAAGTGTGTGAGTGTGGATAAAGTGTGTGAGTGTGGGTAACGTGTGGGTAAAGTGTGTGTTGGTAAAGTGTGTGAGTGTGGGTAAAGTGTGCGAATGTCGGTAAAGTGTTCGAGTGTGGATAAAGTGTGGGTTGAGTGAGTGTGGGTAAAGGGTGTGCTTGTGGATAAAGTGTGAATAAATGTGTGAGTGTGGGTAAAGTGTGTGAGTGTGGGTAAAGTGTGGATAAAATGAATGAGTGTGGGTAAAGTGTGCGAGTGAGGATAAAATGTGTGAGTGTGGGTAAAGAGTGCGCGTGTGGGTAAAGTGAGTGAGTGTGGGTAACGTGTGGATAAAGTGTGTGAGCGTGGGTAAAGTGTGCAAGTGTGGGTAAAGTGTGTGACTGGGTAAAGTGTGTGAGCGTGGGTAAAGTGTGCAAGTGTGGGTAAAGTGTGAGTGTGGATAATGCGTGCGAGTGTGGATAATGCCTGTGAGTGTGGGTAAAGTGTGCGAGTGTGGGTAAAGTGAGTGAGTGTGGATATAGTGTGGGTAAAGTGTGTGAGTGTGGGTAAAATGAGTGAGTGTGGGTAACGTGTGGGTACAGTGAGTGAGTGTGGGTAAAGAGTGCGCTTGTGGATAAAGTGTGAATAAATGTGTGAGTGTGGGTAAAGTGTGGATAAAATGAATGAGTGTGGGTAAAGAGTGCGCGTGTGGGTAAAGTGAGTGAGTGTGGATATAGTGTGGGTAAAGTGTGCGAGTGTGGGTAAAGTGTGCGAGTGTGGGTAAAGTGTGCGAGTGTGGGTAAAGTGTGTGACTGGGTAACGTGTGTGAGCGTGGGTAAGGTGTGCGAGTGTGGGTAAAGTGTGCGAATGTGGGTAAAGTGAGTGAGTTTGAATAAAATGTGCGAGTGTGGGTAAAGTGTGAGTGTGGATAATGCGTGCGAGTGTGGGTACAGTGTGTGAGTGTGGTTAATGCCTGTGAGTTTAGGTAAAGTGTGCGAGCATGGGTAAAGTGTGCGAGCGTGGGTAAAGTGTGAGTGTGGATAATGCGTGCGAGTGTGGGTACAGTGTGAGAGTGTGGGTAAAGTGTGCGAGCGTGGGTAAAGTGTGCGAGCATGGGTAAAGTGAGTGAGTGTGGATAAAGTGTGAATAAATGTGTGTGTGGGTAAAGTGTGAGTGTGGGTAAAGTGTGTGAGTGTGGGTCCTGGTGATTGAACACTCGCTGAAGGAATGGCAGGACTGGAGCGAGGTTGAACAGGGAGTTGACGCCCAGAATCTTTGTCTCCTTCCCAGGTTCTCACTTTAATAAATTGAATGCATTGGAAATAATTCCTGAAACTTTCAGTCAATCTGATTGTGGGGATCTGTGGAGTGGAACCTCCCTCGGCCTGTCTCACAATGTGTTTTTATTAAAGAATTACATTTACATTCAGTGACTTCACGATGTGTCCTGTTGTCGCCCGATTGTCACAACCTGGAATTTGCACCATGACACAGTTTGCCCTCAACTCACAACAACAGCAATCTGCAGACTGGGATTTACACTCAGTCACTGACATTTCCACACCAGGGACCTGATATTAGCGGGGAGGTGGGATGGCAGCAGGGGAGGGGGGCGGTGGTGATTGGGGGCATGGGTAACCCGCCCAATAAAATCTGTCCATTTCCCACGCGATCGCGGGTCAATTGGAGCCACTTGGCTTCTGGGTTTGCCGCCCGAAACCTGCACAGCGGACGGACTGCGCACCCACATCACAGGCTGTCAGCTGGAGGAGCCCGATTTAAAGGGGCAGTCCTCCAATGGCTGCTCCGAGATTTAGCAATGCCTCACTCCAGGTGCGACTGGATGGGGTGAAGAGGAGGAGGGATGTCTTCTACCCGGACGGGAGGAAGTGGCCTGCCTCTGCCACCAAGAAGGCCTGGCTCGAGGTGGCAGAGGAGGTCACCAGCAGCAGCAACATCTCCCGCACCTGGATCCAGTGCAGGAAACGCTTCCCATCCCCCAACTCATTCTGCACTGCCAACACTACTCTATCACATCACTCCTCACACCCACTCAAACCTCATCCTCAACTTACCTGTACTTCCTCACCTCCCCATTACTCACCTCACCACTACCACTCAACCCAATCCTCATACAATCTCATGGCTCTGTCTCATACTCACCTTCTGATACATCTCTTTCATGGGCACCCAAACCAATGCATTCATCAGTTGGCCACGTCCCCATCACTCACTCACACATCTGTACTTTCTCCCCTTACAGGAGAAGAGAGCCCAGAATGCACGGGAGAGTGCGAGGACCGGGGGGGGGCCGCAACAAATCGTCATCCTCACAGACGCGGAGCAGGAAGCGTCTGGTGACAGAACTTTAACATTCAGCACACACAATGTGAATTGATGTTAACATGCCTCGCCATCTTCAGCACCTCAGTGTGCTCATCGCAACATGACACATCTGTGATCAAGCTTAATATTGCCTTCTGTTCTCTTACAAGGCCTTCAGCGACCGCTGTGACAGCAGAGGGTGATTCCTCAAAGAACCTGCCGGTCTCTGAGGGTGCACCATCATATCTGAGTGAGCCATCCACCAGTGCAGTTAGTTGGAGTCGCACACGGTGAGATACCACACACGTGAGCACGAGCAGACACTGGTGGCAGGGTCAGCTGTGGAGAGTCCGTGTCGGTGGGAGCACTCCTCTCCAGACTCTACTCGGCTGAACACAGATGCTGAACCTTGGGGGCCATCCTTTAAAAGGAGAATGATCGAGGGGCAGAAGCACATTTGCGAGGTGCTGGAACAGGTACCACGCGCACTCTCCACAATAGTGCAGAGGATGGAGGAGTCCAAACTCCTGCATGAGTGGAATGGTGGCACAGGTAAGGGAGGGAATCTCTGAGATAGTGTCACAGGGACGTGAGGGCGTCTCTGAGATACTGTCGTAGGTAAGTGCGGGAATGTCTGCGATGGAGGGAAGGCTAGCCTCCATTGAGCTTCAATCCCGGCTCACAAATGAGTCCATTCAGGCCCTGACAACGGCCGTTCAGACTCACATTCTGCCGCATTAAACAGGCAGTCAGATACTCTGGCACTCGCCTTGGGGATGCACCATGTAAAAGCAGACGAAAGCGAAAGGCGAAGGTTTTGAAAGCATGAAGGGGATGCACAAGGGTGTTTGACAGTTGGTCATTTATTTATATTTGCTTTTTGTTAACCTCACATTAAATATTATTATTGCAACCATTATTGCCACATCTTGGCCATTCTTGACTGGCTTCAGTAATAAGGCCCTTTCATGAGGTTCACCATGAACGCCACCCACTGGGTCACTCTACAGTGGGTGTATGTGTAGTTGCAGGACTGTTTTGTGCAGGGAGGGGGCTGGTGTGGGCGCTGCTCTGTCCAGGTGGTGTGAGGACTGGACTCTTCACACTCTCTGATGTTAGGAAAACCATTCACATATCAGTGACTCCTTGGCCTCACGAGCAGCCAGGTGAGCCGCTGTTCTACCCATGGGTTGCTCCTGCTCCTCCTCCGCCTCCTCCTCCTCAATGTGAGTGGCAGATGTGGATGGGGTCTCCTCAAGCAGCAAAGCTCTCTTGTGCCATGTTGTGCAGGGCACAACACACGACTATAATGCGTCCCACTCTTTCTGGTGCGTAATGAAGCGCTCCCCCAGAATGATTAAGGCACCTGAGGCCCATCTTGAGCAGCCCTATAACATGCTCAATTGTAGACCTGGTGGCGATGTGGCTCTCGTTATATCGACGCTGTTGCTCGGAGGTGGGGTTCCTCAGAGGTGTCTTAAGCCACGTGTGCAGGGGGTATCCCTTGTCCCCGAGAAGCCAACCCCTACGGGTGTTCGGTGCGTGGAAGAGGGGCTGGTTGTTGGATTCCCAGAGGATGAAGGAATCGGGGCAGCTGCCAGGGAATCTGGCACACACGTGAAGGAATCTCTTGCAGTGGTCACAAACGAGCTGAGTGTTGATGGAGTGATAGCCCTTCCTGTTGATGAACAGGCCTGGCTCGTGTGGAGGTGCTCGGATTGCTATATGGGTGCAATCGATTACACCCTGTACCCGTGGGAAGCCAGCCACAGCGTGGAATCCCACTACCCTCACCGTCTGGCTGTCGTCCATGGGGAAGTTGACGTAGTGTGAGGCCCTGCGAAACAAGCTGTCAGTGACCTGCCTTATGCACTTGTGTGCAGACGACTGAGAGACCCCGGCGATGTCCCCGGTGGCACCCTGGAATGATCCGGAGGCGAAGAAGTTGAGGGCAGTGGTGACTTTGACAGCAACAGGTAAGGAGATGCTGCTCGGCCAAACCAGGAGCAGCTCGGCATAAAGGAGGCTGTCGATGTCTGCGACTACCTGGCGACTGACTCTCAGCCTCTGTATGCACTGCTCCTCAGAGAGGTCCAGGAAGCTGAGCCTCGGTCTGTAGACCCTGTGGCGAGGGTAGTGCCTCCTGCGACGTCGCTCTCTCTGTTGTTGCCCTCCGTGCTCTTGTACAGGTACCTGTGATGCAGCACTGTGTTGTGGAGCTCCACGTGGCGGAGGTGGACACCGTGCCTGGCGAAGCTGGTGATATTGCTCATCCTCGGATGTAGAGGTGAATGCAGCCATGGTGCCCACCATCCTGACGGTGAGAGTTTGAAGGGGACCGCAAAATAGTTAAAGTAGTTAAATACTTAAATAAGTAGTTCAAGTTTTGTTTGGAAACTGAGACTTTTGAGTGCAAACACTAAGGTGTTGCAGCCAAAACTTTGTCTGAAGTGACAGAGTGCCCTGCTGCAATAAATGACCTTTTCTTCCCTCCTGTCAAATAAGGATTTGCATCTCCCACTGGCTGCTGGCTGAAGCACATCTGTTGCAACAGGGAGTGTTTCCCACAGCACGGGAAACACACTGAGGACGCTTCAAAATCGCAGCCCTGCCAAAACGTCAAGACAATCAAGTAATTCAAGTTCCTCAACTATCTGGCAAACTATGCAAATTATCAGCTTGTTGGCTTTAATTGCCAGTGGGACTCCCGCACTCAGGAGGTGGGTGCGCACCTGAACGCATCACTGGGAAACCCAGAAGTCAGCGGGTTGGAGCCGGGCTTCGGACTCGCTCGACAGTTCAGTGATTTTTGGAGCCCCCCCACCCCCGCTCCTTCACCCGAAAATCAGCCCCTCGGACTTCAAATCCACAATAAACAGGTCAGATTCAGTAATACTGGGACTCACAAAGAATGGATGAGAATTTCCCCTCTCGATGTTTGAAAGGAACTCATTACCTTCCGGACTCTTCTCACAAACATGGTGAAGACCCAAGAGTTCCTTCACTCCACCAATATCGGGGGGATTATTGAGATGGAGACTTCCCCTCTCTCTCTCATGCACAAACTTTCACAACCATCAACCATCAATCCCACAGTACAATCCATCACCAAACTGAACAACATTATTTCATAACTGAGGGGATCAAATATCGAGAATGCAAAATAAAGAGTGGAATCTAACCTAAACACTGCATAAAATAAATGGGAAGTCACTGTTATAATGTGGGAAATGCAGCAGCCAATTTGTGCACAGCAAGATCCCACAAACAGCAATGGGATAAATGAGAAAACAATCTGTTTTAGTGGAGGGATAACTGTTGTTCCAGGACACCAGGGAGAACTCCCCTGCTCTTCTTTGAATAGTGCTGTGGGATCTTTTTTATCCATCTAAGAGTGCAGACAAGGCCTCAGTTTAACATCTCCACTGTAGGACAGCACTCCCTCAGTACTGTACTGCAGTGTCAGCCTAGACTTTGTGCTCAAGTCTCTCGAGTGAGACTTGAACCCACAACTTTTAGGCTCAGAGACAAGAGAGGGTCCACTGAGCCCGTCTGGCACACATTCCAGTGCTGCACAGATTCTACCAGGCCTGGGTTGTAAAGTCTTGTTATCTGAAGTCCTGCAATGGATTTCTGCCCTCTCGTTCCCTTCAGGTATCTCTTACCGCACTGTCTCTGTGACACATGAAGACAGCCTACAGTTAGATCAAGGCTCATCTCTCCCTTTCGATGGAGGAATCAGACATGCAGTGAGCTGGTGATTAATGACAGGAGTAGTTGGTCACAGATAGTGCTGACAAAATAGCAACTTCTGCAACTCTGGTTACTGTCATCAAAGAGCGACAAATGTCAGAAATACTTTGGAGCAACTGGCTCGAGGGAGGGTCTGGAGTTAATTTTAGGATCGAGTTGGCAGCAGCCCGGTTCCATTCCCTCGTAGCTTGCAGACCTCATTTTGTGAACCTGTTAACATCTGATATTTATTATCATAAAGTCAGGATCTGAAGTCAGCTCATGTGTAAATCAAGCTGCTACTTTTGATTGAAGGGGTGATTATTTGTCTGTTGGGACAGAGCTATTTGGTGGAGTAAAGCAGGTTCATATCTCTCCCGAATCAGATTCTGAGTAACAGTCCAATCCCAGGCTTCCAACCACAGCAAGAGTTCCATTCCTTCACCGGCCATTGCTGAGTGCGATTGCCAGTTCACTACTGAATCGTTATGTACTTGTAAGAACATAAGAACATAAGAAATTGGAGCAGGAGTAGGCCAATCGGCCCCTCGAGCCTGCTCCGCCATTCAATAAGATCATGGCTGATCTGATCCCAACCACAAATCTAAAGAACACAAGAAGTCGGAGCAGGACCCGGCCACATAGCCCCTGGGCCCTCTCCGCCACCCACAGGGCATTGACCGATCCGAACTCAGCTTCATGTCCAATTTCCTGCCCGCTTCCCATAACCCCTAATTCCCTTTACTTCTAGGAAACTGTCTATATCTGTTTTAAATTTATCTAATGATGTAGCTTCCACAGCTTCCTGGGGCAGCAAATTCCACAGACCTACCACCCTCTGAGTGAAGAAGTTTCTCCTCATCTCAGTTTTGAAAGAGCAGCCCCTTATTCTAAGATTATGCCCCCTAGTTCTAGTTTCACCCATCTTTGGGAACATCCTTACTGCATCCACCCGATCAAGACCCTTCACAATCTTATATGTTTCAATAAGATCGCCTCTCATTCTTCTGAACTCCAATGAGTAGAGTCCCAATCTACTCAACCTCTCCTCATATGTCCGCCCCCTCATCCCCGGGATTAACCGAGTGAACCTTCTTTGTACTGCCTCGAGAGCAAGTATGTCTTTTCTTAAGTATGGAGACCAAAACTGTATGCAGTATTCCAGGTGCGGTCTCACCAATACCTTATATAACTGCAGCAATACCTCCCTGTTTTTATATTCTATCCCTCGAGCAATAAAAGCCAACATTCCGTTGGCCTTCTTGATCACCTGCTGCACCTGCAAACTAACTTTTTGATTTTCTTGCACTAGGTCCCCCAGATCCCTTTGTACTGCAGTACCTTCCAGTTTCTCGCCATTAAGATAATAACTTGCTCTCTGATTTTTCCTGCCAAAGTGCATAACCTCACATTTTCCAATATTGTATTGCATCTGCCAAATCTCCGCCCACTCACCCAGCCTGTCTATATCCCCTTGTAGGTTTTTTATGTCCTCCTCACTCTCTACTTTCCCTCCCATCTTTGTATCATCTGCAAACTTTGATATGTTACACTCGGTCCCCTCCTCCAAATCGTTAATATAGATTGTAAAGAGTTGGGGACCCAGCACCGACCCCTGTGGAACACCACTGGCTATTGGTTGCCAGTCCGAGAATGAACCATTTATCCCAACTCTCTGCTTCCTGTTAGATAACCAATCCTCCACCCATGCCAGAATATTACCCCCAATCCAGTGATTCTTTATCTTGAGCAATAATGTGGCACCTTGTCGAATGCCTTCTGGAAGTCCAAATACACTACGTCCACTGGTTCCCCTTTATCCACCCTGTACGTTATGTCCTCAAAGAACTCAAGCAAATTTGTCAGACATGACTTCCCCTTCGTAAAGCCATGCTGACTTTGTCCTATTAAATTATGTTTATCCAAATGTTCTGCTACTGTCTCCTTAATAATAGACTCCAAAATTTTACCCACCACAGATGTTAGGCTAACTGGTCTATAATTTCCAGCCTTCTGCCTACTACCCTTTTTAAATAAGGGTGTTACATTAGCAGTTTTCCAATCTGCCGGGACCTTTGCCGAGTCCAGAGAATTTTGGAAAATTATTACCAAAGCATCCACAATCCCTATGCACTCTCTGACACACTCACACACACTATACACTCTCGAACACACTCACACACACTATACACTCTCTAACACTCACACACACACTATACACTCTCGAACACACTCACACACACTATACACTCTCTAACACTCACACACACACAACACACCCTCTAACACGCTCACACCCTATACACTCTTGAGCACACTCACACACACTTTACACCCTCTAACACACTCACACACACTATACACTCTCGAATACACACACACAATACACCCTCTCACACGCTCACACACACTATACACCCTCTAACACGCTCACACACACACGATACACTCTCTGACACACACACACACACTATACACTCTCGAACACACTCACACACACTATACACTCTCGAACACACACACACACACACAACACACTCTCGAACACTCACACACACAAAACACATCCTCTGACACACTCACACACACTATACACTCTCTCACACACACACTATACACCCTCTAACACGCTCACACACTACACTATACACTCTCGAACACACTCACACTCACACACACACAACACACCCTCTAACACGCTCACATACTATACACCCTTTAACACACTCACACACACTATACACTCTCAAACACACTCACACATACTATACACCCTCTAACACGCTCACACACACATTATACACTCTTTAACACACTTACACACACTATACACTCTCAAACACACACACACACTATACACTCTCGAACACATACACACACAACACACCCTCTAACACACACACACACAACACACCCTCTAACACACTCACACACACATTATACACTCTCTAACACACTTACACACACAATACACTCTCTAACACACTAACACACACTATACACTCTCGAACACACTCACACACACAATACACCCACTAACACACTCGCACACTATAAACTCTCGAACACTCACACACACACTATACACTCTCGAACACACTCACACACACTATACACTCTCGAACACATACACACACTATACACTCTCGACCACACACACACAACACACCCACTCACACACACAATACACTCTCGAACACACTCACACACATAATACACTCTCGAACACACTCACATACACAATACACTCTCTAACACACACACACACGATACACTCTCTAACACACCCACACTATATACTCTCGAACACTCACACACACACAACACACCCTCTAACACGCTCACACCCTATACACTCTTGAGCACACTCACACACACTTTACACCCTCTAACACACTCACACACACTATACACTCTCGAATACACACACACAATACACCCTCTCACAGTGGACATAGTGTATTTAGACTTCCAGAAGGCATTCGACAAGGTGCCACATAAAAGATTATTACTTAAGATAAAAAATCACGGGATTGGGGGTAATATTCTGGCATGGGTGGAGGATTGGTTATCGAACAGGAAGCAGAGAGTTGGGATAAATGGTTCATTTTCGGACTGGCAACCAGTAACCAGTGGTGTTCCACAGGGGTCGGTGCTGGGTCCCCAACTCTTTACAATCTATATTAACGATTTGGAGGAGGGGACCGAGTGCAACATATCAAAATTTGCAGATGATACAAAGATGGGAGGGAAAGTAGAGAGTGAGGAGGACATAAAAAACCTGCAAGGGGATATAGACTGGCTGGGTGAGTGGGCGGAGATTTGGCAGATGCAATATAATATTGGAAAATGTGAGGTTATGCACTTTGGCAGGAAAAATCAGAGAGCAAGTTATTTTCTTAATGGCGAGAGACTGGAAAGTACTGCAGTATAAAGGGATCTGGGGGTCCTAGTGCAAGAAAATCAAAAAGTTAGTATGCAGGTGCAGCAGGTGATCAAGAAGGCCAACGGAATGTTGGCTTTTATTGCTAGGGGGATAGAATATAAAAACAGGGAGGTATTGCTGCAGTTATATAAGGTATTGGTGAGACCGCACCTGGAATACTGCATACAGTTTTGGTCTCCATACTTAAGAAAAGACATACTTGCTCTCGAGGCAGTACAAAGAAGGTTCACTCGGTTAATCCCAGGGATGAGGGGGCGGACATATGAGGAGAGGTTGAGTAGATTGGGACTCTACTCATTGGAGTTCAGAAGAATGAGAGGCGATCTTATTGAAACATATAAGATTGTGAAGGGGCTTGATCGGGTGGATGCGGTAAGGATGTTCCCAAAGATGGGTGAAACTAGAACTAGGGGGCATAATCTTAGAATAAGGGGCTGCTCTTTCAAAACTGAGATGAGGAGAAACTTCTTCACTCAGAGGGTGGTAGGTCTGTGGAATTTGCTGCCCCAGGAAGCTGTGGAAGCTACATCATTAGATAAATTTAAAACAGAAATGGACAGTTTCCTAGAAGTAAAGGGAATTAGGGGTTATGGGGAGCGGGCAGGAAATTGGACATGAAGCTGAGTTCGGATCGGTCAATGCCCTGTGGGTGGCGGAGAGGGCCCAGGGGCTATGTGGCCGGGTCCTGCTCCGACTTCTTGTGTTCTTTAGATTTGTGGTTGGGATCAGATCAGCCATGATCTTATTGAATGGCGGAGCAGGCTCGAGGGGCCGATTGGCCTACTCCTGCTCCAATTTCTTATGTTCTTATGTTCACACGCTCACACACACTATACACTCTCTGACACACACACACACTATACACTCTCGAACACACTCGCACACACTATACACTCTCGAACACACACACACACACACAACACACTCTCGAACACTCACACACACAAAACACATCCTCTGACACACTCACACACACGATACACTCTCTCACACACACACACACTATACACCCTCTAACACGCTCACACACGCACTATACATTCTCTGACACACTCACACACACTATACACCCTCTAACACGCTCACACACTACACTATACACTCTCGAACACACTCACACTCACACACACACAACACACCCTCTAACACGCTCACATACTATACACCCTTTAACACACTCACACACACGATACACTCTCAAACACACTCACACATACTATACACCCTCTAACACGCTCACACACACATTATACACTCTTTAACACACTTACACACACTATACACTCTCAAACACGCTCACACACCATACACTCTCGAACACATACACACACAACACACCCTCTAACACACTCACACACACACTATACACTCTCTAACACACTTACACACACAATACACTCTCTAACACACTCACACACACTATACACTCCCGAACACACTCACACACACTATACACTCCCGAACACACTCACACACACAATACACCCACTAACACACTCGCACACTATAAACTCTCGAACACACACACACACACTTTACACCCTCTAACACACTCACACACACTATACACTCTCAAACACACACACACAACACACCCTCTAACACACTCTCACACATTATACACTCTCACACACTCACACACACTATACACCCTCGAACACACTCACACACACACCATACACTCTCTGACACACACACACACTATACACTCTCGAACACACACACACACACACACAACACACCCTCTAACACGCTCACACACTATACACCCTCTAACACACACACCATACACTCTCAAACACACTTACACACACTATACACTCTCAAACACATTCACACACACTATACACCCTCTAACACGCTCACACACTATACACCCTCTAACACACTCACACACACTATACACCCTCTAACACGCTCACACACACACCATACACTCTCTGACACACACACACACGATACACTCTCGAACACACTCACACACACTATACACTCTCGAACACACACACACACACAACACCCTCTTAACACGCTCACACACGATACACTCTCTAACACACTCATACACTATACACTCTCAAACACACTCACACACACAACACACCCTCTAACACGCTCACACACACATTATACACTCCCTAACACACTTAGACACACTATACACTCTCGAACACACTCACACACTATACACTCTCGAACACACACACACACACAACACACCCTCTAACACACTCACACACACTATACACTCACGAACACACTCACACACACCATACACCCTCTAACACACTCACACACACACTATACACACTTAAACACACAAGACACCCTCTAACACGCTCACACACACATTATACACTCTCCAACACACTTACACACACAATACACCCTCTAACACGCTCACACACTATACACCCTCTAACACACTCACACACACTATACACTCTCAAACACACTCACACACACGAGACACCCTCTAACACGCTCACACACACATTATACACTCTCCAACACACTTACACACACTATACACTCTCGAACACACACACACACACAATACACTCTAACACACACATGATACACTCTCGAACACACAACACACCCTCTAACACGCTCACACACACACTATACACTCTCCAACACACTTAGACACACTATACACCCTCTAACACGCTCACACACTATAAACTCTCGAACACACACACACACACACACAACACACCCTCTAACACGCTCACACACATTATACACTCTCACACACTCACACACACTATACACTCTCTGACACACTCACACACACTATACACTCTCGAACACACTCACACACACTATACACTCTCGAACACACACACACACAACACATCCTCTAACACGCTCACACACACTATACACTTTCTGACACACACACTATACACTCTCGAACACACTCACACACACTATACACTCTCGAACACACACACACGATACACTCTCGAACACACTCACACACACAACACCCTCTAACACGCTCACACACTAGACACTCTCGAACACACTCACACACACTATACACTCTCAAACACACTCACACACACCATACACCCTCCAACACGCTCACACACACTATACACACTTACACACACTATACACTCTCTAACACACTCACACACACTATACACCCTCTAACACGCTCACACACTATACACCCTCTAACACGCTCACACACACATAAAACACTCTCTAACACACCCACACTATATACTCTCGAACACTCACACACACACAACACACCCTCTAACACACTCACACCCTATACACTCTTGAGCACACTCACACACACTTTACACCCTCTAACACACTCACACACACTATACACTCTCGAATACACACACACAATACACCCTCTCACACGCTCACACACACTATACACCCTCTAACACGCTCACACACACACGATACACTCTCTGACACACTCACACACACTATACACTCTCGAACACACTCACACACACTATACACTCTCGAACACACACACACACACACAACACACTCTCGAACACTCACACACACAAAACACATCCTCTGACACACTCACACACACTATACACTCTCTCACACACACACACGAGACACCCTCTAACACGCTCACACACACACTATACATTCTCTGACACACTCACACACACTATACACCCTCTAACACGCTCACACACTACACTATACACTCTCGAACACACTCACACTCACACACACACAACACACCCTCTAACACGCTCACATACTATACACCCTTTAACACACTCACACACACTATACACTCTCAAACACACTTACACACAATACACTCTCGAACACACAGACACACACAATACACCCTCAAACACGCTCACACACCATACACTCTCGAACACATACACACACAACACACCCTCTAACACACTCACACACACAACACACCCTCTAACACGCTCACACACACATTATACACTCCCTAACACACTTACACACACTATACACTCTCGAACACACTCACACACTATACACTCTCGAATACACACACACACACAACACACCCTCTAACACACTCACACACACTATACACTCACGAACACACTCACACACACCATACACCCTCTAACACGCTCACACACACACTATACACACTTAAACACACTATACACTCTCTAACACACTCACACACACTATACAATCTCTAACACACTCACACACACTATACATCCTCTAACACGCTGACACACATTATACACTCTCGAACACACACACACACACAACACACCCTCTAACATGCTCACACACTATACACCCTCTAACACACACACCATACACTCTCAAACACACTTACACACACTATACACTCTCGAACACACACACACGATACACCCTCTAACACACTCACACACACTATACACTCTCAAACACATTCACACACACTATACACCCTCTAACACGCTCACACACACATTATACACTTACACACACTATACACTCTCGAACACACACACACGATACACCCTCTAACACACTCACACACACTATACACTCTCAAACACATTCACACACACTATACACCCTCTAACACGCTCACACACACATTATACACTCTCCAACACACTTACACACACAATACACTCTCGAACACACACACACACGATACACCCTCTAACACGCTCACACACACATTATACACTCTCCAACACACTTACACACACTATACACTCTCGAACACACACACACGATACACCCTCTAACACACTCACACACACTATACACTCTCAAACACATTCACACACACTATACACCCTCTAACACGCTCACACACTATACACTCTCAAACACACTCACACACACGAGACACCCTCTAACACGCTCACACACACATTATACACTCTCCAACACACTTACACACACTATACACTCTCGAACACACACACACACAATACACTCTAACACACACACATGATACACTCTCGAACACACACACACACAACACACCCTCTAACACGCTCACACACACACTATACACTCTCCAACACACTTAGACACACTATACACCCTCTAACACGCTCACACACTATAAACTCTCGAACACACACACACACAACACATCCTCTAACACGCTCACACACATTATACACTCTCACACACTCACACACACTATACACTCTCGAACACACTCACACACACTATACACTCTCTGACACACTCACACACACTATACACTCTCGAACACACTCACACACACTATACACTCTCGAACACACTCACACACAACACACCCTCTAACACGCTCACACACTATACACTCTCGAACACACTCACACACACTATACACTCTCGAACACACACACACACAACACACCCTCTAACACGCTCACACACTATACACTCTCACACACACTATACACACTTACACACACTATACACTCTCTAACACACTCACGCACACTATACACCCTCTAACATGCTCACACACTATACACCCTCTAACACGCTCACACACACATTATACACTCTCTAACACACTTACACACACTATACACTCTCCAACACACTTACACACACAATACACTCTCTAACACACTCACACACACTATACACTCCCGAACACACTCACACACACTATACACTCCCGAACACACTCACACACACTTTACACCCTCTAACACACTCACACACACTATACACTCTCAAACACACACACACAACACACCCTCTAACACACTCTCACACATTATACACTATCACACACTCACACACACTATACACCCTCGAACACGCTCACACACACACAATACACTCTCTGACATACACACACACTATACACTCTCGAACACACACACAATACACCCTCTGACACACTCACACACACTGTACACTCTCGAACACACTCACAGACACACACAACACACCCTCTAACGCGCTCACACACACGAAACACTCTCAAACACACACACACTATACACCCTTTAACACGCTCACAAACACATGATACACTCTCTAACACACTTACACACACTATACTCTCTCAAACACACTCACACACACAATACACTCTCCAACACACTCACACACACTATACACTCTCGAACACACACACAACACACCCTCTAACACACTCACACACATTATACACTCACACACACACACACTATACACCCTCTAACACGCTCACACACACACCATACACTCTCTGACACACTCACACACACTATACACTCTCGAACACACTCACACACACTATATACTCTCGAACACACACACACACACACAACACCCTCTTAACACGCTCACACACGATACACTCTCTAACACACTCATACACTATACCTTCTCAAACACACTCACACACACAACACACCCTCTAACACGCTCACACACACATTATACACTCCCTAACACACTGACACACACAAGACACTCTCGAACACACTCACACACAACACACCCTCTAAAACACTCACACACACTATACACTCTCGAACACACTCACACACACCATACACCCTCTAACACGCTCACACACACACTATACACACTTAAACACACTTTACACTCTCAAACACACTAACACACACTATACACTCTCGAACACACACACACGATACACCCTCCAACACACTCACACACATTATACACTCTCCAACACACTTACACACACAATACACCCTCTAACACGCTCACACACTATACACCCTCTAACACACTCACACACACATTATACACTCTCCAACACACTCACATACACAACACACCCTCTAACATGCTCACACACACACTATACACTCTCGAACACACTCACACACACTATACACTCTCGAACACACTCACACACACACAACACACCCTCTAACACGCTCACACACTATACACCCTCTAACACGCTCACACACACATTATACACTCTCCAACACACTTACACACACGATACACTCTCTAACACACACACATGATACACTCTCGAACACACACACACACAACACACCCTCTAACACGCTCACACACACACTATACACTCTCCAACACACTTAGACACACTATACACCCTCTAACACGCTCACACACATTATACACTCTCACACACTCACACACACTATACACTCTCTGATACACACACAAACTATACACTCTCGAACACACTCACACACACTATACACTCTCGAACACACTCACACACACACACAACACCCTCTAACACGCTCACACACTATACACTCTCTAACACACTCACACACACAACACATCCTCTAACACGCTCACACACACTATACACTCTCGAACACACACACACACACACAACACACCCTCTAACACGCTCACACACTATACACTCTCGAACACACTCACACACACTATACACTCTCGAACACACTCACACACACAACACCCTCTAACACGCTCACACACTAGACACTCTCTAACACACTCACACACACTATACACTCTCAAACACACTCACACACACTATACACCCTCCAACACGCTCACACACACTATACACACTTACACACACTATACACTCTCTAACACACTCACACACACTATACACCCTCTAACACGATCACACACTATACACCCTCTAACACGCTCACACACACATTATACACTCTCTAACACACTTACACACACTATACACTCTCGAACACACACGCACCATACACTCTCGAACACACAGACACACACAATACACTCTAACACACACACATGATACACTCTCGAACACACACACACACAACACACCCTCTAACACGCTCACACACACACTATACACTCTCCAACACACTTAGACACACTATACACCCTCTAGCACGCTCACACACTATAAACTCTCGAACACACACACACACACACAACACACCCTCTAACACGCTCACACACATTATACACTCTCACACACTCACACACACTATACACTCTCTGACACACTCACACACACGATACACTCTCGAACACACTCACACACACTATACACTCTCGAACACACACACACACAACACATCCTCTAACACGCTCACACACACTATACACTTTCTGACACACACACACTATACACTCTTGAACACACTCACACACACTATACACTCTCGAACACACTCACACACACTATACACTCTCGAACACACTCACACACACTATACACTCTCGAACACACACACACTATACACTCTCGAACACACTCACACACACAACACCCGTTAACACGCTCACACACTAGACACTCTCTAACACACTCACACACACTATACACTCTCAAACACACTCACACACACTATACACCCTCCAACACGCTCACACACACTATACACACTTACACACACTATACACTCTCTAACACACTCACACACTATACACCCTCTAACACGCTCACACACACATTATACACTCTCTAACACACTTACACACACTATACACTCTCTAACACACTTACACACACAATATACTCTCTAACACACTCACACACACTATACACTCCCGAACACACTCACACACACTATACACTCTCGAACACACTCACACACACAATACACCCACTAACACACTCACACACTATAAACTCTCGAACACACACACACACTTTACACCCTCTAACAAACTCACACACACTATACACTCTCAAACACACACACAACACACCCTCTAACACACTCTCACACATTATACACTCTCACACACTCACACACACTATACACCCTCGAACACGCTCACACACACACAATACACGCTCTGACATACACACACATTATACACTCTCAAACACACACACAACACACCCTCTAACACACTCACACACATTATACACTCACACACACACACACTATACACCCTCTAACACGCTCACACACACACCATACACTCTCTGACACACTCACACACACTATACACTCTCGAACACACTCACACACACTATACACTCTCGAACACACACACACACACACAACACCCTCTTAACACGCTCACACACGATACACTCTCTAACACACTCATACACTATACCTTCTCAAACACACTCACACACACAACACACCCTCTAAAACACTCACACACACTATACACTCTCGAACACACTCACACACACCATACACCATCTAACACGCTCACACACACACTATACACACTTAAACACACTTTACACTCTCAAACACACTTACACACACTATACACTCTCGAACACACACACACGATACACCCTCCAACACACTCACACACATTATACACTCTCCAACACACTTACACACACAATACACCCTCTAACACGCTCACACACTATACACCCTCTAACACACTCACACACACATTATACACTCTCCAACACACTTACACACACAATACACCCTCTAACATGCTCACACACTATACACCCTCTAACACACTTACACACACTATACACTCTCCAACACACTTACACACACAATACACTCTCTAACACACTCACACACACTATACACTC
Organism: Heptranchias perlo; assembly: GCF_035084215.1. Classification (NCBI taxonomy): domain Eukaryota; kingdom Metazoa; phylum Chordata; class Chondrichthyes; order Hexanchiformes; family Hexanchidae; genus Heptranchias; species Heptranchias perlo. The sequence continues at coordinate 19,537,493 of NC_090361.1, forward strand.
CCGAACACACTCACACACACTATACACTCTCGAACACACTCACACACACAATACACCCACTAACACACTCGCACACTATACACTCCCGAACACACTCACACACACTTTACACCCTCTAACACACTCACACACACTATACACTCTCAAACACACACACACAACTCACCCTCTAACACACTCTCACACATTATACACTATCACACACTCACACACACTATACACCCTCGAACACGCTCACACACACACAATACACTCTCTGACATACACACACACTATACACTCTCGAACACACACACAATACACCCTCTGACACACTCACACACACTGTACACTCTCGAACACACTCACAGACACACACAACACACCCTCTAACGCGCTCACACACACGAAACACTCTCAAACACACACACACTATACACCCTTTAACACGCTCACAAACACATGATACACTCTCTAACACACTTACACACACTATACTCTCTCAAACACACTCACACACACAATACACTCTCCAACACACTCACACACACTATACACTCTCGAACACACACACAACACACCCTCTAACACACTCACACACATTATACACTCACACACACACACACTATACACCCTCTAACACGCTCACACACACACCATACACTCTCTGACACACTCACACACACTATACACTCTCGAACACACTCACACACACTATACACTCTCGAACACACACACACACACACAACACCCTCTTAACACGCTCACACACGATACACTCTCTAACACACTCATACACTATACCTTCTCAAACACACTCACACACACAACACACCCTCTAACACGCTCACACACACATTATACACTCCCTAACACACTGACACACACAAGACACTCTCGAACACACTCACACACAACACACCCTCTAAAACACTCACACACACTATACACTCTCGAACACACTCACACACACCATACACCCTCTAACACGCTCACACACACACTATACACACTTAAACACACTTTACACTCTCAAACACACTTACACACACTATACACTCTCGAACACACACACACGATACAACCTCCAACACACTCACACACATTATACACTCTCCAACACACTTACACACACAATACACCCTCTAACACGCTCACACACTATACACCCTCTAACACACTCACACACACATTATACACTCTCCAACACACTCACATACACAACACACCCTCTAACATGCTCACACACACACTATACACTCTCGAACACACTCACACACACTATACACTCTCGAACACACTCACACACACACAACACACCCTCTAACACGCTCACACACTATACACCCTCTAACACGCTCACACACACATTATACACTCTCCAACACACTTACACACACGATACACTCTCTAACACACACACATGATACACTCTCGAACACACACACACACAACACACCCTCTAACACGCTCACACACACACTATACACTCTCCAACACACTTAGACACACTATACACCCTCTAACACGCTCACACACATTATACACTCTCACACACTCACACACACTATACACTCTCTGATACACACACAAACTATACACTCTCGAACACACTCACACACACTATACACTCTCGAACACACTCACACACACACACAACACCCTCTAACACGCTCACACACTATACACTCTCTAACACACTCACACACACTTTACACCCTCTAACACACTCACACACTATACACTCTCGAACACACACACACACAACACATCCTCTAACACGCTCACACACACTATACACTTTCTGACACACACACACTATACACTCTCGAACACACTCACACACACTATACACTCTCGAACACACTCACACACACTATACACTCTCGAACACACACACACACACACAACACACCCTCTAACACGCTCACACACTATACACTCTCGAACACACTCACACACACTATACACTCTCGAACACACTCACACACACAACACCCTCTAACACGCTCACACACTAGACACTCTCTAACACACTCACACACACTATACACTCTCAAACACACTCACACACACTATACACCCTCCAACACGCTCACACACACTATACACACTTACACACACTATACACTCTCTAACACACTCACACACACTATACACACTTACACACACTATACACTCTCTAACACACTCACACACACTATACACCCTCTAACACGCTCACACACTATACACCCTCTAACACGCTCACACACACATTATACACTCTCTAACACACTTACACACACTATACACTCTCGAACACACACGCACCATACACTCTCGAACACACAGACACACACAATACACTCTAACACACACACATGATACACTCTCGAACACACACACACACAACACACCCTCTAACACGCTCACACACACACTATACACTCTCCAACACACTTAGACACACTATACACCCTCTAGCACGCTCACACACTATAAACTCTCGAACACACACACACACACACAACACACCCTCTAACACGCTCACACACATTATACACTCTCACACACTCACACACACTATACACTCTCTGACACACTCACACACACGATACACTCTCGAACACACTCACACACACTATACACTCTCGAACACACTCACACACACAACACATCCTCTAACACGCTCACACACACTATACACTTTCTGACACACACACACTATACACTCTCGAACACACTCACACACACTATACACTCTCGAACACACTCACACACACTATACACTCTCGAACACACTCACACACACTATACACTCTCGAACACACTCACACACACTATACACTCTCGAACACACTCACACACACTATACACTCTCGAACACACTCACACACACTACACACTCTCGAACACACACACACTATACACTCTCGAACACACTCACACACACAACACCCGTTAACACGCTCACACACTAGACACTCTCTAACACACTCACACACACTATACACTCTCAAACACACTCACACACACTATACACCCTCCAACACGCTCACACACACTATACACACTTACACACACTATACACTCTCTAACACACTCACACACTATACACCCTCTAACACGCTCACACACACATTATACACTCTCTAACACACTTACACACACTATACACTCTCTAACACACTTACACACACAATATACTCTCTAACACACTCACACACACTATACACTCCCGAACACACTCACACACACTATACACTCCCGAACACACTCACACACACTATAAACTCTCGAACACACACACACACTTTACACCCTCTAACAAACTCACACACACTATACACTCTCAAACACACACACAACACACCCTCTAACACACTCTCACACATTATACACTCTCACACACTCACACACACTATACACCCTCGAACACGCTCACACACACACAATACATTCTCTGACATACACACACATTATACACTCTCAAACACACACACACACTATACACCCTTTAACACGCTCACAAACACATGATACACTCTCCAACACACTTACACACACTATACTCTCTCAAACACACTCACACACACAATACACTCTCCAACACACTCACACACACTATACACTCTCGAACACACACACAACACACCCTCTAACACGCTCACACACATTATACACTCACACACACACACACTATACACCCTCTAACACGCTCACACACACACCATACACTCTCTGACACACTCACACACACTATACACTCTCGAACACACTCACACACACTATACACTCTCGAACACACACACAACACCCTCTTAACACGCTCACACACGATACACTCTCTAACACACTCATACACTACACACTCTCAAACACACTCACATACACAACACACCCTCTAACACGCTCACACACACATTATACACTCCCTAACACACTGACACACACAAGACACTCTCGAACACACTCACACACTATACACTCTCGAACACACACACACACAACACACCCTCTAACACACTCACACACACTATACACTCTCGAACACACTCACACACACCATACACCCTCTAACACGCTCACACACACACTATACACACTTAAACACACTATACACTCTCTAACACACTCACACACACTATACACTCTCGAACACACACACACACACAACACACCCTCTAACACGCTCACACACTATACACCCTCTAACACACACACACACCATACACTCTCAAACACACTTACACACACTATACACTCTCGAACACACACACACGATACACCCTCTAACACACTCACACACACTATACACTCTCAAACACACTCACACACACTATACACCCTCTAACACGCTCACACACACATTATACACTCTCCAACACACTTACACACACTATACACTCTCTAACACACTCACACACACGATACACTCTCAAACACACTCACACACACGAGACACCCTCTAACACGCTCACACACACATTATACACTCTCGAACACACTCACACACACTATACACTCTCGAACACACTCACACACACACAACACACCCTCTAACACGCTCACACACTATACACCCTCGAACACACTCACACACACTATACACTCTCAAACATACTCACACACACTATACACCCTCTAACACGCTCACACACACATTATACACTCTCCAACACACTTACACACACGATACACTCTCGAACACACACACACACAACACACCCTCTAACACGCTCACACACACACTATACACTCTCCAACACACTTAGACACACTATACACCCTCTAACACGCTCACACACATTATACACTCTCACACACTCACACACACTATACACTCTCTGATACACACACACACTATACACTCTCGAACACACTCACACACACTATACACTCTCGAACACACTCACACACACACACAACACCCTCTAACACGCTCACACACTATACACTCTCTAACACACTCACACACACTTTACACCCTCTAACACACTCACACACTATACACTCTCTAACACACTCACACACACTTTACACCCTCTAACACACTCACACACTATACACTCTCGAATACACACACACACAACACATCCTCTAACACGCTCACACACACGATACACTTTCTGACACACACACACTATACACTCTCGAACACACTCACACACACTATACACTCTCGAACACACACACACACACTATACACTCTCGAACACACTCACACACACTATACACTCTCGAACACACTCACACACACTATACACTCTCGAACACACACACACACACAACACCCGCTAACACGCTCACACACTAGACACTCTCTAACACACTCACACACACTATACACTCTCAAACACACTCACACACACTATACACCCTCCAACACGCTCACACACACTATACACACTTACACACACTATACACTCTCTAACACACTCACACACACTATACACTCCCGAACACGCTCACACACTATACACCCTCTAACACGCTCACACACACATTATACACTCTCTAACACACTTACACACACTATACACTCTCGAACACACACGCACAATACACTCTCGAACACACAGACACACACAATACACTCTAACACACACACACGATACACCCTCTAACACGCTCACACACATTATGCACTCTCCAACAAACTTACACACACTATACACTCTCGAACACACACAACACACCCTCTAACACGCTCACACACATTATACACTCTCACACACTCACACACACTATACACTCTCTGACACACTCACACACACTATAAACTCTCGAACACACTCACACACACTATAAACTCTCGAACACACACACACACACAACACCCTCTAACACTCACACACACTATACACTCTCTGACACACTCACACACACTATAAACTCTCGAACACACTCACACACACTATACACTCTCAAACACACTCACACACACACAAAACACCCTCTAACACGCTCACACATTATACACTCTCCAACACACTTACACACACTATAAACTCTCGAACACACACACAACACACCCTCTAACACGCTCACACACATTATACACTCTCACACACTCACACACACTATACACCCTCTAACACGCTCACACACTATACACTCTCGAACACACTCACACACACTATACACTCTCGAACACACTCACACACACTATACACTCTCGAACACACTCACACACACACACAACACCCTCGAACATGCTCACACACTACACACTCTCTAACACACTCACACACACTATACACTCTCAAACACACTCACACACACTATACACCCTCTACCATGCTCACACACACACTATATACACTTACACACACGATACACTCTCGAACACACTCACACACAATACACTCTCGAACACACCGACACACACAACACACTCTCTAACACACTCACACACACTATACACTCTCGAACACACACACTGTACACTCTCGAACACACTCACACACACTGTACACTCTCGAACACACTCACACACACAATACACTCTCTAACACACTCACACACACTTTACACTCTCGAACACACACACTGTACACTCTCGAACACACTCACACACACTGTACACTCTCTAACACACTCACACACACTATACACTCTCGAACACACACACTGTACACTCTCGAACACACTCACACACACACTATACACCCTCTAACACACTCACACACACTACACACTCTCTTACACACTTACACACACGATACACTCTCGAACACACACGCACACACAATACACTCTAACACACACACATGATACACTCTCGAACACACACACACACAACACACCCTCTAACACGCTCACACACTATAAACTCTCGAACACACACACACACACAACACACCCTCTAACACGCTCACACACACTATACACTCTCTGACACACTCACACACACTATACACTCTCGAACACACTCACACACACTATACACTCTCGAACACACACACACACACAACACATCCTCTAACACGCTCACACACACTATACACTTTCTGACACACACACTATACACTCTCGAACACACTCACACACACTATACACTCTCGAACACACACACACACAACACACCCTCTAACACGCTCACACACTATACACTCTCGAACACACTCACACACACTATACACTCTCGAACACACTCACACACACAACACCCTCTAACACGCTCACACACTAGACACTCTCTAACACTCACACACACTATACACTCTCAAACACACTCACACACACTATACACCCTCCAACACGCTCACACACACTATACACACTTACACACACTATACACTCTCTAACACACTCACACACACTATACACCCTCTAACACGCTCACACACTATACACTCTCTAACACACTTACACACACAATACACTCTCTAACACACTTACACACACTGTACACTCTCGAACACACTCACACACACAATACACCCACTAACACACTCGCACACTATAAACTCTCGAACACACACACACACACTTTACACCCTCTAACACACTCACACACACTATACACTCTCGAACACACTCACAGACACACACAACACACCCTCTAACGCGCTCACACACACTATACACTCTCAAACACACACACACACTATACACCCTTTAACATGCTCACAAACACATGATACACTCTCTAACACACTTACACACAGTATACTCTCTCGAACACAATCACACACACAATACACTCTCCAACACACACACACACTATACACTCTCGAACACACACACACAACACACCCTCTAACACGCTCACACACATTATACACTCACACACACACACACTATACACCCTCTAACACGCTCACACACACACCATACACTCTCTGACACACTCACACACACTATACACTCTCGAACACACTCACACACACTATACACTCTCGAACACACACACAACACCCTCTTAACACGCTCACACACGATACACTCTCTAACACACTCATACACTATACACTCTCAAACACACACACACACAACACACCCTCTAACACGCTCACACACACATTATACACTCCCTAACACACTTACACACACAAGACACTCTCGAACACACTCACACACTATACACTCTCGAACACACACACACACACCCTCTAACACACTCACACACACTATACACTCTCGAACACACTCACACACACCATGCACTCTCTAACACGCTCACACACACACTATACACACTTAAACACACTATACACTCTCTAACACACTCACAAACACTATACACTCTCGAACACACACACACACAACACACCCTCTAACACGCTCACACACTATACACCCTCTAACACACACACACACCATACACTCTCAAACACACTTACACACACTATACACTCTCGAACACACACACACTTTACACCCTCTAACACACTCACACACACTATACACTCTCTAACACACTCACATACACAACACACCCTCTAACATGCTCACACACACACTATACACTCTCGAACACACTCACACACACACTATACACTCTCGAACACACTCACACACACTATACACTCTCTAACACACTCACATACACAACACACCCTCTAACATGCTCACACACACACTATACACTCTCGAACACATTCACACACACTATACACTCTCAAACATACTCACACACACTATACACCCTCTAACACGCTCACACACACATTATACACTCTCTAACACACTTACACACATGATACACTCTCGAACACACACACACACAACACACCCTCTAACACGCTCACACACATTATACACTCTCTCACACGCTCACACACACTATACACTTTCTGACACACACACACACTATACACTCTCGAACACACTCACACACACTATACACCCTCTAACACGCTCACACACTAGACGCTCTCTAACACACTCACACACACTATACACTCTCAAACACACTCACACACACTATACACCCTCTAACACGCTCACACACACATTATACACTCTCGAACACACAGACACACACAAGACAGTCTAACACACACACATGATACACTCTCGAACACACACACACACAACACACCCTCTAACACGCTCACACACATTATACACTCTCTCACACACTCACACACACTATACACCCTCTAACATGCTCACACACACACTATACACTCTCGAACACACTCACACACACACACAACACACCCTCTAACACGCTCACACACATTATACACTCTCACACACTCACACACACTATACACTCTCTGACACACTCACACACACTATAAACTTTCGAACACACTCACACACACTATAAACTCTCGAACACACACACACACACACAACACCCTCTAACACTCACACACACGATACACTCTCTGACACACTCACACACACTATAAACTCTCGAACACACTCACACACACTATAAACTCTCGAACACACACACACAACACTCTCTAAGACACTCACATACACTATACACCCTCTAACACACTCACACACACTATACACTCTCAAACACACTCACACACACACAAAACACCCTCTAACACGCTCACACACTATACACCCTCTAACACACTCACACACACTATACACTCTCAAACACACACACACACACACACAACACCCTCTTAACACGCTCACACACTATACACCCTCTAACACACTCACACACACACTATACACTCTCAAACACACACACACACACACACAACACCCTCTTAACACGCTCACACACTATACACTCTCGAACACACTCACATACACAAAACACCCTCTAACATGCTCACACACACACTATACACTCTCGAACACACTCACACACACTATACACTCTCGAACACACTCACACACACACAACACACCCTCTAACACGCTCACACACTATACACCCTCTAACACACTCACACACACTATACACCCTCTAACACGCTCACACACACATTATACACTCTCCAACACACTTACACACACTATACACTCTCTGACACACTCACACACACTATACACTCTCAAACACACTCACACACACTATACACTCTCGACCACGCTCACACACACAACACACCCTCTAACACGCTCACACACGATACACTCTCGAACACACTCACACACACTATGCACTCTCGAACACACTCACACACACACAACACACCCTCTAACACGCTCACACACTATACACCCTCTAACACACTCACACACACTATACACCCTCTAACACGCTCACACACACATTATACACTCTCCAACACACTTACACACACTAGACACTCTCTGACACACTCACACACACTATACACTCTCAAACACACTCACACACACTATACACTCTCGAACACACTCACACACACTATACACTCTCGACCACGCTCACACACACAACACACCCTCTAACACGCTCACACACGATACACTCTCGAACACACTCACACACACACACAACACCCTCTAACACGCTCACACACGATACACTCTCGAACACACTCACACACACACAACACCCTCTAACACGCTCACACACTATACACTCTCTAACACACTCACACACACTATACACTCTCAAACACACTCACACACACGATACACCCTCTACCATGCTCACACACACACTATATACACTTACACACACGATACACTCTCGAACACACACACTGTACACTCTCGAACACACTCACACACATTATACACTCTCGAACACACTCACACACACTATACACTCTCAAACACACACACACAACACCCTCTAACACGCTCACACACTATACACTCTCAAACACACTCACACACACGATACACCCTCTAACATGCTCACACACACACTATACACTCTTTAACACACTCACACACATTATGCACTCTCAAACACACACACACACACAACACACACTCTAACACACTCACGCACTATACACTCTCGAACACACTCACACACACGATACACTCTCGAACCCACACACACACTATACACTCTCAAACATGCTCACACACACTATACATTCTCGAAGTCACACTCACACACACTATACACTCTCGAACACTCACACACACTATACACTCTCGACCACGCTCACACACACAACACACCCTCTAACACGCTCACACACTATACACTCTCGAACACACTCACACACACTATGCGCTCTCGAACACACTCACACACACACACAACACCCTCTAACACGCTCACACACGATACACTCTCGAACACACTCACACACACACAACACCCTCTAACACGCTCACACACTATACACTCTCTAACACACTCACACACACTATACACTCTCAAACACACTCACACACACGATACACCCTCTACCATGCTCACACACACACTATATACACTTACACACACGATACACTCTCGAACACACTCACACACAATACACTCTCTAACACACTCACTCACACTATACACTCTCAAACACACACACACAACACCCTCTAACACGCTCACACACTATACACTCTCTAACACACACACACTATACACTCTCAAACACACTCACACACACTATACACCCTCTAACATGCTCACACACACACTATACACTCTTTAACACACTCACACACATTATGCACTCTCAAACACACACACACACACACAACACACACTCTAACACACTCACGCACTATACACTCTCGAACACACTCACACACACGATACACTCTCGAACCCACACACACACTATACACTCTCAAACATGCTCACACACACTACACACTCTCGAAGTCACACTCACACACACTATACACTCTCAAACACACTCACACACACTATACACTCTCGAACACACACACACACTATACACTCTCAAACACGCTCACACACACTATACACTCTCGAACACACACATTGTACACTCTCGAACACGCTCGCACACACTATACACTCTCGAACACACTAACACACACTATACACTCTCTAACACACTCTCACACACACTATACACTCTCAAACATGCTCACACACACTATACACTCTCGAACACACACACTGTACACTCTCGAACACGCTCGCACACACTATACACTCTCGAACACACTAACACACACTATACACTCTCTAACACACTCTCACACACACTATACACTCTCAAACACGCTCACACACACTATACACTCTCGAACACACACACACTATACACTCCCAAACACGCTCACACACACACTATACACTCTTGAACACATTCACACACACAACACACTCTCGAACACACTCATACACACAACACACCCTCGAACACACACACACACACACTTTACACTCTTGAATACGCTCACACACATTATACACTCTCGAACACACACACACACTTTACACTCTCGATTACGCTCACACACACTATGCACTCTTGAACACACACACACACTATACACTCTTGAACACACTCACACACAACACACTCTCGAACACACACACACACACTTTACACTCTCGAATACGCTCACACACACTATACACTCTCGAACACACACACACACTTTACACTCTCGAACACGCTCACACACACACATCACACTCTCGAACACACTCACACACACTGTGCACTCTCGGACACACTCACACACACTATACACTCTCGAACACACTCACACACACACACTATACACTCTCAAACACGCTCACACACACTATACACTCTCGAACACACTCACACACACTATACACTCTCGAACACACACACACACATTATACACTCTCAAACACGCTCACACACACTATACATTCTCGAACACACACATTGTACACTCTCGAACACGCTCGCACACACTATACACTCTCGAACACACTAACACACACTATACACTCTCTAACACACTCTCACACACACTATACACTCTCTAACACACTCTCACACACACTATACACTCTCAAACACGCTCACACACACACTATACACTCTCGAACACACACACACTATACACTCCCAAACACGCTCACACACACACTATACACTCTTGAACACACTCATACACACAACACACTCTCGAACACACTCATACACACAACACACCCTCGAACACACACACACACACTTTACACTCTTGAATACGCTCACACACATTATACACTCTCGAACACACACACACACTTTACACTCTCGAATACGCTCACACACACTATGCACTCTTGAACACACACACACACACTATACACTCTTGAACACACTCACACACACTGTACACTCTCGAACACACTCACACACACACACTATACACTCTCGAATACGCTCACACACACTATGCACTCTTGAACACACATACGCACACACTATGCACTCTCGAACACGCTCACACACACACATCAAACTCTCGAACACACTCACACACACTGTACACTCTCGAACACACTCACACACACTATACACTCTCGAACACACACACACACACTATACACTCTCAAACACGCTCACACACACTATACACTCTCGAACACACTCACACACACACACTATACACTCTCAAACACGCTCACACGCACAATACACTCTCAAACACACGCACATTATACACTCTCGAACACACTCATACACACTATACACTCACTCACTCACAAACACTTACTCACACTCACACACACTATACACTCTCGAACGCACACACACTATAAATTCTTGAACATGTTCACACACACTGTACACTCTCGAACACGCTCACACAAACTGTACACTCTTGAACACGCTCACACACACTGTACACTCTCGAACACACTCACATATGCACTCTTGCACACACATACACTCACACACACCGTACACTCTCGAACACACTCACACACACTATACACTCTCGAACACACTCACACACACACTATACACTCTCAAACACGCTCACACACACTAAACACTCTCAAACACGCTCACACACTATACACTCTCAAACACACTCACACACACTATACACTTTCAAACACGCTCACACACTATACACTCTTCAACACACTCACACACACTATACACTCTCAAACACACTCACACACACACAACACACTCTCTAACATACTCACACACACACAACACACTCTCGAACACACACACACTATACACTCTCGAACACACTCACACACACACAACACACTCTCTAACACACTCACACACACTATACACTCTTGAACACACTCACACACACACAACACACTCTCTAACACACTCACACACACACAACACACTCTCGAACACACACACACACACTGTACACTCTCGAACACACTCACACACACTATACACTCTCGAACGCACACACACTATAAATTCTTGAACATGTTCACACAAACTGTACACTCTCGAACACGCTCACACAAACTGTACACTCTCGAACACACTCACATGCACTATACACTCTTAAACACGCTCACACACACTGTACACTCTCGAACACACTCACATATGCACTCTTGCACACACATACACTCACACACACCGTACGCTCTCGAACACACTCACACACACTATACACTCTCGAACACACTCACACACACACTATACACTCTCAAACACGCTCACACACACTAAACACTCTCAAACACGCTCACACACGATACACTCTCAAACACACTCACACACACTATACACTTTCAAACACGCTCACACACTATACACTCTTCAACACACTCACACACAACACACTCTCGAACACACACACACCCTCAAACACACACACACACTTTACACTCTCGAATACGCTCACACACATTATACACTCTCGAACACACACACAATTTACACTCTCAAATACGCTCACACACACTATACACTCTCGAACACACTCACACACACTATACACCCTCTAACATGCTCACACACACACTATACACTCTTTAACACACTCACACACATTATGCACTCTCAAACACACACACACACACAACACACACTCTAACACACTCACGCACTATACACTCTCGAACACACTCACACACACGATACACTCTCGAACCCACACACACACTATACACTCTCAAACATGCTCACACACACTATACATTCTCGAAGTCACACTCACACACACTATACACTCTCGAACACTCACACACACTATACACTCTCGACCACGCTCACACACACAACACACCCTCTAACACGCTCACACACTATACACTCTCGAACACACTCACACACACTATGCGCTCTCGAACACACTCACACACACACACAACACCCTCTAACACGCTCACACACGATACACTCTCGAACACACTCACACACACACAACACCCTCTAACACGCTCACACACTATACACTCTCTAACACACTCACACACACTATACACTCTCAAACACACTCACACACACGATACACCCTCTACCATGCTCACACACACACTATATACACTTACACACACGATACACTCTCGAACACACTCACACACAATACACTCTCTAACACACTCTCACACACACTATACACTCTCTAACACACTCTCACACACACTATACACTCTCAAACACGCTCACACACACACAACACACTCTCGAACACACACACACTATACACTCCCAAACACGCTCACACACACACTATACACTCTTGAACACACTCACACACACAACACACTCTCGAACACACTCATACACACAACACACCCTCGAACACACACACACACACTTTACACTCTTGAATACGCTCACACACATTATACACTCTCGAACACACACACACACTTTACACTCTCGAATACGCTCACACACACTATGCACTCTTGAACACACACACACACACTATACACTCTTGAACACACTCACACACACTGTACACTCTCGAACACACTCACACACACACACTATACACTCTCGAATACGCTCACACACACTATGCACTCTTGAACACACATACGCACACACTATGCACTCTCAAACACGCTCACACACACACATCAAACTCTCGAACACACTCACACACACTGTACACTCTCGAACACACTCACACACACTATACACTCTCGAACACACACACACACACTATACACTCTCAAACACGCTCACACACACTATACACTCTCGAACACACTCACACACACACACTATACACTCTCAAACACGCTCACACGCACAATACACTCTCAAACACACGCACATTATACACTCTCGAACACACTCATACACACTATACACTCACTCACTCACAAACACTTACTCACACTCACACACACTATACACTCTCGAACGCACACACACTATAAATTCTTGAACATGTTCACACACACTGTACACTCTCGAACACGCTCACACAAACTGTACACTCTTGAACACGCTCACACACACTGTACACTCTCGAACACACTCACATATGCACTCTTGCACACACATACACTCACACACACCGTACACTCTCGAACACACTCACACACACTATACACTCTCGAACACACTCACACACACACTATACACTCTCAAACACGCTCACACACACTAAACACTCTCAAACACGCTCACACACTATACACTCTCAAACACACTCACACACACTATACACTTTCAAACACGCTCACACACTATACACTCTTCAACACACTCACACACACTATACACTCTCAAACACACTCACACACACACAACACACTCTCTAACATACTCACACACACACAACACACTCTCGAACACACACACACTATACACTCTCGAACACACTCACACACACACAACACACTCTCTAACACACTCACACACACTATACACTCTTGAACACACTCACACACACACAACACACTCTCTAACACACTCACACACACACAACACACTCTCGAACACACACACACACACTGTACACTCTCGAACACACTCACACACACTATACACTCTCGAACGCACACACACTATAAATTCTTGAACATGTTCACACAAACTGTACACTCTCGAACACGCTCACACAAACTGTACACTCTCGAACACACTCACATGCACTATACACTCTTAAACACGCTCACACACACTGTACACTCTCGAACACACTCACATATGCACTCTTGCACACACATACACTCACACACACCGTACGCTCTCGAACACACTCACACACACTATACACTCTCGAACACACTCACACACACACTATACACTCTCAAACACGCTCACACACACTAAACACTCTCAAACACGCTCACACACGATACACTCTCAAACACACTCACACACACTATACACTTTCAAACACGCTCACACACTATACACTCTTCAACACACTCACACACAACACACTCTCGAACACACACACACCCTCAAACACACACACACACTTTACACTCTCGAATACGCTCACACACATTATACACTCTCGAACACACACACAATTTACACTCTCAAATACGCTCACACACACTATACACTCTCGAACACACTCACACACACTATACACCCTCTAACATGCTCACACACACACTATACACTCTTTAACACACTCACACACATTATGCACTCTCAAACACACACACACACACAACACACACTCTAACACACTCACGCACTATACACTCTCGAACACACTCACACACACGATACACTCTCGAACCCACACACACACTATACACTCTCAAACATGCTCACACACACTATACATTCTCGAAGTCACACTCACACACACTATACACTCTCGAACACTCACACACACTATACACTCTCGACCACGCTCACACACACAACACACCCTCTAACACGCTCACACACTATACACTCTCGAACACACTCACACACACTATGCGCTCTCGAACACACTCACACACACACACAACACCCTCTAACACGCTCACACACGATACACTCTCGAACACACTCAC
Organism: Heptranchias perlo; assembly: GCF_035084215.1. Classification (NCBI taxonomy): domain Eukaryota; kingdom Metazoa; phylum Chordata; class Chondrichthyes; order Hexanchiformes; family Hexanchidae; genus Heptranchias; species Heptranchias perlo. The sequence goes on from NC_090361.1 coordinate 19,555,197, forward strand.
ACACACACAACACCCTCTAACACGCTCACACACTATACACTCTCTAACACACTCACACACACTATACACTCTCAAACACACTCACACACACGATACACCCTCTACCATGCTCACACACACACTATATACACTTACACACACGATACACTCTCGAACACACTCACACACAATACACTCTCTAACACACTCACTCACACTATACACTCTCAAACACACACACACAACACCCTCTAACACGCTCACACACTATACACTCTCTAACACACACACACTATACACTCTCAAACACACTCACACACACGATACACCCTCTAACATGCTCACACACACACTATACACTCTTTAACACACTCACACACATTATGCACTCTCAAACACACACACACACACACAACACACACTCTAACACACTCACGCACTATACACTCTCGAACACACTCACACACACGATACACTTTCAAACACGCTCACACACTATACACTCTCAAACACACTCACACACACTATACACTTTCAAACACGCTCACACACTATACACTCTTCAACACACTCACACACACTATACACTCTCAAACACACTCACACACACACAACACACTCTCTAACATACTCACACACACACAACACACTCTCGAACACACACACACTATACACTCTCGAACACACTCACACACACTATACACTCTCGAACACACACACACACTATACACTCTCAAACACGCTCACACACACTATACACTCTCGAACACACACATTGTACACTCTCGAACACGCTCGCACACACTATACACTCTCGAACACACTAACACACACTATACACTCTCTAACACACTCTCACACACACTATACACTCTCAAACATGCTCACACACACTATACACTCTCGAACACACACACTGTACACTCTCGAACACGCTCGCACACACTATACACTCTCGAACACACTAACACACACTATACACTCTCTAACACACTCTCACACACACTATACACTCTCAAACACGCTCACACACACTATACACTCCCAAACACGCTCACACACACACTATACACTCTTGAACACATTCACACACACAACACACTCTCGAACACACTCATACACACAACACACCCTCGAACACACACACACACACACTTTACACTCTTGAATACGCTCACACACATTATACACTCTCGAACACACACACACACTTTACACTCTCGATTACGCTCACACACACTATGCACTCTTGAACACACACACACACTATACACTCTTGAACACACTCACACACAACACACTCTCGAACACACACACACACTTTACACTCTCGAATACGCTCACACACACTATACACTCTCGAACACGCTCACACACACACATCACACTCTCGAACACACTCACACACACTGTGCACTCTCGGACACACTCACACACACTATACACTCTCGAACACACTCACACACACACACTATACACTCTCAAACACGCTCACACACACTATACACTCTCGAACACACTCACACACACTATACACTCTCGAACACACACACACACATTATACACTCTCAAACACGCTCACACACACTATACATTCTCGAACACACACATTGTACACTCTCGAACACGCTCGCACACACTATACACTCTCGAACACACTAACACACACTATACACTCTCTAACACACTCTCACACACACTATACACTCTCTAACACACTCTCACACACACTATACACTCTCAAACACGCTCACACACACACTATACACTCTCGAACACACACACACTATACACTCCCAAACACGCTCACACACACACTATACACTCTTGAACACACTCACACACACAACACACTCTCGAACACACTCATACACACAACACACCCTCGAACACACACACACACACTTTACACTCTTGAATACGCTCACACACATTATACACTCTCGAACACACACACACACTTTACACTCTCGAATACGCTCACACACACTATGCACTCTTGAACACACACACACACACTATACACTCTTGAACACACTCACACACACTGTACACTCTCGAACACACTCACACACACACACTATACACTCTCGAATACGCTCACACACACTATGCACTCTTGAACACACATACGCACACACTATGCACTCTCGAACACGCTCACACACACACATCAAACTCTCGAACACACTCACACACACTGTACACTCTCGAACACACTCACCCACACTATACACTCTCGAACACACACACACACACTATACACTCTCAAACACGCTCACACACACTATACACTCTCGAACACACTCACACACACACACTATACACTCTCAAACACGCTCACACGCACAATACACTCTCAAACACACGCACATTATACACTCTCGAACACACTCATACACACTATACACTCACTCACTCACAAACACTTACTCACACTCACACACACTATACACTCTCGAACGCACACACACTATAAATTCTTGAACATGTTCACACACACTGTACACTCTCGAACACGCTCACACAAACTGTACACTCTTGAACACGCTCACACACACTGTACACTCTCGAACACACTCACATATGCACTCTTGCACACACATACACTCACACACACCGTACACTCTCGAACACACTCACACACACTATACACTCTCGAACACACTCACACACACACTATACACTCTCAAACACGCTCACACACACTAAACACTCTCAAACACGCTCACACACTATACACTCTCAAACACACTCACACACACTATACACTTTCAAACACGCTCACACACTATACACTCTTCAACGCACTCACACACACTATACACTCTCAAACACACTCACACACACACAACACACTCTCTAACATACTCACACACACACAACACACTCTCGAACACACACACACTATACACTCTCGAACACACTCACACACACACAACACACTCTCTAACACACTCACACACACTATACACTCTTGAACACACTCACACACACACAACACACTCTCTAACACACTCACACACACACAACACACTCTCTAACACACTCACACACACACAACACACTCTCGAACACACACACACACACTGTACACTCTCGAACACACTCACACACACTATACACTCTCGAACGCACACACACTATAAATTCTTGAACATGTTCACACAAACTGTACACTCTCGAACACGCTCACACAAACTGTACACTCTCGAACACACTCACATGCACTATACACTCTTAAACACGCTCACACACACTGTACACTCTCGAACACACTCACATATGCACTCTTGCACACACATACACTCACACACACCGTACGCTCTCGAACACACTCACACACACTATACACTCTCGAACACACTCACACACACACTATACACTCTCAAACACGCTCACACACACTAAACACTCTCAAACACGCTCACACACGATACACTCTCAAACACACTCACACACACTATACACTTTCAAACACGCTCACACACTATACACTCTTCAACACACTCACACACAACACACTCTCGAACACACACACACCCTCAAACACACACACACACTTTACACTCTCGAATACGCTCACACACATTATACACTCTCGAACACACACACAATTTACACTCTCAAATACGCTCACACACACTATACACTCTCGAACACACTCACACACACTATACACCCTCTAACATGCTCACACACACACTATACACTCTTTAACATACTCACACACATTATGCACTCTCAAACACACACACACACACAACACACACTCTAACACACTCACGCACTATACACTCTCGAACACACTCACACACACGATACACTCTCGAACCCACACACACACTATACACTCTCAAACATGCTCACACACACTATACATTCTCGAAGTCACACTCACACACACTATACACTCTCGAACACTCACACACACTATACACTCTCGACCACGCTCACACACACAACACACCCTCTAACACGCTCACACACTATACACTCTCGAACACACTCACACACACTATGCGCTCTCGAACACACTCACACACACACACAACACCCTCTAACACGCTCACACACGATACACTCTCGAACACACTCACACACACACAACACCCTCTAACACGCTCACACACTATACACTCTCTAACACACTCACACACACTATACACTCTCAAACACACTCACACACACGATACACCCTCTACCATGCTCACACACACACTATATACACTTACACACACGATACACTCTCGAACACACTCACACACAATACACTCTCTAACACACTCACTCACACTATACACTCTCAAACACACACACACAACACCCTCTAACACGCTCACACACTATACACTCTCTAACACACACACACTATACACTCTCAAACACACTCACACACACTATACACCCTCTAACATGCTCACACACACACTATACACTCTTTAACACACTCACACACATTATGCACTCTCAAACACACACACACACACACAACACACACTCTAACACACTCACGCACTATACACTCTCGAACACACTCACACACACGATACACTCTCGAACCCACACACACACTATACACTCTCAAACATGCTCACACACACTACACACTCTCGAAGTCACACTCACACACACTATACACTCTCAAACACACTCACACACACTATACACTCTCGAACACACACACACACTATACACTCTCAAACACGCTCACACACACTATACACTCTCGAACACACACATTGTACACTCTCGAACACGCTCGCACACACTATACACTCTCGAACACACTAACACACACTATACACTCTCTAACACACTCTCACACACACTATACACTCTCAAACATGCTCACACACACTATACACTCTCGAACACACACACTGTACACTCTCGAACACGCTCGCACACACTATACACTCTCGAACACACTAACACACACTATACACTCTCTAACACACTCTCACACACACTATACACTCTCAAACACGCTCACACACACTATACACTCTCGAACACACACACACTATACACTCCCAAACACGCTCACACACACACTATACACTCTTGAACACATTCACACACACAACACACTCTCGAACACACTCATACACACAACACACCCTCGAACACACACACACACACACTTTACACTCTTGAATACGCTCACACACATTATACACTCTCGAACACACACACACACTTTACACTCTCGATTACGCTCACACACACTATGCACTCTTGAACACACACACACACTATACACTCTTGAACACACTCACACACAACACACTCTCGAACACACACACACACTTTACACTCTCGAATACGCTCACACACACTATACACTCTCGAACACACACACACACTTTACACTCTCGAATACGCTCACACACACTATACACTCTCGAACACGCTCACACACACACATCACACTCTCGAACACACTCACACACACTGTGCACTCTCGGACACACTCACACACACTATACACTCTCGAACACACTCACACACACACACTATACACTCTCAAACACGCTCACACACACTATACACTCTCGAACACACTCACACACACTATACACTCTCGAACACACACACACACATTATACACTCTCAAACACGCTCACACACACTATACATTCTCGAACACACACATTGCACACTCTCGAACACGCTCGCACACACTATACACTCTCGAACACACTAACACACACTATACACTCTCTAACACACTCTCACACACACTATACACTCTCTAACACACTCTCACACACACTATACACTCTCAAACACGCTCACACACACACTATACACTCTCGAACACACACACACTATACACTCCCAAACACGCTCACACACACACTATACACTCTTGAACACACTCACACACACAACACACTCTCGAACACACTCATACACACAACACACCCTCGAACACACACACACACACTTTACACTCTTGAATACGCTCACACACATTATACACTCTCGAACACACACACACACTTTACACTCTCGAATACGCTCACACACACTATGCACTCTTGAACACACACACACACACTATACACTCTTGAACACACTCACACACACTGTACACTCTCGAACACACTCACACACACACACTATACACTCTCGAATACGCTCACACACACTATGCACTCTTGAACACACATACGCACACACTATGCACTCTCGAACACGCTCACACACACACATCAAACTCTCGAACACACTCACACACACTGTACACTCTCGAACACACTCACACACACTATACACTCTCGAACACACACACACACACTATACACTCTCAAACACGCTCACACACACTATACACTCTCGAACACACTCACACACACACACTATACACTCTCAAACACGCTCACACGCACAATACACTCTCAAACACACGCACATTATACACTCTCGAACACACTCATACACACTATACACTCACTCACTCACAAACACTTACTCACACTCACACACACTATACACTCTCGAACGCACACACACTATAAATTCTTGAACATGTTCACACACACTGTACACTCTCGAACACGCTCACACAAACTGTACACTCTTGAACACGCTCACACACACTGTACACTCTCGAACACACTCACATATGCACTCTTGCACACACATACACTCACACACACCGTACACTCTCGAACACACTCACACACACTATACACTCTCGAACACACTCACACACACACTATACACTCTCAAACACGCTCACACACACTAAACACTCTCAAACACGCTCACACACTATACACTCTCAAACACACTCACACACACTATACACTTTCAAACACGCTCACACACTATACACTCTTCAACACACTCACACACACTATACACTCTCAAACACACTCACACACACACAACACACTCTCTAACATACTCACACACACACAACACACTCTCGAACACACACACACTATACACTCTCGAACACACTCACACACACACAACACACTCTCTAACACACTCACACACACTATACACTCTTGAACACACTCACACACACACAACACACTCTCTAACACACTCACACACACACAACACACTCTCGAACACACACACACACACTGTACACTCTCGAACACACTCACACACACTGTACACTCTCGAACACACTCACATATGCACTCTTGCACACACATACACTCACACACACCGTACGCTCTCGAACACACTCACACACACTATACACTCTCGAACACACTCACACACACTATACACTCTCAAACACGCTCACACACACTAAACACTCTCAAACACGCTCACACACGATACACTCTCAAACACACTCACACACACTATACACTTTCAAACACGCTCACACACTATACACTCTTCAACACACTCACACACAACACACTCTCGAACACACACACACCCTCAAACACACACACACACTTTACACTCTCGAATACGCTCACACACATTATACACTCTCGAACACACACACAATTTACACTCTCAAATACGCTCACACACACTATACACTCTCGAACACACTCACACACACTATACACTCTCAAACACACTCACACACACACAACACACTCTCTAACACACTCACACACAAACAACACACTCTCGAACACACACACACACTGTACACTCTCGAACACACTCACACACACTATACACTCTCGAACACACTCACACACACACAACACACTCTCTAACACACTCACACACACTATACACTCTTGAACACACTCACACACACACAACACACTCTCGAACACACACACACACTGTACACTCTCGAACACACTCACACACACACAACACACTCTCTAACACACTCACACACACACAACACACTCTCGAACACACACACACACACTGTACACCCTCGAACACACTCACACACACTATACACTCTCAAACACACTCACACACACACAACACACTCTCGAACACACACACACACTGTACACTCTCGAACACACTCACACACACTATACACTCTCGAACACACTCACACACACTATACACTCTCTAACACACTCACACACACTATACACTCTTGAACACACTCACACACATGATACACTCACTCTCACTCACACACACTATACACCCTCTCAAACGCTCACTCACACAACACACTCTCTAACACACTCACACACACTATACACTCTCAAACACACTCACACACACTCAACACACTCTCCAACACACTCACACACACACAACACACTCTCTAACACGCTCACACACTACACAATCTGGAACACACTCACACACACTATACACTCTCGAACACACTCACACTATACACTCTCGAACACACTCACACACACTATACACTCTCGAACACGCTCACTCACACGATACACTCACTCTCACTCACACACACTATACACTCACTCACACTCACACAAACACAATACACTCTCGAACACACTCACACACACTATACATTCACTCACACTCACACAAACACTATACGTTCACTCACACTCACACAAACACAATGCACTCTCGAACACACTCACACACTATACACTCTCGAACAAGCTCACACACATTATACACTCTCGAACACACTCACACACTCTATACACTCTCGAACACACACACTGTACACTCTCGAACACACTCACACACATTATACACTCTCGAACACACTCACACACACTATACACTCTCAAACACACACACACAACACCCTCTAACACGCTCACACACTATACACTCTCAAACACACTCACACACACGATACACCCTCTAACATGCTCACACACACACTATACACTCTTTAACACACTCACACACATTATGCACTCTCAAACACACACACACACACAACACACACTCTAACACACTCACGCACTATACACTCTCGAACACACTCACACACACGATACACTCTCGAACCCACACACACACTATACACTCTCAAACATGCTCACACACACTATACATTCTCGAAGTCACACTCACACACACTATACACTCTCGAACACTCACACACACTATACACTCTCGACCACGCTCACACACACAACACACCCTCTAACACGCTCACACACTATACACTCTCGAACACACTCACACACACTATGCGCTCTCGAACACACTCACACACACACACAACACCCTCTAACACGCTCACACACGATACACTCTCGAACACACTCACACACACACAACACCCTCTAACACGCTCACACACTATACACTCTCTAACACACTCACACACACTATACACTCTCAAACACACTCACACACACGATACACCCTCTACCATGCTCACACACACACTATATACACTTACACACACGATACACTCTCGAACACACTCACACACAATACACTCTCTAACACACTCACTCACACTATACACTCTCAAACACACACACACAACACCCTCTAACACGCTCACACACTATACACTCTCTAACACACACACACTATACACTCTCAAACACACTCACACACACTATACACCCTCTAACATGCTCACACACACACTATACACTCTTTAACACACTCACACACATTATGCACTCTCAAACACACACACACACACAACACACACTCTAACACACTCACGCACTATACACTCTCGAACACACTCACACACACGATACACTCTCGAACCCACACACACACTATACACTCTCAAACATGCTCACACACACTACACACTCTCGAAGTCACACTCACACACACTATACACTCTCAAACACACTCACACACACTATACACTCTCGAACACACACACACACTATACACTCTCAAACACGCTCACACACACTATACACTCTCGAACACACACATTGTACACTCTCGAACACGCTCGCACACACTATACACTCTCGAACACACTAACACACACTATACACTCTCTAACACACTCTCACACACACTATACACTCTCAAACATGCTCACACACACTATACACTCTCGAACACACACACTGTACACTCTCGAACACGCTCGCACACACTATACACTCTCGAACACACTAACACACACTATACACTCTCTAACACACTCTCACACACACTATACACTCTCAAACACGCTCACACACACTATACACTCTCGAACACACACACACTATACACTCCCAAACACGCTCACACACACACTATACACTCTTGAACACATTCACACACACAACACACTCTCGAACACACTCATACACACAACACACCCTCGAACACACACACACACACACTTTACACTCTTGAATACGCTCACACACATTATACACTCTCGAACACACACACACACTTTACACTCTCGATTACGCTCACACACACTATGCACTCTTGAACACACACACACACTATACACTCTTGAACACACTCACACACAACACACTCTCGAACACACACACACACTTTACACTCTCGAATACGCTCACACACACTACACACTCTCGAACACACACACACACTTTACCCTCTCGAATACGCTCACACACACTATACACTCTCGAACACGCTCACACACACACATCACACTCTCGAACACACTCACACACACTGTGCACTCTCGGACTCACTCACACACACTATACACTCTCGAACACACTCACACACACACACTATACACTCTCAAACACGCTCACACACACTATACACTCTCGAACACACTCACACACACTATACACTCTCGAACACACACACACACATTATACACTCTCAAACACGCTCACACACACTATACATTCTCGAACACACACATTGTACACTCTCGAACACGCTCGCACACACTATACACTCTCTAACACACTCTCACACACACTATACACTCTCAAACATGCTCACACACACTATACACTCTCGAACACGCTCGCACACACTATACACTCTCAAACACACTAACACACACTATACACTCTCTAACACACTCTCACACACACTATACACTCTCTAACACACTCTCACACACACTATACACTCTCAAACACGCTCACACACACACTATACACTCTCGAACACACACACACTATACACTCCCAAACACGCTCACACACACACTATACACTCTTGAACACACTCACACACACAACACACTCTCGAACACACTCATACACACAACACACCCTCGAACACACACACACACACTTTACACTCTTGAATACGCTCACACACATTATACACTCTCGAACACACACACACACTTTACACTCTCGAATACGCTCACACACACTATGCACTCTTGAACACACACACACACACTATACACTCTTGAACACACTCACACACACTGTACACTCTCGAACACACTCACACACACACACTATACACTCTCGAATACGCTCACACACACTATGCACTCTTGAACACACACACACACACTATACACTCTTGAACACACTCACACACACTATACACTCTCGAACACGCTCACACACACACATCAAACTCTCGAACACACTCACACACACTGTACACTCTCGAACACACTCACACACACTATACACTCTCGAACACACTCACACACACACACTATACACTCTCAAACACGCTCACACACACTATACACTCTCGAACACACTCACACACACACACTATACACTCTCAAACACGCTCACACGCACAATACACTCTCAAACACACGCACATTATACACTCTCGAACACACTCATACACACTATACACTCACTCACTCACAAACACTTACTCACACTCACACACACTATACACTCTCAAACGCACACACACTATAAATTCTTGAACATGTTCACACACACTGTACACTCTCGAACACGCTCACACAAACTGTACACTCTTGAACACGCTCACACACACTGTACACTCTCGAACACACTCACATATGCACTCTTGCACACACATACACTCACACACACCGTACACTCTCGAACACACTCACACACACTATACACTCTCGAACACACTCACACACACACTATACACTCTCAAACACGCTCACACACACTAAACACTCTCAAACACGCTCACACACTATACACTCTCAAACACACTCACACACACACAACACACTCTCTAACACACTCACACACACACAACACACTCTCGAACACACACACACACTGTACACTCTCGAACACACTCACACACACACAACACACTCTCTAACACACTCACACACACACAACACACTCTCGAACACACACACACACACTGTACACCCTCGAACACACTCACACACACTATACACTCTCAAACACACTCACACACACACAACACACTCTCTAACACACTCACACACACAGAACACACTCTCGAACACACACACACACTGTACACTCTCGAACACACTCACACACACTATACACTCTCGAACACACTCACACACACTATACACTCTCTAACACACTCACACACACTATACACTCTTGAACACACTCACACACATGATACACTCACTCTCACTCACACACACTATACACCCTCTCAAACGCTCACTCACACAACACACTCTCTAACACACTCACACACACTATACACTCTCAAACACACTCACACACACTCAACACACTCTCCAACACACTCACACACACACAACACACTCTCTAACACGCTCACACACTACACAATCTGGAACACACTCACACACACTATACACTCTCGAACACACTCACACTATACACTCTCGAACACACTCACACACACTATACACTCTCGAACACGCTCACTCACACGACACACTCACTCTCACTCACACACACTATACACTCACTCACACTCACACAAACACAATACACTCTCGAACACACTCACACACACTATACATTCACTCACACTCACACAAACACTATACATTCACTCACACTCACACAAACACAATACACTCTCGAACACACTCACACACACTATACACTCTCGAACAAGCTCACACACATTATACACTCTCGAACACACTCACACACTCTATACACTCTCGAACACTCACACACACTATACACTCTCGAACATGCTCACACACACACGATACACTCTCAAACACACTCACATACACTATACACTCTCGAACACACTCACACACATTATACACTCTCGAACACACTCGCACACACTATACACTCTCAAACACGCTCACACACACGATACACTCTCGAACACACTCACACACACACACAACACCCTCTAACACGCTCACACACTATACACACACTATACACTCTCAAACACACTCACACACACTATACACCCTCTACCATGCTCACACACACACTATATACAATTACACACACGATACACTCTCGAACACACACACACTTCACACGCTCTAACACACTCAAACACACTATACACTCTCGAACACGCACACACAACACACCCTCTAACATGCTCACACACATTACACACTCACACACTCACACACACTATACACCCTCTAACACGCTCACACACACACTATACACTCTCTGACACACACACACACACTATACACTCTCGAACACACTCACACACACTATACACTCTCAAACACACTCACACACACAACACAACCTCTAACACGCTCACACACACATTATACACTCCCTAACACACTTACACACACTATACACACTCGAACACACTCACACACACAATACACTCTCGAACACACAGACACACACAATACACTAACACACTCAAACACACTTTACACCCTCTAACACACTCACACACACTATACACTCTCGAACACACTTACACACACTATACACACTCACACACACTTTACACCTTCTAACACACTCACACACTATACACTCTCGAACACACACACACAACACATCCTCTAACACGCTCACACACACACTATACACTTTCTGACACACACACACTATACACTCTCGAACACACTCACACACACGATACACTCTCGAACACACACACACACACAACACACCCTCTAACACACTCACACACACTATACACTCTCGACCACGCTCACACACACAACACACCCTCTAACACGCTCACACACTATACACTCTCGAACACACTCAGACACACTATACACTCTCGAACACAGTCACACACACAACACACCCTCTAACACGCTCACACACTATAAACTCTCGAACACACACACACACTTTACACCCTCTAACACACACACACTATACACTCTCGAACACACACACAACACACCCTCTAACACGCTCACACACATTATACACTCTCACACACTCACACACACTATACACTCTCGAACACACACACAACACACCCTCTAACACGCTCACACACATTATACACTCTCACACACTCACACACACTATACACTCTCAAACACACTCACACACACTATACACTCTCGACCACGCTCACACACACACACAACACCCTCTAACACGCTCACACACTATACACTCTCTTACACACTCACACACACTATACACTCTCAAACACACTCACACACACTATACACCCTCTACCATGCTCACACACACACTATATACACTTACACACACGATACACTCTCGAACACACTCACACACAATACGCTCTCTAACACACTCACACACACTATACACTCTCGAACACACACACTGTACACTCTCGAACACACTCACACACACTATACACTCTCGAACACACTCACTCACACTATACACTCTCAAACACACACACACAACACCCTCTAACACGCTCACACACTATACGCTCTCTAACACACACACACACTATACACTCTCAAACACACTCACACACACTATACACCCTCTAACATGCTCACACACACACTATACACTCTTTAACACACTCACACACATTATGCACTCTCAAACACACATACACACACAACACACACTCTAACACACTCACGCACTATACACTCTCGAACACACTCACACACACGATACACTCTCGAACCCACACACACACTATACACTCTCAAACATGCTCACACACACTACACACTCTCGAAGTCACACTCACACACACTATACACTCTCAAACACACTCACACTCACACACACGATGCACACTGTACACTCTCGAACACACACACACACTATACACTCTCAAACACGCTCACACACACTATACACTCTCGAACACACACATTGTACACTCTCGAACACGCTCGCACACACTATACACTCTCGAACACACTAACACACACTATACACTCTCTAACACACTCTCACACACACTATACACTCTCAAACATGCTCACACACACTATACACTCTCGAACACACACACTGTACATTCTCTAACACACTCACACACACTATACACTCTCGAACACGCACACACAACACACCCTCTAACACGCTCACACACATTATACACTCACACACTCACACACACTATACACCCTCTAACACGCTCACACACACACTACACACTACAAGGGGGCAGGCAACCTTGGACCTGGTCCTGTGTAATGAGTCAGGATTAATTAATAATGTCCTAGTTAAGGATCCCCTTGGAACGAGCGACCACAACATGGTTGAATTCCATATCCAATTAGAGGGTGAGAAGGTTGATTCTCAAACAAGCGTACTGAGCTTGAATAAAGGAGACTATGATGGTATGAGAGCGGAATTGATTAAAGTGGACTGGGAAAATAGTTTAAAGGGTAAGACGGTACATGAGCAGTGGTGTTCATTTAGGGAGTTATTTTACAACTTTCAAAATAAATATATTCCACTGAGGAAAAAAGGGTGTAAAAGAAATGACAGCCACCCGTGGCTAAGTAAAGAAATCAAGGATAGTATCCGACTAAAAACAAGGACATATAAGGTAGCCAAACTTACTGGGAGGATAGAAGATTGGGAATTCTTCAAAAGACAGCAAAAAGTAACTAAAGGATTGATTAAGAAAGGGAAGTTAGATTATGAAAAGAAATTAGCAAAAAATATAAAAACAGATAGCAAGAGTTTCTATAGTTATATAAAAAGAAAAAGGGTGGCTAAGGCAAACATAGGTCCCTTAGAGGATGAGACCGGGAAATTAATGGTGGGAAACATGGAGATGGCAAAAATGCTGAACAAATATTTTGTTTCAGTCTTTACAGTAGAGGACACTAAGAATATCCCAACACTGGACAAACAGGGGACTCTCGGGGGGGAGGAGCTAAATACGATTAAAATCACTCAGGAGATGGTACTCAGTAAAATAATGGGACTCAAGGCGGATAAATCCCCTGGACCTGATGGCTTCCATCCTAGGGTCTTGAGGGAAGTGGCAGTAGGGATTGTGGATGCTTTGGTGATAGTTTTCCAAAATTCCCTGGACTCAGGAGAGGTCCCGGCAGATTGGAAAACTGCTAATGTAACACCGTTATTTAAAAAGGGTAGTAGGCAGAAGGCTGGAAATTATAGGCCAGTTAGCTTAACATCTGTGGTGGGTAAAATTTTGGAGTCTATTATTAAGGAGACAGTAACGGAACATTTAGATAAGCATAATTTAATAGGACAAAGTCAGCATGGCTTTATGAAGGGGAAGTCATGTCTGACAAATTTGCTTGAGTTCTTCGAGGATATAACGTATAGGGTGGATAAAGGGGAACCAGTGGACATAGTGTATTTAGACTTCCAGAAGGCATTCGACAAGGTGCCACATAAAAGATTATTACTTAAGATAAAAAATCACGGGATTGGGGGTAATATTCTGGCATGGGTGGAGGATTGGTTATCGAACAGGAAGCAGAGAGTTGGGATAAATGGTTCATTTTCGGACTGGCAACCAGTAACCAGTGGTGTTCCACAGGGGTCGGTGCTGGGTCCCCAACTCTTTACAATCTATATTAACGATTTGGAGGAGGGGACCGAGTGCAACATATCAAAATTTGCAGATGATACAAAGATGGGAGGGAAAGTAGAGAGTGAGGAGGACATAAAAAACCTGCAAGGGGATATAGACAGGCTGGGTGAGTGGGCGGAGATTTGGCAGATGCAATATAATATTGGAAAATGTGAGGTTATGCACTTTGGCAGGAAAAATCAGAGAGCAAGTTATTTTCTTAATGGCGAGAGACTGGAAAGTACTGCAGTACAAAGGGATCTGGGGGTCCTAGTGCAAGAAAATCAAAAAGTTGGTATGCAGGTGCAGCAGGTGATCAAGAAGGCCAACGGAATGTTGGCTTTTATTGCTAGGGGGATAGAATATAAAAACAGGCAGGTATTGCTGCAGTTATATAAGGTATTGGTGAGACCGCACCTGGAATACTGCATACAGTTTTGGTCTCCATACTTAAGAAAATACATACTTGCTCTCGAGGCAGTACAAAGAAGGTTCACTCGGTTAATCCCGGGGATGAGGGGGCGGACATATGAGGAGAGGTTGAGTAGATTGGGACTCTACTCATTGGAGTTCAGAAGAATGAGAGGCGATCTTATTGAAACATATAAGATTGTGAAGGGTCTTGATCGGGTGGATGCAGTAAGGATGTTCCCAAAGATGGGTGAAACTAGAACTAGGGGGCATAATCTTAGAATAAGGGGCTGCTCTTTCAAAACTGAGATGAGGAGAAACTTCTTCACTCAGAGGGTGGTAGGTCTGTGGAATTTGCTGCCCCAGGAAGCTGTGGAAGCTACATCATTAGATAAATTTAAAACAGAAATAGACAGTTTCCTAGAAGTAAAGGGAATTAGGGGTTATGGGGAGCGGGCAGGAAATTGGACATGAAGCTGAGTTCGGATCGGTCAATGCCCTGTGGGTGGCGGAGAGGGCCCAGGGGCTATGTGGCCGGGTCCTGCTCCGACTTCTTGTGTTCTTTAGATTTGTGGTTGGGATCAGATCAGCCATGATCTTATTGAATGGCGGAGCAGGCTCGAGGGGCCGATTGGCCTACTCCTGCTCCAATTTCTTATGTTCTTATGTTCTTATGACACACACACACACTATACACTCTCGAACACACTCACACACACTATACACTCTCAAACACACTCACACACACAACACAACCTCTAACACGCTCACACACACATTATACACTCCCTAACACACTTACACACACTATACACACTCGAACACACTCACACACACAATACACTCTCGAACACACAGACACACACAATACACTAACACACTCAAACACACTTTACACCCTCTAACACACTCACACACACGATACACTCTCTAACACACTCACACACACACAACACACTCTCGAACACACACACACACACTGTACACCCTCGAACACACTCACACACACTATACACTCTCAAACACACTCACACACACACAACACACTCTCTAACACACTCGCACACACAGAACACACTCTCGAACACACACACACACTGTACACTCTCGAACACACTCACACACACTATACACTCTCGAACACACTCACACACACTATACACTCTCTAACACACTCACACACACTATACACTCTTGAACACACTCACACACATGATACACTCACTCTCACTCACACACACTATACACCCTCTCAAACGCTCACTCACACAACACACTCTCTAACACACTCACACACACTATACACTCTCAAACACACTCACACACACTCAACACACTCTCCAACACACTCACACACACACAACACACTCTCTAACACGCTCACACACTACACAATCTGGAACACACTCACACACACTATACACTCTCGAACACACTCACACTATACACTCTCGAACACACTCACACACACTATACACTCTCGAACACGCTCACTCACACGACACACTCACTCTCACTCACACACACTATACACTCACTCACACTCACACAAACACAATACACTCTCGAACACACTCACACACACTATACATTCACTCACACTCACACAAACACTATACATTCACTCACACTCACACAAACACAATACACTCTCGAACACACTCACACACACTATACACTCTCGAACAAGCTCACACACATTATACACTCTCGAACACACTCACACACTCTATACACTCTCGAACACTCACACACACTATACACTCTCGAACATGCTCACACACACACGATACACTCTCAAACACACTCACATACACTATACACTCTCGAACACACTCACACACATTATACACTCTCGAACACACTCGCACACACTATACACTCTCAAACACGCTCACACACACGATACACTCTCGAACACACTCACACACACACACACAACACCCTCTAACACGCTCACACACTATACACACACTATACACTCTCAAACACACTCACACACACTATACACCCTCTACCATGCTCACACACACACTATATACAATTACACACACGATACACTCTCGAACACACACACACTTCACACGCTCTAACACACTCAAACACACTATACACTCTCGAACACGCACACACAACACACCCTCTAACATGCTCACACACATTATACACTCACACACTCACACACACTATACACCCTCTAACACGCTCACACACACACTATACACTCTCTGACACACACACACACACTATACACTCTCGAACACACTCACACACACTATACACTCTCAAACACACTCACACACACAACACAACCTCTAACACGCTCACACACACATTATACACTCCCTAACACACTTACACACACTATACACACTCGAACACACTCACACACACAATACACTCTCGAACACACAGACACACACAATACACTAACACACTCAAACACACTTTGCACCCTCTAACACACTCACACACACTATACACTCTCGAACACACTTACACACACTATACACACTCACACACACTTTACACCTTCTAACACACTCACACACTATACACTCTCGAACACACACACACAACACATCCTCTAACACGCTCACACACACACTATACACTTTCTGACACACACACACTATACACTCTCGAACACACTCACACACACGATACACTCTCGAACACACACACACACACAACACACCCTCTAACACACTCACACACACTATACACTCTCGACCACGCTCACACACACAACACACCCTCTAACACGCTCACACACTATACACTCTCGAACACACTCAGACACACTATACACTCTCGAACACAGTCACACACACAACACACCCTCTAACACGCTCACACACTATAAACTCTCGAACACACACACACACTTTACACCCTCTAACACACACACACTATACACTCTCGAACACACACACAACACACCCTCTAACACGCTCACACACATTATACACTCTCACACACTCACACACACTATACACTCTCGAACACACACACAACACACCCTCTAACACGCTCACACACATTATACACTCTCACACACTCACACACACTATACACTCTCAAACACACTCACACACACTATACACCCTCTACCATGCTCACACACACACTATATACACTTACACACACGATACACTCTCGAACACACTCACACACAATACACTCTCTAACACACTCACACACACTATACACTCTCGAACACACACACTGTACACTCTCGAACACACTCACACACACTATACACTCTCGAACACACTCACTCACACTATACACTCTCAAACACACACACACAACACCCTCTAACACGCTCACACACTATACGCTCTCTAACACACACACACACTATACACTCTCAAACACACTCACACACACTATACACCCTCTAACATGCTCACACACACACTATACACTCTTTAACACACTCACACACATTATGCACTCTCAAACACACATACACACACAACACACACTCTAACACACTCACGCACTATACACTCTCGAACACACTCACACACACGATACACTCTCGAACCCACACACACACTATACACTCTCAAACATGCTCACACACACTACACACTCTCGAAGTCACACTCACACACACTATACACTCTCAAACACACTCACACTCACACACACGATGCACACTGTACACTCTCGAACACACACACACACTATACACTCTCAAACACGCTCACACACACTATACACTCTCGAACACACACATTGTACACTCTCGAACACGCTCGCACACACTATACACTCTCGAACACACTAACACACACTATACACTCTCTAACACACTCTCACACACACTATACACTCTCAAACATGCTCACACACACTATACACTCTCGAACACACACACTGTACATTCTCTAACACACTCACACACACTATACACTCTCGAACACGCACACACAACACACCCTCTAACACGCTCACACACATTATACACTCACACACTCACACACACTATACACCCTCTAACACGCTCACACACACACTACACACTACAAGGGGGCAGGCAACCTTGGACCTGGTCCTGTGTAATGAGTCAGGATTAATTAATAATGTCCTAGTTAAGGATCCCCTTGGAACGAGCGACCACAACATGGTTGAATTCCATATCCAATTAGAGGGTGAGAAGGTTGATTCTCAAACAAGCGTACTGAGCTTGAATAAAGGAGACTATGATGGTATGAGAGCGGAATTGATTAAAGTGGACTGGGAAAATAGTTTAAAGGGTAAGACGGTACATGAGCAGTGGTGTTCATTTAGGGAGTTATTTTACAACTTTCAAAATAAATATATTCCACTGAGGAAAAAAGGGTGTAAAAGAAATGACAGCCACCCGTGGCTAAGTAAAGAAATCAAGGATAGTATCCGACTAAAAACAAGGACATATAAGGTAGCCAAACTTACTGGGAGGATAGAAGATTGGGAATTCTTCAAAAGACAGCAAAAAGTAACTAAAGGATTGATTAAGAAAGGGAAGTTAGATTATGAAAAGAAATTAGCAAAAAATATAAAAACAGATAGCAAGAGTTTCTATAGTTATATAAAAAGAAAAAGGGTGGCTAAGGCAAACATAGGTCCCTTAGAGGATGAGACCGGGAAATTAATGGTGGGAAACATGGAGATGGCAAAAATGCTGAACAAATATTTTGTTTCAGTCTTTACAGTAGAGGACACTAAGAATATCCCAACACTGGACAAACAGGGGACTCTCGGGGGGGAGGAGCTAAATACGATTAAAATCACTCAGGAGATGGTACTCAGTAAAATAATGGGACTCAAGGCGGATAAATCCCCTGGACCTGATGGCTTCCATCCTAGGGTCTTGAGGGAAGTGGCAGTAGGGATTGTGGATGCTTTGGTGATAGTTTTCCAAAATTCCCTGGACTCAGGAGAGGTCCCGGCAGATTGGAAAACTGCTAATGTAACACCGTTATTTAAAAAGGGTAGTAGGCAGAAGGCTGGAAATTATAGGCCAGTTAGCTTAACATCTGTGGTGGGTAAAATTTTGGAGTCTATTATTAAGGAGACAGTAACGGAACATTTAGATAAGCATAATTTAATAGGACAAAGTCAGCATGGCTTTATGAAGGGGAAGTCATGTCTGACAAATTTGCTTGAGTTCTTCGAGGATATAACGTATAGGGTGGATAAAGGGGAACCAGTGGACATAGTGTATTTAGACTTCCAGAAGGCATTCGACAAGGTGCCACATAAAAGATTATTACTTAAGATAAAAAATCACGGGATTGGGGGTAATATTCTGGCATGGGTGGAGGATTGGTTATCGAACAGGAAGCAGAGAGTTGGGATAAATGGTTCATTTTCGGACTGGCAACCAGTAACCAGTGGTGTTCCACAGGGGTCGGTGCTGGGTCCCCAACTCTTTACAATCTATATTAACGATTTGGAGGAGGGGACCGAGTGCAACATATCAAAATTTGCAGATGATACAAAGATGGGAGGGAAAGTAGAGAGTGAGGAGGACATAAAAAACCTGCAAGGGGATATAGACAGGCTGGGTGAGTGGGCGGAGATTTGGCAGATGCAATATAATATTGGAAAATGTGAGGTTATGCACTTTGGCAGGAAAAATCAGAGAGCAAGTTATTTTCTTAATGGCGAGAGACTGGAAAGTACTGCAGTACAAAGGGATCTGGGGGTCCGAGTGCAAGAAAATCAAAAAGTTGGTATGCAGGTGCAGCAGGTGATCAAGAAGGCCAACGGAATGTTGGCTTTTATTGCTAGGGGGATAGAATATAAAAACAGGCAGGTATTGCTGCAGTTATATAAGGTATTGGTGAGACCGCACCTGGAATACTGCATACAGTTTTGGTCTCCATACTTAAGAAAATACATACTTGCTCTCGAGGCAGTACAAAGAAGGTTCACTCGGTTAATCCCGGGGATGAGGGGGCGGACATATGAGGAGAGGTTGAGTAGATTGGGACTCTACTCATTGGAGTTCAGAAGAATGAGAGGCGATCTTATTGAAACATATAAGATTGTGAAGGGTCTTGATCGGGTGGATGCAGTAAGGATGTTCCCAAAGATGGGTGAAACTAGAACTAGGGGGCATAATCTTAGAATAAGGGGCTGCTCTTTCAAAACTGAGATGAGGAGAAACTTCTTCACTCAGAGGGTGGTAGGTCTGTGGAATTTGCTGCCCCAGGAAGCTGTGGAAGCTACATCATTAGATAAATTTAAAACAGAAATAGACAGTTTCCTAGAAGTAAAGGGAATTAGGGGTTATGGGGAGCGGGCAGGAAATTGGACATGAAGCTGAGTTCGGATCGGTCAATGCCCTGTGGGTGGCGGAGAGGGCCCAGGGGCTATGTGGCCGGGTCCTGCTCCGACTTCTTGTGTTCTTTAGATTTGTGGTTGGGATCAGATCAGCCATGATCTTATTGAATGGCGGAGCAGGCTCGAGGGGCCGATTGGCCTACTCCTGCTCCAATTTCTTATGTTCTTATGTTCTTATGACACACACACACACTATACACTCTCGAACACACTCACACACACTATACACTCTCAAACACACTCACACACACAACACAACCTCTAACACGCTCACACACACATTATACACTCCCTAACACACTTACACACACTATACACACTCGAACACACTCACACACACAATACACTCTCGAACACACAGACACACACAATACACTAACACACTCAAACACACTTTACACCCTCTAACACACTCACACACACTATACACTCTCGAACACACTTACACACACTATACACACTCACACACACTTTACACCTTCTAACACACTCACACACTATACACTCTCGAACACACACACACACAACACATCCTCTAACACGCTCACACACACACTATACACTTTCTGACACACACACACTATACACTCTCGAACACACTCACACACACGATACACTCTCGAACACACACACACACACACAACACACCCTCTAACACACTCACACACATTATACACTCTCACACACTCACACATACTATAAACCCTCTGACACGCTCACACACACTATACACTCTCTGACACACTCACACACACCATACACTCTCAAACACACTCACACACACTATACACTCTCGACCACGCTCACACACACAACACACCCTCTAACACGCTCACACACTATACACTCTCGAACACACTCACACACACTATACACTCTCGACCACGCTCACACACACAACACACCCTCTAACACGCTCACACACTATGCACTCTCGAACACACTCACACACACACACAACACCCTCTAACACGCTCACACACGATACACTCTCGAACACACTCACACACACACAACACCCTCTAACACGCTCACACACTATACACTCTCTAACACACTCACACACACTATACACTCTCAAACACACTCACACACACTATACACCCTCTACCATGCTCACACACACACTATATACACTTACACACACGATACACTCTCGAACACACTCACACACAATACACTCTCTAACACACTCACACACACTATACACTCTCGAACACACACACTGTACACTCTCGAACACACTCACACACACTATACACTCTCGAACACACTCACTCACACTATACACTCTCAAACACACACACACAACACCCTCTAACACGCTCACACACTATACACTCTCTAACACACACACACTATACACTCTCAAACACACTCACACACACTATACACCCTCTAACATGCTCACACACACACTATACACTCTTTAACACACTCACACACATTATGCACTCTCAAACACACACACACACACAACACACACTCTAACACACTCACGCACTATACACTCTCGAACACACTCACACACACGATACACTCTCGAACCCACACACACACTATACACTCTCAAACATGCTCACACACACTACACACTCTCGAAGTCACACTCACACACACTATACACTCTCAAACACACTCACACACACTATACACTCTCGAACACACACACACACTATACACTCTCAAACACGCTCACACACACTATACACTCTCGAACACACACATTGTACACTCTCGAACACGCTCGCACACACTATACACTCTCGAACACACTAACACACACTATACACTCTCTAACACACTCTCACACACACTATACACTCTCAAACATGCTCACACACACTATACACTCTCGAACACACACACTGTACATTCTCTAACACACTCACACACACTATACACTCTCGAACACGCACACACAACACACCCTCTAACACGCTCACACACATTATACACTCACACACTCACACACACTATACACCCTCTAACACACTCACACACACTATACACTCTCAAACACACTCACACACACTAGACACCCTCTACCATGCTCACACACACACTATATACACTTACACACACGATACACTCTCGAACACACTCACACACAATACACTCTCTAACACACTCACACACTATACACTCTCGAACACACACACTGTACACTCTCGAACACACTCACACACACTATGCACTCTCGAACACACTCACACACACGATACACTCTCAAACACACACACACAACACCCTCTAACACGCTCACACACTATACACTCTCTAACACACACACACTATACACTCTCAAACACACTCACACACACTATACACCCTCTAACATGCTCACACACACACTATACACTCTTTAACACACTCACACACATTATGCACTCTCAAACACACACACACACACACAACACACACTCTAACACACTCACGCACTATACACTCTCGAACACACTCACACACACGATACACTCTCGAACCCACACACACACTATACACTCTCAAACATGCTCACACACACTACACACTCTCGAAGTCACACTCACACACACTATACACTCTCAAACACACTCACACACACTATACACTCTCGAACACACACACACACTATACACTCTCAAACACGCTCACACACACTATACACTCTCGAACACACACATTGTACACTCTCGAACACGCTCGCACACACTATACACTCTCGAACACACTAACACACACTATACACTCTCTAACACACTCTCACACACACTATACACTCTCAAACATGCTCACACACACTATACACTCTCGAACACACACACTGTACATTCTCTAACACACTCACACACACTATACACTCTCGAACACGCACACATAACACACCCTCTAACACGCTCACACACATTATACACTCACACACTCACACACACTATACACCCTCTAACACGCTCACACACACACTACACACTCTCTGACACACACACACACTATACACTCTCGAAAACACTCACACACACTATACACTCTCAAACACACTCACACACACAACACAACCTCTAACACGCTCACACACACATTATACACTCCCTAACACACTTACACACACTATACACACTCGAACACACTCACACACACAATACACTCTCGAACACACAGACACACACAATACACTAACACACTCAAACACACTTTACACCCTCTAACACACTCACACACACTATACACTCTCGAACACACTTACACACACTATACACACTCACACACACTTTACACCTTCTAACACACTCACACACTATACACTCTCGAACACACACACACACAACACATCCTCTAACACGCTCACACACACACTATACACTTTCTGACACACACACACTATACACTCTCGAACACACTCACACACACGATACACTCTCGAACACACACACACAAACAACACACCCTCTAACACACTCACACACACTATACACTCTCGACCACGCTCACACACACAACACACCCTCTAACACGCTCACACACTATACACTCTCGAACACACTCAGACACACTATACACTCTCGAACACACTCACACACACAACACCCTCTAACACGCTCACACACTATAAACTCTCGAACACACACACACACTTTACACCCTCTAACACACACACACTATACACTCTCGAACACACACACAAAACACCCTCTAACACGCTCAGACACATTATACACTCTCACACACTCACACATACTATAAACCCTCTGACACGCTCACACACACTATACACTCTCTGACACACTCACACACACTATACACTCTCAAACACACTCACACACACTATACACTCTCGACCACGCTCACACACACAACACACCCTCTAACACGCTCACACACTATACACTCTCGAACACACTCACACACACTATGCACTCTCGAACACACTCACACACACACACAACACCCTCTAACACGCTCACACACGATACACTCTCGAACACACTCACACACACACAACACCCTCTAACACGCTCACACACTATACACTCTCTAACACACTCACACACACTATACACTCTCAAACACACTCACACACACTATACACCCTCTACCATGCTCACACACACACTATATACACTTACACACACGATACACTCTCGAACACACTCACACACAATACACTCTCTAACACACTCACACACACTATACACTCTCGAACACACACACTGTACACTCTCGAACACACTCACACACTCTATACACTCTCGAACACACACACTGTACACTCTCGAACACACTCACACACACTATACACTCTCGAACACACTCACTCACACTATACACTCTCAAACACACACACACAACACCCTCTAACACGCTCACACACTATACACTCTCTAACACACACACACACACTATACACTCTCAAACACACTCACACACACTATACACCCTCTAACATGCTCACACACACACTATACACTCTTTAACACACTCACACACATTATGCACTCTCAAACACACACACACACACACAACACACACTCTAACACACTCACGCACTATACACTCTCGAACGCACTATACACTCTCGAACACACTCACACACACGATACACTCTCGAACCCACACACACACTATACACTCTCAAACATGCTCACACACACTACACACTCTCGAAGTCACACTCACACACACTATACACTCTCAAACACACTCACACACACTATGAACTCTCGAACACACACACACACTATACACTCTCAAACAAGCTCACACACACTATACACTCTCGAACACAAACATTGTACACTCTCGAACACGCTCGCACACACTATACACTCTCGAACACACTAACACACATTATACACTCTCTAACACACTCTCACACACACTATACACTCTCAAACATGCTCACACACACTATACACTCTCGAACACACACACTGTACACTCTCGAACACGCTCGCACACACTATACACCCTCGAACACACTAACACACACTATACACTCTCACACACACGATACACTCTCAAACACGCTCACACACACTATACACTCTCGAACACACACACACTATACACTCCCAAACACGCTCACACACACACTAGACACTCTTGAACACATTCACACACACAACACACTCTCGAACACACTCATACACACAACACACCCTCGAACACACACACACACACACTTTACACTCTTGAATACGCTCACACACATTATACACTCTCGAACACACACACACACTTTACACTCTCGATTATGCTCACACACACTATGCACTCTTGAACACACACACACACTATACACTCTTGAACACACTCACACACAACACACTCTCGAACACACTCACACACACTTTACACTCTCGAATACGCTCACACACACTATAAACTCTCGAACACACACACACACACACTAAACACTCTCGAACACGCTCACACACACACATCACACTCTCGAACACACTCACACACACTGTGCACTCTCGGACACACTCACACACACTATACACTCTCGAACACACTCACACACACACACTATACACTCTCAAACACGCTCACACACACTATACACTCTCGAACACACTCACACACACTATACACTCTCGAACACACACACACACACTATACACTCTCAAACACGCTCACACACACTATACACTCTCGAACACACACATTGTACACTCTCGAACACGCTCGCACACACTATACACTCTCGAACACACTAACACACACTATACACTCTCTAACACTCTCACACACACACACAACACCCTCTAACATGCTCACACACGATACACTCTCTAACACACTCACACACACTATACACTCTCAAACACACTCACACACACTATACACCCTCTAACATGCTCACACACACATTATATACACTTACACACACGATACACTCTCGAACACACTCACAAACAATACACTCTCGAACACAACGACACACACAATACACTCTCTAACACACTCACACACACTATACACTCTCGAACACACACACTGTACACTCTCGAACACACTCACACACACTATACACCCTCTAACATGCTCACACACACACTATATACACTTACACACACGATACACTCTCGAACACACTCACACACAATACACTCTCTAACACACACACACACTTTGCACTCTTGAATACGCTCACACACATTATACACTCTCGAACACACTCACACACACTTTACACTCTCGAATACGCTCACACACACTATGCACTCTTGAACACACACACACTATACACTCTTGAACACACTCGCACACACTTTACACTCTCGAACACGCTCACACACACACATCACACTCTCGAACACACTCACACACACTGTACACTCTCGAACACACTCACACACTCACACACACAATACACTCTCGAACACACTCACACACACACTATACACACTTACACACACTATACACTCTCTAACACACTCACACACACTATACACTCTCGAACACACTCACACACTATACACTCCCTAACACACTCACACACACTATACACTCTCAAACACACTCACACACACTATACACCCTCTAACATGCTCACACACACACTATATACACTTACACACACGATACACTCTCGAACACACTCACACACAATACACTCTCGAACACACCGACACACACAATACACTCTCTAACACACTCACACACACTATACACTCTCGAACACACACACTGTGCACTCTCGAACACACTCACACACACTATACTCCCTCTAACATGCTCACACACACTATATACACTTACACACACGATACACTCTCGAACACACTCACACACAATACACTCTCTAACACACACACACACTTTACACTCTTGAATACGCTCACACACATTATACACTCTCGAACACACTCACACACACTTTACACTCTCGAATACGCTCACACACACTATGCACTCTTGAACACACACACACACTATACACTCTTGAACACACTCACACACAACACACTCTCGAACACAATCACACACACTTTACACTCTCGAACACGCTCACACACACACATCACACTCTCGAACACACTCACGCACACTGTACACTCTCGAACACACTCACACACACTATACACTCTCGAACACACTCACACACACTGTACACTCTCGAACACACTCACACACACAGTATACACTCTCAAATACGCTCACACACACTATACACTCTCGAACACACTCACGCACACGATACACTCTCGAACACACTCACACACACTGTACACTCTCGAACACACTCACACACACAGTATACACTCTCAAATACGCTCACACACACTATACACTCTCGAACACACTCACACACACACAACACACTCTCGAACACACTCACACACACAACACACTCTCGAACACACACACACACTGTACACTCTCAAACACACTCACACACACTATACACTCTCGAACACACTCACACACACACAACACACTCTCTAACACACTCACACACACTATACACTCTCGAACAAGCTGACACACATTATACACTCTCGAACACACTCACACACACTATACACTCTGGAACACACTCACAC
Organism: Heptranchias perlo; assembly: GCF_035084215.1. Classification (NCBI taxonomy): domain Eukaryota; kingdom Metazoa; phylum Chordata; class Chondrichthyes; order Hexanchiformes; family Hexanchidae; genus Heptranchias; species Heptranchias perlo. Next base: position 19,586,189 of record NC_090361.1, read on the forward strand.
ACACACAACACACTCTCTAACACACTCACACACACTATACACTCTCGAACAAGCTGACACACATTATACACTCTCGAACACACTCACACACTTTATACACTCTCGAACACACACACACACTACACACTCTCGGACATGCTCACACACACTATACACTCTCGAACATGCTGACACACACACTATACACTCTCAAACACACTCACACACACACTATACACTCTCGAACACACTCACACACAATACACTCTCGAACACACCGACACACACAATACACTCTCTAACACACTCACACACACTATACACTCTCGAACACACACACTGTACACTCTCGAACACACTCACACACACTATACACCCTCTAACATGCTCACACACACACTATATACACTTACACACACGATAAACTCTCGAACACACTCACACACAATACACTCTCTAACACACACACACACACTTTACACTCTTGAATACACTCACACACATTATACACTCTCGAACACACTCACACACACTTTACACTCTCGAATACGCTCACACACACTATACACTCTTGAACACACTCACACACAACGCACTCTCGAACACAATCACACACACTTTACACTCTCGAACACGCTCACACACACACATCACACTCTCGAACACACTCACACACACTGTACACTCTCGAACACACTCACACACACTATACACTCTCGCACACACTCACACACACACTGTACACTCTCAAATACGCTCACACACACTATACACTCTCGAACACACTCACACGCACACAACACACTCTCGAACACACACACACACTGTACACTCTCGAACACACTCACACACACTATACACTCTCGAACACACTCACACACACACAACACACTCTCTAACACACTCACACACACTATACACTCTTGAACACACTCACACACATGATACACTCACTCTCACTCACACACACTATGCACTCACTCACTCACACACACTATACACCCTCTAAAACGCTCACTCACACAACACACTCTCGAACACACTCACACACACAAGACACTCTCGAACACAATCACACACACTATACACTCTCGAACACGCTCACTCACACGATACACTTACTCTCACTCACACACACTATACACTCACTCACACAAACACAATACACTCTCGAACACACTCACACACACTATACATTCACTCACACTCACACAAACACTATACATTCACTCACACTCACACAAACACAATACACTCTCGAACACACTCACACACACTATACACTCTCAAACAAGCTCACACACATTATACACTCTCGAACACACTCACACACTCTATACACTCTCGAACACAGACACACACTACACACCCTCGGACATGCTCACACACACTATACACTCTCGAACATGCTCACACACACACTATACACTCTCAAACACACTCACACACACACTATACACTCTCGAACACACTCACACACATTATACACTCTCGAACACACACACAAACACAACACCCTCCAACACGCTCACACACACACTATACACACTTACACACACTATACACTCTCTAACACACTCACACACACTATACACTCTCGAACACACTCACACACTATACACTCTCGAACACACTCACACACACACACAACACCCTCTAACATGCTCACACACTATACACTCTCTAACACACTCACACACACTATACACTCTCAAACACACTCACACACACTATACACCCTCTAACATGCTCACACACACATTATATACACTTACACACACGATACACTCTCGAACACACTCACAAACAATACACTCTCGAACACACCGACACACACAATACACTCTCTAACACACTCACACACACTATACACTCTCGAACACACACACTGTACACTCTCGAACACACTCACACACACTATACACCCTCTAACATGCTCACACACACACTATATACACTTACACACACGATACACTCTCGAACACACTCACACACAATACACTCTCTAACACACACACACACACACTTTACACTCTTGAATACGCTCACACACATTATACACTCTCGAACACACTCACACATACTTTACACTCTCGAATACGCTCACACACACTATGCACTCTTGAACACACACACACTATACACTCTTGAACACACTCACACACAACGCACTCTCGAACACAATCACACACACTTTACACTCTCGAACACGCTCACACACACACATCACACTCTCGAACACACTCACACACACTGTACACTCTCGAACACACTCACACACACAATACACTCTCGAACACACTCACACACACACTATACACACTTACACACACTATACACTCTCTAACACACTCACACACACTATACACTCTCGAACACACTCACACACTATACACTCTCGAACACACTCACACACACACACAACACCCTCTAACATGCTCACACACTATACACTCCCTAACACACTCACACACATTATACACTCTCAAACACACTCACACACACTATACACCCTCTAACATGCTCACACACACACTATATACACTTACACACACGATACACTCTCGAACACACTCACACACAATACACTCTCGAACACACCGACACACACAATACACTCTCTAACACACTCACACACACTATACACTCTCGAACACACACACTGTACACTCTCGAACACACTCACACACACTATACTCCCTCTAACATGCTCACACACACTATATACACTTACACACACGATACACTCTCGAACACACTCACACACAATACACACACACACTTTACACTCTTGAATACGCTCACACACATTATACACTCTCGAACACACTCACACACACTTTACACTCTCGAATACGCTCACACACACTATGCATCTTGAACACACACACACACACTATACACTCTTGAACACACTCACACACAACACACTCTCGAACACAATCACACACACTTTACACTCTCGAACACGCTCACACACACACATCACACTCTCGAACACACTCACGCACACAACACACTCTCGAACACACACACACACTGTACACTCTCGAACACACTCACACACACTATACACTCTCGAACACACTCACACACACACAACACACTCTCTAACACACTCACACACACTATACACTCTCGAACAAGCTGACACACATTATACACTCTCGAACACACTCACACACTTTATACACTCTCGAACACACACACACACTACACACCCTCGGACATGCTCACACACACTATACACTCTCGAACATGCTGACACACACACTATACACTCTCAAACACACTCACACACACACTATACACTCTCGAACACACTCACACACAATACACTCTCGAACACACCGACACACACAATACACTCTCTAACACACTCACACACACTATACACCCTCTAACACACTCACACACACACAACACCCTCTAACATGCTCACACACTATACACTCTCTAACACACTCACACACACTATACACTCTCAAACACACTCACACACACTATACACCCTCTAACATGCTCACACACACATTATATACACTTACACACACGATACACTCTCGAACACACTCACAAACAATACACTCTCGAACACACCGACACACACAATACACTCTCTAACACACACACACACACTTTACACTCTTGAATACGCTCACACACATTATACACTCTCGAACACACTCACACACACTTTACACTCTCGAATACGCTCACACACACTATGCACTCTTGAACACACACACACTATACACTCTTGAACACACTCACACACACTTTACACTCTCGAACACGCTCACACACACACATCACACTCTCGAACACACTCACACACACTGTACACTCTCGAACACACTCACACACACAATACACTCTCGAACACACTCACACACACTATACACTCTCGAACACACTCACACACACTATACACCCTCTAACATGCTCACACACACACTATATACACTTACACACACGATACACTCTCGAACACACTCACACACAATACACTCTCGAACACACCGACACACACAATACCCTCTCTAACACACTCACACACACTATACACTCTCGAACACACACATTGTACACTCTCGAACACACTCACACACACTATACTCCCTCTAACATGCTCACACACACTATATACACTTACACACACGATACACTCTCGAACACACTCACACACAATACACTCTCTAACACACACACACACTTTACACTCTTGAATACGCTCACACACATTATACACTCTCGAACACACTCACACACACTTTACACTCTCGAATACGCTCACACACACTATGCACTCTTGAACACACACACACACTATACACTCTTGAACACACTCACACACAACACACTCTCGAACACAATCACACACACTTTACACTCTCGAACACGCTCACACACACACATCACACTCTCGAACACACTCACACACACTGTACACTCTCGAACACACTCACACACACAGTATACACTCTCAAATACGCTCACACACACTATACACTCTCGAACACACTCACACACACACAACACACTCTCGAACACACTCACACACACACAACACACTCTCGAACACACACACACACTGTACACTCTCAAACACACTCACACACACTATACACTCTCGAACACACTCACACACACACAACACACTCTCTAACACACTCACACACACTATACACTCTCGAACAAGCTGACACACATTATACACTCTCGAACACACTCACACACTTTATACACTCTCGAACACACACACACACTACACACCCTCGGACATGCTCACACACACTATACACTCTCGAACATGCTGACACACACACTATACACTCTCAAACACACTCACACACACACTATACACTCTCGAACACACTCACACACAATACACTCTCGAACACACCGACACACACAATACACTCTCTAACACACTCACACACACTATACACTCTCGAACACACACACTGTACACTCTCGAACACACTCACACACACTATACACCCTCTAACATGCTCACACACACACTATATACACTTACACACACGATACACTCTCGAACACACTCACACACAATACACTCTCTAACACACACACACACACTTTACACTCTTGAATACACTCACACACATTATACACTCTCGAACACACTCACACACACTTTACACTCTCGAATACGCTCACACACACTATGCACTCTTGAACACACACACACTATACACTCTTGAACACACTCACACACAACGCACTCTCGAACACAATCACACACACTTTACACTCTCGAACACGCTCACACACACACATCACACTCTCAAACACACTCACACACACTGTACACTCTCGAACACACTCACACACACTATACACTCTCGAACACACTCACACACACACTATACACTCTCAAATACGCTCACACACACTATACACTCTCGAACACACTCACACGCACACAACACACTCTCGAACACACACACACACTGTACACTCTCGAACACACTCACACACACTATACACTCTCGAACACACTCACACACACACAACACACTCTCTAACACACTCACACACACTATACACTCTTGAACACACTCACACACATGATACACTCACTCTCACTCACACACACTATGCACTCACTCACTCACACACACTATACACTCTCGAACACACTCACACGCACACAACACACTCTCGAACACACACACACACTGTACACTCTCGAACACACTCACACACACTATACACTCTCGAACACACTCACACACACACAACACACTCTCTAACACACTCACACACACTATACACTCTTGAACACACTCACACACATGATACACTCACTCTCACTCACACACACTATGCACTCACTCACTCACACACACTATACACCCTCTAAAACGCTCACTCACACAAGACACTCTCGAACACAATCACACACACTATACACTCTCGAACACGCTCACTCACACGATACACTTACTCTCACTCACACACACTATACACTCACTCACACAAACACAATACACTCTCGAACACACTCACACACACTATACATTCACTCACACTCACACAAACACTATACATTCACTCACACTCACACAAACACAATACACTCTCGAACACACTCACACACACTATACACTCTCGAACAAGCTCACACACATTATACACTCTCGAACACACTCACACACTCTATACACTCTCGAACACACACACACACTACACACCCTCGGACATGCTCACACACACGATACACTCTCGAACATGCTCACACACACACTATACACTCTCAAACACACTCACACACACACTATACACTCTCGAACACACTCACACACATCATACACTCTCGAACACACACACAAACACAACACCCTCCAACACGCTCACACACACACTATACACACTTACACACACTATACACTCTCTAACACACTCACACACACTATACACTCTCGAACACACTCACACACTATACACTCTCGAACACACTCACACACACACACAACACCCTCTAACATGCTCACACACTATACACTCTCTAACACACTCACATACAATATACACTCTCGAACACACACACTGTACACTCTCGAACACACTCACACACACTATACACCCTCTAACATGCTCACACACACACTATATACACTTACACACACGATACACTCTCGAACACACTCACACACAATACACTCTCTAACACACACACACACACACTTTACACTCTTGAATACGCTCACACACATTATACACTCTCGAACACACTCACACACACTTCACACTCTCGAATACGCTCACACACACTATGCACTCTTGAACACACACACACTATACACTCTTGAACACACTCACACACAACGCACTCTCGAACACAATCACACACACTTTACACTCTCGAACACACTCACACACACGATACACTCTCGAACACACTCACACACACTGTACACTCTCGAACACACTCACACACACACTATACACAATCACACACACTTTACACTCTCGAACACGCTCACACACACACATCACACTCTCGAACACACTCACACACACAACACACTCTCGAACACACACACACACTGTACACTCTCTAACACACTCACACACACTATACACTCTCGAACAAGCTGACACACATTATACACTCTCGAACACACTCACACACTTTATACACTCTCGAACACACACACACACTACACACCCTCGGACATGCTCACACACACTATACACTCTCGAACATGCTGACACACACACTATACACTCTCAAACACACTCACACACACACTATACACTCTCGAACACACTCACACACAATACACTCTCGAACACACCGACACACACAATACACTCTCTAACACACTCACACACACTATACACTCTCGAACACACACACTGTACACTCTCGAACACACTCACACACACTATACACCCTCTAACATGCTCACACACACACTATATACACTTACACACACGATACACTCTCGAACACACTCACACACAATACACTCTCGAATACACACACACACACTGTACACTCTCGAACACACTCACACACACTATACACTCTCGAACACACTCACACACACACAACACACTCTCTAACACACTCACACACAATATACACTCTTGAACACACTCACACACATGATACACTCACTCTCACTCACACACACTATGCACTCACTCACTCACACACACTATACACCCTCTAAAACGCTCACTCACACAACACACTCTCGAACACACTCACACACACAAGACACTCTCGAACACACTCACACACACTATCCACTCTCGAACACACTCACACACACTATACACTCTCAAACACGCTCACTCACACGATACACCTACTCTCACTCACACACACTATACACTCACTCACACAAACACAACACACTCTCGAACACACTCACACACACTATACATTCACTCACACTCACACAAACACTATACATTCACTCACACTCACACAAACACAATACACTCTCGAACACACACACACACACTACACACCCTCGGACATGCTCACACACTATACACTCTAGAACATGCTCACACACACACTATACACTCTCAAACACACTCACACACACACTATACACTCTCGAACACACTCACACACATTATACACTCTCGAACACACTCACACAAACACAACACCCTCCAACACGCTCACACACACACTATACACACTTACACACACTATACACTCTCTAACACACTCACACACACTATACACTCTCGAACACACTCACACACTATACACTCTCGAACACACTCACACACACACACAACACCCTCTAACATGCTCACACACTATACACTCTCTAACACACTCACACACACTATACACTCTCAAACACACTCACACACACTATACACCCTCTAACATGCTTACACACACATTATATACACTTACACACACGATACACTCTCGAACACACTCACACACAATGCACTCTCGAACACACCGACACACACAATACACTCTCTAACACACTCACACACACTATACACTCTCGAACACACACACTGTACACTCTCGAACACACTCACACACACTATACACCCTCTAACATGCTCACACACACACTATATACACTTACACACACGATACACTCTCGAACACACTCACACACAATACACTCTCTAACACACACACACACACTTTACACTCTTGAATACGCTCACACACATTATACACTCTCGAACACACTCACACACACTTTACACTCTCGAATACGCTCACACACACTATGCACTCTTGAACACACACACTATACACTCTTGAACACACTCACACACAACGCACTCTCGAACACAATCACACACACTTTACACTCTCGAACACGCTCACACACACACATCACACTCTCGAACACACTCACACACACTGTACACTCTCGAACACACTCACACACACAATACACTCTCGAACACACTCACACACACACTATACACACTTACACACACTATACACTCTCTAACACACTCACACACACTATACACTCTCGAACACACTCACACACTATACACTCTTGAACACACTCACACACAACACACTCTCGAACACAATCACACACACTTTACACTCTCGAACACGCTCACACACACACATCACACTCTCGAACACACTCACACACACACAACACACTCTCTAACACACTCACACACATTATACACTCTCGAACACACTCACACACTTTATACACTCTCGAACACACACACACACACTACACACCCTCGGACATGCTCACACACACTATACACTCTCGAACATGCTGACACACACACTATACACTCTCAAACACACTCACACACACACTATACACTCTCGAACACACTCACACACTATACACTCTCGAACACACACACACACTGCACACTCTCGAACACACTCACACACACACAACACACTCTCTAACACACTCACACACATTATACACTCTCGAACACACTCACACACTTTATACACTCTCGAACACACACACACACTACACACCCTCGGACATGCTCACACACACTATACACTCTCGAACATGCTGACACACACACTATACACTCTCAAACACACTCACACACACACTATACACTCTCGAACACACCGACACACACAATACACTCTCTAACACACTCACACACACAAAACACTCTCGAACACACACACTGTACACTCTCGAACACACTCACACACACTATACACCCTCTAACATGCTCACACACACACTATATACACTTACACACACGATACACTCTCGAACACACTCACACACAATACACTCTCTAACACACACACACACACTTTACACTCTTGAATACGCTCACACACATTATACACTCTCGAACACACTCACACACAATACACTCTCTAACACACACACACACACTTTACACTCTTGAATACGCTCACACACATTATACACTCTCGAACACACTCACACACACTTTACACTCTCGAATACGCTCACACACACTATACACTCTCGAACACACTCACACACAATACACTCTCTAACACACACACACACACTTTACACTCTCGAATACGCTCACACACACTATACACTCTTGAACACACTCACACACAACGCACTCTCGAACACAATCACACACACTTTATACTCTCGAACACGCTCACACACACACATCACACTCTCGAACACACTCACACACACTGTACACTCTCGAACACACTCACACACACTATACACTCTCGAACACACTCACACACACACTATACACTCTCAAATACGCTCACACACACTATACACTCTCGAACACACTCACACGCACACAACACACTCTCGAACACACACACACACTGTACACTCGAACACACTCACACACACTATACACTCTTGAACACACTCACACACACACAACACACTCTCTAACACACTCACACACACTATACACTCTTGAACACACTCACACACATGATACACTCACTCTCACTCACACACACTATGCACTCACTCACTCACACACACTATACACCCTCTAAAATGCTCACTCACACAACACACTCTCGAACACACTCACACACACAAGACACTCTCGAACACACTCACACACACTATCCACTCTCGAACACACTCACACACACTATACACTCTCGAACACGCTCACTCACACGATACACTTACTCTCACTCACACACACTATACACTCACTCACACAAACACAATACACTCTCGAACACACTCACACACACTATACATTCACTCACACTCACACAAACACTATACATTCACTCACACTCACACAAACACAATACACTCTCGAACACACTCACACACACTATACACTCTCGAACAAGCTCACACACATTATACACTCTCGAACACACTCATACACTCTATACACTCTCGAACACACACACACACTACACACCCTCGGACATGCTCACACACACTATACACTCTCGAACATGCTCACACACACACTATACACTCTCAAACACACTCACACACACACTATACACTCTCGAACACACTCACACACATTATACACTCTCAAACACACTCACACAAACATAACACCCTCCAACACGCTCACACACACACTATACACACTTACACACACTATACACTCTCTAACACACTCACACACACTATACACTCTCGAACACACTCACACACTATACACTCTCGAACACACTCACACACACACACAACACCCTCTAACATGCTCACACACTATACACTCTCTAACACACTCACACACACTATACACTCTCAAACACACTCACACACACTATACACCCTCTAACATGCTCACACACACATTATATACACTTACACACACGATACACTCTCGAACACACTCACAAACAATACACTCTCGAAAACACCGACACACACTATACACTCTCAAACACACTCACACACACTATACACCCTCTAACATGCTCACACACACACTATATACACTTACACACACGATACACTCTCGAACACACTCACACACAATACACTCTCGAACACACCGACACACACAATACACTCTCTAACACACTCACACACAACGCACTCTCGAACACAATCACACACACTTTACACTCTCGAACACACTCACACACACTGTACACTCTCGAACACACTCACACACACAATACACTCTCGAACACACTCACACACACACTATACACACTTACACACACTATACACTCTCTAACACACTCACACACACTATACACTCTCGAACACACTCACACACTATACACTCTCGAACACACTCACACACACACACAACACCCTCTAACATGCTCACACACTATACACTCCCTAACACACTCACACACACTATACACTCTCAAACACACTCACACACACTATACACCCTCTAACATGCTCACACACACACTATATACACTTACACACACGATACACTCTCGAACACACTCACACACAATACACTCTCGAACACACCGACACACACAATACACTCTCTAACACACTCACACACACTATACACTCTCGAACACACACACTGTACACTCTCGAACACACTCACACACACTATACTCCCTTTAACATGCTCACACACACTATATACACTTACACACACGATACACTCTCGAACACACTCACACACAATACACTCTCTAACACACACACACACTTTACACTCTTGAATACGCTCACACACATTATACACTCTCGAACACACTCACACACACTTTACACTCTCGAATACGCTCACACACACTATGCACTCTTGAACACACACACACACTATACACTCTTGAACACACTCACACACAACACACTCTCGAACACAATCACACACACTTTACACTCTCGAACACGCTCACACACACACATCACACTCTCGAACACACTCACACACACTGTACACTCTCGAACACACTCACACACACGATACACTCTCGAACACACTCACACACACACTATACACTCTCAAATACGCTCACACACACTATACACTCTCGAACACACTCACACACACACAACACACTCTCGAACACACTCACACACACACAACACACTCTCGAACACACACACACACTATACACTCTCTAACACACTCACAAACACTATACACTCTCGAACACACTCACACACTATACACTCTCGAACACACTCACACACACACACAACACCCTCTAACATGCTCACACACTATACACTCTCGAATACGCTCACACACACTATACACTCTTGAACACACTCACACACAACGCACTCTCGAACACAATCACACACACTTTATACTCTCGAACACGCTCACACACACACATCACACTCTCGAACACACTCACACACACTGTACACTCTCGAACACACTCACACACACTATACACTCTCGAACACACTCACACACACACTATACACTCTCAAATACGCTCACACACACTATACACTCTCGAACACACTCACACGCACACAACACACTCTCGAACACACACACACACTGTACACTCGAACACACTCACACACACTATACACTCTTGAACACACTCACACACACACAACACACTCTCTAACACACTCACACACACTATACACTCTTGAACACACTCACACACATGATACACTCACTCTCACTCACACACACTATGCACTCACTCACTCACACACACTATACACCCTCTAAAATGCTCACTCACACAACACACTCTCGAACACACTCACACACACAAGACACTCTCGAACACACTCACACACACTATCCACTCTCGAACACACTCACACACACTATACACTCTCGAACACGCTCACTCACACGATACACTTACTCTCACTCACACACACTATACACTCACTCACACAAACACAATACACTCTCGAACACACTCACACACACTATACATTCACTCACACTCACACAAACACTATACATTCACTCACACTCACACAAACACAATACACTCTCGAACACACTCACACACACGATACACTCTCGAACAAGCTCACACACATTATACACTCTCGAACACACTCATACACTCTATACACTCTCGAACACACACACACACTACACACCCTCGGACATGCTCACACACACTATACACTCTCGAACACACTCACACACACACTATACACTCTCGAACACACTCACACACATTATACACTCTCGAACACACTCACACAAACACAACACCCTCCAACACGCTCACACACACACTATACACACTTACACACACTATACACTCTCTAACACACTCACACACACTATACACTCTCGAACACACTCACACACACTATACACCCTCTAACATGCTCACACACACATTATATACACTTACACACACGATACACTCTCGAACACACTCACAAACAATACACTCTCGAAAACACCGACACACACAATACACTCTCTAACACACTCACACACACTATACACTCTCGAACACACTCACACACACTATACACCCTCTAACATGCTCACACACACACTATATACACTTACACACACGATACACTCTCGAACACACTCACACACAATACACTCTCTAACACACACACACTTTACACTCTTGAATACGCTCACACACATTATACACTCTCGAACACACTCACACACACTTTACACTCTCGAATACGCTCACACACACTATGCACTCTTGAACACACTCACACTATACACTCTTGAACACACTCACACACAACGCACTCTCGAACACAATCACACACACTTTACACTCTCGAACACACTCACACACACTGTACACTCTCGAACACACTCACACACACAATACACTCTCGAACACACTCACACACACACTATACACACTTACACACACTATACACTCTCTAACACACTCACACACACTATACACTCTCGAACACACTCACACACTATACACTCTCGAACACACTCACACACACACACAACACCCTCTAACATGCTCACACACTATACACTCCCTAACACACTCACACACACTATACACTCTCAAACACACTCACACACACTATACACCCTCTAACATGCTCACACACACACTATATACACTTACACACACGATACACTCTCGAACACACTCACACACAATACACTCTCGAACACACCGACACACACAATACACTCTCTAACACACTCACACACAACGCACTCTCGAACACAATCACACACACTGTACACTCTCGAACACACTCACACACACAATACACTCTCGAACACACTCACACACACACTATACACACTTACACACACTATACACTCTCTAACACACTCACACACACTATACACTCTCGAACACACACACACTATACACTCTCGAACACACTCACACACACACACAACACCCTCTAACATGCTCACACACTATACACTCCCTAACACACTCACACACACTATACACTCTCAAACACACTCACACACACTATACACCCTCTAACATGCTCACACACACACTATATACACTTACACACACGATACACTCTCGAACACACTCACACATGATACACTCTCGAACACACCGACACACACAATACACTCTCTAACACACTCACACACACTATACACTCTCGAACACACACACTGTACACTCTCGAACACACTCACACACACTATACTCCCTTTAACATGCTCACACACACTATATACACTTACACACACGATACACTCTCGAACACACTCACACACAATACACTCTCTAACACACACACACACTTTACACTCTTGAATACGCTCACACACATTATACACTCTCGAACACACTCACACACACTTTACACTCTCGAATACGCTCACACACACTATGCACTCTTGAACACACACACACACTATACACTCTTGAACACACTCACACACAACACACTCTCGAACACAATCACACACACTTTACACTCTCGAACACGCTCACACACACACATCACACTCTCGAACACACTCACACACACTGTACACTCTCGAACACACTCACACACACTATACACTCTCGAACACACTCACACACACACTATACACTCTCAAATACACTCACACACACTATACACTCTCGAACACACTCACACACACACAACACACTCTCGAACACACTCACACACACACAACACACTCTCGAACACACACACACACTATACACTCTCTAACACACTCACAAACACTATACACTCTCGAACACACTCACACACTATACACTCTCGAACACACTCACACACACACACAACACCCTCTAACATGCTCACACACTATACACTCTCTAACACACTCACACACACTATACACTCTCAAACACACTCACACACACTATACACCCTCTAACATGCTCACACACACATTATATACACTTACACACACGATACACTCTCGAACACACTCACACACAATACACTCTCGAACACACCGACACACACAATACACTCTCTAACACACTCACACACACTATACACTCTCGAACACACACACTGTACACTCTCGAACACACTCACACACACTATACACCCTCTAACATGCTCACACACACACTATATACACATACACACACGATACACTCTCGAACACACTCACACACAATACACTCTCTAACACACACACACACACTTTACACTCTTGAATACTCTCACACACATTATACACTCTCGAACACACTCACACACACTTTACACTCTCGAATACGCTCACACACACTATGCGCTCTTGAACACACACACACACTATACAATCTTGAACACACTCACACACAACACACTCTCGAACACAATCACACACACTTTACACTCTCGAACACGCTCACACACACACATCACACTCTCGAACACACTCACACACACTGTACACTCTCGAACACACTCACACACACTATACACTCTCGAACACACTCACACAAACACAACACCCTCCAACACGCTCACACACACACTATACACACTTACACACACTATACACTCTCTAACACACTCACACACACTATACACTTTCAAACACGCTCACACACTATACACTCTTCAACACACTCACACACACTATACACTCTCAAACACACTCACACACACACAACACACTCTCTAACACACTCACACACACACAACACACTCTCGAACACACACACACACTGTATACTCTTGAACACACTCACACACACTATACACTCTCGAACACACTCACACACACACAACACACTCTCTAACACTCACACACACTATACACTCTTGAACACACTCACACACACACAACACACTCTCTAACACACTCACACACACACAACACACTCTCGAACACACACACACACTGTACACTCTCGAACACACTCACACACACTATACACTCTCGAACGCACACACACTATAAATTCTTGAACATGTTCACACACACTGTACACTCTCGAACACGCTCACACAAACTGTACACTCTCGAACACACTCACATGCACTATACACTCTTGAACACGCTCACACACACTGTACACTCTCGAACACACTCACATATGCACTCTTGCACACACATACACTCACACACACCGTACACTCTCGAACACACTCACACACACTATACACTCTCGAACACACTCACACACACACTATACACTCTCAAACACGCTCACACACACTAAACACTCTCAAACACGCTCACACACTATACACTCTCAAACACACTCACACACACTATACACTTTCAAACACGCTCACACACTATACACTCTTCAACACACTCACACACAACACACTCTCAAACACACACACACCCTCAAACACACACACACTTTACACTCTCGAATACGCTCACACACATTATACAGTCTCGAACACACACACACTTTACACTCTCGAATACGCTCACACACACTATACACTCTCGAACACACTCACACACACTATACACTCTCGAACACACTCACACACACACAACACACTCTCGAACACACACACACACTGTACACTCTCGAACACACTCACACACTATACACTCTCGAACACACTCACACACACACAACACACTCTCTAACACACTCACACACACTATACACTCTTGAACACACTCACACACATGATACACTCACTCTCACTCACACACACGATGCACTCACTCACTCACACACACTATACACCCTCTAAAACGCTCACTCACACAACACACTCTCTAACACACTCACACACACTATACACTCTCTAACACGCTCACACACGACACACTCTCGAACACACTCACACACACTATACACTCTCGAACACGCTCACTCACATGATACACTCACTCTCACTCACACACACTATACACTCACTCACACTCACACAAACACTATACATTCACTCACACTCACACAAACACAATACACTCTCGAACACACTCATACACACTATACACTCACTCACTCACAAACACTATACACACACACACACACTATACATTCTCACACACACTCACACACACTATACACTCTCGAACACACTCACACACACGATACACTCTCGAACACACACACACTATAAACTCTCAAACACGCTCACACATGAAACACTCTCAAACATGCTCACACACTCAACACACTCTTGAACACGCTCACACACACACTATACACTCTTGAACACACACACACAACACACTCTCGAACACACTCATACACACAACACACCCTCGAACACACACACACACACTTTACACTCTCGAATATGCTCACACACATTATACACTCTTGAACACGCTCACACACACTATACATTCACTCACACTCACACAAACACAATACACTCTCGAACACGCTCGCACACACTATACACCCTCGAACACACTAACACACACTATACACTCTCAAACACGCTCACACCCACTATACACTCTCGAACACACACACACTATACACTCTCAAACACGCTCACACACACTAAACACTCTCAAACACGCTCACACACACGATACACTCTCAAACATGCTCACACACTATACACTCTCGAACACACACACACTGTACACTCTCAAACACGCTCACACACACTAAACACTCTCAAACATGCTCACACACTCAACACACTCTTGAACACGCTCACACACACACTATACACTCTTGAACACACACAACACACTCTCGAACACGCTCACAGACACAACACACTCTCGAACACACTCACACACACTATACACTCTCGAACACGCTCACTCACACGATACACTCACTCTCACTCACACACACTATACACTCACTCACACTCACACAAACACAATACAATCTCGAACACACTCACACACACTATACATTCACTCACACTCACACAAGCACTATACATTCACTCACACTCACACAAACACAATACACTCTCGAACACACTCATTCACACTATACACTCACTCACTCACAAACACTATACACACACACACTATACATTCTCGAACACACTCACACACACTATACACTCTCGAACAAGCTCACACACATTATACACTCTTGAACACACTCACACACACTATACACTCTCGAACATGCTCAAACACACACAATACACTCTCGAACACACTCACACACACAACACACTCTCAAACACACTCACACACCCAATATACACTCTCGAACACACACACACACTACACACCCTCGGACATGCTCACACACACTATACACTCTCGAACATGCTCACACACACACTATACACTCTCGAACACACTCACACACACGATACACTCTCGAACACACTCACACACACACAACACCCTCTAACACGCTCACACACTATACACTCTCTAACACACTCACACACACTATACACTCTCAAACACACTCACACACACTATACACCCTCTAACACGCTCACACACACACTATACACACTTACACACACTATACACTCTCTAACACATTCACACACACGATACACTCTCTCACACACTCACACACACTATACACTCTCAAACACACACACACTATACACCCTCTAACACGCTCACACACACATTATACACTCTCCAACACACTTACACACACTATACACTCTCGAACACACACACACACACAAAACACTCTCTAACACACTCACACACACAATACACCCTCTAACACGCTCACACGCACTATACACTCTCGAACACACTCACACACACTATACACTCTCTGACACAATCACACGCACTATACACTCTCGAACACACTCACACACACTATACACTCTCGAACACACTCACACACACACACAACACCCTCTAACACGCTCACACACAACACCCTCTAACATGCTCACACACACACTATATGCACTTACACACACGATACACTCTCGAACACACTCACACACTATAAACTCTTGAATACACACACTGTACACTCTCTAACACACACACACACTACACACTCTCAAACACACTCACACACACTATACACCCTCTAACATGCTCACACACACACTATACACTCTCGACCACACTCACACACATTATACACTCTCGAACACACTCACACACACTATACACTCTCGAACACACATACACACTATACACTCTCAAACATGCTCACACACACTATACACTCTCGAAGACACACTCACACACACTATACACTCTCGAACACACATACACACTATACACTCTCAAACATGCTCACACACACTATACACTCTCGACCACACTCACACACATTATACACCCTCAAACACACTCACACACACTATACACTCTCGAACACACACACACACTATACACTCTCAAACACGCTCACACACACTAAACACTCTCAAACATGCTCACACACTCAACACACTCTTGAACACGCTCACACACACACTATACACTCTTGAACAGACACACACACAACACACTCTCGAACACACTCATACACACAACACACCCTCGAACACACACACACACACTTTACACTCTCGAATACGCTCACACACATTATACACTCTCGAACACGCTCACACACACTATACATTCACTCACACTCACACAAACACAATACACTCTCGAACACACTCACACACACTATACATTCACTCACACTCACACAAACACTATACATTCACTCACACTCACACAAACACAATACACTCTCGAACACGCTCGCACACACTATACACTCTCGAACACACTAACACACACTATACACTCTCTAACACACTCTCACACACACTATACACTCTCAAACACACTCACACACACTATACACTCTCAAACACACACACACTATACACTCTCAAACACGCTCACACACACTAAACACTCTCAAACACGCTCACACACACGATACACTCTCAAACACGCTCACACACTATACACTCTCGAACACACACACACTATACACTCTCAAACACGCTCACACACACTAAACACTCTCAAACACGCTCACACACACTAAACACTCTCAAACATGCTCACACACTCAACACACTCTTGAACACGCTCACACACACACTATACACTCTTGAACAGACTCACACGCACAACATACCCTCGAACACACACACACACACTTTACACTCTCGAATACGCTCACACACATTATACACTCTCGAACACGCTCACACACACTATACACTCACTCACACTCACACAAACACAATACACTCTCGAACACACTCACACACACTATACATTCACTCACACTCACACAAACACTATACATTCACTCACACTCACACAAACACAATACACTCTCGAACACAATCATTCACACTATACACTCACTCACTCACAAACACTATACACACACACACACACTATACATTCTCAAACACACTCACACACACTCTCCACTCTCAAACAAGCTCACACACATTATACACTCTTGAACACACTCACACACACTATACACTCTCGAACATGCTCAAACACACACAATACACTCTCGAACACACTCACACACACAACACACTCTCAAACACACTCACACACCCACTATACACTCTCGAACACACACACACACTACACACACACACCCTCTAACACACTCACGCACGATACACTCTCGAACACACTCACACACACACGATACACTCTCGAACACACACACACACACTATACACTCTCAAACATGCTCACACACACTATACACTCTCGAAGACACACTCACACACACTATACACTCTCAAACACACTCACACACACTATACACTCTCAAACACACACATTGTACACTCTCGAACACGCTCGCACACACTATACACTCTCTAACACACTCTCACACAGACTATACACTCTCAAACACACTCACACACACGATACAGTCTCGAACACACACACTGTACACTCTCGAACACACTAACACACACTATACACTCTCTAACACACTCTCACACACACTATACACTCTCAAACACGCTCACACACACTATACACTCTCGAACACACACACTGTACACTCTCGAACACGCTCGCACACACTATACACTCTTGAACACACTAACACACACTGTACACTCTATAACACAATCTCACACACACTATACACTCTCAAACACGCTCACACACACTATACACTCTCGAACACACACACACTATACACTCTCAAACACGCTCACACACACTAAACACTCTCAAACACGCTCACACACACTATACACTCTCAAACACGCTCACACACACTATACACTCTCGAACACACACACACTATACACTCTCAAACACGCTCACACACACTAAACACTCTCAAACATGCTCACACACTCAACACACTCTTGAACACACTCACACACACTATACACTCTTGAACACACTCACACACACAACACACTCTCGAACACACTCATACACACAACACACCCTCGAACACACACACACACACACTTTACACTCTCGAATACGCTCACACACATTATACACTCTCGAACACGCTCACACACACTATACATTCTCTCACACTCACACAAACACAATACACTCTCGAACACACTCATACACACTATACACTCACTCACTCACTCACAAACACTTACTCACACACACTGTACACTCTCGAACACGCTCACACAAACTGTACACTCTCGAACACACTCACACGCACTATACACTCTTGAACACGCTCACACACACTGTACACTCTCGAACACACTCACATATGCACTCTTGCACACACATACACTCACACACACTGTACACTCTTGAACACACTCACACACACTATACACTCTCGAACACACTCACACACACTATACACTCTCAAACATGCTCACACACACTAAACACTCTCAAACACGCTCACACACTATACACTCTCAAACACACTCACACACACTATACACTTTCAAACACGCTCACACACACAACACACTCTTGAACACGCTCACACACACTATACACTCTTCAACACACACACATAACACACTCTCGAACACACACACACCCTCAAACACACACACACACTTTACACTCTCGAATACGCTCACACACATTATACACTCTCGAACACACTCACACACACTTTACACTCTCAAATATGCTCACACACACTATGCACTCTTGAATACACTCACACACACAACACACTCTCGAACACACACACACTCTACACTCTCGAATACGCTCACACACATTATACACTCTCGAACACACACACACACTATACACTCTCGAACACACTCACACACACTATACACTCTCGAACACACTCACACACACACAACACACTCTCGAACACACACACACACACACAACACACTCTCTAACACGCTCACACACACAACACACTCTCGAACACACTCACACACACTATACACTCTCGAACACGCTCACTCACACGATACACTCACTCTCACTCACACACACTATACACTCACTCACACTCACAACACACTCTCGAACACACTCACACACACTATACATTCACTCACACAAACACTATACATTCACTGACACTCACCAAACACAATACACTCTCGAACACACTCATACACACTTTACACTCACTCACTCACAAACACTATACACACACACACACTATACATTCTCGAACACACTCACACACACTATACACTCTCGAACAAGCTCACACACATTATACACTCTTGAACACACTCACACACACTATACACTCTCGAACACACTCACACACGCAACACACTCTCAAACACACTCACACACACACTATACACTCTCGAACACACACACATTATGCACTCTCGAACACGCTCACGTACACACAATACACTCACTCACACTCACACACACTATACACTCTCAAACACACACACACTATACATTCTTGAACATGTTCACACACACTGTACACTCTCGAACACGCTCACACAAACTGTACACTCTCAAACACACTCACACGCACTATACACTCTTGAACACACTCACACACACTGTACACTCTCGAACACACTCACATATGCACTCTTGCACACACACATACACTCACAGACACAATACACTCTCAAACACGCTCATACATGTAATACACTCTCGAACACGCTCGTGTACACACAATGCACTCTTGCACGCACACACACTCACACACACAATACACTCTCGAATATGCTCACATACACACAATACACTCTTACACACACACACACACACACACTCACACACACAATGCACTCTCAAATATGCTCACATGCACAAAATAGACTCTTGCACACACACTTACACAATACGCACACGCACTCACACCTACACATAATACACATTCACATATGCACAATACACTCTCACACAGTCACACTCACACACAATGCACTCGCGCACACTCATACTCACACACACTCACACTCAGATATGCACAAATCACACACACAAACACACACTCTCATACACACACACACCCACAGTCTCACACAAACACGCACGCTCACTCTCACATACACGCACCTACTCACACTGTCTCACACACACAGATACACTCACACGGAAAAATAACACATACAGACATTCTCACACACTCCCACACACTCACACTGTCACACACACCCACACACACAATACACACTTTCACAGATCCACACACTCTAACACACTCTCTCCCACACATAGAATACACTCTCACACAACCACTCACAAAAAATATACTCACACACACACTCACCCACATACACACAATACACACACACAAACACACTCCACACAGTCACACACACATATACTCACAGCCTCACATCAACACACACTCGCACAGTCTCACACACACAAACACACTCAGACAGTCTCACACACACACAAATACAAAAACACACACTCACACTGTCACACACACACACACACACGATACACACTCTCACACATCCACACACTCACATACAAAGATAACCCCGGCTTCCCTTCTCCACTAAACCATTTTCTTAAACCCCTCTCCCTGCCCCCTCCACCATCACCTCCAACCAATCATGCGAGGAGCTTATGGACTACTTTGTCACTAAGATTGAGACCATCCGTTCAGCTGCCTCTGCCGCTCCCCCACCTTCCCCCAGCCCAACGAGCCAAACTTCCCCCACGGTTCCCCCCTGCCCTAGCCCTGAACTCTCATCTTCCTCTCTTTCTCTCCTCTCTCCCCTCGTGCCCTCTCTGAGCTCATCTTGACCATGAGACCCAATTCCCACCAAACTGCAGATCACCCAACTTCCCTTCCTGGCCCCCATGTTAGCTGATATTGTTAACGGTTCCCTCTCCTCAGGTACTGTCCCCCTCCTCATCAAATCTACCATCATCACCCCGCTCCTCAAAAAACCACCCTTTATCCCTCTGACCTTACAAACTACCACTCGATCTCAATCTCCCTTTCCTCTCCAAAGTCCTTGCATGTGCTGTCGTCTCCCAAATCCGTGTCCATCTTTCCCTCGAGTCCATGTTTGAATCTCTTCAATCACTTAAGGGAGCGGAGATGGGGGCTGCACAGGGGAAACGACCAGGATGAGAGAGAGTAATGTTTTTATGAGGACAGTGGGTGTGATAGAGCAGATGTTTGCTGCAGAAATGTCGTGTCGAATAGAGGGCCAAAGGTTAGACAATTAGGAATTTGAAAGTGCCAATGTAAGTGAATTGGGGGAGTTTTCTCCAGGGGCGGTGGGGAAGCGGATGTGAGTGGAGAGGGATACAGACCCTAATTAATCTCACCTCTCCACTTCCTTGAAGACAATAACTCTTTGACCAAGCTTTTAGTCACCCCTCCTAATATCTTCTCCTTTGTCTGATTTCGCTTCTGTTGAGTGTTGGGGGGTGTTCCTACATTAAAGATGTTACAGAAACACAAGTAGTTGTTGCATAGAATCCCAATGGACCAATCCCCTTCCAATTCAGTCCCACTGCATAGAATCCCAATGGACCAATCCTCTTCCATTCAGTCCCACTGCATAGAATCCCAATGGACCAATCCCCTTCCCATTAACAGCCATTGTATAGAATTCAAATTGACCAATCCTCTTCCCATTAATCCCAATGTATAGAATCCCAATGGACCAATCCACTTCCCATTCAGTCCCACTATATAGAATCCCAATGGACCAATCCCCTTCCCATTAACACCGATTGTATAGAAATCCAATGGACCAATCCCCTTCCCATTAACACTGACTGTATAGAATCCCAATGGACCAATCCCCTTCCCATTCAGTCACACTGTATAGAATCCCAATGAACCAATCCCCTTCCCACTCAGTCACACTCTATAGAATCCCAAAGGACCAATCCCCTTCCCGTTAAGTCCCACTGTATAAAATCCCAATGGAAAAATCCCATTCCTGTTCACTCCCACTGTATAGAATCCCATTGTTCCAATCCCCTTCCCATTAACACCGACTGTATAGAATCCCAATGGCCCAATCCTCTTCCCATTCTGTCACACTGTATGGAATCCCACTGGACCAATCCCCTTCCCATTAACACCGACTGTGTAGAATCCCAATGGACCAATCCCCTTCCCATTCAGTCACACTGTATAGAATCCCAATGTACCAATCCCCTTCCCATTAACACCCATTGTATAGAAATCCAATGGACCAATCCTCTTCCCTTTCAGTCCCACTTTATGGATTCCCAATAGACCAATCCTCTTTGCATTCAGTCCCAATGTAAAGAATCCCAATGGACCAATCCTCTTCCCATTAATCCAAATATATCGAATCCCAATGTACCAATCCTCTTCCCATTCAGTCCCACTGCATAGAATCCCAATGGACCAATCCCCTTGCCATTAACAGCCATTGTATAGAATCCCAATGGAGAAATCCTTTCCCATTCAGTCCCACTTTATGGAATCCCAATGGACCAATCCCCTTCCCATTCATTTCCACTGTAAAGAATCCCAATGGACCAATCCCCTTCCCCTTCGGTCTGACTATACAGAATCCCAATGCACCAATCCTGTTCCCATTCAGTCCCACTGCATAGAATCCAATTGGTCCAATCCCCTTCCCATTCAGTCCCACTATACAGAATCCCAATGGACCAATCCCCTTCCTGACGAAACGGATTCTTTTACCCTTCAGTCTGGTTCAGCAAACACTGAGTCGAATACACCTTCAGAGTTAAACAGAAGCTTTTATTCTGCGCAGGACTCAGTCTTATTGCCTCGACAGTGACTCCCACCAGAGTCTGTCGAGTTGAACAGAGCAAGTTACAGACAGAGGTTCACACATTTATACAGTTACAGCAGGGGTAGAGCATGATTAACAAAGGGTCAACATGAATCATTAGCAGGGCATGGGTAGGCCATGCTCGGTTACGTGATGGCAGGCCAATCACAGGTAGTGCACGTGCATGATCACGCCGCGGTTACAACAGGAGAGGGGATGCATCCTTATCTCCTAACTTGGAATGTTTTTCGGCCTTGCACGGCTTTGTACTGTTATTGATTCACCAGCTGCATAATACCCCCACATCAGACCCCTGATCTTATCAAGTCTCCTCCACTGTTGAGACAAAGCAGGCCTGACACATAAGGGGCTGAGTACACAAACATGTGGCCGAAAAGGAGCCCATTGTCCTACTCCTTGCTAGCAGGCTACTAATTAACTCATGCTTAATCGCACTGCTACTATTCTACTGGAAACTTACCACGTATGCATTCTCATTCCCCCCTTTTATCATTCCATGATAACCAATCCCTGCCCTCTCAGCAGTTCTGCCTGGGCAGAGTCTCATACTCGATCACATTCATTTTATTCAATCTATTAATTTCTTCATCCACATCATATTTTACTACATCCTCTGTCTCCTTCTTGTCACATACTTCGGTTTGTCTTACAACTAGCATCTTTGGGGAACCTATGTTCTCCAATGCAGTCTGCATTCTTCCTAACACAAATTTCAGAATGGCCAGTCCAATAAAAATACCCATAATTGCAATGACTAGGTACATTGCCACATTTATCATCCAGTCATACCATGATCCGAATCCCCACTCTCCCCAGCCATTAGCTTCACTCATCCGGTCGACCTGATCTTGTATTTGGTTGATAAACTTAGTAATGTTGTCGGTCTGATCCTGTATTCCCATTAAACAATGATCTTTTACTATCGCACAGACACCTCCTTGTCGCGCTAACAGGTAATCCAGTGCATATCGGTTTTGCATTGAAAACAAGCGAAGTTCTGACAACTCTTTAGTTACCACCCTGAGGGCCCCCATAGTCGCATTACCTAGAATCGTCAGCCCGCAAATGATATAATTGCGATTGTTAGCTGCCAAATAGGATCCCTGGTAGCCGAGAGAAAATAAGCCTGCAAATCCATAACCAATAGAGTTCCCATGACTTCCTAAAGAAGTGGGATCTTTCCATTTTGTACAGAACTCCTCAGAGACCGCACGAGCAACAATTCATTTTTGCGAGGTCCACTGACTGGGGCAGGGAACCGTGGTCGGGAGAAGAGTTCCGAGAGCCACACTCCGAGGAGCCGAGGCTGTAATCAAAAAGTTAGTAGCCTTGCCTTCAGTAAGAAAAAAGTAACCAGGTTGGGTGTAGATTATAGGAAGTATCTTCAGGGTGAAGTCTCTAAAATCAGGGGGAACCGGATAATTTAATGCACGTGATGTAACGGAGTGGATTGTCCATTCCGGCTGCAACCGAGACCAGAACGGAACAACCTGAAATTTTTGACCTCCCACTCTTAACCAATATGCGTCAGACGTTTGGCCGTTCGCGTATTTACCCTTCCCCAGTCCCTCTCCACACAGGACTTCTCCACCGACTGAGATAGGGATACATCTACTTTCTACACAGGTACAACGTCCTTCCGAACCTGTGGGAGAATCGTCACACTTCCTTCCTATGCACTGGGTGGTTAGGCAGGAGTGATTGCTTATCACCCATACTGTCCGACATCCATATCCTGAACCATTCCAACAATTCTCATAAGAATCCCCGCCACCACTGGGGTCAAGATTCATACAATTTGCCGATGGGGCAATTGTATATGGGAGGGTCATATTCGTAGGAGGGGGCGGAAGATGAGAGGGTAGAAGGAAGTTCGGGGGTCTGACAACCGGGGAGGACGTGAACATGCTTTCAACTGATGAGAGTGGAGGGTAACATACAACAGACTTATGGTCATTCAATGTCTCATGAGTTTGTACAAATAGATTACTAGTCAGGGTGGATTTATATAATGGCAGAGGATGTCTAGAGTCTACCTCCCTTTGGTTTAGGCGAGGTCCTTTTCTCTGCTCGAATAGGTTACCCGTCGGGGTTTCTTCAGGGACAGTGTGTCGGGTTCTCTTTTACGTTTCTGTGGCAGAGTACCTTCATAATCAAAAGGACTCATGGGGTTAACCCATTACACTTCCTCTCTTGGTTAAATCTTAAGTAACGATTGTGCCTTTCTGTATCCCTTGCTTGTGCACACAGTTCAGGGGACCTCCCTCCTTCACGTTTACAGACATAATCATATTTGCACTCAGTCCAATGACAATGAAAAAATTCTGAAGGACAAAATTAGTCTCCACTTGGAGAAGCAAGGATTAATCAGGGATAGTCAACATGGCTTTGTCAAGGGAAGATCATGTCTGACTAATTTAATTGAATTTTTTGAGAGGGTGACTTGGCGTGTGGATGAGGGTAACGCAGTGGATGTGGTATACATGGATTTCAGTAAGGCCTTCGATAAAGTCCCCCAAAGGAGACTGGTCAAGAAGGTACGAGCCCATGGAGTCCAGGGTGCCTTGGCACTTTGGATACAAAACTGGCTTAGTGGCAGAAGGCAGAGGGTGATGGTCGAAGGTTGTTTTTGTGACTGGAAGCCTGTGGCCAGTGGGGTACCATAGGGATCAGTGCTGGGTCCCTTGCTGTTTGTGGTCTACATTAACGACTTGGATATGAATGTAAAAGGTATGATCAGTAAGTTCGCTGATGATACAAAAATTGGTAGGGTGGTAAATAGCGAGGAGGATAGCCTCAGTCTGCAGGACGATATAGATGGGTTGGTCAGATGGGCGGAACAGTGGCAAATGGAATTTAACCCGGAAAAGTGCGAGGTGATGCACTTTGGAGGGACTAACAAGGCAAGGGAATACACAATGAATGGGAAGACCCTAGGCAAGACAGAGGGTCAGAGGGATCTTGGTGTGCAAGTTCACAGATCCCTGAAGGCGGCGGAACAGGTAGATAAGGTGGTGAAGAAGGCATATGGGATACTTGCCTTTATTAGCCGAGGCATAGAATATAAGAGCAAGGAGGTTATGATGGAGCTGTATAAAACACTGGTTAGGCCACAGCTGGAGTACTGTGTGCAGTTCTGGTCGCCGCACTACAGAAAGGATGTGATCGCTTTGGAGAGGGTGCAGAGGAGATTCACCAGGATGTTACCAGGGCTGGAGCGCTTCAGCTATGAAGAGAGACTGGGAAGATTGGGTTTGTTTTCCTTGGAGCAGAGGAGGCTGAGGGGGGACATGATTGAGGTGTACAAAATTATGAGGGGCATAGATAGGATGGATACTAAGGAGCTTTTTCCCTTCGTTGAGGGTTCTATAACAAGGGGGCATAGATTCAAGGTAAAAGGCGGGAGGTTTAGAGGGGATTTGAGAAAGAACTTTTTCACCCAGAGGGTGGTTGGAGTCTGGAACTCACTGCCTGAGAGGGTTGTGGAGGCAGGAACCCTCACAACATTCAAGAAGCATTTGGATGAGCACTTGAAATGCCATAGCATACAAGACTACGGACCAAATGCTGGAATTAGATTAGACTGGGCTTGATGGCCGGCGCGGACACGATGGGCCGAAGGGCCTCTATCCATGCTGTATAACTCTATGACTCTATGACTCTATGACAGGGTAAGCCACCATCTGATCGACCTCCCATCTCTAGTGTACGGTGGGGCTGCTGCAGGAGCCCGGTACAGTCGCCCGTCCAGGTGACGTTCCATCTTCCGAATCCGTCTGGGTTATCATCGTTGCACCGAAGTACGTCTCCTTGGCATAGGTGATATATTCGTTTAGGCCGGTCCCGTCGACATGTTCTCTTTTTGGTTACTCCCAGGGTCAGCAAGAGTCCAAGGCAGAAGATCCAAGGCAAGACTCTCATGGCTGGTCACGACACACCTGTATAGGGAAGATTTCTTGGAAGTAAAGAGAAGTTAGCATTTTAAGTTTGAGACGTGGGACCGATAGTTTTCAAGCACTCTTCCCCTCTACTTTCACAGCGGTAGGGGTGGTGAGTAAGACCTGATAGGGCCCCTCCCAACGAGGTTCCAGTCCTTTCCTTGTCCAATTCCTGATTAACACGTACGTTCTGGGCTCGATTTTAGATGGACTGGTTATAGGAGGAAGTTCGACATAGGCGGCTCGTACCCGAGAGTGGAGGCTTCTCAATGCCTTGGTTAACGACAAAATATAGTTAGTCATTTCTGTCGTCATGCGGTGAAAGTGGATGGTTTTTGGGACGTTTTGGTTCCACGGGGTCTTGAGGGGTCTCCCGTATATAATTTCAGCAGGACTTAACCGTGCTACCCCAGCCGGAGTCGTACGTATCTGAAATAAGGCTACAGGAAGAAGTTTGAGCCAAGTAGTACCAGTCTCTGCCTGCAGTTTAGCCAGTTTATTTTTCAAAGTCTGATTAGCACGCTCAACTAACCCAGCGGCCTGTGGTCTGTGAGCACAATGTAACTGTTGTTTGATGCCCATTTGGGTGCAGAATTCCTTGTTCACCTGACCCACAAAGTGAGGGCCATTATCTGAACTCAATTGATTTGGGATTCCGTATCTAGGAATGATCTCCTTCATCAGAACTTTTACAACCGTAGAGGCTTTGTTATCCGTTGTCAGATAGGCCTCTATCCATTTACTAGATACATCGACAATAACTAGAACATATTCATACCACTGACATCTTTCCAACTCAATGTAGTCCATTTGGAGGGTCTCAAAGGGACCTTCAGGCAAAGGGGTCTTTCCCCAGTCGCAAGGCACTCCCTTTCCAGGGTTGTGTTGTTGACAAATGAGGCAACGACTGCTGATGCCCTGAGCTAGGGCTTGCAACCTAGGATGCCACCATGTGGCCAGCAGTGTGTCACTAGCAGCCTTTGCACTACAATGAGTTGCAAAGTGTACACATTCAATAACCCATAATGCTAATTCATCTGACATACAAGTCTGCCCCGCAGGGGTGACCCACAATTAGATACACAGTCATAAGTACAACCAAGTTGTTTCCACAATTGTTTATCACAGTCAGGAGCATCCTCCTGTAATTTAATGACGTCTTGAATGGTTGGCATTGGCTTTTCAGAGGGAGACTTGCTCTGACCTGAGCTTTTAGTCTGACTCATCATTCTATTGCATATTGTTGGCTAATGCAGCATGGTCTGCAAAATTCAAGTGAACCAAAAACCTTGTGTGCTCAGCAGGGGTTTAAAATTTGCTGTACTAAAGTCCATGAGTCCCTTGATTCCGCATTATAAACAGAAATAGTGGTCCGAAGGAACTTTACAAATGAGGTAGGTGATTTTTTCCTATCCGGCACCCCGGTTAGAATGGCCATGATTTCGTTGGGTTTCCATGGACAGTACACATCTATCATTCGGGGGTTGCCGGGTACTCCGGCATGAGGTGGGTCATAGGCGGGGTTAGGCATCTGTCCTACTGGCAACTGACGGGATGTTGGTTTATACCTGGCCAGTGTCTCAATGCCAGGTTCTGAGTCTAGTGACAACAAGTCTTCTCCTAACTCTCCAATTTCTGATTGCTCTGCTTTCTTAAACTAACTGGGCTGGCTAGGGGTTAGAGGGTGGAGCCAATGATTCCTTAGTTTTACTTCTGGTACGAGAGGAGACCGGGAAGACAATTTGAGGTCTCGTCGCAGGGGTTTGGGCGGTCGGTCCCGTAGTCGCCGAGGGATAGATATTAACGTATGCGGGAGGGGCAGTAGGACCCTGAGGAACAGGAACCACGTGGGACCTACAATTCCATTTATCCAAATCATCATCGTCTCCCTCAGTCAAGGCAAAGCCAACCATTGGATTACATAATCCACTTTTATCAATTTCTCTGGGCTCGCCCAAGGTCCTTTCAGACTCCTGTTCAGAGCGTTTCTCATGAGCACATTCTCCTTTAGTACTTCTACGGACTTGACTACCCCTCCTTCAGTGAGTCCTATCCCTAACTGCGACACGTTGTCCCGCCAATTCGCTAATAACAAAGCCTCTTTTAGTTCTTGACAGTACTGTCCATAAAGCAATTAGTTCTTTGGCTGTGGTACCTCTGTTATTAATTAATTCTTGAGCCTTTTTGGCGGCATCTAAGTTTTAGTTCCTCCCAATGGCCATTGATCATTCCCCAGTTTTTTCCTAATAACTTCACGCAGCGTTCTCAGCATACGTCCACATGATTTTTCACATAAATTCTTTTTTTTAACAAAATTCATACCGGGAAATAACATCTCCCATTGTACATTTTAGTTTATAGTTAGTCTAGTATTTCCAGATTGTTGTAATCAACTTCTGTTTTAGGTACTGATCAACTTTCACACGGCTTCGTAAGTTTTATAATTTGCTGTCCAATTCACTTTTTCCACATACTTTTAGTGGGTGTGATTATAATCAACTCTCCGAGCTGTTCCAGCTTTCCGACTTTTCCAATCACGGTGATACCAGATAGCTTTTTCAATCTGTCCCGTTAATTTTTTAAACCTCTTTTTTTTAACCCACAGCCAATCACAAGATAAAAATTAAAAATGCCAATTTTTAGAAGATCCCATGTCTGGAATTTAACATGCTCACATTTTATAAGAACCAGAATTTAATAGGTCACTTAACCTCAATAATTCCAATTTTAATTCAGCAATATCAGAATTAAACACAAGACAAAACAGATACATTACACAAAAGAAGAAAACACGTAAGACACAGTAAGAAGGGGGCGTGGCCCACAACACCGACAGAAAATACTCACAATCAGGACAGGCTTTTTAAAGAGACAGTACACCGAAACAAAATACCCTTTCTTTTTTTTTATTCGTTCACGGGATGTGGGCGTCGCTGGCAAGGCCGGCATTTATTGCCCATCCCTAATTGCCCTCGAGAAGGTGGTGGTGAGCCGCCTTCTTGAACCGCTGCAGTCCGTGTGGTGACGGTTCTCCCACAGTGCTGTTAGGAAGGGAGTTCCAGGATTTTGACCCAGCGACGATGAAGGAACGGCGATATATTTCCAAGTCGGGATGGTGTGTGACTTGGAGGGGAACGTGCAGGTGGTGTTGTTCCCATGCGCCTGCTGCCCTTTTCTCTGTCTTTTAAACAAATTTTAGTCACTTAATTCTATTCATATTAAATGTACCGTCTTCGGGAAAGGGATATTTCTTAGTTTTGGTCCATTTCTATCAACTCGTCAGTTGTTTCTTTCCCAAAGTTTCTGTACATGTTAGCAGCAGGTGTTCCCTTTGGAGGGATTTTGCTAGCATTGGTGCTCATGGCTTATTTCCCGTTTTCCTTTACTCTTAATCAACACAACCTACAGAATTTGATGCTGGTCCTGACTTCTTGTGCTTCACGATCCTAAGTGCCCTTGTGCCTCTACGCCCACTTCAGGGTCCAGACCTTCGCGTGGGGGAACTCCCCTCTTAACAACGGGTCTAAGGCTGTGCGTTTGAGACAGGCACTTCCTTCCCTGGTCGATCAGCACAAGCAATCAGTGCCTGTTTATACCCAATTCGTTATTATCTGGCGCCCGAACAGGGACTCGAACCCTGACTTCTCTGCAGGGACTCGAACCCTGACTCTCCGCAGGGACTCGAACCCTGACTCTCCGCAGGGACTCGAACCCTGACTTCTCTGCAGGGACTCGAACCCTGACTCTCCGCAGGGACTCGAACCCTGACTCTCCGCAGGGACTCGAACCCTGACTCTCCGCAGGGACTCGAACCCTGGCTCTCCGCAGGGACTCGAACCCTGGCTCTCCGCAGGGACTCGAACCCTGGCTCTCCGCAGGGACTCGAACCCTGACTCTCCGCAGGGACTCGAACCCTGACTCTCCGCAGGGACTCGAACCCTGACTCTCCGCAGGGACTCGAACCCTGACTCTCCGCAGGGACTCGAACCCTGGCTCTCCGCAGGGACTCGAACCCTGACTCTCCGCAGGGACTCGAACCCTGGCTCTCCGCAGGGACTCGAACTCTGACTCTCCGCAGGGACTCGAACCCTGACTCTCCGCAGGGACTCGAACCCTGACTCCCAGTGATATTTGATCACTGACCTGTTTCTGTTTCTTCCGGTATTCGCCAGACTGACTTGGATCTCGTAAGGACGCCACACGAGTGTTAGCGATTGGACGATTCGTCGTCAGACTTAACAGATTTAGGAAAGCCGAAGTAGTAAAAGAAAGTTTTACTCACATCGGGGCGCCCTCTCCTTCCTCCGTGTCCGAGACAATCCGCCTCTTAATCCGCGAACACACGGTGACCGACCGTTGAGATCCCATTTCTGACACCAAATGACAAAACGGATTCTTTTACCCTTCAGTCTGGTTCAGCAAACACTGAGTCGAATACACCTTCAGAGTTAAACAGAAGCTTTTATTCTGCGCAGGACTTAGTCTTATTGCCTCGACAGTGACTCCCACCAGAGTCTGTCGAGTTGAACAGAGCAAGTTACAGACAGAGGTTCACACATTTATACAGTTACAGCAGGGGTAGAGCATGATTAACAAAGGGTCAACATGAATCATTAGCGGGGCATGGGTAGGCCATGCTCGGTTACGTGATGGCAGGCCAATCACAGGTAGTGCACGTGCATGATCACGCCGCGGTTACAACAGGAGAGGGGATGCATCCTTATCTCCTAACTTGGAATGTTTTTCGGCCTTGCACGGCTTTGTACTGTTATTGATTCACCAGCTGCATAATACCCCCACATCAGACCCCTGATCTTATCAAGTCTCCTCCACTGTTGAGACAAAGCAGGCCTGACACATAACGGGCTGAGTACACAAACATGTGGCCGAAAAGGAGCCCATTGTCCTACTCCTTGCTAACAGGCTACTAATTAACTCATGCTTAATCGCACTGCTACTTGCCACGTAGGTATTCTACTATTCTACTGGAAACTTACCACGTCGGCATTCTCATTCCAATTCAGTCCCACTGTATTGAATCCCAACGGACCAATCCTCTTCCCAATCAGACCCACGAAACAGAATCCCAATGGACCAATCCCCTTCCCATTCAGTCCCACTTTATGGATTCCCAATAGACCAAATCTCTTCGCATTCAGTCCCACTGTATAGAATCCCAATGGACCAATCCCCTTCCCATTAACACCCATTGCGTAGAAATTCAATCGACCAATCCCCTTCCCATTAACACCCATTGAATAGAAATCCAATGGACCAATCCCCGTCCCGTTCAGTGCAACTGTATAAAATTCCAATGGTCCAATCCACTTCCCATTAACACCCATTGTAAAGAATCCCAATGGACCAATCCCCTTCCCATTCAGTCCCACTTTATGGATTCCCAATGGACCAATTCTCTTTGCATTCAGTCCCAATGTATAGAATCCCAATGGACCAATCCACTTCCCATTCAGTCCCACGGTATAGAATCCCAATGGACCAATCCCCTTCCCATTCAGTCCCACTTTATGGATTCCCAATAGACCAATTCTCTTTGCATTCAGTCCCAATGTACAGAATCCCAATGGACCAATCCCCTTCCCATTCAGTCCCACTGTATAGAATCCAAATGGAACAATCCTCTTTCCATTAATCCCAATATATAGAATCCCAAAGGACCAATCTCCTTCCCATTCAGTATCACTGTATAGAATCCGAATGGACCAATGCCCTTCCCATTCAGTCCCACTGTAAGGAATCCCAATGGACCAATCCCCTTTCCCTTCGGTCCGACTATACAGAATCCCAATGGACCAATCCTGTTCCCATTAACACCCATTGTATAAAAATCCAATGCACGAATCCTCTTCCCGTTCAGTCCAACTGTATAAAATTCCAATGGTCCAATCCCCTTCCCATTCAGTCCCAATGTATAGAATCCCAATTGACCAATCCCCTTCCCATTCAGTCCCACTGTATTGAATCCCAATGGACCAATCCCCTTCCCATTAACACCCATTGTATAAAAATCCAATGCACCAATCCTCTTCCCGTTCAGTCAAACTGTATAAAATTCCAATGGTCCAATCCCCTTCCCATTCAGTCCCAATGTATAGAATCCCAATTGACCAATCCCCTTCCCATTCAGTCCCACTGGAGAGAATCCCAATGGACCAATCCTCTTCCCATTAATCCAAATATATAGAATCCCAATATACGAATCCTCCTTCCATTAATCCCAATATATAGAATCCCAATGGACCAATCCCCTTCCCATTCAGTCCCGCTGTATAGAATCCGAATGGACCAATTCCCTTCCCATCCAGTCTGACTGTAGAGAATCGCAATGGACCAATGCCCTTCCCATTAAGTCCCACTGTAAGGAATCCCAATGGACCTATCCTCTTCCCATTAATCCCAATGTATAGAATCCCAATGGAGAAATCCTTTGCCATTTAGTCCCACTTTATGGAATCCCAATGGACCAATCCCCTTCCCATTCATTCCCACTGTAAAGAATCCCAATGGACCAATCCCCATCCCATTCAGTCCCACTGTATTGAATCCCAATGGACCATTCCTCTTCCCATTCAGACCCATGATACAGAATCCCAATGGAACAATCCCCTTCCCATTCAGTCCCACTGTAAGGAATCCCAATGGACCAATCCCCTTCCTATTAATCCCAATGTATCGAATCCCAATGGACCAATCCCCTTCCCATTCAGTCCCACTTTATGGAATCCCAATGGACCAATCCCCTTCCCATTCATTCCCACTGTAAAGAATCCCAATGGACCAATCCCCTTCCCCTTCGGTCCGACTATACAGAATCCCAATGGACCAATCCTGTTCACATTCAGTCCCACTGTATAGAATCCCAATGGACCAATCCCCTTCCCATTCAGTCCCACTGTAAGGAATCCCAATGGACCTATCCTCTTCCTATTAATCCCAATATATAGAATCCCAATGGACCAATCCCCTTCCCCTTCGGTCCGACTATACAGAATCCCAATGGACCAATCCCCTTCCCATTCAGTCCCACTTTATGGAATCCCAATGGACCAATCCCCTTCCCATTCATTCCCACTGTAAAGAATCCCAATGGACCAATCCCCTTCCCCTTCGGTCTGACTATACAGAATCCCAAAAGACCAAATCTCTTCGCATTCAGTCCCAATGTATAGAATCCCAATGGACCAATCCACTTCCCATTCAGTCCGACTGTATAGAATCCCAATGGACCAATCCCCTTCCCATTCAGTCCCACTTTATGGATTCCCAATAGACCAATTCTCTTCGCATTCAGTCCCAATGTATAGAATCCCAATGGACCAATCCCCTTCCCATTCAGTCCCACTGTATAGAATCCAAATGGAACAATCCTCTTTCCATTAATCCCAATATATAGAATCCCAAAGGACCAATCTCCTTCCCATTCAGTATCACTGTATAGAATCCGAATGGACCAATGCCCTTCCCATTCAGTCCCACTGTAAGGAATCCCAATGGACCAATCCCCTTTCCCTTCGGTCCGACTATACAGAATCCCAATGGACCAATCCTGTTCCCATTAACACCCATTGTATAAAAATCCAATGCACGAATCCTCTTCCCGTTCAGTCCAACTGTATAAAATTCCAATGGTCCAATCCCCTTCCCATTCAGTCCCAATGTATAGAATCCCAATTGACCAATCCCCTTCCCATTCAGTCCCACTGTATTGAATCCCAATGGACCAATCCCCTTCCCATTAACACCCATTGTATAAAAATCCAATGCACCAATCCTCTTCCCGTTCAGTCAAACTGTATAAAATTCCAATGGTCCAATCCCCTTCCCATTCAGTCCCAATGTATAGAATCCCAATTGACCAATCCCCTTCCCATTCAGTCCCACTGGAGAGAATCCCAATGGACCAATCCTCTTCCCATTAATCCAAATATATAGAATCCCAATATACGAATCCTCCTTCCATTAATCCCAATATATAGAATCCCAATGGACCAATCCCCTTCCCATTCAGTCCCGCTGTATAGAATCCGAATGGACCAATTCCCTTCCCATCCAGTCTGACTGTAGAGAATCGCAATGGACCAATGCCCTTCCCATTAAGTCCCACTGTAAGGAATCCCAATGGACCTATCCTCTTCCCATTAATCCCAATGTATAGAATCCCAATGGAGAAATCCTTTGCCATTTAGTCCCACTTTATGGAATCCCAATGGACCAATCCCCTTCCCATTCATTCCCACTGTAAAGAATCCCAATGGACCAATCCCCATCCCATTCAGTCCCACTGTATTGAATCCCAATGGACCATTCCTCTTCCCATTCAGACCCATGATACAGAATCCCAATGGAACAATCCCCTTCCCATTCAGTCCCACTGTAAGGAATCCCAATGGACCAATCCCCTTCCTATTAATCCCAATGTATCGAATCCCAATGGACCAATCCCCTTCCCATTCAGTCCCACTTTATGGAATCCCAATGGACCAATCCCCTTCCCATTCATTCCCACTGTAAAGAATCCCAATGGACCAATCCCCTTCCCCTTCGGTCCGACTATACAGAATCCCAATGGACCAATCCTGTTCACATTCAGTCCCACTGTATAGAATCCCAATGGACCAATCCCCTTCCCATTCAGTCCCACTGTAAGGAATCCCAATGGACCAATCCCCTTCCTATTAATCCCAATGTATCGAATCCCAATGGACCAATCCCCTTCCCATTCAGTCCCACTTTATGGAATCCCAATGGACCAATCCCCTTCCCATTCATTCCCACTGTAAAGAATCCCAATGGACCAATCCCCTTCCCCTTCGGTCCGACTATACAGAATCCCAATGGACCAATCCTGTTCCCATTCATTCCCACTGTAAAGAATCCCAATGGACCAATCCCCATCCCATTCAGTCCCACTGTATTGAATCCCAATGGACCATTCCTCTTCCCATTCAGACCCATGATACAGAATCCCAATGGAACAATCCCCTTCCCATTCAGTCCCACTGTAAGGAATCCCAATGGACCAATCCCCTTCCTATTAATCCCAATGTATCGAATCCCAATGGACCAATCCCCTTCCCATTCAGTCCCACTTTATGGAATCCCAATGGACCAATCCCCTTCCCATTCATTCCCACTGTAAAGAATCCCAATGGACCAATCCCCTTCCCCTTCGGTCCGACTATACAGAATCCCAATGGACCAATCCTGTTCACATTCAGTCCCACTGTATAGAATCCCAATGGACCAATCCCCTTCCCATTCAGTCCCACTGTAAGGAATCCCAATGGACCTATCCTCTTCCTATTAATCCCAATATATAGAATCCCAATGGACCAATCCCCTTCCCCTTCGGTCCGACTATACAGAATCCCAATGGACCAATCCCCTTCCCATTCAGTCCCACTTTATGGAATCCCAATGGACCAATCCCCTTCCCATTCATTCCCACTGTAAAGAATCCCAATGGACCAATCCCCTTCCCCTTCGGTCTGACTATACAGAATCCCAAAAGACCAAATCTCTTCGCATTCAGTCCCAATGTATAGAATCCCAATGGACCAATCCACTTCCCATTCAGTCCGACTGTATAGAATCCCAATGGACCAATCCCCTTCCCATTCAGTCCCACTTTATGGATTCCCAATAGACCAATTCTCTTCGCATTCAGTCCCAATGTATAGAATCCCAATGGACCAATCCCCTTCCCATTCAGTCCCACTGTATAGAATCCAAATGGAACAATCCTCTTTCCATTAATCCCAATATATAGAATCCCAAAGGACCAATCTCCTTCCCATTCAGTATCACTGTATAGAATCCGAATGGACCAATGCCCTTCCCATTCAGTCCCACTGTAAGGAATCCCAATGGACCAATCCCCTTTCCCTTCGGTCCGACTATACAGAATCCCAATGGACCAATCCTGTTCCCATTAACACCCATTGTATAAAAATCCAATGCACGAATCCTCTTCCCGTTCAGTCCAACTGTATAAAATTCCAATGGTCCAATCCCCTTCCCATTCAGTCCCAATGTATAGAATCCCAATTGACCAATCCCCTTCCCATTCAGTCCCACTGTATTGAATCCCAATGGACCAATCCCCTTCCCATTAACACCCATTGTATAAAAATCCAATGCACCAATCCTCTTCCCGTTCAGTCAAACTGTATAAAATTCCAATGGTCCAATCCCCTTCCCATTCAGTCCCAATGTATAGAATCCCAATTGACCAATCCCCTTCCCATTCAGTCCCACTGGAGAGAATCCCAATGGACCAATCCTCTTCCCATTAATCCAAATATATAGAATCCCAATATACGAATCCTCCTTCCATTAATCCCAATATATAGAATCCCAATGGACCAATCCCCTTCCCATTCAGTCCCGCTGTATAGAATCCGAATGGACCAATTCCCTTCCCATCCAGTCTGACTGTAGAGAATCGCAATGGACCAATGCCCTTCCCATTAAGTCCCACTGTAAGGAATCCCAATGGACCTATCCTCTTCCCATTAATCCCAATGTATAGAATCCCAATGGAGAAATCCTTTGCCATTTAGTCCCACTTTATGGAATCCCAATGGACCAATCCCCTTCCCATTCATTCCCACTGTAAAGAATCCCAATGGACCAATCCCCATCCCATTCAGTCCCACTGTATTGAATCCCAATGGACCAATCCCCTTCCCATTAACACCCATTGTATAAAAATCCAATGCACCAATCCTCTTCCCGTTCAGTCAAACTGTTTAAAATTCCAATGGTCCAATCCCCTTCCCATTCAGTCCCAATGTATAGAATCCCAATTGACCAATCCCCTTCCCATTCAGTCCCACTGGAGAGAATCCCAATGGACCAATCCTCTTCCCATTAATCCAAATATATAGAATCCCAATATACGAATCCTCCTTCCATTAATCCCAATATATAGAATCCCAATGGACCAATCCCCTTCCCATTCAGTCCCGCTGTATAGAATCCGAATGGACCAATTCCCTTCCCATCCAGTCTGACTGTAGAGAATCGCAATGGACCAATGCCCTTCCCATTAAGTCCCACTGTAAGGAATCCCAATGGACCTATCCTCTTCCCATTAATCCCAATGTATAGAATCCCAATGGAGAAATCCTTTGCCATTTAGTCCCACTTTATGGAATCCCAATGGACCAATCCCCTTCCCATTCATTCCCACTGTAAAGAATCCCAATGGACCAATCCCCATCCCATTCAGTCCCACTGTATTGAATCCCAATGGACCATTCCTCTTCCCATTCAGACCCATGATACAGAATCCCAATGGAACAATCCCCTTCCCATTCAGTCCCACTGTAAGGAATCCCAATGGACCAATCCCCTTCCTATTAATCCCAATGTATCGAATCCCAATCGACCAATCCCCTTCCCATTCAGTCCCACTTTATGGAATCCCAATGGACCAATCCCCTTCCCATTCATTCCCACTGTAAAGAATCCCAATGGACCAATCCCCTTCCCCTTCGGTCCGACTATACAGAATCCCAATGGACCAATCCCCTTCCCATTCAGTCCCACTGTAAGGAATCCCAATGGACCTATCCTCTTCCTATTAATCCCAATATATAGAATCCCAATGGACCAATCCCCTTCCCCTTCGGTCCGACTATACAGAATCCCAATGGACCAATCCCCTTCCCATTCAGTCCCACTTTATGGAATCCCAATGGACCAATCCCCTTCCCATTCATTCCCACTGTAAAGAATCCCAATGGACCAATCCCCTTCCCCTTCGGTCCGACTATACAGAATCCCAAAAGACCAAATCTCTTCGCATTCAGTCCCAATGTATAGAATCCCAATGGACCAATCCACTTCCCATTCAGTCCGACTGTATAGAATCCCAATGGACCAATCCCCTTCCCATTCAGTCCCACTTTATGGATTCCCAATAGACCAATTCTCTTCGCATTCAGTCCCAATGTATAGAATCCCAATGGACCAATCCCCTTCCCATTCAGTCCCACTGTATAGAATCCAAATGGAACAATCCTCTTTCCATTAATCCCAATATATAGAATCCCAAAGGACCAATCTCCTTCCCATTCAGTATCACTGTATAGAATCCGAATGGACCAATGCCCTTCCCATTCAGTCCCACTGTAAGGAATCCCAATGGACCAATCCCCTTTCCCTTCGGTCCGACTATACAGAATCCCAATGGACCAATCCTGTTCCCATTAACACCCATTGTATAAAAATCCAATGCACGAATCCTCTTCCCGTTCAGTCCAACTGTATAAAATTCCAATGGTCCAATCCCCTTCCCATTCAGTCCCAATGTATAGAATCCCAATTGACCAATCCCCTTCCCATTCAGTCCCACTGTATTGAATCCCAATGGACCAATCCCCTTCCCATTAACACCCATTGTATAAAAATCCAATGCACCAATCCTCTTCCCGTTCAGTCAAACTGTATAAAATTCCAATGGTCCAATC
Organism: Heptranchias perlo; assembly: GCF_035084215.1. NCBI lineage: Eukaryota > Metazoa > Chordata > Chondrichthyes > Hexanchiformes > Hexanchidae > Heptranchias > Heptranchias perlo. The sequence continues at coordinate 19,629,524 of NC_090361.1, forward strand.
CCCTTCCCATTCAGTCCCAATGTATAGAATCCCAATTGACCAATCCCCTTCCCATTCAGTCCCACTGGAGAGAATCCCAATGGACCAATCCTCTTCCCATTAATCCAAATATATAGAATCCCAATATACGAATCCTCCTTCCATTAATCCCAATATATAGAATCCCAATGGACCAATCCCCTTCCCATTCAGTCCCGCTGTATAGAATCCGAATGGACCAATTCCCTTCCCATCCAGTCTGACTGTAGAGAATCGCAATGGACCAATGCCCTTCCCATTAAGTCCCACTGTAAGGAATCCCAATGGACCTATCCTCTTCCCATTAATCCCAATGTATAGAATCCCAATGGAGAAATCCTTTGCCATTTAGTCCCACTTTATGGAATCCCAATGGACCAATCCCCTTCCCATTCATTCCCACTGTAAAGAATCCCAATGGACCAATCCCCATCCCATTCAGTCCCACTGTATTGAATCCCAATGGACCATTCCTCTTCCCATTCAGACCCATGATACAGAATCCCAATGGAACAATCCCCTTCCCATTCAGTCCCACTGTAAGGAATCCCAATGGACCAATCCCCTTCCTATTAATCCCATTGTATCGAATCCCAATGGACCAATCCCCTTCCCATTCAGTCCCACTTTATGGAATCCCAATGGACCAATCCCCTTCCCATTCATTCCCACTGTAAAGAATCCCAATGGACCAATCCCCTTCCCCTTCGGTCCGACTATACAGAATCCCAATGGACCAATCCTGTTCACATTCAGTCCCACTGTATAGAATTCCAATGGACCAATCCCCTTCCCATTCAGTCCCACTGTAAGGAATCCCAATGGACCTATCCTCTTCCTATTAATCCCAATATATAGAATCCCAATGGACCAATCCCCTTACCCTTCGGTCCGACTATACAGAATCCCAATGGACCAATCCCCTTCCCATTCAGTCCCACTTTATGGAATCCCAATGGACCAATCCCCTTCCCATTCATTCCCACTGTAAAGAATCCCAATGGACCAATCCCCTTCCCCTTCGGTCCGACTATACAGAATCCCAATAGACCAAATCTCTTCGCATTCAGTCCCAATGTATAGAATCCCAATGGACCAATCCACTTCCCATTCAGTCCGACTGTATAGAATCCCAATGGACCAATCCCCTTCCCATTCAGTCCCACTTTATGGATTCCCAATAGACCAATTCTCTTCGCATTCAGTCCCAATGTATAGAATCCCAATGGACCAATCCCCTTCCCATTCAGTCCCACTGTAAGGAATCCCAATGGACCTATCCTCTTCCTATTAATCCCAATATATAGAATCCCAATGGACCAACCCCTTCCCCTTCGGTCCGACTATACAGAATCCCAATGGACCAATCCTGTTCCCATTCAGTCCCACTGTATAGAATCCAATTGGTCCAATCCTCTTTCCATTCAGTCCCACTATACAGAATCCCAACGGACCAATCCCCTTCCCATTCAGTCCCAATGGAGAGAATCCCAATTGACCAATCCCCTTCCCATTCAGTCCCACTGGAGAGAATCCCAATGGACCAATCCTCTTCCCATTAATCCAAATATATGGAATCCCAATATACGAATCCTCCTTCCATTAATCCCAATATATAGAATCCCAATGGACCAATCCCCTTCCCATTCAGTCCCACTGTATAGAATCCGAATGGACCAATTCCCTTCCCATCCAGTCTGACTGTAGAGAATCGCAATGGACCAATGCCCTTCCCATTAAGTCCCACTGTAAGGAATCCCAATGGACCTATCCTCTTCCCATTAATCCCAATGTATAGAATCCCAATGGAGAAATCCTTTGCCATTTAGTCCCACTTTATGGAATCCCAATGGACCAATCCCCTTCCCATTCATTCCCACTGTAAAGAATCCCAATGGACCAATCCCCATCCCATTCAGTCCCACTGTATTGAATCCCAATGGACCATTCCTCTTCCCATTCAGACCCATGATACAGAATCCCAATGGAACAATCCCCTTCCCATTCAGTCCCACTGTAAGGAATCCCAATGGACCAATCCCCTTCCTATTAATCCCAATGTATCGAATCCCAATGGACCAATCCCCTTCCCATTCAGTCCCACTTTATGGAATCCCAATGGACCAATCCCCTTCCCATTCATTCCCACTGTAAAGAATCCCAATGGACCAATCCCCTTCCCCTTCGGTCCGACTATACAGAATCCCAATGGACCAATCCTGTTCACATTCAGTCCCACTGTATAGAATCCAATTGGTCCAATCCTCTTTCCATTCAGTCCCACTATACAGAATCCCAATGGACCAATCCCCTTCTCATTCAGTCCCACTATACAGAAACCCAATGGACCAATCCCCTTCCCAGTCAGTCCCACTGTATTGAATCCCAATGGACCAATCCTCTTCCCATTCAGACCCACTATATAGAATCCCAATGGACCAATCTCCTTCCCATTCAGTCCCACTTTATGGATTCCCAATAGACCAAATCTCTTCGCATTCAGTCCCAATGTATAGAATCCCAATGGACCAATCCACTTCCCATTCAGTCCGACTGTATAGAATCCCAATGGACCAATCCCCTTCCCATTCAGTCCCACTTTATGGATTCCCAATAGACCAATTCTCTTCGCATTCAGTCCCAATGTATAGAATCCCAATGGACCAATCCCCTTCCCATTCAGTCCCACTGTAAGGAATCCCAATGGACCTATCCTCTTCCTATTAATCCCAATATATAGAATCCCAATGGACCAATCCCCTTCCCCTTCGGTCCGACTATACAGAATCCCAATGGACCAATCCTGTTCCCATTCAGTCCCACTGTATAGAATCCAATTGGTCCAATCCTCTTTCCATTCAGTCCCACTATACAGAATCCCAACGGACCAATCCCCTTCCCATTCAGTCCCAATGGAGAGAATCCCAATTGACCAATCCCCTTCCCATTCAGTCCCACTGGAGAGAATCCCAATGGACCAATCCTCTTCCCATTAATCCAAATATATAGAATACCAATATATGAATCCTCCTTCCATTAATCCCAATATATAGAATCCCAATGGACCAATCCCCTTCCCATTCAGTCCCGCTTTATAGAATCCGAATGGACCAATACCCTTCCCATTCAGTCCCACTGTAAGGAATCCCAATGGACCTATCCTCTTCCCATTAATCCCAATGTATAGAATCCCAATGGAGAAATCCTTTGCCATTTAGTCCCACTTTATGGAATCCCAATGGACCAATCCCCTTCCCATTCATTCCCACTGTAAAGAATCCAGTGGGAATGAATGGGAATGTACGAATCCTCCTTCCATTAATCCCAATATATAGAATCCCAATGGACCAATTCCCTTCCCATCCAGTCTCACTGCATAGAATCGCAATGGACCAATGCCCTTCCCATTCAGTCCCACTGTAAGGAATCCCAATGGACCTACCCTCTTCCCATTAATCCCAATGTTTAGAACCCCAATGGAGAAATCCTTTCCCATTCAGTCCCACTTTATGGAATCCCAATGGACGAATCCCCTTCCCATTCATTCTCACTGTAAAGAATCCCAATGGACCAATCCCCTTCACCTTCGGTCCGACTATACAGAAACCCAATGGACCAATCCTGTTCCCATTCAGTCCCACTGTATAGAATCCAATTGTTCCAATCCTCTTTCCATTCAGTCCCACTATACAGAATCCCAATGGACCAATCCCCTTCACCTTCTGTCCCACTATACAGAATCCCAATGGACCAATCCCCTTCCCATTCAGTCCTACTGTATAGAATCCCAATGGACCAATCCCCTTCCCATTCAGTCCCACTGTATTGAATCCCAATGGACCAATCCTCTTCCCATTCAGACCCACTATACAGAATCCCAATGGACCAATCCTCTTCCCATTAATCCAAATATATAGAATCCCAATGTACGAATCCTCCTTCCATTAATCCCAATATATAGAATCCCAATGGACCAATTCCCTTCCCATCCAGTCTCACTGCATAGAATCGCAATGGACCAATGCCCTTCCCATTCAGTCCCACTGTAAGGAATCCCAATGGACCTACCCTCTTCCCATTAATCCCAATGTATAGAATCCCAATGGAGAAATCCTTTCCCATTCAGTCCCACTTTATGGAATCCCAATGGACCAATCCCCTTCCCATTCATTCCCACTGTAAAGAATCCCAATGGACCAATCCCCTTCCCATTCAGCCCCAAGATACAGAATCCCAGTGGACCAATCCCCATCACATTCAGTCCCACTGTATTGAATCCCAATGGACCAATCCTCTTCCCATTCAGTCCCAATTTATGGATTCCCAATAGACCAATTCTCTTCGCATTCAGTCCCAATGTATCGAATCCCAATGGACCAATCCCCTTCCCATTCATTCCCACTATACAGAATCCCAATGGACCAATCCTCTTCCCATTCAGTCCCACTGTATTGAATCCCAATGGACCAATCCCCTTCCCATTAACACCCATTGAATAGAAATCCAATGGACCAAACCACTTCCCGTTCAGTTCAACTGTATAACATTCCAATGGTCCAATCCACTTCGCATTAACACCCATTGTATAGAATCCCAATGGACCAATCCCCTTCCCATTCAGTCCCACTTCATGGATTCCCAATAGAGCAATTCTCTTCGCATTCAGTCCCAATGTATAGAATCCCAATGGACCAATCCCCTTCCCATTCAGTCCCACTGTATAGAATCCCAATGGACCAATCCCCTTCCCATTCAGTCCCACTGAATAGAATCCCAATGGACCAATCCTCTTCCCATTAATCCCAATATATAGAATCCCAATGGACCAATCCCCTTCCCATTCAGTCCCGCTGTATAGAATCCCAATGGACCAATCCCCTTCCCATTCAGTCCCCCTGTAAGGAATCCCAATGCACCAATCCCCTTCCCATTAACACCCATTGAATAGAAATCCAATGGACCAAACCACTTCCCGTTCAGTCCAACTGTATAAAATTCCAATGGTCCAATCCACTTCCCATTAACACCCATTGTATAGAATCCCAATGGACCAATCCTCTTCCCATTAATCCAAATATATAGAATCCCAATGGACCAATCCTCTTTACATTAATCCCAATATATAGAATCCCAATGGACCAATCCCCTTCCCATTCAGTCCCGCTGTATAGAATCCCAATGGACCAATCCCCTTCCCATTCAGTCCCCCTGTAAGGAATCCCAATGGACCTATCCTCTTCCCATTAATCCCAATGTTTAGAACCCCAATGGAGAAATCCTTTCCCATTCAGTCCCACTTTATGGAATCCCAATGGACCAATCCCCTTCCCATTCATTCCCACTGTAAAGAATCCCAATGGACCAATCCCCTTCACCTTCTGTCCGACTATACAGAAACCCAATGGACCAATCCTGTTCCCATTCAGTCCCACTGTATAGAATCCAATTGTTCCAATCCTCTTTCCATTCAGTCCCACTATACAGAATCCCAATGGACCAATCCCCTTCCCATTCAGTCCCACTGTATAGAATCCAAATGGACCAATCCCCTTCCCATTCAGTCCCACTGTATAGAATCCCAATGGACCAATCCCCTTCCCATTCAGTCCCACTGTATAGAATCCAAATGGACCAATCCCCTTCCCATTCAGTCCCACTGTATAGAATCCCAATGGACCAATCCCCTTCCCATTCAGTCCCACTGTATAGAATCCCAATGGACCAATCCCCTTCCCATTCAGTCCCACTTTATGGACTCCCAATAGACCAAATCTGTTCGCATTCAGCCACAATGTATAGAATCCCAATGGACCAATCCACTTCCCATTCAGTCCCACTATACAGAATCCCAATGGACCAATCCTCTTCCCATTAATCCAAATATATAGAATCCCAATGTACGAATCCTCCTTCCATTAATCCCAATATATAGAATCCCAATGGACCAATTCCCTTCCCATCCAGTCTCACTGCATAGAATCGCAATGGACCAATGCCCTTCCCATTCAGTCCCACTGTAAGGAATCCCAATGGACCTACCCTCTTCCCATTAATCCCAATGTATAGAATCCCAATGGAGAAATCCTTTCCCATTCAGTCCCACTTTATGGAATCCCAATGGACCAATCCCCTTCCCATTCATTCCCACTGTAAAGAATCCCAATGGACCAATCCCCTTCCCATTCATTCCCACTGTAAAGAATCCAATTGGTCCAATGCTCTTTCCATTCAGTCCCACTATACAGAATCCCAATGGACCAATCCCCTTCCCATTCAGTCCAACTTTATAGATTCCCAATGGACTAATCCTCTTCCCTTTCAGTCCAACTGTATAGAATCCCAATGGACCAATCCCCTTCCCTTTCACTCCCATTGTACATATTCCCAATGGACCAATCCCCTTCCCTTTCACTCCCATGATACATATTCCCAATGGACCAATCCCCTTCCCTTTCACTCCCATTGTACATATTCCCAATGGACCAATCCCCTTCCCATTCATTCCCAGTCGACAGAATCCCAATGGATCCAACTCTTTCCCTTTCACTCACATTGTGCACAATCCCAATGCATCAAACCTCTTCTCATTCACTCCCGTTGTACAGAATCCCAATGGAAAAAAACCTATTCTTATTGATTCCCAGAGTTTAGAATTCCAATATACCAAACGTCTTCCCATCCACTCCCATTGCACAGAATACCAATGGGCCAAACCCCTTCTGATTCACTCCCATTTTATACAATCCTAATGGACAAAATCTCTCCTCATTGATTCCCATTGTATAGAATTCCAATATACAAACATATGAATTAAGAGCAGGAATAGGCCATTCGGTCCCTCGAGCCTGTTCTGCCATTTGATAAGATCATGGCTGATCTGATTGTGACCTCAACCCTACTTTCCCATCTATCTACTATAACCTTTGACTCCCTTGTTAATCAGGAATCTATCTAACTCAGCCTTAAAAATATTCAATGACCCTGCCTCCACCGCTCTCTGGGGAAGGGAGTTCCACAGACTCACGACCCTCTGAGAGAAAAAAGTTCTCCTCATCTCCGTCTTAAATGGGAGACCCCTTATTTTAAACTGTGGCTCCTAGTTCTAGTCTCTTCCACAAGGGGAAACATCCTCTCAGCATCTACCCCTTCAAGTCCCCTCAGGATCTTATATGTTTCAATAAGATCACCTCTCATTCTTCTAAACTCCAGTGTATACGGGCCCAACTTGTCCAACCTTTCCTCATAAGATAACCGCATCATCCCAGGAATCAGTCGAGTGAACCTTCTCTGAACCGCCTCCAAAGTAATTACGTCCTTTCTTAAATAAGGAGACCAAAACTGCACACAGTATTCTAGATGTGGTCTCACCAATACCCTGTATAACTGTAGCAAAATATCTCTACTTTTATATTCCATTCCCTTTGCAATAATGACAACATTCCATTTGCCTTCCTAATCACTTGCTGTACCTGCATACTAACTTTGTGATTCATGTACTAGGACACCCAGATCCCTCTGTACCTCAGAGTTCTGTAATCTCTCTCCATTTAAATAATATACTGCTTTCCTATTCCTCCTGCCAAAGTGGACAAGTTCACATTTTCCCACATTATACTCTATCTGCCAAATTTTTGCCCACTCACTTAACCTATCTATATCCCTTTGCAGACTCCTTATGTCCTCTTCACAACTTACTTTCCTACCTACCTTTGTGTCATCAGCAAATTAAGCAACCATACATTCGGTCCCTTCATCCAAGTCATTGATATAGATTGTAAATAGTTGAGGCCCAAGCACTGATCCCTGTGGCACTCCACTTGTTACATCTTGCCAACCTGAAAATGACCCATTTATGCCTACTCTCTGTTTCCTGTTAGTTAACCAATCCTTTATCCATGCTAATATGTTACCCCCTACACCATGAGCTCTTATTTTGTGTAGTAGCCTTTGATGTGGCACCTTGTCAAAAGCCTTCTGGAAATCCAAGTACACCACATCCACAGGATCCCCTTTATCCACGTTGCTTGTTACCTCCTCAAAGAACTCTAATAAATTAGTCAAACACGATTTCCCTTTCACAAAGTCGTGTTGACTCTGCCTGATTGCATTGAGATTTTCTAAGTGCCCTGCTATAACCTCCTTAATAATAGATTCTAGCATTTTCCCGATGACAGATGTTAAACTAACTGGCCTGTAGTTTCCTGCTTTCTGTCTCCCTCCTTTCTTGAATTAATGTAAGGAATCTTACAACACCAGGTTATAGTCCAACAGTTTTTGAAAATCACAAGCTTTTGGAGGCTTTCTCCTTCGTCAGGTGAGTGACTCACCCGATGAAGGAGAAAGCCTCCGAAAGCTTGTGATTTTCAAATAAAACTGTTGGACTATAACCTGGTGTTGTAAGATTCCTTACATTTGTCCACCCCAGTCCATCACCGGCATCTCCACATCATGGCTTTCTTGAATAGAGGAGTTACATTCACTATTTTCCAATCTGATGGGACCCTTCCAGAATCTAGGGAATTTTAGAAAATTAATATCAATGCATCTACTATCTCTGCAGCTACTTCTTTTGAGACCCTAGGATGAAGTCCATCAGGACCTTGGGGACTTGCCAGCTTTTAGTTCTAATAATTTTTTCAGAACCTTTTCCCTGGTGATTGTAAATGTTTTAAGTTCCTCCCTCCCTTTCAACTCTTGATTCACAATTATTTCTGGCATGTTATTTGTATCCTCTGCAGTGAAGATGGACGCAAAATATCTGTTCAATTCATCCGCCTTTTCCTTATTCTCCATTATTAATTCCTCAGACTCACTCTCTAGAGGACCAATGCTCACTTTACTTACTCTTTTCCTTTTTAAATACCTGTAGAAACTCTTACTATCTGTTTTTATATTTCTAGCTAGCTTTCTCTCGTACTCTAATTTCTCCCTCCTTATTATTCTTTTAGTCATTCTTTGCTTTTTTATATATATTCTGTCCAATCTTCTGACCTGCCACTAATCTTCGGTGAATTGTATGCTTTTTCTTTCAATTTGATACTATCTTTAAACTTCTTTAGTTACCCACGGATGGTACGTCCTTCACCTAGAGTCTGTCTTTCTCACTGGAATGTATCTTTGCTGAGTGTTATGAAATATCTCATTAAATGTCTGCCCCTGCATCTCTACTGACCTATCCCTTAACCTAATTTCCCAGTTCACTTTAGCCAGCTCTGTCTTCATGCCCTCATAATTGCCCTTATTTAAGTTTAAAACACTAGTCTTAGACTTACTCTTCTCTCCCTCAAACTGAATGTGAAATTCAATCATATTGTGATCACTGCTACCTAGAGGCTTCTTTACAATGATTAATGACACAATGAATTAATCCTGTTTCATTACACATTACCAGATCTAGAATCGCCTGCTCTCTGGTTGGCTCTAGAACGTGCTGCTCTAAGAAACTGTCCCGAAAACACTCTATGAACTCATCTTCCAGGCTACCTTTGCCAATCAGATTCTTACAATCAATATGTAGATTAAAATCATCAATCATTATCGCTGTTCCTTTCTCACAAGCCCCATTATTTCTTCCTGTATACCCTGTCCAACAGTGTGGTCACTGTCAGGGGTCCTCTAAACTACTCCCACAAGTGACTTCTTGCCTTTACTATTTCTTATCTCTACCCAAACTGATTCTACATCTTGGTCTTTAGAATGGGAAGGGGTTTGGTCCATTGGGATTGTGTACAATGGGAGTGAGTGGAAAGGGGTTTGGTCCATTGGGATTCTGTACAATAGGAGTGAATGGGAAGGGGTTTGGTCCATTGGGATTGTGTACAATGGGAGTGATTATACTCATGTCATACTTAATTAACAGAGTTACCCCTCCACCTTTTCCCAGCTTCCTGTCCTTCCAAAATGTCAAGTACCCTTAAATATTCAGGTTCCAGCCTTTGTCATCTTGCAGCCATGTCTCTGTAATGGCTATCAGATCATGGCTATCAAACACTTCCAATTCATTTCCACTGTATGGCATCCCAATGGACCAAACCACTTTCCTTGATTCCCAGTGCATAGAATCATTGTGTTCCAACCTCTTCCCATTCACTCCCATTATGTAGATTCCAAATGGACCAAACCCCTTCCCATTCACTCCTATTGTACAGAATCCCAATTGAACAAACCCCTTCCCATTCACTCCTATTGTACAGAATCCCAATGGACCAAACCCCTTTCCACTCACTCCCATTGTATACAATCCCAATGGACCAAATCCCTTTCCACTCACTCCCATTGTACACAATCCCAATGGACCAAACCCCTTCCCATTCACTCCTATTGTACAGAATCCCAATGGACCAAACCCCTTTCCACTCACTCCCATTGTACACAATCCCAATGGACCAAACCCCTTCCCATTCACTCCTTTTGTACACAATCCCAATTGCACAAACCCCTTCCCATTCACTCCTATTGTACAGAATCCCAATGGACCAAACCTCTTTCCACTCACTCCCTGGACCAATCCCCTTCCCATTCAGTCCCATTGTACACAATCCCAATGGACCAATCCCCTTCCCATTCAGTCTCACTGTATAGAATCCCAATGGACCAAACCCCATTCACATTTACGCGCATTGCTTAGAACCCCAGAGATCCAATCCCCTTCCCATTCACTCCCAGTGTATATAATCCTAATATACCAATCCCCTTCCCATTCACTCCCAGTGTATATAATCCTAATATTCAAAACCCTTCCATTTGATTCTCAGTGTAGGGAATCCCAATATATTAAATATCCCATTCACTCCCATTGTACTCTATGAAAGTCTACGAAATGCTAGATCATTCGAATATTTTTATATTGGAACAGGAGGAAGTCTTTAGTCCCAAAAAGCCCATTCTTGTTTGAAAGGTCACTAGATCCCTCAATCCCTTCTCTCTTCAGAAGTACATCTAGTTGCCGCTTGAACCCATTTATCCGGCGCCTTCCTAGCTACTTATTCATATATCTAGGAGTTACTGCCTCCCCTGGTTGGATTGCCCACACTCTGCTGGTGGAAGGACCACTCTATGGGCATGGTGTGCTTCTTGTCAGGAGTTCCTAGCCAGGTGTCAAACCAATAACCAACTAGTAACTATCATTGGGAAATGGAAGTGGTTTTGGGATTGAGTTTGTTCCAAGATGATATCCCTACTATTGGGACAATAAAATTGAATGTGATCAAATGGCTAAATCAATACCTGAGCCAAGCAAGTCTACAATATCCCAGGATTGTGTTGCTGGTTCACTAGCCAGCTGAGATCATTTGGCTCCAGGGTTAAGATACAGATCATAGAATCATAGAATCATAGAAATGTTACAGCACGGAAGGAGGCCATTCGGCCCATCGAGTCCATCATGATTGAATTGAATGGCGGAACAGGCTTGAGGGGCTGAATGAGCTACACCTGTTCCTATGTTCCTAGATGGACCTGCAATCCAATTAAAGGGCAAGGCTGCCCCTGCGTGGAAGCTCTGTACTGGTTAGGTCCATGGTTTTAGCTAGTTGTTTATAGCTATTTTCCTGCATATAGTTGAGGTTCCCGGCCCTAGAAATTGCCAATGTGCACCTAACTCGTGTGAGGATGTACCTCATGGGACAGGGTCTGCAAACAACAAATTGACTTTTCTGGATTTCTGGGTACTTCCATTTAAAAAAAAAATATTCTTGGGTTGCAGGTGTGGCTGGCGAGGCCAGCATTTATTGCCCATCCCTAATTGCCCATGAGAAGGTGATGGTGACCCGCCTTCTTGAACCGCTGCAGTCCGTGTGGTGAAGGTGCTCCCACAATGCTGTTAGGTGGGGATTTCAAAGAATCATAGAATCATAGAATGGTTACAGCACAGGAGGAGGCCATTCGGCCCATCGAGCCCGTGCCAGCTCTTTGTAAGAGCAGTCCAGTTAGTCCCATTCCCCCGTTCTTTCACCGTAGCCCTTTCAGGCAGTACATTCCAGATCCTAACCACTCGCTGTGTAAAAATGTTTTTCCTCATGTCACCTTTGGTTATTTTGTCCCTTCGTTGAGGGTTCTATAACAAGGGGACATAGATTCAAGGTAAAAGGCGGGAGGTTTAGAGGGGATTTGAGAAAGAACTTTTTCACCCAGAGGGTGGTTGGAGTCTGGAATTCACTGCCTGAGAGGGTTGTGGAGGCAGGAACCCTCACAACATTCAAGAAGCATTTGGATGAGCACTTGAAATGCCATAGCATACAAGGCTACGGACCAAATGCTGGAATATGGGATTAGAGTAGACAGGGCTGATGGCCGGCGCGGACACGATGGGCCGAAGGGCCTCTATCCGTGCTGTATAACTCTATGACTCTATAACTCTCTATGACCTTAAATCTGTGTCCTCTGGTCCTTGACCCTTCCACCAATGAGAACAGTTTCTCTCTATCTACTCAGCCTACAAACTTAATGATTTTGAACACCTCTATCAAATCTCCTCTCAACCTTCTCTGCTTTAAGGAGAACAACCCCAGCTTCTCCAGTCTATCCACATAACTAAAGTCCCTCATCCCTGGAACCATTCTAGTAAATCTTTTCTGCACCCTCTCTAAGGCCTTCACATCTTTCCTAAAGTGCGGTGCCCAGAACTGGATACAATACTCCAGTTGTGGCCAAAACAGTGTTTTATAAAGGTTCATCATAACTTCCTTACTTTTGTACTCTATGCCTCTATTTATAAATGTAAGGAATCTTACAACACCAGGTTATAGTCCAACAATTTTATTTTAAAATCACAAGCTTTCGGAGATTATCCCCTTCGTCAGGTGAATGAGTGAAAGGTTCTCAAATTGCATATCTTATATTAGGCTGGGACACCATCACACCAATCAAAAGGTGTCGCTGTTGTTCAAACAGGCCAGTCACGGAGAACAGCACGTCCCAGAACACTGAATATACATTGTGTCAATTACACAGACAGAGAGAAAGAGACCCAAATGGCAGAGAGAGAGAGAGAGTATTAAAAACAGATAACTTTTTTTTCCCTTTTGCTGGTGGGGTTACGTGTAGCGTGACATGAACCCAAGATCCCGGTTGAGGCCGTCCTCATGGGTGCGGAACTTGGCTATCAACTTCTGCTCGACGATTTTGCGTTGTCGTGTGTCTCGAAGGCCGCCTTGGAGAACGCTTACCCGAAGATCGGTGGCTGAATGTCCTTGACTGCTAAAGTGTTCCCCGACTGGGAGGGAACCCTCCTGTCTGGCGATTGTTGTGTGGTGTCCGTTCATCCGTTGTCGCGGTGTCTGTATGGTCTCGCCAATGTACCATGCTCCGGGGCATCCTTTCCTGCAACGTATGAGGTAGACAACGTTGGCCGAGTCACAGGAGTATGAACCATGTACCTGGTGGGTGGTGTCCTCTCGTGTGATGGTGGTATCCGTGTTGATGATCTGGCATGTCTTGCAGAGGTTGCCGTGGCAGGGTTGTGTGGTGTCGTGGATGCTGTTCTCCTGAAAACTGGGTAACTTGCTGCGAACGATGGTCTGTTTGAGGTTGGGTGGCTGTTTGAAGGCGAGTAGTGGAGGCGTGGGGATGGCCTTAGCGAGGTGTTCGTTGTCATCAATGACATGTTGAAGGCTGCGGAGAACATGGTGTAGTTTCTCCGCTCCAGGGAAGTACTGGACGACGAAGGGTACTCTGTTGGTTGCATCCCGTCAATGCCAGATTCATCACCTGCACTCACAAGAAAGTCCAGAATGTCACCCGAGCACAACGCAATGCCATCAACGCAACATCGTCATCAAACCAGCGGACAAAGGAGGAGCCATCGTCATACAGAACAGAATGGACTATTGCAAAGAAGCATACCGACAACTGGACAACCAGGAACACTACAGACAGTTACCCACAGATCCGACCAAAGAACACACCCAGAGAAACTACACCATGTTCTCCACAGCCTTCAACATGTCATCGATGACGACGAACACCTCGCTAAGGCCATCCCCACACCTCCACTACTCGCCTTCAAACAGCCACCCAACCTCAAACAGACCATCGTTCACAGCAAATTACCCAGTTTTCAGGAGATCAGCATCCACGACACCACACAACCCTGCCACGGCAACCTCTGCAAGACATGCCAGATCATCGACATGGATACCACCATCACACGAGAGGACACCACCCACCAGGTACATGGTTCATACTCCTGTGACTCGGCCAACGTTGTCTACCTCATACGTTGCAGGAAAGGATGCCCCGGAGCATGGTACATTGGCGAGACCATGCAGACACTGTGACAACGGATGAACGGACACCGCGCAACAATCGCCAGACAGGAGGTTTCCCTCCCAGTCGGGGAACACTTTAGCAGTCAAGGACATTCAGCCACCGATCTTCGGGTAAGCGTTCTCCAAGGCGGCCTTCGAGACACACGACAACGCAAAATCGTCGAGCAGAAGTTGATAGCCAAGTTCCGCACCCATGAGGACAGCCTCAACCGGGATCTTGGGTTCATGTCACGCTACATGTAACCCCACCAGCAAAAGGGAAAAAAAAGTTATCTGTTTTTAATACTCTCTCTCTCTCTCTCTGCCATTTGGGTCTCTTTCTCTCTGTCTGTGTAATTGACACAATGTATATTCAGTGTTCTGGGACGTGCTGTTCTCCGTGACTGGCCTGTTTGAACAACAGCGACACCTTTTGATTGGTGTGATGGTGTCCCAGCCTAATATAAGATATGCGATTTGAGAACCTTTCACTCATTCACCTGACGAAGGGGACAATCTCCGAAAGCTTGTGATTTTAAAATAAAATTGTTGGACTATAACCTGGTGTTGTAAGATTCCTTACATTTGTCCACCCCAGTCCATCACCGGCATCTCCACATCATGGCTTCTATTTATAAAGCCCAGGATCCCATATGCTTTTTTAACTACTTTCTCAACCTGTCCTGCCACATTCAAAGATTTGTACACATACACCCCCAGATCTCTGTTCCTGTAACCCCTTTAGAATTGTGCTCTCTAGTTTATTTTGCCTCTCCTCGTTCTTCCTGCCAAAATGTATCACTTCACACTTATGTGTTAAATTTCATCTGCCACGTGTCCGCCCATTCCACCAGCCTGTCTATGTCCTCTCGAAGTATTTCACTATCCTCCTCACTGTTTACTGCACTTCCAAGTTTTGTGTCAGCTGCAAATTTTGAGATTGTGCCCTGTACACCCAAGTCCAAGTCATTAATATATATTAAAAAATGTATGGTCCTAGTACCGACCCCTGGGGAACACCACTGTACACCTCCCTCCAGTCCGAAAAACAACCGTTCACCACTACTCTCTGTTTCCTGTCATTTAGCCAATTTCATATCCATGCTGCCACTGCCCCTTTTATTACATGGGTTTCAATTTTACTGACAAGCCTATTATGTGGCACTTTATCAAATGCCTTTTGAAAGTCCATATACACCACATCAACCACATTGACATCAACCCTCTCTGTGACCTCATCAAAAAACTCAATCAAGTTAGTTTATCATGATTTGCCTTTAACAAATGCGTGCTGGCTTTCCTTTATTAATCCACACTCGTCCAAGTGACCCTTAATTTTGTCCCGGATTATCGTTTCTAAAATATTCCCCACCACCAAGGTTGATCTGACTGGCCTATAGTTGCTGGGTTTATCCTTACACCCTTTTTGAACAAGAGTGTTACATTTGCAATTCTCCAGTCCTCTGGCACCACCCCTGTATCTAAGGATGATTGGGAGATTATGGCCAGTACCCCCGCAATTTCCACCCTTACTTCCCTCAGCAACCTCGGATGCATCCCGTCCAGACCGGGTGACTTATCTACTTTAAATACAGCCAGCCTTTCTAGTACCTCCTCTTTATCAATTTTTAGCCCATCCAGTATCTCAACTACCTCCTCTTTTACTGTGACTTTGGCAGCATCTTCTTCCTTGGTGAAGACAGATGCAAAATACTCATTTAGAACCTCACCCATGCCCTCTGTCTCCATGAGTTGATCTCCTTATTGGTCCCTAATCGTCCTCACCCCTCCTTACTACCCGTTTCCTATTTATATGCCTATAGAAAACTTTTGGATTCCCTTTATATGTTGGCTGCTAGTCTATTCCTCTTTGTCCCTCTTATTTCCTTTTTCACTTCTCCTCTGTATTATCAACCTGACATCTGTCAATCACCCCCTTTTTCTGCTTCATCTTGCTCTCTATCTCTTTCGTCATCCAGGGAGTTCTGACTTTGGTTGCCCTCCCTTTCCCCCTCGTGGGAATGTACCGAGACTGTACCCGAACCATCTCCTCTTTAAAGGCTGCCCATTGTTTGATTACAGTTCCACCTGCCAATCATTGATTCCAATTTACCCGGGCCAGATCCGTTCTCAACCTACTGAAATTGGCCCTCCTCCAATTTTTACTCTAGATTGCTCCTTGTCCTTTCCCATAACTAATCTAAGCCTTATGATACTATGATCACTGTTCCCTAAATGTTCCCCCACTGATACTTGCTCCATTTGACCCACCTCATTCCCCAGAACCAGATCCAGCAATGTCTCCTTCCTCGTTGGGTTGGAAACTTACTGATCAAGAAAATTCTCCTGAACACACTTCAGAAATTCCCCCCCCCCACACACACACTTTTACTATCTGACTATTACTATCCCAGTCTATATTAGGATAATTGAAGTCCCCCATTATCACTACTCTATAGTTCTTGCAACTGTCTGTAATTTCATAAGAACATAAGAAATAGGAGCAGGAGTAGACCATACGGCCCCTCGAGCCTGCTCTGCCATTCAATCAGATCATGGCTGATCTTCGACCTCAACTCCACTTTCCCGCCCAATCCCATATCCATTGATTCCCCATTGAGTCCAAAAATCTATCTATCTCAGCCTTGAACATATCAATGACTGAGCATCTACAGCTTTCTGGGGTAGAGAATTCCAAAGAATTCCCTGCAAATTTGCTCCTATCTCCTTCCCACTAGTTGGTGGCCTATAGAATACACCCAGTAGTGTAATGGCACCTCTATTGTTTCTTAACTCTAACCAAATAGATTCTGCCCTTGACCCCTCCAGGACATCCTCTCTCTCCAGCACTGCAATATTCTCCTTACTGCCACCACCCCCCCCCCTTTCCTTCCTTTCCTATCTTTCCTGAACACTTTGTATCCAGGAATATTTAGTACCCAATTCTGCCCTTTTTTGTGCCAGATCTCCGTTTTCGCCACTACCTCATATTCCCATGTGGTTATTTGTACCTGCAGCTCACCAGCCTTATTTACCGTGCTTTATGCGTCTACACACATGCACTGTAAACCTATCTTAGACCTTCTCGTGTTCTCTCTTAGTAGGCAGCTGAAGGCACGGCCACCAATTGTGGAATGATTAAAATCGGGGACGTGCAAGAGGCAAGAATTGGAGGAGCGCAGAGATCTTGGAGGGTTGTAGGACTGGAGGAGGTTACAGAGATAGGGAGGGGCGAGGCCATGGAGGGATTTGAAAACAAGGATGAGAATTAAAAAATCGAGGTGTTGTCGGACTGGGAGCCAATGTAGGTCAGCGAGCGCAGGGGTGATGGGTGAACGGGACTTGGTGTGAGTTAGGTGCATTGTAATCTGGGCACAAACCAATTACGTGGCTTAAAGTTAGTGAGTTACATAACTACAATATGCCAAATCTCCTCGATCTTTTATATCCATCCATCAAACACTCCACCACAACAAATCTCCGGTCACAGAACTGACCATGCCCACAGTACTGGCCACGCCCACAGTACTGGCCACGCCCACAGAACTGACCATGCCCACAGTACTGGCCACGCCCACAGTACTGGCCACGCCCACAGAACTGACCATGCCCACAGTACTGACCACGCCCACAGTACTGACCACGCCCACAGTACTGGCCACGCCCACAGTACTGGCCACGCCCACAGTACTGGCCACGCCCACAGTACTGACCACGCCCACAGTACTGGCCACGCCCCCGACACTCAAGTACAAATATTCTCCAATTGCATGGAATGTGCAGCGCAGGAACAGGCCATTCAGTCCAACTGACCCATACTGGTGTTTATACTCCACATGTACCTCTTCCCACCCCTCTTCATCTAACCCTATCAACATATCCTTCTATTCCTTTCTCCCTTATGCGATTATCCAGCTTCCCCTTAATTGCATCTATGCTATTTGCCTCAACGACTCCTTGTATCACAGTGTCAGAGTGGGTACAGCACAGGAGAAGGCCATTCGGCCCATTGTGACTGTGCCGGCTCTTTGAAAGAGCTATCCAATTAGTCCCACCTGCTCTTTCCCCAAATTTTTTCCCTTCAAGTATTTATCCAATTCCCTTTTGAAAGTTACTATTGAATCTGCTTCCACCGCCCTTTCAGGCAGCGCATTCCAGATTATTACAATTCGCTGCATAAAAAAATGTTTCCTCATGTCGCCTCTGGCTCTTTTGCCGATCACCTTAAATCTGTGTCCTCTGGTTACCGACCCTTCTGTCACTGGAAACAGTTTCTCCTTATTTACTCTGTCAAAACTGTTCATGATTTTGAACGTCTCTATCAAATCTTCCCTTCTAATAATTCTCTTTTGCACCCGCTCTCACGCTTCGAAATCTTTCCAAAAGTGTGGTGCCCAGAATTGAACACAATACTCCAGCTGAGGCCTAACCAGTGTTTTATAAAGATTTAGCATAACTTCCTAGCTTTTGTACTCAATGCCTCTGATAATAAAGCCCAGGATCCCGTATGCTTTGTTAACAGATTTCTCAACTTGTCCTGCCACCTTCAAAGATTTGTGTACATACACCCCCAGGTCTCTCTGTTCCTGCACCCCCTTTAAAATTGTACCATTTAGTTTATATTGCCTCGCCTCATTCTTCCTACCAAAATGCATCACTTTACACCTCTCAGCATTAAATTTCATCTGCCATGTGTCTGCCCATTTCACCAGTCTGTCTATATCCTCCTGAAGTCTGTTACTATCCTCCACATTGTTTACTACATTTCCGAGTTTCATGTCATCCCCAAACTTTGAAATTGTACCCTCTATACCCAAGTCCAGGTCATTAATATAGATCAAAATAGCAGTGGTCCTAATACTGACCCCTGGGGAACACCACTGTATACTTCCCTCCTGTCTCAAAAGCAACCGTTCACCACTACTCTCTGCTTTAATTTTGCTAACAAGTCTATTATGTGGTACTTTATCAAATGCCTTTTGAAAGTCCATATACACAACATCAACCACACTACCCTCATCAACCCTCTCCGTTACTTCATCAAGTAACTCAATCAAGTTAGTCAAATGAATCTGTGCTGACTTTCATTTATTACCCCATACTTTCCCAAGTGCCAATTAATTCTGTCCTGGATTAATGCTCTATGAGTTTCCCCACATGACTGTCCTGTAATCGCTGGGTTTATCCCTCTCCCCTTTTTTGAACAGGAGTGTTTCGTTTACAATCCTCCAGTGTGGGAGTGAGTTCCACATTCTCACCACTCTCTGGGTAAAGAAGTTTCTCCTGAATTCCCAATTGGATTTATTAGTGACTATCTTATATTTATGACCTCTACTTTTGGTCTCCCCCACAAGTGGAAACATTTTCTCTGCATCTACCCTATCAAACACTTTCAGAATTTTAAAGTCCCCTATTAGATCACCCCTCAGCCTTCTATTTTCTAGAGAAAAGAGCCCCCAGCCTGTTCAGCCTTTCCTGATAAGGATATCCTCTTAGTTCTGGTATCATCCTTGTGAATCTTTTTTTGCACCTTCTCCAATGCCTCCATATCCTTTCCACAATATGGAGACCAGAACTGTGCACAATACTCCAAGTCTGGTCTAACCAAGGTTCTATACAAGTTTAACATAACTTCTCTGCTTTTCAATTCTATCGCTCCAGAAATTAATCCTCGTGCTTGATTTGCCTTTTTATGGCCTTATTAACCTGCGTCGCTACTTGTAGTGATTTGTGTATCTGTACCCCCAGATCCCTTTACTCCTCTATCCCGATTAGACTCTTAGGCCTGATATTAGCGGGGAGGCAGGATGGCAGCGGGGAGGCGATTGGGCATGTAGGTAACCCGCCCAATAAAATCTGTCCATTCCCTGTGCGATCGCGGGTAAATTGGAGCCACTTCACGTGTCTTCCGGGTTTGCCGTCGGAAAGTTGCGCAGGGTGGCTGCTTCCCAAAAGTGGCCCACTAGGCACTCGCATTCCATGGCTGGCTCCAAGCCAGCGAGTCGGGCTTCTTACCCATTTAAAGTTTGAGAATAGGTTGAGATCGTTTCAGCCCCAAGGATGTCAGCTGGAGGAGCCCGATTTAAAGGGGCAGTCCTGCTCCGAGATTTAGTAATGCCTCACTCCAGGTGCTACTGGATGGGGTGAGGAGGAGGAGGGATGTCTTCTACCCAGTGGACGGGAGGAAGTGGCCTGCCTCTGCCACCAAGAAGGCCTGGCTCGAGGTGGCAGAGGAGGTCACCAGCAGCAGCAACATCTCCCACACCTGGATCCAGTGCAGGAAACGCTTCACTGACCTATCGAGGTCAGTCAAAGTGAGTACACTTACTCATTCTCCTACACTCCGTCTTCCACATCCCCCAACTCATTCTGCACTGCCAACACCACTCTATCACATCACTCCTCACACCCACTCAAACCTCATCCTCAACTTACCTGTACTTCCTCACCTCCCCATTACTCACCTCACCACTACCACTCAACCCAATCCTCATACAATCTCATGGCTCTGTCTCATACTCACCTTCTGATACATCTCTTTCATGGGCACCCAAACCAATGCATTCATCAGTTGGCCACGTCTTGATCACTCACTCACACATCTGTACTTTCTCCCCTTACAGGAGAAGAGAGCCCAGAATGCACGGGAGAGTGCGAGGACCGGAGGGGGGGGGGGGCCGCAACAAATCGTTGTCCTCACAGACACGGAGCAGGAGGCGTCTGGTGACAGAACTTTAACATTCAGCACACACAATGTGAATTGATGTTAACATGCCTCGCCCTCTTCAGCACCTCAGTGTGCTCATCGCAACATGACACATCTGTGATCAAGCTTAATATTGCCTTCTGTTCTCTTACAAGGCCTTCAGCGACCGCTGTGACAGCAGAGGGTGATTCCTCAAAGAACCTGCCGGTCTCTGAGGGTGCACCATCATATCACTTCGATAAAGTCCCCCACAGGAGACTGGTCAAGAAGGTACGAGCCCATGGAGTCCAGGGTGCCTTGGCACTTTGGATACAAAACTGGCTTAGTGGCAGAAGGCAGAGGGTGATGGTCGAAGGTTGTTTTTGTGACTGGAAGCCTGTGGCCAGTGGGGTACCACAGGGATCGGTGCTGGGTCCCTTGCTGTTTGTGGTCTACATTAATGACTTGGATATGAATGTAAAAGGTATGATCAGTAAGTTCGCTGATGATACAAAGATTGGTAGGGTAGTAAATAGCGAGGAGGATAGCCTCAGTCTGCAGGACGATATAGATGGGTTGGTCAGATGGGCGGAACAGTGGCAAATGGAATTTAACCCGGAAAAGTGCGAGGTGATGCACTTTGGAGGGACTAACAAGACAAGGGAATACACAATGAATGGGAGGACCCTAGGCAAGACAGAGGGTCAGAGGGATCTTGGTGTGCAAGTTCACAGATCCCTGAAGGCGGCGGAACAGGTAGATAAGGTGGTAAAGAAGGCATATGGGATACTTGCCTTTATTAGCCGAGGCATAGAATATAAGAGCAAGGAGGTTATGATGGAGCTGTATAAAACACTGGTTAGGCCACAGCTGGAGTACTGTGTGCAGTTCTGGTCGCCACACTACAGGAAGGATGTGATCGCTTTGGAGAGGGTGCAGAGGAGATTCACCAGGATGTTACCAGGGCTGGAGCGCTTCAGCTATGAAGAGAGACTGGGAAGATTGGGTTTGTTTTCCTTGGAGCAGAGGAGGCTGAGGGGGGACATGATTGAGGTGTACAAAATTATGAGGGGCACAGATAGGATGGATACTAAGGAGCTTTTTCCCTTCGTTGAGGGTTCTATAACAAGGGGACATAGATTCAAGGTAAAAGGCGGGAGGTTTAGAGGGGATTTGAGAAAGAACTTTTTCACCCAGAGGGTGGTTGGAGTCTGGAACTCACTGCCTGAAAGGGTTGTGGAGGCAGGAACCCTCACAACATTCAAGAAGCATTTGGATGAGCACTTGAAATGCCATAGCATACAAGGCTACGGACCAAATGCTGGAATATGGGATTAGAGTAGACAGGGCTGATGGCCGGCGCGGACACGATGGGCCGAAGGGCCTCTATCCGTGCTGTATAACTCTATGACTCTATGACTCTATATCTGAGTGAGCCATCCACCAGTGCAGATACACACACCTCGGTGGCCCTAGTCCGCAGTTAGTTGGAGTCGCACACGGTGAGATACCACACACGTGAGCACGAGCAGACACTGGTGGCAGGGTCAGCTGTGGAGAGTCCGTGTCGGTGGGAGCACTCCTCTCCAGACTCTACTCGGCTGAACACAGATGCTGAACCTTGGGGGCCATCCTTTAAAAGGAGAATGATCGAGGGGCAGAAGCACATTTGCGAGGTGCTGGAACAGGTACCACGCGCACTCTCCACAATAGTGCAGAGGATGGAGGAGTCCAACTCCTGCATGAGTGGAATGGTGGCACAGGTAAGGGAGGGAATCTCTGAGATAGTGTTACAAGGACATGAGCAACTCTCTGACATAGTGTCGCGGGTAAGTGCGGGAATGTCTGTGATGGAGGGAAGGCTAGCCTCCATTGAGTTTCAATCCCGGCTCACAAATGAGTCCATTGAGGCCCTGACAGTGAACAACATTCTGCCGCCTTAAACAGGCAGGCAGATACTCTGGCACTGGCCTTCCAAGGCTTCACACATGTCCTCCAAACTGTTGTCCAACAGGGTGGTAGGAGTGATGTGGGCCTGGCCCAGGGGAGGGATGATGGTGAAAGGGGACATGAAAGTGGGGACGCCACTCAAAGCACCCCCACGTCTCACCTGTTGCCCCCTCTCAACCAGTACCCGCAATGCTGCCCCCTCTCCAGAAGGCTGAGTCAGCCCCTGCACAGGTGCAGGTGGAGCAGTCTTTGGAGGGACCCTCACGGGCACCAAAACCCAGAGGCCGTAGGCCGAAAGCATCTAATCGGTCAGGGCATGGACAAGAGCAACCTGTCACTACCTCTGCTGCAGCCTCAGGGGAAGCACCATGTAGAAGCTGTAGGAAGAGAAAGGCGAAGGATTTGTGAGCACGAAGGGGATGCACAAGGGTGTTTGACGGGTGGTCATGTTTTTTATTTATATTTGCTTTTTGTTAACCTCACATTAAATATTATTATTATCACCACTACTGCCACGTCTGGGCCATTCTTGACTGGCTTCTGTAATAAGGCCCTTTCATGAGGTTCACCATGAACGCCAACACTTGATGCCACCCATTGGGTCACTCTACAGTGGCTGTACGTGTAGTTGCAGGACTGTTTTGTGCAGGGAGGGGGCTGGTGTGGGCGCTGCTCTGTCCAGGTGGTGTGAGGACTGGACTCTTCACACTCTCTGATGTTAGTGGAACCGTTCACATATCAGTGACTCCCTGGCCTCACGAGCAGCCAGGTGAGCCGCTGTTCTGCTCATGGGTTGCTCCTGCTCCTCCTCCGCCTCCTCCTCCTCCGCCTCCTCATCCTCCTCAATGTGAGTGGCAGATATAGATGGGGCCGCCTCAAGCAGCAAAGCTCTCTTGTGCCATGTTGTGCAGGGCACAACACACGACTATAATGCGTCCCACTCTTTCTGGTGCGTAATGAAGCGCTCCCCCAGAACGATCAAGGCACCTGAGGCCCATCTTGAGCAGCCCTATAACATGCTCAATTGTAGACCTGGTGGCCATTGACGCTGTTGCTCGGAGATGGGGTTCCTCAGAGGTGTCATGAGCCATGTGTGCAGGGGGTATCCCTTGCCCCCAAGGAGCCAGTCCCAACGGGTGTTCGGTGCGTGGAAGAGGGGCTGGTTGTTGGATTCCCGGAGGATGAAGGAATCATGGCAGCTGCCAGGGAATCTGGCACACACGTGAAGGAATCTTTTGCAGTGGTCACAAACGAGCTGAGTGTTGATGGAGTGATAGCCCTTCCTGTTGATGAACAGTCCTGGCTCGTGTGGAGGTGCTCGGATTGCTATATGGGTGCAATCGATTACACCCTGCACCCGTGGGAAGCCAGCCACAGCGTGGAATCCCACTACCCTCTCCGTCTGGCTGAGGTCGTCCATGGGGAAGTTGGCGTAGTACGAGGCCCTGCGAAACAAGCCGTCGGTGACCTGCCTTATGCACTTGTGTGCAGACGACTGAGAGACCCCGGTGATGTCCCCGGTGGCACCCTGGAATGATCCGGAGGCAAAGAAGTTGAGGGCAGTGGTGACTTTGACAGCGATGGGTAAGGAGATGCTGCTCGGCCAAACCAGGAGCAGCTCGGCACAAAGGAGGCTGCAGATGTCTGCGACTACCTGGCGACTGACTCTCAGCCTCTGTATGCACTGCTCCTCAGAGAGGTCCAGGAAGCTGAGCCTCGGTCTGTAGACCCTGTGGCGAGGGTAGTGCCTCCTGCGACGTCGCTCTCTCTGTTGTTGCCCTCCGTGCTCTTGTACAGGTACCTGTGATGCAGCACTGTGTTGTGGAGCTCCACGTGGCGGAGGTGGACACCGTGCCTGGCGAAGCTGGTGATATTGCTCATCCTCGGATGTAGAGGTGAATGCAGCCATGGTGCCCACCATCCTGACGGTGAGAGTTTGAGGGGGTCCGCAAAGTAAGTAAATAGGTTTGAACAGCAGAATTTTGAGTGGAAAGTAAGAATTTTCAGTGCAAACACTAAGGTGTTGCAGCCAAAACTTTGTCTGAAGTGACAGAGTGCCCTGCTGCAATAAATGACCTTTTCTTCCCACCTGTCAAATAAGGATTTGCATCTCCCACTGGCTGCTGGCTGAAGCACATCTGTTGCAACAGGGAGTGTTTCCCACAGCACGGGAAACACACTGAGGACGCTTCAAAATCGCAGCCCCGCCAAAATGTAGAGAAAATTAAGTAATTCAAGTTCCTCAACTATCTCAACATCTGTGTAAATTAACATCCCGCCGGCTTTAATTGCCGGTGGAACTCCCACACTCGGCAGGCACGTGCACCCAGACGCGTCAAATGGGAAACCCGGAAGTCAGCGGGTTGGAGCCGGGCTCCGAACTCAAACGGGATTTCCCCGATTTTCAGAGCCCCTCGCCCCCAACGCACCCACTCCTTCACTGGAAAATCGAGCCAATGAAATCCGGTTTGTATATCAAGGGGACGCCATATTACATTCCCTGGGTAACCCCTTTGTATCTGTGGGTATTGGACGGTGTAAGTCAACACCAGCATGTAAGAGCCATGGGATCTGTGGACTGGAGTAACTGAAGCCCTGAACCTGCACAGATGTCTGGAGCAGCCTTGAATTGGTAAAAGTGAGATACCGGACTGAACACATCACACAGTATGTTTTGTTTGAATTGTATAGCTTGGCATCTTCAGAACCATTTGCCTGGAGACAACTGAACAATAGTCTTCACTACGTTGACATTTCACATTTTTTTTTATTCGTTCACGGGATGTGGGTGTCGCTGGCGAGGCCAGCATTTATTGCCCATCCCTAATTGCCCTTGAGAAGGTGGTGGTGAGCTGCCTTCTTGAACCGCTGCAGTCCGTGTGGTGACGGTTCTCCCACAGTGCTGTTAGGAAGGGAATTCCAGGATTTTGACCCAGCGACGATGAAGGAACGGCGATATATTTCCAAGTCGGGATGGTGTGTGACTTGGAGGGGAACGTGCAGGTGGTGTTGTTCCCATGTGCCTGCTGCTCTTGTCCTTCTCGGTGGTAGAGGTCGCGGGTTTGGGAGGTGCTGTCGAAGAAGCCTTGGCGAGTTGCTGCAGTGCATCCTGTGGATGGTACACACTGCAGCCACAGTGCGCCGGTGGTGAAGGGAGTGAATGTTTAGGGTGGTGGATGGGGTGCCAATCAAGCGGGCTGCTTTGTCCTGGATGGTGTCGAGCTTCTTGAGTGTTGTTGGAGCTGCACTCATCCAGGCAAGTGGAGAGTATTCCATCACACTCCTGACTTGTGCCTTGCAGATGGTGGAAAGGCTTTTGGAAGTCAGGAGGTGAGTCACTCGCCGCAGAATACCCAGCCTCTGACCTGCTCTTGTAGCCACAGTATTTATATGGCTGGTCCAATTAAGTTTCTGGTCAATGGTGACCCCCAGGATGTTGATGTTGGGGGATTCGGCAATGGTAATGCCGTTGAATGTCAAGGGGAGGTGGTTAGACCCTCTCTTGTTGGAGATGGTCATTGCCTGGCACTTGTCTTGTGTGAATGTTACTTGCCACTTATGTGCCCAAGCCTGGATGTTGACCTATTGGTCTGGATTTTCCTGGCTGTACCTCCCCGAATCGGGCTGTACAATGGCGGAATCAGCAGGAATATTGAGCCATCTCCTTGCCCTGACCTCTTTCTCCCTCCCCGCCCTGCCTCCCTTCACATGCAGATGATGTTAAGGAGGTAGAGTCTGGTAACCTCCCCGATTTCACTGCTTTAGGCTGCTGATCCAGCCAGGGGATAGGTGACAGTCGTCACTGGGGTAGCAGCAGATGGCCCACCCAATGATGTCCTGTTTAGATGGAGAGGACCCATTGATGGGATCTTCTCCCTCTCCTCAGGCCCCTCTTCGGGGGCTGCAGTGTTGCTTCCACTCCAGTAAGACCCGAATATTCCTGCCTTTCAGTGGTGGGAACCCTGCACCCCTAATGATCCCTGACCCACGAAACTGAGCCAGGGTCGAGTGGTGGGAGGACATCCTTCCCCAACCCTCCTGAGTTAGATTCAGGAAAATCCAGCCCATAATGCACTAATTCTGCACATTAATGGGTGTTCCTGCTGAGACAAGGTCTCACATTCCAGGGTTTAGAACAAAACTCCTGCAGTTTCAGAGTCTGTGCCAGCAGGATGTGGATTACATTGGATAAGTAGTGCTTGGCCATCCAATCTAGCAGTTCTCGCTTGGACAGCCTGTATTGAACATTGCTCACCCAATGGCCGGACTCACCCTTAAAAATGCTATGGTTTAAATGCCTGCTTCAGCCCTTTAAGTGCTGCTCAGAAGTCTAATCAATTCTGCCTCTCCATTCGCTGGCTTACAGTTCGCACCCAATTAAAAGCAGGAATGTTGGTCTTTAACAGTTGGGCCAGAATCCTCCCAAATAAGAAGGAGCTTGCATTGATATCGCATTTTAGCAATTCCTCACAGAACTCCTGATCACCAAAGTCATGGAGGCAAAGGCAGCAGCTGGTGTGCAAACAGTGCACAACCAGCAAATCAACAGTTCATCTGTTTTGGTGGAATGAATGTTGACCAAGAGAATTGGTTTTTTGAAAAGTATCAGTGTAACAGGCAGACTCGAGCTTCAGTCAATATCTCACCCCAAAGGTGACAGCTCCAATGATATAGCACTTCCTCACTGAGGTATCAGTGTACATTGTGTGCTTGAATCCTGGATCAGGGCTTAGAACTCACAGGCCTCTGACTCAAGAGGCAAGAATGCTACCAACTGAACCAAGCTAACAGTTTTCTAACTTGAAGTTAACCACCAAATAGCAATATACAGCCTCGCTCTCACTGCCATTTTCTGGTTCCTAGTCCTACAGCTCAGCTTTTACCAGTGAGAGAGTTTATGGCTCGTCCCTCCCTTGTAGACAAATACTGACAACATACTGCTCACAATGCCAGCCTGGCTACACTGATTTGCTTGTTTTAACACATCCACTTCCAGCATTCCTTGGCTACAGACTGAAGCACATGGGATCATGTTTGATCTCTTCATTCCTAGACTGGCTGTTAATTGTATAAGCACACATTGGCTGCCTGCGATCTCGCCAGAAATCACTCTGTGCTCAGATGAGGTAACAGACGGAAGACTGAAGAAACATTTATCTGTGATTTTAAATAAGTCTTGTTCCCTGAGTAAATGTGGAGAGGTCCCAAAAGATGATGGGGGGCGGCTGGGATTGGATGGGTGACAGTGGATGTGGATTGGATGGGTGATGGGGGATTTGGATTGGATGGGTGATGGGAGATTTGGATTGGATGGGTGATGGGGGATTTGGATTGGTGGGTGACGGGGATTTGGACTGGATGGGTGATGGGGGATTTGGATTGGTGGGTGACGGGAGATTTGGATTGGATGGGTGACGGGGGATTTGGATTGGATGGGTGACGGGGGATTTGGACTGGATGGGTGATGGGAGATTTGGATTGGATGGGTGATGGGGGATTTGGATTGGATGGGTGATGGGGGATTTGGATTGGTGGGTGACGGGGATTTGGACTGGATGGGTGATGGGAGATTTGGATTGGATGGGTGATGGGGGATTTGGATTGGATGGGTGATGGGAGATTTGGATTGGATGGGTGATGGGGGATTTGGATTGGATGGGTGACGGGGGATTTGGATTGGATGGGTGATGGGGCATTTGGATTGGATGGGTGATGGGAGATTTGGATTGGATGGGTGATGGGGGATTTGGATTGGTGGGAGACGGGGGATTTGGATTGGATGGGTGATGGGGGATTTGGACTGGATGAGTGACGGGGGATTTGGATTGGTGGGTGACGGGGGATTTGGATTGGATGGGTGACGGGGGATTTGGATTGGTGGGTGACGGGGGATTTGGATTGGTGGGTGACGGGGGATTTGGATTGGATGGGTAACGGGGATTTGGACTGGATGGGTGATGGGGGATTTGGATTGGATGGGTGACGGGGGATTTGGACTGGATGGGTGACGGGGATTTGGATTGGTGGGTGATGGGGGATTTGGATTGGATGGGTGATGGGGGATTTGGATTGGTGGGTGATGGGGGATTTGGACTGGATGGGTGACGGGGATTTGGACTGGATGGGTGATGGGGGATTTGGATTGGTGGGTGATGGGAGATTTGGACTGGATGGGTGACGGGGATTTGGACTGGATGAGTGATGGGGGATTTGGATTGGATGGGTGATGGGGGATTTGGATTGGATGGGTGACGGGGATTTGGACTGGATGGGTGATGGGGGATTTGGATTGGTGGGTGATGGGGGATTTGGATTGGATGGGTGATGGGGGATTTGGATTGGTGGGTGACGGGGGATTTGGATTGGTGGGTGATGGGAGATTTGGATTGGATGGGTGATGGGAGATTTGGATTGGATGGGTGACGGGGGATTTGGATTGGTGGGTGACGGGGGATTTGGATTGGTGGGTGACGGGGGATTTGGACTGGATGGGTGATGGAGGATTTGGATTGGTGGGTGACGGGGGATTTGGATTGGTGGGTGATGGGAGATTTGGATTGGATGTGTGATGGGGGATTTGGATTGGTGGGTGATGGGAGATTTGGATTGGATGGGTGATGGGAGATTTGGATTGGATGGGTGATGGGGGATTTGGATTGGTGGGTGACGGGGGATTTGGACTGGATGGGTGATGGGGGATTTGGATTGGTGGGTGACGGGGGATTTGGATTGGTGGGTGATGGGAGATTTGGATTGGATGGGTGATGGGGGATTTGGATTGGATGGGTGATGGGGGATTTGGATTGGTGGGTGACGGGGGATTTGGATTGGTGGGTGATGGGAGATTTGGATTGGATGGGTGATGGGGGATTTGGATTGGATGGGTGACGGGGATTTGGACTGGATGGGTGATGGGAGATTTGGATTGGATGGGTGACGGGGGATTTGGATTGGTGGGTGATGGGGGATTTGGATTGGTGGGTGACGGGGGATTTGGATTGGTGGGTGACGGGGGATTTGGATTGGATGGGTGACAGTGGATTTGGATTGGATGGGTGATGGGGGATTTGGATTGGATGGGTGACAGTGGATTTGGATTGGATGGGTGATGGGGGATTTGGATTGGATGGGTGACGGGGATTTGGATTGGATGGGTGACAGTGGATTTGGATTGGATGGGTGATGGGGGATTTGGATTGGTGGGTGATGGGGGATTTGGATTGGATGGGTGATGGGGGATTTGGATTGGTGGGTGACGGGGGATTTGGATTGGTGGGTGATGGGAGATTTGGATTGGATGGGTGATGGGAGATTTGGATTGGATGGGTGATGGGGGATTTGGATTGGTGGGTGACGGGGGATTTCGACTGGATGGGTGATGGGGGATTTGGATTGGTGGGTGACGGGGGATTTGGATTGGTGTGTGATGGGAGATTTGGATTGGATGGGTGATGGGGGATTTGGATTGGATGGGTGACGGGGATTTGGACTGGATGGGTGATGGGAGATTTGGATTGGATGGGTGACGGGGGATTTGGATTGGTGGGTGACGGGGGATTTGGATTGGTGGGTGACGGGGGATTTGGATTGGTGGGTGACGGGGGATTTGGATTGGATGGGTGACGGGGATTTGGACTGGATGGGTGACAGTGGATTTGGATTGGATGGGTGATGGGGGATTTGGATTGGTGGGTGATGGGGGATTTGGATTGGATGGGTGACAAGGGATTTGGATTGGTGGGTGACGGGGGATTTGGATTGGATGGGTGATGGGGGATTTGGATTGGTGGGTGATGGGGGATTTGGATTGGTGGGTGATGGGGGATTTGGATTGGTGGGTGATGGGGGATTTGGATTGGTGGGTGATGGGGGATTTGGATTGGTGGGTGATGGGGGATTTGGATTGGATGGGTGACAGGGGATTTGGATTGGTGGGTGACGGGGGATTTGGATTGGATGGGTGACGGGGGATAGAAGAGTAAGATTGTTGGACAGTGACAGTGGAAAAACGCATAAGAGGATGGTGCAAGCTGTCAGGAGGGAAGTTCACAAGAACTGCCACAGTGTCAGAGAAATTTACTGACCTCACAAGGGTAGCTAAGTGACACTCAGACACTCAGACAGCCTTGACTCACCTCCTTAACTCCGATTTGGTCCATCTGACTCTCGCACATAAATATCTGAGCTACCAGAACCTGAGCCTTTTGAGACCAGCACTGCCGAAGCCAAGCCTGTTGGGCTCTGACTTATTGACAAGCAGGCCATTGGGATCCAAACCTTCAGAGATTGAACCATCAGAGACTGAATCACCAGAGATTGAAGCATCAGAGGCTGAATTATAAGAGGCTGAACTATCCGAGACTGAACCATCAGAGTCTGAATCACCACAGACTGAATCTTCAGAGACTGAACGATAAGACACTGAACCATCAGAGACTGAATCATCAGAGACTGAAAAAGCAGAGACTGAATCATCAGTGAATGAACAATCAAAGAGTGAACCATCAGACAGTGAACCATCGGAGACTGAACCGTCAGAGAGTAAACGATGAGAGACTGAACCATCAGACACTAAATCATCAGAGACTGAACCATCAGGGAATGAATCATCAGAGACTCAATCATCAGAGACTGAATCACGAGAAACGAACCATGAGGGACTGAACCATCAGAGACTGAACCATCAGAGACCGAATTATCAGAGACTGAACCGACAGGCGTTTCTGTGGCCGTAAACGTGACTCCAGGATGGTTTGTTGCCTCCCTGGTGCCAGGGTCATGGATGTCACTGAGCGGCTTCAGGGCATTCTCAAGGCGGAGGGGGAGCAGGCAGAGGTCGTGGTCCACATTGGGACCAACGACATAGTTCGGAAGGGAGATGAGGTCCTGCATCAAGAATTTAGGGAGCTAGGTAGCAGATTAAAGAGCAGGACCTCAAAGGTTGTAATCTCTGGATTACTCCCAGTGCCACGGGCTAGTGAGTATAGAAATAGGAGGATAGAACAGATGAATGCGTGGCTAAAGAGTTGGTGCAGGAGGGAGGGTTTCAGTTTCCTGGATCACTGGGCCTGCTTCTGGGGAAGGTGGGACTTGTACAAGTCGGACGGGTTGCATCTGAACCAGAGCGGGACAAATATCCTTACGGGGAGGTTTGCCAGCACTGTTGGGGGGGGTTTAAACTAACTTGGCAGGGGGATGGGATACAGAGTGGAGCTACAATAGGGGGTGATGTGCAGCCAAATATTGAGAAAAAAACAAGTCAGCTTGGAAGACAGGGCAAATATGTAAGAGCAAGGCTGGACGGCATCTATTTTAATGCAAGGAGTCTTGCGAATAAGGTGGATGAACTGAAGGTGTTGATAAACACATGGGAGTATGATATTGTTGCTGTCACAGAGACATGGTTGAGGGAGGGGCAAGACTGGCAGCTCAATATTCTGGGGTACAGAATCTTCAGGCGAGACAGAGGGGGAGGTATAAGAGGAGGGGGGGTCGCAATATTAATTAAAGAATCAATTACTGCCATAAGGAGGGATGATATATTAGCAGGTTCCTCAAATGAGGCCATATGGGTGGAGCTTAAAAACAAAAAGGGGGCAAGCACTTTGATGGGAGTGTACTATAGGCCCCCAAACAGTCAGGGGGAGATAGAGGAACAGATATGTAGGCAAATCTCAGAAAATTGTGCAAATAATAGGGTAATAATAGTGGGGGATTTCAACTTCCCCAATATTAACTGGGATACTCAGAGTGCAAAAGGCTTAGAGGGTACAAAATTCTTAACGTGCATCCAGGAGAGCTTTTTGAGCCAGCATGTAGAAAGTCCTACAAGAGAGGGGGCGGTACTGGACCTAATTCTAGGGAATGTGACCGGCCAAGTGGAAGAAGTGCTAGTAGGTGAGCACTTTGGTGACAGTGACCATAATTCAGTGAGATTTAAGGTGGTCATGGAAAAGGACAGGGAGGGGCCGGAAATAAAGGTTCTAAATTGGGGGAAGGCCGATTTTAATAGGATAAGGCAGGATCTGGCCGAAATGGACTGGGATCAGCTGCTTGTAGGAAAATCCGCATCGGAGCAATGGGAGTCTTTCAGAAGGGAGATTGAGACCATACAATGGCAACATGTTCCCGTAAAGGTCAAGGGTGGTTCCAAGAACTCCAGGGAACCTTGGATGTCAGGGGATATACGAGAATGGATTAGGAAAAAAAGGAGGGCTTTTGGCAGATACAAAAGGCTAAAGACGGAGGAAGCCCTAGAGGAGTACAAAAAGTGCAGGGGGATACTTAAAAAAGAAATTAGGAGATCAAGGAGGGGCCATGAAAAAACACTGGCAAGCAAAATAAAGGAAAATCCTAAGATGTTTTATAAGTATATTAAGGGTAAGAGGATGACTAGGGAAAAAATAGGGCCCATTAGGGACAAAAATGGCAACCTGTGTGTGGAGCCGGAAGATGTAGGAGGGGTTCTAAATGAATTTTTTGCATCTGTTTTCACTATGGAGAAGGACGACGTAGACATAGAAATACGACAGGGGGACTGTGATATACTCAAACATATTAACATCGAGCGGGAGGAGGTATTGGCGGTTTTAGCAGGCCTAAAAATGGATAAATCCCCAGGCCCGGACGAAATGTATCCCAGGCTACTATGTGAGGCAAAGGAGGAGATTGCGGGGGCTCTGACACATATATTCAGAACCTCTCTGGCCACAGGGGATGTGCCAGAGGACTGGAGAACCGCTAATGTAGTACCATTATTCAAGAAGGGGAGTAGGGAAAAACCGGGGAACTACAGGCCAGTGAGCCTAACATCAGTGGTAGGAAAATTATTGGAAAAAATTCTGAAGGACAAAATTAGTCTCCACTTGGAGAAGCAAGGATTAATCAGGGATAGTCAACATGGCTTTGTCAAGGGAAGATCATGTCTGACTAATTTAATTGAATTTTTTGAGGGGGTGACGAGGCGTGTGGATGAGGGTAACGCAGTGGATGTGGTATACATGGATTTCAGTAAGGCCTTCGATAAAGTCCCGCACAGGAGACTGGTCAAGAAGGTACGAGCCCATGGAATCCAGGGTGCCTTGGCACTTTGGATACAAAACTGGCTTAGTGGCAGAAGGCAGAGGGTGATGGTCGAAGGTTGTTTTTGTGACTGGAAGCCTGTGGCCAGTGGGGTACCACAGGTATCTGTGCTGGGTCCCTTGCTGTTTGTGGTCTACATTAACGACTTGGATATGAATGTAAAAGGTATGATCAGTAAGTTCGCTGATGATACAAAAATTGGTAGGGTGGTAAATAGCGAGGAGGATAGCCTCAGTCTGCAGGACGATATAGATGGGTTGGTCAGATGGGCGGAACAGTGGCAAATGGAATTTAACCCGGAAAAGTGCGAGGTGATGCACTTTGGAGGGACTAACAAGGCAAGGGAATACACAATGAATGGGAAGACCCTAGGCAAGACAGAGGGTCAGAGGGATCTTGGTGTGCAAGTTCACAGATCCCTGAAGGCGGCGGAACAGGTAGATAAGGTGGTAAAGAAGGCATATGGGATACTTGCCTTTATTAGCCGAGGCATAGAATATAAGAGCAAGGAGGTTATGATGGAGCTGTATAAAACACTGGTTAGGCCACAGCTGGAGTACTGTGTGCAGTTCTGGTCGCCACACTACAGGAAGGATGTGATCGCTTTGGAGAGGGTGCAGAGGAGATTCACCAGGATGTTACCAGGGCTGGAGCGCTTCAGCTATGAAGAGAGACTGGGAAGATTGGGTTTGTTTTCCTTGGAGCAGAGGAGGCTGAGGGGGGACATGATTGAGGTGTACAAAATTATGAGGGGCATAGATAGGATGGATACTAAGGAGCTTTTTCCCTTCGTTGAGGGTTCTATAACAAGGGGGCATAGATTCAAGGTAAAAGGCGGGAGGTTTAGAGGGGATTTGAGAAAGAACTTTTTCACCCAGAGGGTGGTTGGGGTCTGGAACTCACTGCCTGGGAGGGTTGTGGAGGCAGGAACCCTCACAACATTCAAGAAGCATTTGGATGAGCACTTGAAATGCCATAGCATACAAGGCTACGGACAAAATGCTGGAATATGGGATTAGATTAGACAGGGCTTGATGGCCGGCGCGGACACGATGGGCCGAAGGGCCTCTATCCGTGCTGTATAACTCTATGACTCTATGAACCATCAGAGACTGAATCACCAGAGACTGAATCATCCGAGACTGAACCATCAGAGACTGAAAAAGCAGAGCCTGAACCATCAGTGAATGAACCATCAAAGAGTGAACCATCAGACACTGAACCATCGGAGACTGAACCGTCAGAGAGTAAACGATGAGAGACTGAACCATCAGAGACTGAACCATCAGAGACTGAATCATCAGAGACTGAATATTCAGAGACTGAACCATCAGGTACTGAATCATCGGAGACTGAACCACCAGAGTCTGAATCAAATGAGACTGAACCATCAGAGACTGAACCATCATAAAATGAATCACCAGAGATTGAATCACCAGAGACTGAACCATCAGGATATGATTCATCGGAGATGGAACCATCAGAAACGGAAGCATCACAGATTGAATCACCAGAGACTGAATCAACAGAGACTGAATCATAAGAGACTGAACCATCAGAGACTGAACCAACAGAGACAGTAACATCAGAGAATGAACCAACAGAGACAGTAACATCAGAGACTGAATCATCAGACACTGTACCATCAGAGACTGAATCCTCAGAGACTGAACCTTCAGAGACTGAACCATCAGAGTGTGAACCATCAGAGTCTGAACCATCAGAGACTCAATCACCAGAGACTCAATCAACTGAGACTGAAATATCAGAGACTGAACCATCAGACACTGAATCACAGACACCGAACCATCAGAAACTGAATCATAAGAGATTGAACCATCAGTGACTGAATCATCAGAGGCTGAATCACCAGAGACTCAATCAACTGAGACTGAACCATCAGTGACTGAATCATAAGAGACTGAACCATCAGAGACTGAATCATCAGAGGCTGAATCACCAGAGACTGAATCAAATGAGACTGAAACACCAGATAGAATCATAGATCATAGAAGTTTACAACATGGAAACAGGCCCTTCGGACCAACATGTCCATGTCGCCCAGTTT
This sequence comes from Heptranchias perlo, assembly GCF_035084215.1. Classification (NCBI taxonomy): domain Eukaryota; kingdom Metazoa; phylum Chordata; class Chondrichthyes; order Hexanchiformes; family Hexanchidae; genus Heptranchias; species Heptranchias perlo. The sequence continues at coordinate 19,665,573 of NC_090361.1, forward strand.
ATACCACTAAGCTAGTCCCAATTGCCTGCACTTGGCCCATATCCCTCTATACCCATCTTACCCATGTAACTGTCCAAATGCTCTTTTGCCCTTTATGTACTTGTAGAAGCTCTTTGGATTCTCCTTTGCCTTATCTGCCAAAGCAATCTCATGTCCCCTATTTGCCCTCCTGATTTCTCTCTTAACTCTACTCCGGCAATCTCTATACTCTTCAAGGGATCCACTTGATCCAAGCTGTCAATGCATGTCATATGCCTCCTTTTTCTTTTTGACTAGGGCCTCAATCTCCCGAGTCATCCAAGGTTCCCTACTTCTACCAGCCTTGCCCTTCACTTTATAAGGAATGTGCTTACCCTGAACCCTGGTTAACACACTTTTGAAAGCCTCCAGAGACTGAATCATCAGAGACTGAACTATCAGAGAATGAACCATCAGAGAATGAACCATCAGAGACTGAATCACCAGAGACTGAATACCGGAGACTGAAACATCAGAGAGTAAACCAAAGCAGACTGAATCATCAGACACTGAATCACCAGAGACTGAACCATCGAGACTGAAGCATTAGTCGCTGAACCATCGGAGACTCAATCACGAGAGACTGAATCAGGTGAGACTGAATCTTCAGAGACTGAACCATCAGATACTTAATCATCAGAGACTGAATCATCAGAGACTGAACCATCAGAGAATGAACCATCAGAGAGTGAACCATCAGAAATTGATTCACCAAAGACGGAAACATCAGACACTGTACCATCAGAGACTGAACCATCAGCGACAGAACCATCAGAGACTGAATCATCAGAGACTGAATCATCAGACACTGAATCACCAGAGACTGAACCATCGAGACTGAAGCATTAGTCGCTGAACCATCGGAGACTCAATCACGAGAGACTGAATCAGGTGAGACTGAATCTTCAGAGACTGAACCATCAGATACTTAATCATCAGAGAATGAACCATCAGAGAGTGAACCATCAGAAACTGATTCACCAAAGACGGAAACATCAGACACTGTACCATCAGAGACTGAACCATCAGCGACAGAACCATCAGAGACTGAATCATCAGAGACTGAATCATCAGAGACTGAAACATCAGATACTTAACCATCAGATACTTAACCATCAGAGACTGAAACAGCAGGAACTGAACCATCAGAGACTGAACCATCAGAGTCTGATTCACCAGTGACTGTAACGTCAGAGACTTTACCATGAGAGACTGAACCATCAGAGACTGAACAATCGGAGACTGAGTCACCAGAGATAGAATCAATTGAGACTTAACCATCAGAGACTGAAACATCTGAGACTGAAACATCAGAGACTGAATCTTCAGAGACTGAACCATCAGAGAATGAACCATCAGAGAGTGAACCATCAGAGACTGATTCACCAAAGACTGAAAGGTCAGACACTATACCATCAGAGACAGAACCATTAGAGACTGAACCATCACAGAATGAACCACCAGAGACTAAAGTACCAGAGTTTGAACCATCAGTGACTGAATCATAAGAGACTGAATCATCGGAGACTGAATCACCAGAGACTGAATCAAATGACACTGAATCACCACAGACTGAACCATCAGAGGCTGAACCATCAGAGACTGAATCACTAGAGACCGAAACATCAGAGACTGAATCAAGTGAGACTGAATCACCAGAAACGGAATCACCAGAGACTGAATCATCCGAGACTGAACCATCAGAGACTGAAAAAGCAGAGCCTGAACCATCAGTGAATGAACCATCAAAGAGTGAACCATCAGACACTGAACCATCGGAGACTGAACCGTCAGAGAGTAAACGATGAGAGACTGAACCATCAGAGACTGAACCATCAGAGACTGAAACATCAGAGACTGAACCATGAGGATATGACTTATCGGAGACGGAACCATCAGAAACTGAACCATCAGAGACTGAATCACCAGAGACTGAATCATCCGAGACTGAATCTTCAGAGACTGAAAATGCAGAGACTGAACCATCAGAGACTGAAAAAGCAGAGCCTGAACCATCAGTGAATGAACCATCAAAGAGTGAACCATCAGACACTGAACCATCGGAGACTGAACCGTCAGAGAGTAAACGATGAGAGACTGAACCATCAGAGACTGAACCATCAGAGACTGAAACATCAGAGACTGAACCATGAGGATATGACTTATCGGAGACAGAACCATCAGAAACTGAACCATCAGAGATTGAATCACCAGAGACTGAACCACCAGAGACTGAATCACCAGAGGCTGAACCATCAGAGACTTAATCACCAGAGAGTGAACTATCAGAGACTAAAGAATCTGAGACTGAACCAACAGAGACAGTACCATCAGAGAGTGAACAGTCAGAGACTGAACCATCAGAGATTGAACCATCAGAGACTGAACAATCAGAGATTAAACCATCAGAGATTGAACCATCAGAGATTAAACCATCAGAGATTGAACCATCAGAGATTAAACCATCAGAGATTGAACCATCAGAGATTAAACAATCAGAGATTGAACCATCAGAGACTGAATCTCACAGACTGAATCACCAGAAACTGAACCATCATAGCATGAATCACGAGAGACTGATTCGCCAGAGACAGAATAATCAGAGGCTGAATCACGAGAAACGAACCATGAGGGACTGAAACATCAAAGACTGAACCATCAGAGAATGAACCATCACAGAATGAACCACCAGAGACTAAATAACAAGAGTTTGAACCATCAGTGACTGAATCATAAGAAACTGAATCATCGGAGACTGAATCAAATGACACTGAATCACCAGAGACTGAACCATCAGAGACTGCATCAACAGAGACTGAATCACCAGAAACGGAATCACCAGAGACTGAAACATCAGAGAGTGAATCACCAGAGACTGAATCATCAGTGACTGAACCAACAGAGTCTCAATCGCTAGGGACTGGACCATCAATGAATGAACCATCAGACACTGAACCATCTGAGACTGAACCACCAAAGAGTGAACCATCAGAGAATGAATAAGCAAGGACCGAATCACCAGAGACTGAACCATGAGAGACTGAATCACTAGAGACTGAACCAGCAGAGACTGAATCACCAGAGACTGAACCATCAGAGACTGAACCATCAGAGACTGAATCACCAGAGACTGAACCATCAGAGACTTAATCACCAGAGAGTGAACCATCAGAGACTGAACAGTCAGAGAATGAACCATCAGAGACTGAACCATCAGAGACTTAATCACCAGAGACTGAACCAGCAGAGACTGAATCACCAGAGACTGGACCATCAGAGACTTAATCACCAGAGAGTGAACCATCAGAGACTGAACAGTCAGAGAATGAACCATCAGAGACTGAACCAGCAGAGACTGAATCACCAGAGACTGGACCATCAGAGACTTAATCACCAGAGAGTGAACCATTAGAGATTGAACAGTCAGAGAATGAACCATCAGAGACTGAACCATCAGAGACTTAATCACCAGAGAGTGAACCATCAGAGACTGAACAATCAGAGACTGAACCATCAGAGACTTAATCACCAGAGACTGAACCATCACAGAATGAACCACCAGAGACTAAATTACCAGAGTTTGAACCATCAGTGACTGAATCACAAGAGACTGAATCATCGGAGACTGAATCTACAGAGACTGAATCAAATGACACTGAATCACCACAGACTGAACCATCAGAGACTGAACCATCAGGGAATCAATCATCAGAGACTGATCCACCAGAGACTGAACCATCAGAGATTGAATCACCAGAGACTGAACGATGAGAGATTGGACCATCAGAGACTGAATCATCAGAGACTGAATCACGGGAAACGAACCATGAGGGGCTGAACCATCAAAGACTGAATCATCAGAGACTGAATATTCAGAGACTGAACCATCAGGTACTGAATCATCGGAGACTGAACCACCAGAGTCTGAATCAAATGAGACTGAACCATCAGAGACTGAACCATCATAAAATGAATCACCAGAGATTGAATCACCAGAGACTGAACCATCAGGATATGACTCATCAGAGATGGAACCATCAGAAACGGAACCATCACAGATTGAATCACCAGAGACTGAATCAACAGAGACTGAATCATAAGAGACTGAACCATCAGAGACTGAACCAACAGAGACAGTAACATCAGAGACTGAACCAACAGAGACAGTAACATCAGAGACTGAATCATCAGACACTGTACCATCAGAGACTGAATCCTCAGAGACTGAACCTTCAGAGAATCAACCATCAGAGACTTAACCATCAGAGACTGAACCATCAGAGTCTGAACCATCAGAGACTCAATCACCAGAGACTCAATCAACTGAGACTGAAATATCAGAGACTGAACCATCAGACACTGAATCACAGACACCGAACCATCAGAAACTGAATCATAAGAGATTGAACCATCAGTGACTGAATCATCAGAGGCTGAATCACCAGAGACTGAATCAAATGAGACTGAAACACCAGATAGAATCATAGATCATAGAAGTTTACAACATGGAAACAGGCCCTTCGGCCCAACATGTCCATGTCGCCCAGTTTATACCACTAAGCTAGTCCCAATTGCCTGCACTTGGCCCATATCCCTCTATACCCATCTTACCCATGTAACTGTCCAAATGCTCTTTTGCCCTTTATGTACTTGTAGAAGCTCTTTGGATTCTCCTTTGCCTTATCTGCCAAAGCAATCTCATGTCCCCTATTTGCCCTCCTGATTTCTCTCTTAACTCTACTCCGGCAATCTCTATACTCTTCAAGGGATCCACTTGATCCAAGCTGTCAATGCATGTCATATGCCTCCTTTTTCTTTTTGACTAGGGCCTCAATCTCCCGAGTCATCCAAGGTTCCATACTTCTACCAGCCTTGCCCTTCACTTTATAAGGAATGTGCTTACCCTGAACCCTGGTTAACACACTTTTGAAAGCCTCCAGAGACTGAATCATCAGAGACTGAACTATCAGAGAATGAACCATCAGAGAATGAACCATCAGAGACTGAATCACCAGAGACTGAATACCGGAGACTGAAACATCAGAGAGTAAACCAAAGCAGACTGAATCATCAGACACTGAATCACCAGAGACTGAACCATCGAGACTGAAGCATTAGTCGCTGAACCATCGGAGACTCAATCACGAGAGACTGAATCAGGTGAGACTGAATCTTCAGAGACTGAACCATCAGATACTTAATCATCAGAGACTGAATCATCAGAGACTGAACCATCAGAGAATGAACCATCAGAGAGTGAACCATCAGAAACTGATTCACCAAAGACGGAAACATCAGACACTGTACCATCAGAGACTGAACCATCAGCGACAGAATCATCAGACACTGAATCACCAGAGACTGAACCATCGAGACTGAAGCATTAGTCGCTGAACCATCGGAGACTCAATCACGAGAGACTGAATCAGGTGAGACTGAATCTTCAGAGACTGAACCATCAGATACTTAATCATCAGAGAATGAACCATCAGAGAGTGAACCATCAGAAACTGATTCACCAAAGACGGAAACATCAGACACTGTACCATCAGAGACTGAACCATCAGCGACAGAACCATCAGAGACTGAATCATCAGAGACTGAATCTTCAGAGACTGAAACATCAGATACTTAACCATCAGATACTTAACCATCAGAGACTGAAACAGCAGGAACTGAACCATCAGAGACTGAACCATCAGAGACTGAATCACCAGAGACTGAACCATCTGAGACTGAACCATCAAAGATGGAACCATCAGAGACTGAACCATCAGAGACTGACTCCTCAGAGACTGAACCATCAGAGAATGAATTTTCAGAGAATGAACCATCAGAGACTGAAAAATCAGAGACTGAACCATCAGAGACTGAATCAAATGAGACTGAATCACCAGAGACTGAACCACCAGAGACTGAAACATCAGAGACTGAACCATCAGAGACTGAATCGCCAGAGACTGAATCACCAGAGATTGAACCATCAGAGACTGAACCATCAGAGACTGAATGACCAAAGACTGAACCATCAGAGACTGACTCCTCAGAGACTGAACCATCAGAGAATGAACCATCAGAGAGTGAACCATCAGAGACTGATTCGCCAGTGACTGTAACACCAGAGACTTTACCATCGGAGTCTGAACCATCAGAGTCTGAACCATCAGAGACTGATCAGAGACAGTATCACCAGAGATTGAAATACCAGAGACTGAATCAACTGAGACTGAATCACCAGAGAATGAACCATCAAAGACTGAACCATCAGAGACTGACTCCTCAGAGACTGAATCACAGACACTGAACCATCAGCAACTGAACAATCAGAGACTGAACCATCAGAGACTGAATCACCAGAGACGGAACCATCAGAGACTGAATCAACTGAGACTGAATCACCAGAGAATGAACCATCAAAGACTGAACCATCAGAGACTGACTCCTCAGAGACTGAATCACAGACACTGAACCATCAGCAACTGAATCTTCAGAGAATGAACCATCCGAGACTGAATCACCAGAGACTGAATCACCAGAGACTGAACCATCTGAGACTGAATCACCAAAGACTGAACCATCTGAGACTGAACCATCAAAGATGGAACCATCAGAGACTGAACCATCAGAGACTGACTCCTCAGAGACTGAAACATCAGAGAATGAACCATCGGAGAGTGAACCATCAGAGACTGAACCATCAGAGACTGAACCATCAGAGACTGAATCACCAGAGACTGAACCATCAGAGACTTAATCACCAGAGAGTGAACCATCAGAGACTGAACAGTCAGAGAATGAACCATCAGAGACTGAACCATCAGAGACTTAATCACCAGAGACTGAACCAGCAGAGACTGAATCACCAGAGACTGGACCATCAGAGACTTAATCACCAGAGAGTGAACCATCAGAGACTGAACAGTCAGAGAATGAACCATCAGAGACTGAACCAGCAGAGACTGAATCACCAGAGACTGGACCATCAGAGACTTAATCACCAGAGAGTGAACCATTAGAGATTGAACAGTCAGAGAATGAACCATCAGAGACTGAACCATCAGAGACTTAATCACCAGAGAGTGAACCATCAGAGACTGAACAATCAGAGACTGAACCATCAGAGACTTAATCACCAGAGACTGAACCATCACAGAATGAACCACCAGAGACTAAATTACCAGAGTTTGAACCATCAGTGACTGAATCACAAGAGACTGAATCATCGGAGACTGAATCTACAGAGACTGAATCAAATGACACTGAATCACCACAGACTGAACCATCAGAGACTGAACCATCAGGGAATCAATCATCAGAGACTGATCCACCAGAGACTGAACCATCAGAGATTGAATCACCAGAGACTGAACGATGAGAGATTGGACCATCAGAGACTGAATCATCAGAGACTGAATCACGGGAAACGAACCATGAGGGGCTGAACCATCAAAGACTGAATCATCAGAGACTGAATATTCAGAGACTGAACCATCAGGTACTGAATCATCGGAGACTGAACCACCAGAGTCTGAATCAAATGAGACTGAACCATCAGAGACTGAACCATCATAAAATGAATCACCAGAGATTGAATCACCAGAGACTGAACCATCAGGATATGACTCATCAGAGATGGAACCATCAGAAACGGAACCATCACAGATTGAATCACCAGAGACTGAATCAACAGAGACTGAATCATAAGAGACTGAACCATCAGAGACTGAACCAACAGAGACAGTAACATCAGAGACTGAACCAACAGAGACAGTAACATCAGAGACTGAATCATCAGACACTGTACCATCAGAGACTGAATCCTCAGAGACTGAACCTTCAGAGAATCAACCATCAGAGACTTAACCATCAGAGACTGAACCATCAGAGTCTGAACCATCAGAGACTCAATCACCAGAGACTCAATCAACTGAGACTGAAATATCAGAGACTGAACCATCAGACACTGAATCACAGACACCGAACCATCAGAAACTGAATCATAAGAGATTGAACCATCAGTGACTGAATCATCAGAGGCTGAATCACCAGAGACTGAATCAAATGAGACTGAAACACCAGATAGAATCATAGATCATAGAAGTTTACAACATGGAAACAGGCCCTTCGGCCCAACATGTCCATGTCGCCCAGTTTATACCACTAAGCTAGTCCCAATTGCCTGCACTTGGCCCATATCCCTCTATACCCATCTTACCCATGTAACTGTCCAAATGCTCTTTTGCCCTTTATGTACTTGTAGAAGCTCTTTGGATTCTCCTTTGCCTTATCTGCCAAAGCAATCTCATGTCCCCTATTTGCCCTCCTGATTTCTCTCTTAACTCTACTCCGGCAATCTCTATACTCTTCAAGGGATCCACTTGATCCAAGCTGTCAATGCATGTCATATGCCTCCTTTTTCTTTTTGACTAGGGCCTCAATCTCCCGAGTCATCCAAGGTTCCCTACTTCTACCAGCCTTGCCCTTCACTTTATAAGGAATGTGCTTACCCTGAACCCTGGTTAACACACTTTTGAAAGCCTCCAGAGACTGAATCATCAGAGACTGAACTATCAGAGAATGAACCATCAGAGAATGAACCATCAGAGACTGAATCACCAGAGACTGAATACCGGAGACTGAAACATCAGAGAGTAAACCAAAGCAGACTGAATCATCAGACACTGAATCACCAGAGACTGAACCATCGAGACTGAAGCATTAGTCGCTGAACCATCGGAGACTCAATCACGAGAGACTGAATCAGGTGAGACTGAATCTTCAGAGACTGAACCATCAGATACTTAATCATCAGAGACTGAATCATCAGAGACTGAACCATCAGAGAATGAACCATCAGAGAGTGAACCATCAGAAACTGATTCACCAAAGACGGAAACATCAGACACTGTACCATCAGAGACTGAACCATCAGCGACAGAACCATCAGAGACTGAATCATCAGAGACTGAATCATCAGACACTGAATCACCAGAGACTGAACCATCGAGACTGAAGCATTAGTCGCTGAACCATCGGAGACTCAATCACGAGAGACTGAATCAGGTGAGACTGAATCTTCAGAGACTGAACCATCAGATACTTAATCATCAGAGAATGAACCATCAGAGAGTGAACCATCAGAAACTGATTCACCAAAGACGGAAACATCAGACACTGTACCATCAGAGACTGAACCATCAGCGACAGAACCATCAGAGACTGAATCATCAGAGACTGAATCTTCAGAGACTGAAACATCAGATACTTAACCATCAGATACTTAACCATCAGAGACTGAAACAGCAGGAACTGAACCATCAGAGACTGAACCATCAGAGTCTGATTCACCAGTGACTGTAACGTCAGAGACTTTACCATGAGAGACTGAACCATCAGAGACTGAACAATCGGAGACTGAGTCACCAGAGATAGAATCAATTGAGACTTAACCATCAGAGACTGAAACATCTGAGACTGAAACATCAGAGACTGAATCTTCAGAGACTGAACCATCAGAGAATGAACCATCAGAGAGTGAACCATCAGAGACTGATTCACCAAAGACTGAAAGGTCAGACACTATACCATCAGAGACAGAACCATTAGAGACTGAACCATCACAGAATGAACCACCAGAGACTAAAGTACCAGAGTTTGAACCATCAGTGACTGAATCATAAGAGACTGAATCATCGGAGACTGAATCACCAGAGACTGAATCAAATGACACTGAATCACCACAGACTGAACCATCAGAGGCTGAACCATCAGAGACTGAATCACTAGAGACCGAAACATCAGAGACTGAATCAAGTGAGACTGAATCACCAGAAACGGAATCACCAGAGACTGAATCAACAGACTGAATCACAGAGACTGAAACATCAGAGACTGAACCATCAGAGACTGAATCATCAGAGACTGAATCATCAGTGACTGAACCAACAGAGTCTCAATCGCTAGGGACTGGACCATCAATGAATGAACCATCAGATACTGAATGATCTGAGACTGAACCACCAAAGAGTGAACCATCAGAGAATGAATAAGCAAGGACCGAATCACCAGAGACTGAACCATCGGGGACTGAACCATCAAAGATGGAAGGATCAGAGACTGAACCATCAGAGACTGAATCATCAGAGACTGAACCAACAGAGACTGAATCATGAGAGACTGAACCGTCAGAGACTGAATCACCAGAGACTGAACCATCAGAGACTGAATCACCAGAGACTGAATGAGCAGAGACTGAACCGTCAGAGAGTGAATCACCAGAGACTGAACCATCAGAGACTGAATCACCAGAGACTGAATGAGCAGAGACTGAACCGTCAGAGACTGAATCACCAGAGACTGAACCATCGGAGACTGAATCATCAGAGACTGAGTCACCGGAGACTGAAACATCAGAGAATGAATAATCAGAGACTGAACCATCGAGACTGAAGCATTCGTCGCTGAACCATCGGAGACTCAATCACGAGAGACTGAATCAGGTGAGACTGAATCTTCAGAGACTGAACCATCAGATACTTAATCATCAGAGACTGAATCATCAGAGACTGAACCATCAGAGAATGAACCATCAGAGAGTGAACCATCAGAAATTGATTCACCAAAGACGGAAACATCAGACACTGTACCATCAGAGACTGAACCATCAGCGACAGAACCATCAGAGACTGAATCATCAGAGACTGAATCATCAGACACTGAATCACCAGAGACTGAACCATCGAGACTGAAGCATTAGTCGCTGAACCATCGGAGACTCAATCACGAGAGACTGAATCAGGTGAGACTGAATCTTCAGAGACTGAACCATCAGATACTTAATCATCAGAGAATGAACCATCAGAGAGTGAACCATCAGAAACTGATTCACCAAAGACGGAAACATCAGACACTGTACCATCAGAGACTGAACCATCAGCGACAGAACCATCAGAGACTGAATCATCAGAGACTGAATCATCAGAGACTGAAACATCAGATACTTAACCATCAGATACTTAACCATCAGAGACTGAAACAGCAGGAACTGAACCATCAGAGACTGAACCATCAGAGTCTGATTCACCAGTGACTGTAACGTCAGAGACTTTACCATGAGAGACTGAACCATCAGAGACTGAACAATCGGAGACTGAGTCACCAGAGATAGAATCAATTGAGACTTAACCATCAGAGACTGAAACATCTGAGACTGAAACATCAGAGACTGAATCTTCAGAGACTGAACCATCAGAGAATGAACCATCAGAGAGTGAACCATCAGAGACTGATTCACCAAAGACTGAAAGGTCAGACACTATACCATCAGAGACAGAACCATTAGAGACTGAACCATCACAGAATGAACCACCAGAGACTAAAGTACCAGAGTTTGAACCATCAGTGACTGAATCATAAGAGACTGAATCATCGGAGACTGAATCACCAGAGACTGAATCAAATGACACTGAATCACCACAGACTGAACCATCAGAGGCTGAACCATCAGAGACTGAATCACTAGAGACCGAAACATCAGAGACTGAATCAAGTGAGACTGAATCACCAGAAACGGAATCACCAGAGACTGAATCAACAGACTGAATCACAGAGACTGAAACATCAGAGACTGAACCATCAGAGACTGAATCATCAGAGACTGAATCATCAGTGACTGAACCAACAGAGTCTCAATCGCTAGGGACTGGACCATCAATGAATGAACCATCAGATACTGAATGATCTGAGACTGAACCACCAAAGAGTGAACCATCAGAGAATGAATAAGCAAGGACCGAATCACCAGAGACTGAACCATCGGGGACTGAACCATCAAAGATGGAAGGATCAGAGACTGAACCATCAGAGACTGAATCATCAGAGACTGAACCAACAGAGACTGAATCATGAGAGACTGAACCGTCAGAGACTGAATCACCAGAGACTGAACCATCAGAGACTGAATCACCAGAGACTGAATGAGCAGAGACTGAACCGTCAGAGAGTGAATCACCAGAGACTGAACCATCAGAGACTGAATCACCAGAGACTGAATGAGCAGAGACTGAACCGTCAGAGACTGAATCACCAGAGACTGAACCATCGGAGACTGAATCATCAGAGACTGAGTCACCGGAGACTGAAACATCAGAGAATGAATAATCAGAGACTGAACCATCGAGACTGAAGCATTCGTCGCTGAACCATCGGAGACTCAATCACGAGAGACTGAATCAGGTGAGACTGAATCTTCAGAGACTGAACCATCAGAGAATGAACCATCAGAGAGTGAACCATCAGAGAGTGAACCATCAGAGACTGAATCATCAGAGACTGTGATTGTTCAGTCTCTGATGGTTCAGAGAGACTGAAGCATTAGTCGCTGAACCATCGGAGACTGAATCAGGTGAGACTGAATCTTCAGAGACTGAACCATCTGAGACTGAATCATCAGAGCCTGAACCATCAGAGACTGAATCACCAGAGAATGAATCACCAGAGACAGAACCATCAGAGACTGAACAATCACAGAATGAACCACCAGAGACTAAATTACCAGAGTTTGAACCATCAGTGACTGAATCATAAGAGACTGAATCACCAGAGATTGAATCAAATGACACTGAATCACCACAGACTGAACCATCAGAGGCTGAATCATAAGAGACTGAACAATCACAGAATGAACCACCAGAGACTAAATTACCAGAGATTGAAACAACAGAGACTGAATCATCAGAAACTGAAGCATCAGTGCCTGAACCATCGGAGACTGAATCACGAGAGACTGAATCAACTGAGACTTAACCATCAGAACTGAACCATGAGAAACTGAATCATTCGAGACAGAAACATCAAAGACTGAACAAAATAGAGACTGAATCACAGAGACTGAACCATCTGAGACTGAACCACCAGAGACTGAATCAACAGAGAGTGAACCATTGAAGACTGAACCATCAAAGATGGAACCATCAGAGACTGAAGATCAGAGACTGAATCATCAGAGACTGAACCAACAAAGGCTGATTGAACAGAGACTGAATCAGGAGAGACTGAATGAGCAGGGACTGAACCATCAGAGACTGAATGAGCAGAGACTGAACCAACAGAGACTGAATCAAATGACCTGAACCATCAGAGACTGATTCATCAGAGATTGAAAGATAAGAGACTGAATCACCATAGACTGAACCATCAGAGACTGAACCATCAAAGATTGAACCATCAGAGACTAAATCACCAGAGACTGAATCAACTGAGAGTTAATGATCAGAGACTGAAACATCAGAGATTGAATCACCAGAGACTGAAACATCAGAGACTGAATCATCAGAGACTGAACCATTAGAGACTGAACCATCAGAGACTGAATCACCAGAGAGTGAACCATCAAAGACTGAATGATCAGGGACTGAACCATCTGAGACTGAAGCACCAGAGACTGAATCACCAGGGACTGAACCATGAGAGACTGAACCATCAGAGACTGAATCATCTGAGACTGAACCATCAGAGACTGAACCATCAGAGACTGAATCATCTGAGAATGAACCATCAGGGACTGAACCATCAGAGACTGAATCATCAGAGAATGAACCATCAGGTACTGAATCATCGGAGACTGAATCACCAGAGACTGAACCATCACAGAATGAATCACGAGAGGCTGATTCACCAGAGACAGAATAATCAGAGACTGAATCACAAGAAACGAACCATGAGGGGCTGAACCATCAAAGACTGAACCATCAGAGAATGAAACATCAGAGACTGAATGATCAGAGACTGAACCATCAGAGACCGAATCAACAGAGACTGAACCATCAGAGACTCAACCATCAGAGACTGAACCATCAGAGACTGAATCATGAGAAACGAACCATGAGGGGCTGAATCATCAAAGGATGAACCATCAGAGTCTGAATTATCAGACACTGAACCATCAGAGACTGAATCATCTGAGACTGAACCATCAGAGACTGAACCATCAGAGACTGAACCATCAGACACTGAACCATCAGAGACTGAATCATCTGAGAATGAACCATCAGGGACTGAACCATCGGAGACTGAATCATCAGAGACTGAACCAGAAGAGACTGAATCACCAGAGACTGAACCATCACAGAATGAATCACGAGAGACTGATTCACCAGACACTTGCTATGTGCATTCCGCCTGAGCATTGAGTGCGGGGACGAAGTACTGACTGTGAAACCATGGGCCCCTAAAATGCCTTGTTATGTTTCCATCACCCCACAATGGTGGTCTCTAGACTTCAAAGATGAGGGTTCCCTTCATGTAACCTTGGCTTACGATAGGAGTGGGAGAAATAAGGAATTGGAGGACTTTTACCGAAGCTATGTAGGAACAGAATGGGAGGTTATCCATTGAGCTATGGTTACAGGACCAGAAGGGAGAGCAGAGTATGTTGAGATCCCCTCAGAATTATGGAAGGAAGCACCTACTACAGGTTACATCACTCGAAGGGCTGCGAAGACAATGGGATGGGATCCAGGATACTTTGAAATAGAGGGAGCCCCACATATCACCCGGGAGGTGAATTACCCGCACCATGCGAAAGATTTAGGACCCATGATAAAACAGACAGTCGAACAAGCTGATCCAGATAACAGACAGAAACAGACCCTGCCAGGTGGCCGGACTATTCTGTTTTATCAGACACCAAAGGTTAACAGAGCACAATTGCGCCACCATGTGGGCAATGAGAAACCAGAGTACGTTAACCCACAAGTGTGGGCAGAAGATCCCACGCAGGTAGGATGCGTTAAAATGACTCCTATTCACATTGACCTACAGGAAAATGTTGTATTACCCTCTATTCGACAGTATCCACTAAAGCAACAGGCGATACCAAGCATTGACAAACTGATAAATGGGTTGTTAAGGCAAGGGATCTTGATCAAATGTCAGTCTCCGTGTAACACGCCAATACTGGCCGTTCCGAAACCAGGCAAGCCAAACCAGTACAGATTAGTACAGGATTTGCGATCAATCAATGCTATTGTACGGCCACTACACGCACTAGTACCTAACCCAGCTCACATTCTGGCTCAAGTTCCTGCAAAAGCCAAAGTCTTTGCAGTAGTCGATCTTCAACATGCCTTTTTCGCTTTGCCGTTAGACCCATCAAGTCAGTACCTTTTTGCCTTCACTTACAAGGGACAGCAATATACGTGGGCCCGACTGCCACAAGGCTTCGTTAACTCCCCAACGTTATTTTCTACATGCTTACAGGAACAGTTACAGACATTGACCTTGAAACAAGGGTCTGCGCTAGTCCAGTATGTGGATGATCTGTTGATAGCCAGCCCTGATGAGCAGAGTAACCGAAAAGACACTGCCCAATTGCTAAATCACTTATCCTCGCTAGGGTACATAGTATCCCAGTCGAAAGTACTGGTGGGCCAACAGAGGGTTAAGTTTCTTGGAGTCATGCTCTCAGCAACCGAGCGAAGCTTAGAAAGAAGCAGGATTGAACCAATCTGTCAATTCCCTGTACCTCGCACAGCAAAGGAGGTACGTCAGTGGATGGGAATGGTAAACTATTGCAGACAGTGGATCCCTAATATCGCCATGGACACTAAATTATTAACGCCATACACCAGCACAGAGGGCGAATTTCAACTAGATTCTGACGCCTTGGGAGCATTTAAAAGATTGAAGGAAGCTTTGTCACAAGCACCCGCATTGGGGAGACCTCTGTATGACAGACCATTTCAGTTGTACTGTACTATCCTCACTGATTGCTCAACTGCTGTTTTAACTCAAAAACATGGAGATAAGCATAGACCGGTGGCATACTATTCTTCGAAACTAGATCCCGTAGCGTTAGGACACCCAGTCTGTACTCAGATTTTAACGGCTATTTACAACAGCCTACAGTCAGCTGCTAATCTGACTTTACAACAGGACATCACTGTATACAGTTCACACTCGGTAACTGCCTTATTAGGCCAGCTACAGACTCAACACCTTACCATGGCTCGACAAAATAAGTATGAGATATATCTGCTTAACAATCCTAAGCTGCAATTTAAACATTGTACTACCATCAACCCAGCATGTTTTCTCAGAGAGCCACCCCTTGAACAGACTGACCCAGGACACAAATGTTTATCCTTAATTAAGGAAGACACTTCTGTCAGAGATGATCTATCTGATGTCCCAATAACAGACATAACGATGTACGTAGATGGGAGTGCCTCTATTGGTTCCTTTGGAGAGAAACTCTCTGGATATGCAATAGTGGACCAGGACAGTAAAACTGTCGAATCTGCTGCTTTTGAATTTCCATATTCTACCCAACAAGCGGAGCTGTTTGCACTGATAAGAGCTTGTGTCCTCGGAAAAGACCAAAGGGTTAATGTGTATACAGATTCGAGATACACTTTCGGGGTAGTTCACGATTTCGGACAGTTATGGAAAAACAGGGGGTTTCTGACTTCTGCAGGTACTCAGATTTCCCATCAGAAGTTAGTCTCAGATTTGTTACAAGCCCTTATGCTACCAAGACAGATTTCAGTTATAAAATGCTCCGCCCACACGACAGGACAGACTCCAGTAGATATAGGGAATAGATATGCTGATCAGGAAGCTAAGGAAGCGTCCCAGACACAGAGGGTGGTTGTCCCTAGAATGATGAGTCAGACTAAAAGCTCAAACAAAAGCAAGTCTCCCTCTGAAAAGCCAATGCCAACCATCCAAGACGTCATTAAATTACAGGAGGACGCTCCTGACTGATAAACAAATGTGGAAACAACTTGGTTGTACTTATGACTGTGTATCTAAATTGTGGGTCACCCCTGCGGGGCAGACTTGTATGTCAGATGAATTAGCATTATGGGTTATTGAATGTGTACACTTTGCAACTCATTGTGGTGCCAAGGGTACTAGTGACACACTGCTGGCCACTTGGTGGCATCCTAGGTTGCAAGCCCTAGCCCAGAGCATCAGCAGTCGTTGCCTCATTTGTCAACAACACAACCCTGGGAAGGGAGTGCCTTGCGAATGGGGAAAGACCCCTTTGCCGGAAGGTCCCTTTGAGACCCTCCAAATGGACTACATTGAGTTGGAAAGATGTCAGGGTTATAAATATGTTTTAGTCATTGTTGATGTATTTAGTAAATGGATAGAGGCCTATCCGACAACGGATAACAAAGCCTCCACTGTTGTAAAAGTTCTGATGAAAGAGATCATCCCGAGATATGGAATCCCAAATCAATTGAGTTCAGATAACGGCCCTCATTTTGTGGGTCAGGTGAACAAGGAATTCTGCACTCAAATGGGCATTAAACAACAGTTACACTGTGCCTACAGGCCACAGGCCGCTGGGTTGGTCGAACGAGCTAATCAGACTTTGAAAAATAAACTGGCTAAACTGCAAGCAGAGACTGGTACTACTTGGCTCAAACTCCTTCCTGTAGCCTTATTTCAGATACGTACGACTCCGGCTGGGGTAGCACGGTTAAGTCCTGCTGAAATTATATACGGGAGACCCCTCAAGACCCCGTGGAATCAAAACGTTCCGAAAACTGTCCACTTTCACCATATGACAACAGAAATGACTAATTACATTTTGTCATTAACCAAGGCATTGAGAAGCCTCCACTCTCGGGTACGAGCTGCCTACGTCGAACTTCCTCCTATAGCCAGTCCATCTAAAATCGAACCGGGAACGTACGTGTTAATCAGGAATTGGACAAGGAAAGGACTGGAACCTCGGTGGGAGGGGCCCTATCAGGTTCTACTCACCACCCCTACCGCTGTGTAGGTAGAGGGGAAGAGTGCGTGGGTTCACCTCCACCACTGTAAAACGATCAGTCCCACGTCTCAAACTTAAAATGCTAACTTCTCTTTTCTTCTAAGAAATCTTCCCTATATAGGTATCGTGACCAGCCATGAAAGTCTTCCCTTGGATCCTCTGCCTTGGACTCTTGCTGACCCTGGGAGTAACCAAAGAGAGGACATGTCGACGGGACCAGCCTAAGTGCATACACCACCTATGCAAAGGAGACGTACATCGATGCAACGATAACGACCCAGACGGATTCGGAAGGTGGAACACCACCCGGATAGACAGATATGCCGGGCTCCTGAGGCAGCCCCACCGCTCGATAGAGTTAGGAATATCGCATGGAGGAATACCTTGTTATTGGACTGAGTGCAAATATGATTATGTTTGTAAACGTGAAAGGGAAAAGACCCCTGAGCTGTCTAAACAAGAAAGGGATACACAGAGGCACGAGTGGTACCTGAGATTTAACCAAGAGAAACAGCGTAATGGGTTAGCCCCTGTGGGAACTATTGACTATGCAAGGTTGGAGGGTTCCCTGCTACGGAAACGTAAGAGAGATTTCCAACTCCAGAAGCGCGAATTGCATGTTAACATCTTCCTATATATGAGTTATGTGTATGCCAAACGGCAGGGTATCTCTCGTTGCTGGGTGTGTTCCCACATTCCTCTCCATTCCAAGGGAGGTATTCCCTTCAAACCAGTCCCCTTTTCGGAGAACGAGACTGCCGAGTGGGTCGAACGTAGGACCACCACGGATGAGTCTAGGGAGGATGCTCGGAAGGGAACCCGGTATGGGAATAGCTTGGGGGGGGAGGATTGGTATCGCTCCTTTAACCAGGCCCTAAAACCGCCCGTCCTGGTCCTACCCGACACCTCTGGTACAAAATTACCAAAGGCGGCGGTATGTTTCAACAGCACACAGGGGACTGTCCCAGTGGGTAAAAGCCGGTGCACATGGTATGTAGATTTAGATGATTGCACCAAACCACTGCCTCAACCAGAGTGGGGAGGGGCAGAGGTTAATACATCTGTGTGTTTGGGTAATAGAACCAGACCGGGATGTCCTACAAACCGGTCGTGGGGTTCGCGGAAACAAACGTGTCAGGAACAGCAAGGAAAAGGAGAAGGGGAAGGGCTGAAGGACGTCTTCGGGGGTACCACGTA
Source organism: Heptranchias perlo (assembly GCF_035084215.1). Taxonomy (NCBI): domain Eukaryota; kingdom Metazoa; phylum Chordata; class Chondrichthyes; order Hexanchiformes; family Hexanchidae; genus Heptranchias; species Heptranchias perlo. The sequence goes on from NC_090361.1 coordinate 19,684,573, forward strand.
TAATAGTACGTATTTCATATGTGGCTATAAGGCATACCCATGGTTGCCTCAGAACTGGATCGGGTCCTGCTATTTAGGATATGTAGTGCCCCATGTTCATCACTTGCCTTCCCTAGCGGACCATCACCATTATAGGCCTAAAAGGGAAATTACAGAAACGGAGCGATATTTCGCTATTTTGTTCCCCGGGTATGGGGTAGCCAGAGCAATCAAGGAAATTCGGCAGATGGCTTCGGTATTAGAGGAGGTAGCCAATGAAACTGCAGTCGCACTAAAGGAGGCCAGTGCAGAGATGATAGCCATTCGGACAGTGGCCTTGCAGAATCGCATGGCCCTAGATTACCTGTTGGCCGCAAAAGGGGGAACATGTGCACTGATAGGATCGGAGTGCTGCACCTACATACCGGATAGCTCAGAAAAGATAACTAATCTGGCTGAGCATATACAGAAAGCCGTAACAAAATTACACCAAACCCCAGGAGCAGGTTGGTTAGACTGGCTCCTTGGGGGCTCATGGGGATCGTGTTTGATGCACAGATTAATTATTCTAATCGCCCTGATTATTGCCTGCATCAAAATTTGCTGTAAGGTAGCAATGGAACAAATCCGAGTATGAGGCTATGCCCATGTTGATTGGGCAAGGATTAGTTATCATAAAATGATAAAAGGGGGGAATGAGAATCCATACGCAGTGCCCCTTTAATGAAAATGCTTACATAGTCAGTTCTACTAGAAGCTAGGATTGCTTATGTGGCAAAGTAGAAACAGGAGTTACTTAGAAGCCAGCATACTGTGGGTCAGGACAAGGGGCCTCATCAAGGCTGATAGTTATATGCTGAGTTTGTTAGATATAGAGGTCTGTTGATGCTCATCATGGAAGAGACCTGACAGGACTAGGGAGTCTCTGGTGTGAGTGTCTTGGTACAGCCGGTTAATCAATAAAAGCAATAAGCTGATCAAGGCTAGAAACATTCCAAGCTAGTAGATAAGAGTGGAGAAGGACCACAAAGGCATTCCAAACTGGGAGATAAGAATACATTCATCTGTGTCTGTCAATGTTGCATGTTCAGGCCCCTGTACTACCTGTGATTGGCCGGTAATTATGTAACCTTACATGGCCTACCGATGCCCCGCTGATGATTGGTGTGGACCCTGGCTGTACAGGTGCCCACCTCCTCTGATAAATGTATAAAAGTGTGAACTCCTGTATGTAACTTGTCTTGTTCTGTTAGGATCGACACAGCTCTGTCCGGAGTCCAAATCGATGCTAGAGACCAAGCCCCGCGGTAAATAAAATTGTGTTGAATTTAAAGACGTATTCGATTTCAGTTTTTGCTGAACCAGACTGAGGGGAAAGAATCGAGTTCATCAACTGAATCATCTGAGACTCAACCATCAGAGACTGAGCCATCAGAGACTGAATCATAAGAGACTGAACCATCATGGACTGAACCATCAGGTACTGAATCATCGGAGGCTGAACCACAATAGACTGAATCAACAGAGACTGAACCATCACAGAATGAATCATGAGAGACTGATTCACCAGAGACAGAATCATCAGAGACTGAATCACAAGGAACGAACCATGAGGTACTGAAGCATCAAAGACCGAACCATCAGAGGTTGAAACATCAGAGACTGAATCACCAGAGACTGAACCATCAGAGACTGAATCGTCTGAGAATGAACCATCTAAGACTGAACCATCAAAGACTGAACCATCAGAGACTGACTCCTCAGAGACTGAATCACCAGAGACTAAATCTTCAGAGAACCGTCAGAGACTGAACCATCAGAGACTGATCAATCAGAGTCTGAACCATCAGAGACTGAATCACTGGAGACTTAACCATCAGACACTGAATCACCAGAGACAGAAACATCAGAGACTGAACTATTAGAGACTGAATCACCAGAGACTGAATCATCAGAGACTGAATCATGAGAAACGAACCATGAGGGGCTGAACCATCAAAGACTGAACTATCAGAGAATGAAACATCAGAGATTGAATGATCAGAGACCGAATCACAAGAAACGAACCATGAGGGGCTGAACCATCAAAGACTGAACCATCAGAGAATGAAACATCAGAGATTGAATGATCAGAGACTGAATCAGCAGAGACTGAACCATCAGAGACTGAACCATCAGAGACTGAATTATCAGAGACTGAATCATCTGAGACTGAACCATCAGGGAATGAATCATCAGAGACTGAATCATCTGAGACTGAACCATCAGGGACTGAATCATCAGAGACTGAACCATCAGGGACTGAATCATCAGAGACTGAATCATCAGAGACTGAACCATCAGAGACTGAATCATCTGAGACTGAACCATCAGGGACTGAATCATCAGAGACTTAATCACCAGAGACTGAACCATCACAGAATGAATCACGAGAGACTGATTCACCAGAGACAGAATCATCAGAGACTGAATCACAAGAAACGAACCATAAGGTACTGAAGCATCAAAGACCGAACCATCAGAGCTTGAAACATCAGAGACTGAACCATCAGAGACTGAACCATCATAAAATGAATCACCAGAGACTGAACCATCAGAGACGGTACCATCAGAGATTGAATCACCAGAGACTTGACCATTAGAGACTGAATCAGCAGAGACTGAATCATCAGGATATGACTCATCGGAGATGGAACCATCAGAAACGGAACCATCACAGATTGAATCACCAGAGACTGAATCAACAGAGACTGAATCATAAGAGACTGAACCATCAGAGACTGAACCAACAGAGACAGGAACATCAGAGACTGAACCAACAGAGACAGTAACATCAGAGACTGAATCATCAGACACTGTACCATCAGAGACTGAATCCTCAGAGACTGAACCTTCAGAGAATCAACCATCAGAGACTGAACCATCAGAGTCTGAACCATCAGGGACTGAATCACCAGAGACTGAACTATCAGACACTGAATTAACTGAGACTGAATCACCAGAGACTGAACCATCAGAGACTGAATCGTCTGAGAATGAACCATCAAAGACTGAACCATCAGAGACTGAACCATCAGAGACTGACTCCTCAGAGACTGAATCACCAGAGACTAAATCTTCAGAGAACCGTCAGAGACTGAACCATCAGAGACTGAATCACCAGAGAGTGAACGATCAGAGACTCAATCACCAGAGAATCAATCAACTGAGACTGAACCATCAGAGACTGAACCATCAGAGACTGAAACATCGGAGACTGAACCACCAGAGTCTGAATCAAATGAGACTGAACCATCAGAGACTGAACCATCATAAAATGAATCACCAGAGATTGAATCACCAGAGACTGAACCATCAGGATATGACTCATCGGAGATGGAACCATCAGAAACGGAACCATCACAGATTGAATCACCAGAGACTGAATCAACAGAGACTGAATCATAAGAGACTGAACCATCAGAGACTGAACCAACAGAGACAGTAACATCAGAGACTGAACCAACAGAGACAGTAACATCAGAGACTGAATCATCAGACACTGTACCATCAGAGACTGAAACCTCAGAGACTGAACCTTCAGAGAATCAACCATCAGAGACTGAACCATCAGAGTCTGAACCATCAGGGACTGAATCACCAGAGACTGAATCATCAGACACTGTACCATCAGAGACTGAATCCTCAGAGACTGAACCTTCAGAGAATCAACCATCAGAGACTGAACCAGCAGAGACTGAACCATCAGAGTCTGAACTATCAGCAACTGAACCATCAGAGACTGAACCATCAGAAACTGAATTAACTGAGACTGAATCACCAGAGACTGAACCATCAGATACTGAATCGTCTGAGAATGAAGCATCAAAGACTGAACCATCAGAGACTGAACCATCAGAGACTGACTCCTCAGAGACTGAATCACCAGAGACTAAATCTTCAGAGAACCGTCAGCGACTGAACCATCAGAGACTGTATCACCAGAGAGTGAACCATCAGAGACTCAATCAACAGAGAATCAATCAACTGAGACTGAACCATCAGAGACTGAACCATCAGAGACTGAACCATCAGAGACTGAATCACCAGAGACTGAATCACCAGAGACTGAACCATCAGAGACTGAACCATCAGAGACTGAATGACCAAAGACTGAACCATCAGAGACTGACTCCTCAGAGACTGAACCATCAGAGAATGAACCATCAGAGAGTGAACCATCAGAGACTGATTCGCCAGTGACTGTAACACCAGAGACTTTACCATCGGAGTCTGAACCATCAGAGTCTGAACCATCAGAGACTTAATCACCAGAGATTGAAACAACAGAGACTAAACCATCAGAAACTGAGCCATCAGTGCCTGAACCATCGGAGACTGAATCACGAGAGACTGAATCACCAGAGACTGAATCACCAGAGACTGAACCATCTGAGACTGAACCATCAAAGATGGAACCATCAGAGACTGAACCATCAGAGAATGAACTATCAGAGAGTGAACCATCAGAGACCGAACCATCAGAGACTGAACCATCACAGACTGAATCACCAGAGACTGAACGATCAGACACTGAACAGGCAGAGACTGAACCATCAGAGACTGAATCACCAGAGACTCAACCATCAGAGACTGAACCATCAGAGACTGAACCATCAGAGACTGAATCAACTGAGACTGAATCACCAGAGACTGAACCATCAGAGACTGAATCTTCAGAGATTGAACCATCAAAGACTGAACCATCAGAGACTGACTCCTCAGAGACTGAATCACAGACACTGAACCATCAGCAACTGAACAATCAGAGACTGAATCACCAGAGACTGAACCATCAGAGACTGAACCATCAGAGACTGAACCATCAGAGACTGAATCACCAGAGACTGAACCCTCAGAGACTGAACCATCAGAGAATGAACCATCAGAGAGTGAACCATCAGAGACTGATTCGCCAGTGACTGTAACACCAGAGACTTTACCATTGGAGTCTGAACCATCACAGTCTGAACCATCAGAAACTGATCAGAGACTGTATCACCAGAGATTGAACCACCAGAAACTGAATCAACTGAGACTGAATCACCAGAGAATGAACCATCAAAGACTGAACCATCAGAGACTGACTCCTCAGAGACTGAATCACAGACACTGAACCATCAGCAACTGAACAATCAGAGACTGAACCATCAGAGACTGAATCACCAGAGACGGAACCATCAGAGACTGAATCAACTGAGACTGAATCACCAGAGAATGAACCATCAAAGACTGAACCATCAGAGATTGACTCCTCAGAGACTGAATCACAGACACTGAACCATCAGCAACTGAATCTTCAGAGAATGAACCATCCGAGACTGACTCCTCAGAGACTGAACCATCAGAGAATGAACCATCAGAGAGTGAACCATCAGAGACTGATTCGCCAGTGACTGTAACACCAGAGACTTTACCATCGGAGTCTGAACCATCAGAGTCTGAACCATCAGAGACTGATCAGAGACAGTATCACCAGAGATTGAAATACCAGAGACTGAATCAACTGAGACTGAATCACCAGAGAATGAACCATCAAAGACTGAACCATCAGAGACTGACTCCTCAGAGACTGAATCACAGACACTGAACCATCAGCAACTGAACAATCAGAGACTGAACCATCAAAGATGGAACCATCAGAGACTGAACCATCAGAGACTGACTCCTCAGAGACTGAACCATCAGAGAATGAACCATCAGAGAGTGAACCATCAGAGACTGAACCATCAGAGACTGAACCATCAGAGACTGAATCACCAGAGACTGAACTATCAGACACTGAACAGTCAGAGACTGAACCATCAGAGACTGAATCACCAGAGACTGAACCATCTGAGACTGAACCATCAAAGATGGAACCATCAGAGACTGAACCATCAGAGACTGACTCCTCAGAGACTGAACCATCAGAGAATGAATTTTCAGAGAATGAACCATCAGAGACTGAAAAATCAGAGACTGAACCATCAGAGACTGAATCAAATGAGACTGAATCACCAGAGACTGAACCACCAGAGACTGAAACATCAGAGACTGAACCATCAGAGACTGAATCGCCAGAGACTGAATCACCAGAGATTGAACCATCAGAGACTGAACCATCAGAGACTGAATGACCAAAGACTGAACCATCAGAGACTGACTCCTCAGAGACTGAACCATCAGAGAATGAACCATCAGAGAGTGAACCATCAGAGACTGATTCGCCAGTGACTGTAACACCAGAGACTTTACCATCGGAGTCTGAACCATCAGAGTCTGAACCATCAGAGACTGATCAGAGACAGTATCACCAGAGATTGAAATACCAGAGACTGAATCAACTGAGACTGAATCACCAGAGAATGAACCATCAAAGACTGAACCATCAGAGACTGACTCCTCAGAGACTGAATCACAGACACTGAACCATCAGCAACTGAACAATCAGAGACTGAACCATCAGAGACTGAATCACCAGAGACGGAACCATCAGAGACTGAATCAACTGAGACTGAATCACCAGAGAATGAACCATCAAAGACTGAACCATCAGAGACTGACTCCTCAGAGACTGAATCACAGACACTGAACCATCAGCAACTGAATCTTCAGAGAATGAACCATCCGAGACTGAATCACCAGAGACTGAATCACCAGAGACTGAACCATCTGAGACTGAATCACCAAAGACTGAACCATCTGAGACTGAACCATCAAAGATGGAACCATCAGAGACTGAACCATCAGAGACTGACTCCTCAGAGACTGAAACATCAGAGAATGAACCATCGGAGAGTGAACCATCAGAGACTGAACCATCAGAGACTGAACCATCAGAGACTGAATCACCAGAGACTGAACTATCAGACACTGAACAGTCAGAGACTGAACCATCAGAGACTGAATCACCAGAGACTGAACCATCTGAGACTGAACCATCAAAGATGGAACCATCAGAGACTGAACCATCAGAGACTGACTCCTCAGAGACTGAACCATCAGAGAATGAATTTTCAGAGAATGAACCATCAGAGACTGAAACATCAGAGACTGAACCATCAGAGACTGAATCAAATGAGACTGAATCACCAGAGACTGAACCATCTGAGACTGAACCATCAAAGATGGAACCATCAGAGACTGAACCATCAGAGACTGACTCCTCAGAGACTGAACCATCAGAGAATGAATTTTCAGAGAATGAACCATCAGAGACTGAAAAATCAGAGACTGAACCATCAGAGACTGAATCAAATGAGACTGAATCACCAGAGACTGAACCACCAGAGACTGAAACATCAGAGACTGAACCATCAGAGACTGAATCGCCAGAGACTGAATCACCAGAGATTGAACCATCAGAGACTGAACCATCAGAGACTGAATGACCAAAGACTGAACCATCAGAGACTGACTCCTCAGAGACTGAACCATCAGAGAATGAACCATCAGAGAGTGAACCATCAGAGACTGATTCGCCAGTGACTGTAACACCAGAGACTTTACCATCGGAGTCTGAACCATCAGAGTCTGAACCATCAGAGACTGATCAGAGACAGTATCACCAGAGATTGAAATACCAGAGACTGAATCAACTGAGACTGAATCACCAGAGAATGAACCATCAGCAACTGAACCATCAGAGACTGACTCCTCAGAGACTGAATCACAGACACTGAACCATCAGCAACTGAACAATCAGAGACTGAACCATCAGAGACTGAATCACCAGAGACGGAACCATCAGAGACTGAATCAACTGAGACTGAATCACCAGAGAATGAACCATCAAAGACTGAACCATCAGAGACTGACTCCTCAGAGACTGAATCACAGACACTGAACCATCAGCAACTGAATCTTCAGAGAATGAACCATCCGAGACTGAATCACCAGAGACTGAATCACCAGAGACTGAACCATCTGAGACTGAATCACCAAAGACTGAACCATCTGAGACTGAACCATCAAAGATGGAACCATCAGAGACTGAACCATCAGAGACTGACTCCTCAGAGACTGAAACATCAGAGAATGAACCATCGGAGAGTGAACCATCAGAGACTGAACCATCAGAGACTGAACCATCAGAGACTGAATCACCAGAGACTGAACTATCAGACACTGAACAGTCAGAGACTGAACCATCAGAGACTGAATCACCAGAGACTGAACCATCTGAGACTGAACCATCAAAGATGGAACCATCAGAGACTGAACCATCAGAGACTGACTCCTCAGAGACTGAACCATCAGAGAATGAATTTTCAGAGAATGAACCATCAGAGACTGAAACATCAGAGACTGAACCATCAGAGACTGAATCAAATGAGACTGAATCACCAGAGACTGAACCACCAGAGACTGAAACATCAGAGACTGAACCATCAGAGACTGAATCACCAGAGACTGAACTATCAGACACTGAACAGTCAGAGACTGAAACATCAGAGACTGAATCACCAGAGACTGAACCATCAGAGACTGAATCTTCAGAGAATGAATCACCAGAGACTGAATCACCAGAGACTGAACCATCAGAGACTGAATCTTCAGAGAATGAACCATCAAAGACTGAACCATCAGAGACTGACTCCTCAGAGACTGAATCACAGACACTGAACCATCAGAGACTGAACCATCAGAGACTGACTCCTCAGAGACTGAATCACAGACACTGAACCATCAGCAACTGAGCAATCAGAGACTGAACCATCAGAGACTGAATCACCAGAGACTGAATCACCAGACACTGAACCATCAGAGACTGAACCATCAGAGACTGAAACGTCAGAGACTGAATCACCAGAGACTGAACCATCAGAGACTGACTCCTCAGAGACTGAACCATCAGAGAATGAACCATCAGAGAGTGAACCATCAGAGACTGATTCGCCAGTGACTGTAACACCAGAGACTTTACCATCGGAGTCTGAACCATCACAGTCTGAACCATCAGAGACTGATCAGAGACTGTATCACCAGAGATTGAACCATCAGAGACTGAACCATCAGAGACTGAATCAACTGAGACTGAATCACCAGACACTGAACCATCAGCAACTGAACAATCAGAGACTGAACCATCAGAGACTGAATCACCAGAGACGGAACCATCAGAGACTGAATCTTCAGAGAATGAACCATCAGAGACTGAAACATCAGAGACTGAACAATCAGAGACTGAATCACCAGAGACTGAACCATCAGAGACTGAACCATCAGAGACTGAATCACCAGAGACTGAACTATCAGACACTGAACCATCAGAGACTGAACCATCAGAGACTGAATCACCAGAGACTGAACCATCAGAGACTGAATCTTCAGAGAATTAATCACCAGAGACTGAACCATCAGAGACTGAATCACCAGAGACTGAATCACCAGAGACTGAACCATCAGAGACTGAATCAACTGAGACTGAACCATCAGAGACTGAATCAACTGAGACTGAACCATCAGAGACTGAATCAACTGATACTGAATCACCAGAGACTGAACCATCAGAGACTGAATCTTCAGAGAAAGAACCATCAAAGACTGAACCATCAGAGACTGACTCCTCAGAGACTGAATCACAGACACTGAACCATCAGCAACTGAACAATCAGAGACTGAACCATCAGAGACTGAATCACCAGAGACGGAACCATCAGAGACTGAATCTTCAGAGAATGAACCATCAGAGACTGAATCACCAGAGACTGAACCACCAGAAACTGAACCATCAGAGAGTGAACCATCAGAGACTGAACCATCAGAGACTGATTCGCCAGTGACTGTAACACCAGATACTTTACCATCGGAGTCTGAACCATCAGAGTCTGAACCATCAGAGACTGATCAGAGACTGTATCACCAGAGATTGAACCATCAGACACTGAACAGTCAGAGACTGAACCATCAGAGAATGAATCACCAGAGACTGAACCATCAGAGACTGAACCATCAGAGACTGAAACGTCAGAGACTGAATCACCAGAGACTGAACCATCAGAGACTGACTCCTCAGAGACTGAACCATCAGAGAATGAACCATCAGAGAGTGAACCATCAGAGACTGATTCGCCAGTGACTGTAACACCAGAGACTTTACCATCGGAGTCTGAACCATCACAGTCTGAACCATCAGAGACTGATCAGAGACTGTATCACCAGAGATTGAACCATCAGAGACTGAACCATCAGAGACTGAATCAACTGAGACTGAATCACCAGACACTGAACCATCAGCAACTGAACAATCAGAGACTGAACCATCAGAGACTGAATCACCAGAGACGGAACCATCAGAGACTGAATCTTCAGAGAATGAACCATCAGAGACTGAAACATCAGAGACTGAACAATCAGAGACTGAATCACCAGAGACTGAACTATCAGACACTGAACCATCAGAGACTGAACCATCAGAGACTGAATCACCAGAGACTGAACCATCAGAGACTGAATCTTCAGAGAATTAATCACCAGAGACTGAACCATCAGAGACTGAATCACCAGAGACTGAATCACCAGAGACTGAACCATCAGAGACTGAATCAACTGAGACTGAACCATCAGAGACTGAATCAACTGAGACTGAACCATCAGAGACTGAATCAACTGATACTGAATCACCAGAGACTGAACCATCAGAGACTGAATCTTCAGAGAAAGAACCATCAAAGACTGAACCATCAGAGACTGACTCCTCAGAGACTGAATCACAGACTCTGAACCATCAGCAACTGAACAATCAGAGACTGAACCATCAGAGACTGAATCACCAGAGACGGAACCATCAGAGACTGAATCTTCAGAGAATGAACCATGAGAGACTGAATCACCAGAGACTGAACCACCAGAAACTGAACCATCAGAGAGTGAACCATCAGAGACTGAACCATCAGAGACTGATTCGCCAGTGACTGTAACACCAGATACTTTACCATCGGAGTCTGAACCATCAGAGTCTGAACCATCAGAGACTGATCAGAGACTGTATCACCAGAGATTGAACCATCAGACACTGAACAGTCAGAGACTGAACCATCAGAGAATGAATCACCAGAGACTGAACCATCAGACACTGAACAGTCAGAGACTGAACCATCAGAGACTGAATCACCAGAGACTGAACCATCAGAGACTGAATCAACTGAGACTGAATCACCAGACACTGAACCATCAGCAACTGAACAATCAGAGACTGAACCATCAGAGACTGAATCACCAGAGACGGAAACATCAGAGACTGAATCTTCAGAGAATGAACCATCAGAGACTGAAACATCAGAGACTGAACAATCAGAGACTGAATCACCAGAGACTGAACTATCAGACACTGAACCATCAGAGACTGAACCATCAGAGACTGAATCACCAGAGACTGAACCATCAGAGACTGAATCTTCAGAGAATTAATCACCAGAGACTGAACCATCAGAGACTGAATCACCAGAGACTGAATCACCAGAGACTGAACCATCAGAGACTGAATCAACTGAGACTGAACCATCAGAGACTGAATCAACTGAGACTGAACCATCAGAGACTGAATCAACTGATACTGAATCACCAGAGACTGAACCATCAGAGACTGAATCTTCAGAGAAAGAACCATCAAAGACTGAACCATCAGAGACTGACTCCTCAGAGACTGAATCACAGACTCTGAACCATCAGCAACTGAACAATCAGAGACTGAACCATCAGAGACTGAATCACCAGAGACGGAACCATCAGAGACTGAATCTTCAGAGAATGAACCATGAGAGACTGAATCACCAGAGACTGAACCATCAGAGACTGAATCAACTGAGACTGAACCATCAGAGACTGAATCAACTGAGACTGAACCATCAGAGACTGAATCAACTGATACTGAATCACCAGAGACTGAACCATCAGAGACTGAATCTTCAGAGAAAGAACCATCAAAGACTGAACCATCAGAGACTGACTCCTCAGAGACTGAATCACAGACACTGAACCATCAGCAACTGAACAATCAGAGACTGAACCATCAGAGACTGAATCACCAGAGACGGAACCATCAGAGACTGAATCTTCAGAGAATGAACCATCAGAGACTGAATCACCAGAGACTGAACCACCAGAAACTGAACCATCAGAGAGTGAACCATCAGAGACTGAACCATCAGAGACTGATTCGCCAGTGACTGTAACACCAGATACTTTACCATCGGAGTCTGAACCATCAGAGTCTGAACCATCAGAGACTGATCAGAGACTGTATCACCAGAGATTGAACCATCAGACACTGAACAGTCAGAGACTGAACCATCAGAGAATGAATCACCAGAGACTGAACCATCAGAGACTGAACCATCAGAGACTGAAACGTCAGAGACTGAATCACCAGAGACTGAACCATCAGAGACTGACTCCTCAGAGACTGAACCATCAGAGAATGAACCATCAGAGAGTGAACCATCAGAGACTGATTCGCCAGTGACTGTAACACCAGAGACTTTACCATCGGAGTCTGAACCATCACAGTCTGAACCATCAGAGACTGATCAGAGACTGTATCACCAGAGATTGAACCATCAGAGACTGAACCATCAGAGACTGAATCAACTGAGACTGAATCACCAGACACTGAACCATCAGCAACTGAACAATCAGAGACTGAACCATCAGAGACTGAATCACCAGAGACGGAACCATCAGAGACTGAATCTTCAGAGAATGAACCATCAGAGACTGAAACATCAGAGACTGAACAATCAGAGACTGAATCACCAGAGACTGAACTATCAGACACTGAACCATCAGAGACTGAACCATCAGAGACTGAATCACCAGAGACTGAACCATCAGAGACTGAATCTTCAGAGAATTAATCACCAGAGACTGAACCATCAGAGACTGAATCACCAGAGACTGAATCACCAGAGACTGAACCATCAGAGACTGAATCAACTGAGACTGAACCATCAGAGACTGAATCAACTGAGACTGAACCATCAGAGACTGAATCAACTGATACTGAATCACCAGAGACTGAACCATCAGAGACTGAATCTTCAGAGAAAGAACCATCAAAGACTGAACCATCAGAGACTGACTCCTCAGAGACTGAATCACAGACTCTGAACCATCAGCAACTGAACAATCAGAGACTGAACCATCAGAGACTGAATCACCAGAGACGGAACCATCAGAGACTGAATCTTCAGAGAATGAACCATGAGAGACTGAATCACCAGAGACTGAACCACCAGAAACTGAACCATCAGAGAGTGAACCATCAGAGACTGAACCATCAGAGACTGATTCGCCAGTGACTGTAACACCAGATACTTTACCATCGGAGTCTGAACCATCAGAGTCTGAACCATCAGAGACTGATCAGAGACTGTATCACCAGAGATTGAACCATCAGACACTGAACAGTCAGAGACTGAACCATCAGAGAATGAATCACCAGAGACTGAACCATCAGACACTGAACAGTCAGAGACTGAACCATCAGAGACTGAATCACCAGAGACTGAACCATCAGAGACTGAATCAACTGAGACTGAATCACCAGACACTGAACCATCAGCAACTGAACAATCAGAGACTGAACCATCAGAGACTGAATCACCAGAGACGGAAACATCAGAGACTGAATCTTCAGAGAATGAACCATCAGAGACTGAAACATCAGAGACTGAACAATCAGAGACTGAATCACCAGAGACTGAACTATCAGACACTGAACCATCAGAGACTGAACCATCAGAGACTGAATCACCAGAGACTGAACCATCAGAGACTGAATCTTCAGAGAATTAATCACCAGAGACTGAACCATCAGAGACTGAATCACCAGAGACTGAATCACCAGAGACTGAACCATCAGAGACTGAATCAACTGAGACTGAACCATCAGAGACTGAATCAACTGAGACTGAACCATCAGAGACTGAATCAACTGATACTGAATCACCAGAGACTGAACCATCAGAGACTGAATCTTCAGAGAAAGAACCATCAAAGACTGAACCATCAGAGACTGACTCCTCAGAGACTGAATCACAGACTCTGAACCATCAGCAACTGAACAATCAGAGACTGAACCATCAGAGACTGAATCACCAGAGACGGAACCATCAGAGACTGAATCTTCAGAGAATGAACCATGAGAGACTGAATCACCAGAGACTGAACCACCAGAAACTGAACAATCAGAGAGTGAACCATCAGAGACTGAACCATCAGAGACTGATGCGCCAGTGACTGTAACAACAGATACTTTACCATCGGAGTCTGAACCATCAGAGTCTGAACCATCAGAGACTGATCAGAGACTGTATCACCAGAGATTGAACAATCAGACACTGAACAGTCAGAGACTGAACCATCAGAGGATGAATCACCAGAGACTGAACCATCAGACACTGAACAGTCAGAGACTGAACCATCAGAGACTGAATCACCAGAGACTGATCCATCAGAGACTGAATCTTCAGAGAATGAATCACCAGAGACTGAACCATCAAAGACTGAATCTTCAGAGAATGAACCATCAAAGACTGAACCATCAGAGACTGAATCCTCAGAGACTGAATCACAGACACTGAACCATCAGCAACTGAACAATCAGAGACTGAACCATCAGAGACTGAATCTTCAGAGAATGAATCACCAGAGACTGAACCACCAAAAACTGAACCATCAGAGAGTGAACCATCAGAGACTGAACCATCAGAGACTGATTCGCCAGTGATGTAACACCAGATACTTTACCATCGGAGTCTGAACCATCAGAGTCTGAACCATCAGAGACTGATCTGAGACTGTATCACCAGAGATTGAACCATCAGACACTGAACAGTCAGAGACTGAACCATCAGAGAATGAATCACCAGAGACTGAACCATCAGAGACTGAACCATCAGAGACTGAAACGTCAGAGACTGAATCACCAGAGACTGAACCATCAGAGACTGACTCCTCAGAGACTGAACCATCAGAGAATGAACCATCAGAGAGTGAACCATCAGAGACTGATTCGCCAGTGAGTGTAACACCAGAGACTTTACCATCGGAGTCTGAACCATCACAGTCTGAACCATCAGAGACTGATCAGAGACTGTATCACCAGAGATTGAACCATCAGAGACTGAACCATCAGAGACTGAATCAACTGAGACTGAATCACCAGACACTGAACCATCAGCAACTGAACAATCAGAGACTGAACCATCAGAGACTGAATCACCAGAGACGGAACCATCAGAGACTGAATCTTCAGAGAATGAACCATCAGAGACTGAAACATCAGAGACTGAACAATCAGAGACTGAATCACCAGAGACTGAACCATCAGAGACTGAACCATCAGAGACTGAATCACTGAGACTGAACTATCAGACACTGAACCATCAGAGACTGAACCATCAGAGACTGAATCACCAGAGACTGAACTATCAGACACTGAACCATCAGAGACTGAACCATCAGAGACTGAATCACCAGAGACTGAACCATCAGAGACTGAATCTTCAGAGAATTAATCACCAGAGACTGAACCATCAGAGACTGAATCACCAGAGACTGAATCACCAGAGACTGAACCATCAGAGACTGAATCAACTGAGACTGAACCATCAGAGACTGAATCAACTGAGACTGAACCATCAGAGACTGAATCAACTGATACTGAATCACCAGAGACTGAACCATCAGAGACTGAATCTTCAGAGAAAGAACCATCAAAGACTGAACCATCAGAGACTGACTCCTCAGAGACTGAATCACAGACACTGAACCATCAGCAACTGAACAATCAGAGACTGAACCATCAGAGACTGAATCACCAGAGACGGAACCATCAGAGACTGAATCTTCAGAGAATGAACCATGAGAGACTGAATCACCAGAGACTGAACCACCAGAAACTGAACCATCAGAGAGTGAACCATCAGAGACTGAACCATCAGAGACTGATTCGCCAGTGACTGTAACAACAGATACTTTACCATCGGAGTCTGAACCATCAGAGTCTGAACCATCAGAGACTGATCAGAGACTGAATCACCAGAGATTGAACCATCAGACACTGAACAGTCAGAGACTGAACCATCAGAGAATGAATCACCAGAGACTGAACCATCAGACACTGAACAGTCAGAGACTGAACCATCAGAGACTGAATCACCAGAGAATGAACCATCAGAGACTGAATCTTCAGAGAATGAATCACCAGAGACTGAACCATCAAAGACTGAATCTTCAGAGAATGAACCATCAAAGACTGAACCATCAGAGACTGAATCCTCAGAGACTGAATCACAGACACTGAACCATCAGCAACTGAACAATCAGAGACTGAACCATCAGAGACTGAACCATCAGAGACTGAATCACCAAAGACTGAACTATCAGACACTGAACAGTCAGAGACTGAACCAGCAGAGAATGAATCACCAGAGACTGAACCATCAGAGACTGAATCTTCAGAGAATGAATCACCAGAGACTGAATCACCAGAGACTGAACCATCAGAGACTGAATCTTCAGAGAAAGAACCATCAAAGACTGAACCATCAGAGACTGACTCCTCAGAGACTGAATCACAGACACTGAACCATCAGCAACTGAACAATCAGAGACTGAACCATCAGAGACTGAATCACCAGAGACGGAACCATCAGAGACTGAATCTTCAGAGAATGAACCATGAGAGACTGAATCACCAGAGACTGAACCACCAGAAACTGAACCATCAGAGAGTGAACCATCAGAGACTGAACCATCAGAGACTGATTCGCCAGTTACTGTAACAACAGATACTTTACCATCGGAGTCTGAACCATCAGAGTCTGAACCATCAGAGACTGATCAGAGACTGAATCACCAGAGATTGAACCATCAGACACTGAACAGTCAGAGACTGAACCATCAGAGAATGAATCACCAGAGACTGAACCATCAGACACTGAACAGTCAGAGACTGAACCATCAGAGACTGAATCACCAGAGACTGAACCATCAGAGACTGAATCTTCAGAGAATGAATCACCAGAGACTGAACCATCAAAGACTGAATCTTCAGAGAATGAACCATCAAAGACTGAACCATCAGAGACTGAATCCTCAGAGACTGAATCACAGACACTGAACCATCAGCAACTGAACAATCAGAGACTGAACCATCAGAGACTGAACCATCAGAGACTGAATCACCAAAGACTGAACTATCAGACACTGAACAGTCAGAGACTGAACCAGCAGAGAATGAATCACCAGAGACTGAACCATCAGAGACTGAATCTTCAGAGAATGAATCACCAGAGACTGAATCACCAGAGACTGAACCATCAGAGACTGAATCTTCAGAGAATGAACCATCAAAGACTGAACCATCAGAGACTGACTCCTCAGAGACTGAATCACAGACACTGAACCATCAGCAACTGAACAATCAGAGACTGAACCATCAGAGACTGAATCACCAGAGACGGAACCATCAGAGACTGAATCTTCAGAGAATGAACCATCAGAGACTGAAACATCAGAGACTGAACCATCAGAGACTGAATCACCAGAGACTGAACCATCAGAGACTGAACCATCAGAGACTGAATCAACAGAGACTGAACTATCAGACACTGAACAGTCAGAGACTGAACCATCAGAGACTGAATCACCAGAGACTGAACCATCTGAGACTGAACCATCAAAGATGGAACCATCAGAGACTGAACCATCAGAGACTGACTCCTCAGAGACTGAATCACAGACACTGAACCATCAGCAACTGAACAATCAGAGACTGAACCATCAGAGACTGAATCACTAGAGACTGAATCACCAGAGACTGAACCATCAGAGACTGAACCATCAGAGACTGAACCATCAGAGACTGAATCACCAGAGACTGAACCAACAGAGGCTGACTCCTCAGAGACTGAACCATCAGAGAATGAACCATCAGAGAGTGAACCATCAGAGAGTGATTCGCCAGTGACTGTAACACCAGAGACTTTACCATCGGAGTCTGAACCATCACAGTCTGAACCATCAGAGACTGATCAGAGAAAGTATCACCAGAGATTGAACCATCAGAGACTGAACCATCAGAGACTGAATCAACCGAGACTGAATCACCAGAGACAGAAATATCAGACACTGAACAGTCAGAGACTGAACCATCAGAGACTGAATCACCAGAGACTGAACCATCAGAGACTGAATCTTCAGAGAATGAATCACCAGAGACTGAACCATCAGAGACTGAACCATCAGAGACTGAATCAACTGAGACTGAATTACCAGAGACTGAACCATCAGAGACTGAATCTTCAGAGAATGAACCATCAAAGACTGAACCATCAGAGACTGACTCCTCAGAGACTGAATCACAGACACTGAACCATCAGCAACTGAACAATCAGAGACTGAACCATCAGAGACTGAATCAACTGAGACTGAATCACCAGAGACTGAACCATCAGAGACTGAATCTTCAGAGAATGAACCATCAAAGACTGAACCATCAGAGACTGACTCCTCAGAGACTGAATCACAGACACTGAACCATCAGCAACTGAACAATCAGAGACTGAACCATCAGAGACTGAATCACCAGAGACGGAACCATCAGAGACTGAATCTTCAGAGAATGAACCATCAGAGACTGAAACATCAGAGACTGAACCATCAGAGACTGAATCAACTGAGACTGAATCACCAGAGACTGAGCCACCAGAGACTGAACCATCAGAGAGTGAACCATCAGAGACTGAACCATCAGAGACTGAACCATCAGAGACAGAATCACCAGAGACTGAACCATCAGAGGCTGACTCCTCAGAGACTGAACCATCAGAGAATGAACCATCAGAGAGTGAACCATCAGAGAGTGATTCGCCAGTGACTGTAACACCAGAGACTTTACCATCGGAGTCTGAACCATCAGAGTCTGAACCATCAGAGACTGATCAGAGACAGTATCACCAGAGATTGAACCATCAGAGAATGAACCATCAGAGACTGAATCAACTGAGACTGAATAACCAGAGACAGAAATATCAGCAACTGAACAATCAGAGAATGAACCATCAGAGACTGAACCACCAGAGACTGAACCATTAGAGACTGAAACATCAGAGACTGATTCGCCAGTGACTGTAACACCAGATACTTTACCATCGGAGTCTGAACCATCGGAGTCTGATCAGAGACTGTATCACCAGAGATTGAACCATCAGACACTGAACAGTCAGAGACTGAACCATCAGAGACTGAATCTTCAGAGAATGAATCACCAGAGACTGAACCATCAGAGACTGAACCATCAGAGACTGAATCAACTGAGACTGAATCACCAGAGACTGAACCATCAGAGAGTGAATCTTCAGAGAATGAATCACCAGAGACTGAATCATCAGAGACTGAACCATCAGAGACTGAATCAACTGAGACTGAATTACCAGAGACTGAACCATCAGAGACTGAATCTTCAGAGAATGAACCATCAAAGACTGAACCATCAGAGACTGACTCCTCAGAGACTGAATCACAGACACTGAACCATCAGCAACTGAACAATCATAGACTGAACCATCAGAGACTGAATCAACTGAGACTGAATCACCAGAGACTGAACCATCAGAGACTGAATCTTCAGAGAATGAACCATCAAAGACTGAACCATCAGAGACTGACTCCTCAGAGACTGAATCACAGACACTGAACCATCAGCAACTGAACAATCAGAGACTGAACCATCAGAGACTGAATCACCAGAGACGGAACCATCAGAGACTGAATCTTCATAGAATGAACCATCAGAGACTGAAACATCAGAGACTGAACCATCAGAGACTGAATCAACTGAGACTGAATCACCAGAGACTGAACCATCAGAGAGTGAACCATCAGAGACTGAACCATCAGAGACTGAACCATCAGAGACTGAATCACCAGAGACTGAACCATCAGAGGCTGACTCCTCAGAGACTGAACCATCAGAGAATGAACCATCAGAGAGTGAACCATCAGAGAGTGATTCGCCAGTGACTGTAACACCAGAGACTTTACCATCGGAGTCTGAACCATCACAGTCTGAACCATCAGAGACTGATCAGAGACAGTATCACCAGAGATTGAACCATCAGAGAATGAACCATCAGAGACTGAATCAACTGAGACTGAATAACCAGAGACAGAAATATCAGCAACTGAACAATCAGAGAATGAACCATCAGAGACTGAACCACCAGAGACTGAACCATCAGAGACTGAAACATCAGAGACTGATTCGCCAGTGACTGTAACACCAGATACTTTACCATCGGAGTCTGAACCATCGGAGTCTGATCAGAGACTGTATCACCAGAGATTGAACCATCAGACACTGAACAGTCAGAGACTGAACCATCAGAGACTGAATCTTCAGAGAATGAATCACCAGAGACTGAACCATCAGAGACTGAACCATCAGAGACTGAATCAACTGAGACTGAATCACCAGAGACTGAACCATCAGAGACTAAATCTTCAGAGAATGAACCATCAAAGACTGAACCATCAGAGACTGAATCACAGACACTGAACCATCAGCAACTGAACAATCAGAGACTGAACCATCAGAGACTGAATCACCAGAGACGGAACCATCAGAGACTGAATCTTCAGAGAATGAACCATCAGAGACTGAACCACCAGAGACTGAACCATCAGAGACTGAAACATCAGAGACTGATTCGCCAGTGACTGTAACACCAGATACTTTACCATCGGAGTCTGAACCATCGGAGTCTGATCAGAGACTGTATCACCAGAGATTGAACCATCAGACACTGAACAGTCAGAGACTGAACCATCAGAGACTGAATCACCAGAGACTGAACCATCAGAGACTGAATCTTCAGAGAATGAATCACCAGAGACTGAACCATCAGAGACTGAACCATCAGAGACTGAATCAACTGAGACTGAATCACCAGAGACTGAACCATCAGAGACTGAATCTTCAGAGAATGAACCATCAAAGACTGAACCATCAGAGACTGACTCCTCAGAGACTGAATCACAGACACTGAACCATCAGCAACTGAACAATGAGAGACTGAACCATCAGAGACTGAATCACCAGAGACGGAACCATCAGAGACTGAATCTTCAGAGAATGAACCATCAGAGACTGAAACATCAGAGACTGAACCATCAGAGACTGAATCAACTGAGACTGAATCACCAGAGACTGAGCCACCATAGACTGAACCATCAGAGAGTGAACCATCAGAGACTGATCAGAGACTGTATCACCAGAGATTGAACCATCAGAAACTGAACCATCCGAGACTTCATCACCAGAGATTGAAACAACAGAGACTGAACCATCAGAGACTGAATCAACTGAGACTGAATTACCAGAGACTGAACCATCAGAGAATGAATCTTCAGAGAATGAATCACCAGAGACTGAACCATCAGAGACTGAACCATCTGAGGCTGAATCAACTGAGACTGAATTACCAGAGACTGAACCATCAGAGACTGAATCTTCAGAGAATGAACCATCAAAGACTGAACCATCAGAGACTGACTCCTCAGAGACTGAATCACAGACACTGAACCATCAGCAACTGAACAATCAGAGACTGAACTATCAGAGACTGAATCACCAGAGACGGAACCATCAAAGACTGAATCTTCAGAAAATGAACCATCAGAGACTGAACCACCAGAGACTGAACCATCAGAGACTGAAACATCAGAGACTGATTCGCCAGTGACTGTAACACCAGATACTTTACCATCGGAGTCTGAACCATCGGAGTCTGATCAGAGACTGTATCACCAGAGATTGAACCATCAGACACTGAACAGTCAGAGACTGAACCATCAGAGACTGAACCATCAGAGACTGAATCACCAGAGACTGAACCATCAGAGACTGAATCTTCAGAGAATTAATCACCAGAGACTGAACCATCAGAGACTGAATCACCAGAGACTGAATCACCAGAGACTGAACCATCAGAGACTGAATCAACTGAGACTGAACCATCAGAGACTGAATCAACTGAGACTGAACCATCAGAGACTGAATCAACTGATACTGAATCACCAGAGACTGAACCATCAGATACTGAATCGTCTGAGAATGAACCATCAAAGAATGAACCATCAAAGACTGAACCATCAGGGACTGAATCACCAGAGACTGAATCATCAGACACTGTACCATCAGAGACTGAATCCTCAGAGACTGAACCTTCAGAGAATCAACCATCAGAGACTGAACCAGCAGAGACTGAACCATCAGAGTCTGAACCATCAGCAACTGAACCATCAGAGACTGAACCATCAGAAACTGAATTAACTGAGACTGAATCACCAGAGACTGAACCATCAGATACTGAATCGTCTGAGAATGAACCATCAAAGACTGAACCATCAGAGACTGAACCATCAGAGACTGACTCCTCAGAGACTGAATCACCAGAGACTAAATCTTCAGAGAACCGTCAGCGACTGAACCATCAGAGACTGTATCACCAGAGAGTGAACCATCAGAGACTCAATCAACAGAGAATCAATCAACTGAGACTGAACCATCAGAGACTGAACCATCAGAGACTGAACCATCAGAGACTGAATCACCAGAGACTGAATCACCAGAGACTGAACCATCAGAGACTGAACCATCAGAGACTGAATGACCAAAGACTGAACCATCAGAGACTGACTCCTCAGAGACTGAACCATCAGAGAATGAACCATCAGAGAGTGAACCATCAGAGACTGATTCGCCAGTGACTGTAACACCAGAGACTTTACCATTGGAGTCTGAACCATCACAGTCTGAACCATCAGAAACTGATCAGAGACTGTATCACCAGAGATTGAACCACCAGAAACTGAATCAACTGAGACTGAATCACCAGAGAATGAACCATCAAAGACTGAACCATCAGAGACTGACTCCTCAGAGACTGAATCACAGACACTGAACCATCAGCAACTGAACAATCAGAGACTGAACCATCAGAGACTGAATCACCAGAGACGGAACCATCAGAGACTGAATCAACTGAGACTGAATCACCAGAGAATGAACCATCAAAGACTGAACCATCAGAGATTGACTCCTCAGAGACTGAATCACAGACACTGAACCATCAGCAACTGAATCTTCAGAGAATGAACCATCCGAGACTGAATCACCAGAGACTGAATCACCAGAGACTGAACCATCTGAGACTGAACCATCAGAGAGTGAACCATCAGAGACTGAACCATCAGAGACTGAACCATCAGAGACTGAATCACCAGAGACTGAACTATCAGACACTGAACAGTCAGAGACTGAACCATCAGAGACTGAATCACCAGAGACTGAACCATCTGAGACTGAACCATCAAAGATGGAACCATCAGAGACTGAACCATCAGAGACTGACTCCTCAGAGACTGAACCATCAGAGAATGAATTTTCAGAGAATGAACCATCAGAGACTGAAAAATCAGAGACTGAACCATCAGAGACTGAATCAAATGAGACTGAATCACCAGAGACTGAACCACCAGAGACTGAAACATCAGAGACTGAACCATCAGAGACTCAATCAACAGAGAATCAATCAACTGAGACTGAACCATCAGAGACTGAACCATCAGAGACTGAACCATCAGAGACTGAATCGCCAGAGACTGAATCACCAGAGACTGAACCATCAGAGACTGAACCATCAGAGACTGAATGACCAAAGACTGAACCATCAGAGACTGACTCCTCAGAGACTGAACCATCAGAGAATGAACCATCAGAGAGTGAACCATCCGAGACTGATTCGCCAGTGACTGTAACACCAGAGACTTTACCATCGGAGTCTGAACCATCAGAGTCTGAACCATCAGAGACTGATCAGAGACAGTATCACCAGAGATTGAAATACCAGAGACTGAATCAACTGAGACTGAATCACCAGAGAATGAACCATCAAAGACTGAACCATCAGAGACTGACTCCTCAGAGACTGAATCACAGACACTGAACCATCAGCAACTGAACAATCAGAGACTGAACCATCAGAGACTGAATCACCAGAGACGGAACCATCAGAGACTGAATCAACTGAGACTGAATCACCAGAGAATGAACCATCAAAGACTGAACCATCAGAGACTGACTCCTCAGAGACTGAATCACAGACACTGAACCATCAGCAACTGAATCTTCAGAGAATGAACCATCCGAGACTGAATCACCAGAGACTGAATCACCAGAGACTGAACCATCTGAGACTGAATCACCAAAGACTGAACCATCTGAGACTGAACCATCAAAGATGGAACCATCAGAGACTGAACCATCAGAGAGACTGACTCCTCAGAGACTGAACCATCAGAGAATGAACCATCGGAGAGTGAACCATCAGAGACTGAACCATCAGAGACTGAACCATCAGAGACTGAATCACCAGAGACTGAACTATCAGACACTGAACAGTCAGAGACTGAACCATCAGAGACTGAATCACCAGAGACTGAACCATCTGAGACTGAACCATCAAAGATGGAACCATCAGAGACTGAACCATCAGAGACTGACTCCTCAGAGACTGAACCATCAGAGAATGAATTTTCAGAGAATGAACCATCAGAGACTGAAACATCAGAGACTGAACCATCAGAGACTGAATCAAATGAGACTGAATCACCAGAGACTGAACCACCAGAGACTGAAACATCAGAGACTGAACCATCAGAGACTGAATCACCAGAGACTGAACTATCAGACACTGAACAGTCAGAGACTGAAACATCAGAGACTGAATCACCAGAGACTGAACCATCAAAGACTGAACCATCAGAGACTGAATCACCAGAGACTGAACCATCTGAGACTGAATCACCAAAGACTGAACCATCTGAGACTGAACCATCAAAGATGGAACCATCAGAGACTGAACCATCAGAGAGACTGACTCCTCAGAGACTGAACCATCAGAGAATGAACCATCGGAGAGTGAACCATCAGAGACTGAACCATCAGAGACTGAACCATCAGAGACTGAATCACCAGAGACTGAACTATCAGACACTGAACAGTCAGAGACTGAACCATCAGAGACTGAATCACCAGAGACTGAACCATCTGAGACTGAACCATCAAAGATGGAACCATCAGAGACTGAACCATCAGAGACTGACTCCTCAGAGACTGAACCATCAGAGAATGAATTTTCAGAGAATGAACCATCAGAGACTGAAACATCAGAGACTGAACCATCAGAGACTGAATCAAATGAGACTGAATCACCAGAGACTGAACCACCAGAGACTGAAACATCAGAGACTGAACCATCAGAGACTGAATCACCAGAGACTGAACTATCAGACACTGAACAGTCAGAGACTGAAACATCAGAGACTGAATCACCAGAGACTGAACCATCAGAGACTGAATCTTCAGAGAATGAATCACCAGAGACTGAATCACCAGAGACTGAACCATCAGAGACTGAATCTTCAGAGAATGAACCATCAAAGACTGAACCATCAGAGACTGACTCCTCAGAGACTGAATCACAGACACTGAACCATCAGAGACTGAACCATCAGAGACTGACTCCTCAGAGACTGAATCACAGACACTGAACCATCAGCAACTGAGCAATCAGAGACTGAACCATCAGAGACTGAATCACCAGAGACTGAATCACCAGACACTGAACCATCAGAGACTGAACCATCAGAGACTGAAACGTCAGAGACTGAATCACCAGAGACTGAACCATCAGAGACTGACTCCTCAGAGACTGAACCATCAGAGAATGAACCATCAGAGAGTGAACCATCAGAGACTGATTCGCCAGTGACTGTAACACCAGAGACTTTACCATCGGAGTCTGAACCATCACAGTCTGAACCATCAGAGACTGATCAGAGACTGTATCACCAGAGATTGAACCATCAGAGACTGAACCATCAGAGACTGAATCAACTGAGACTGAATCACCAGACACTGAACCATCAGCAACTGAACAATCAGAGACTGAACCATCAGAGACTGAATCACCAGAGACGGAACCATCAGAGACTGAATCTTCAGAGAATGAACCATCAGAGACTGAAACATCAGAGACTGAACAATCAGAGACTGAATCACCAGAGACTGAACCATCAGAGACTGAACCATCAGAGACTGAATCACTGAGACTGAACTATCAGACACTGAACCATCAGAGACTGAACCATCAGAGACTGAATCACCAGAGACTGAACTATCAGACACTGAACCATCAGAGACTGAACCATCAGAGACTGAATCACCAGAGACTGAACCATCAGAGACTGAATCTTCAGAGAATTAATCACCAGAGACTGAACCATCAGAGACTGAATCACCAGAGACTGAATCACCAGAGACTGAACCATCAGAGACTGAATCAACTGAGACTGAACCATCAGAGACTGAATCAACTGAGACTGAACCATCAGAGACTGAATCAACTGATACTGAATCACCAGAGACTGAACCATCAGAGACTGAATCTTCAGAGAAAGAACCATCAAAGACTGAACCATCAGAGACTGACTCCTCAGAGACTGAATCACAGACACTGAACCATCAGCAACTGAACAATCAGAGACTGAACCATCAGAGACTGAATCACCAGAGACGGAACCATCAGAGACTGAATCTTCAGAGAATGAACCATCAGAGACTGAATCACCAGAGACTGAACCACCAGAAACTGAACCATCAGAGAGTGAACCATCAGAGACTGAACCATCAGAGACTGATTCGCCAGTGACTGTAACACCAGATACTTTACCATCGGAGTCTGAACGATCAGAGTCTGAACCATCAGAGACTGATCAGAGACTGTATCACCAGAGATTGAACCATCAGACACTGAACAGTCAGAGACTGAACCATCAGAGAATGAATCACCAGAGACTGAACCATCAGAGACTGAACCATCAGAGACTGAAACGTCAGAGACTGAATCACCAGAGACTGAACCATCAGAGACTGACTCCTCAGAGACTGAACCATCAGAGAATGAACCATCAGAGAGTGAACCATCAGAGACTGATTCGCCAGTGACTGTAACACCAGAGACTTTACCATCGGAGTCTGAACCATCACAGTCTGAACCATCAGAGACTGATCAGAGACTGTATCACCAGAGATTGAACCATCAGAGACTGAACCATCAGAGACTGAATCAACTGAGACTGAATCACCAGACACTGAACCATCAGCAACTGAACAATCAGAGACTGAACCATCAGAGACTGAATCACCAGAGACGGAACCATCAGAGACTGAATCTTCAGAGAATGAACCATGAGAGACTGAATCACCAGAGACTGAACCACCAGAAACTGAACCATCAGAGAGTGAACCATCAGAGACTGAACCATCAGAGACTGATGCGCCAGTGACTGTAACAACAGATACTTTACCATCGGAGTCTGAACCATCAGAGTCTGAACCATCAGAGACTGATCAGAGACTGTATCACCAGAGATTGAACAATCAGACACTGAACAGTCAGAGACTGAACCATCAGAGAATGAATCACCAGAGACTGAACTATCAGACACTGAACCATCAGAGACTGAACCATCAGAGACTGAATCACCAGAGACTGAACCATCAGAGACTGAATCTTCAGAGAATTAATCACCAGAGACTGAACCATCAGAGACTGAATCACCAGAGACTGAATCACCAGAGACTGAACCATCAGAGACTGAATCAACTGAGACTGAACCATCAGAGACTGAATCAACTGAGACTGAACCATCAGAGACTGAATCAACTGATACTGAATCACCAGAGACTGAACCATCAGAGACTGAATCTTCAGAGAAAGAACCATCAAAGACTGAACCATCAGAGACTGACTCCTCAGAGACTGAATCACAGACACTGAACCATCAGCAACTGAACAATCAGAGACTGAACCATCAGAGACTGAATCACCAGAGACGGAACCATCAGAGACTGAATCTTCAGAGAATGAACCATCAGAGACTGAATCACCAGAGACTGAACCACCAGAAACTGAACCATCAGAGAGTGAACCATCAGAGACTGAACCATCAGAGACTGATTCGCCAGTGACTGTAACACCAGATACTTTACCATCGGAGTCTGAACCATCAGAGTCTGAACCATCAGAGACTGATCAGAGACTGTATCACCAGAGATTGAACCATCAGACACTGAACAGTCAGAGACTGAACCATCAGAGAATGAATCACCAGAGACTGAACCATCAGAGACTGAACCATCAGAGACTGAAACGTCAGAGACTGAATCACCAGAGACTGAACCATCAGAGACTGACTCCTCAGAGACTGAACCATCAGAGAATGAACCATCAGAGAGTGAACCATCAGAGACTGATTCGCCAGTGACTGTAACACCAGAGACTTTACCATCGGAGTCTGAACCATCACAGTCTGAACCATCAGAGACTGATCAGAGACTGTATCACCAGAGATTGAACCATCAGAGACTGAACCATCAGAGACTGAATCAACTGAGACTGAATCACCAGACACTGAACCATCAGCAACTGAACAATCAGAGACTGAACCATCAGAGACTGAATCACCAGAGACGGAACCATCAGAGACTGAATCTTCAGAGAATGAACCATCAGAGACTGAAACATCAGAGACTGAACAATCAGAGACTGAATCACCAGAGACTGAACTATCAGACACTGAACCATCAGAGACTGAACCATCAGAGACTGAATCACCAGAGACTGAACCATCAGAGACTGAATCTTCAGAGAATTAATCACCAGAGACTGAACCATCAGAGACTGAATCACCAGAGACTGAATCACCAGAGACTGAACCATCAGAGACTGAATCAACTGAGACTGAACCATCAGAGACTGAATCAACTGAGACTGAACCATCAGAGACTGAATCAACTGATACTGAATCACCAGAGACTGAACCATCAGAGACTGAATCTTCAGAGAAAGAACCATCAAAGACTGAACCATCAGAGACTGACTCCTCAGAGACTGAATCACAGACTCTGAACCATCAGCAACTGAACAATCAGAGACTGAACCATCAGAGACTGAATCACCAGAGACGGAACCATCAGAGACTGAATCTTCAGAGAATGAACCATGAGAGACTGAATCACCAGAGACTGAACCACCAGAAACTGAACCATCAGAGAGTGAACCATCAGAGACTGAACCATCAGAGACTGATTCGCCAGTGACTGTAACACCAGATACTTTACCATCGGAGTCTGAACCATCAGAGTCTGAACCATCAGAGACTGATCAGAGACTGTATCACCAGAGATTGAACCATCAGACACTGAACAGTCAGAGACTGAACCATCAGAGAATGAATCACCAGAGACTGAACCATCAGACACTGAACAGTCAGAGACTGAACCATCAGAGACTGAATCACCAGAGACTGAACCATCAGAGACTGAATCAACTGAGACTGAATCACCAGACACTGAACCATCAGCAACTGAACAATCAGAGACTGAACCATCAGAGACTGAATCACCAGAGACGGAACCATCAGAGACTGAATCTTCAGAGAATGAACAATCAGAGACTGAATCACCAGAGACTGAACTATCAGACACTGAACCATCAGAGACTGAACCATCAGAGAATGAATCACCAGAGACTGAACCATCAGACACTGAACAGTCAGAGACTGAACCATCAGAGACTGAATCACCAGAGACTGATCCATCAGAGACTGAATCTTCAGAGAATGAATCACCAGAGACTGAACCATCAAAGACTGAATCTTCAGAGAATGAACCATCAAAGACTGAACCATCAGAGACTGAATCCTCAGAGACTGAATCACAGACACTGAACCATCAGCAACTGAACAATCAGAGACTGAACCATCAGAGACTGAACCATCAGAGACTGAATCACCAGAGACTGAACCACCAAAAACTGAACCATCAGAGAGTGAACCATCAGAGACTGATCTGAGACTGTATCAACAGAGATTGAACCATCAGACACTGAACAGTCAGAGACTGAACCATCAGAGAATGAATCACCAGAGACTGAACCATCAGAGACTGAACCATCAGAGACTGAAACGTCAGAGACTGAATCACCAGAGACTGAACCATCAGAGACTGACTCCTCAGAGACTGAACCATCAGAGAATGAACCATCAGAGAGTGAACCATCAGAGACTGATTCGCCAGTGAGTGTAACACCAGAGACTTTACGATCGGAGTCTGAACCATCACAGTCTGAACCATCAGAGACTGATCAGAGACTGTATCACCAGAGATTGAACCATCAGAGACTGAACCATCAGAGACTGAATCAACTGAGACTGAATCACCAGACACTGAACCATCAGCAACTGAACAATCAGAGACTGAACCATCAGAGACTGAATCACCAGAGACGGAACCATCAGAGACTGAATCTTCAGAGAATGAACCATCAGAGACTGAAACATCAGAGACTGAACAATCAGAGACTGAATCACCAGAGACAGAACCATCAGAGACTGAACCATCAGAGACTGAATCACTGAGACTGAACTATCAGACACTGAACCATCAGAGACTGAACCATCAGAGACTGAATCACCAGAGACTGAACTATCAGACACTGAACCATCAGAGACTGAACCATCAGAGACTGAATCACCAGAGACTGAACCATCAGAGACTGAATCTTCAGAGAATTAATCACCAGAGACTGAACCATCAGAGACTGAATCACCAGAGACTGAATCACCAGAGACTGAACCATCAGAGACTGAATCAACTGAGACTGAACCATCAGAGACTGAATCAACTGAGACTGAACCATCAGAGACTGAATCAACTGATACTGAATCACCAGAGACTGAACCATCAGAGACTGAATCTTCAGAGAAAGAACCATCAAAGACTGAACCATCAGAGACTGACTCCTCAGAGACTGAATCACAGACACTGAACCATCAGCAACTGAACAATCAGAGACTGAACCATCAGAGACTGAATCACCAGAGACGGAACCATCAGAGACTGAATCTTCAGAGAATGAACCATGAGAGACTGAATCACCAGAGACTGAACCACCAGAAACTGAACCATCAGAGAGTGAACCATCAGAGACTGAACCATCAGAGACTGATTCGCCAGTGACTGTAACAACAGATACTTTACCATCGGAGTCTGAACCATCAGAGTCTGAACCATCAGAGACTGATCAGAGACTGAATCACCAGAGATTGAACCATCAGACACTGAACAGTCAGAGACTGAACCATCAGAGAATGAATCACCAGAGACTGAACCATCAGACACTGAACAGTCAGAGACTGAACCATCAGAGACTGAATCACCAGAGACTGAACCATCAGAGACTGAATCTTCAGAGAATGAATCACCAGAGACTGAACCATCAAAGACTGAATCTTCAGAGAATGAACCATCAAAGACTGAACCATCAGAGACTGAATCCTCAGAGACTGAATCACAGACACTGAACCATCAGCAACTGAACAATCAGAGACTGATCCATCAGAGACTGAACCATCAGAGACTGAATCACCAAAGACTGAACTATCAGACACTGAACAGTCAGAGACTGAACCAGCAGAGAATGAATCACCAGAGACTGAACCATCAGAGACTGAATCTTCAGAGAATGAATCACCAGAGACTGAATCACCAGAGACTGAATCATCAGAGACTGAATCTTCAGAGAATGAACCATCAAAGACTGAACCATCAGAGACTGACTCCTCAGAGACTGAATCACAGACACTGAACCATCAGCAACTGAACAATCAGAGACTGAACCATCAGAGACTGAATCACCAGAGACTGAATCACCAGAGACTGAACAATCAGAGACTGAACCATCAGAGACTGAACCATCAGAGACTGAATCACCAGAGACGGAACCATCAGAGACTGAATCTTCAGAGAATGAACCATCAGAGACTGAAACATCAGAGACTGAACCATCAGAGACTGAATCACCAGAAACTGAACCATCAGAGACTGAACCATCAGAGACTGAATCAACAGAGACTGAACTATCAGACACTGAACAGTCAGAGACTGAACCATCAGAGACTGAATCACCAGAGACTGAACCATCTGAGACTGAACCTTCAAAGATGGAACCATCAGAGACTGAACCATCAGAGACTGACTCCTCAGAGACTGAATCACAGACACTGAACCATCAGCAACTGAACAATCAGAGACTGAACCATCAGAGACTGAATCACTAGAGACTGAATCACCAGAGACTGAACCATCAGAGACTGAACCATCAGAGACTGAACCATCAGAGACTGAATCACCAGAGACTGAACCAACAGAGGCTGACTCCTCAGAGACTGAACCATCAGAGAATGAACCATCAGAGAGTGAACCATCAGAGAGTGATTCGCCAGTGACTGTAACACCAGAGACTTTACCATCGGAGTCTGAACCATCACAGTCTGAACCATCAGAGACTGATCAGAGACTGTATCACCAGAGATTGAAACATCAGAGACTGAACCATCAGAGACTGAATCAACCGAGACTGAATCACCAGAGACAGAAATATCAGACACTGAACAGTCAGAGACTGAACCATCAGAGACTGAATCACCAGAGACTGAACCATCAGAGACTGAATCTTCAGAGAATGAATCACCAGAGACTGAACCATCAGAAACTGAACCATCAGAGACTGAATCAACTGAGACTGAATTACCAGAGACTGAACCATCAGAGACTGAATCTTCAGAGAATGAACCATCAAAGACTGAACCATCAGAGACTGACTCCTCAGAGACTGAATCACAGACACTGAACCATCAGCAACTGAACAATCAGAGACTGAACCATCAGAGACTGAATCAACTGAGACTGAATCACCAGAGACTGAACCATCAGAGACTGAATCTTCAGAGAATGAACCATCAAAGACTGAACCATCAGAGACTGACTCCTCAGAGACTGAATCACAGACACTGAACCATCAGCAACTGAACAATCAGAGACTGAACCATCAGAGACTGAATCACCAGAGACGGAACCATCAGAGACTGAATCTTCAGAGAATGAACCATCAGAGACTGAAACATCAGAGACTGAACCATCAGAGACTGAATCAACTGAGACTGAATCACCAGAGACTGAGCCACCAGAGACTGAACCATCAGAGAGTGAACCATCAGAGACTGAACCATCAGAGGCTGACTCCTCAGAGACTGAACCATCAGAGAATGAACCATCAGAGAGTGAACCATCAGAGAGTGATTCGCCAGTGACTGTAACACCAGAGACTTTACCATCAGAGTCTGAACCATCAGAGTCTGAACCATCAGAGACTGATCAGAGACAGTATCACCAGAGATTGAACCATCAGAGAATGAACCATCAGAGACTGAATCAACTGAGACTGAATAACCAGAGACAGAAATATCAGCAACTGAACAATCAGAGAATGAACCATCAGAGACTGAACCACCAGAGACTGAACCATCAGAGACTGAAACATCAGAGACTGATTCGCCAGTGACTGTAACACCAGATACTTTACCATCGGAGTCTGAACCATCGGAGTCTGATCAGAGACTGTATCACCAGAGATTGAACGATCAGACACTGAACAGACAGAGACTGAACCATCAGAGACTGAATCTTCAGAGAATGAATCACCAGAGACTGAACCATCAGAGACTGAACCATCAGAGACTGAATCAACTGAGACTGAATCACCAGAGACTGAACCATCAGAGAGTGAATCTTCAGAGAATGAATCACCAGAGACTGAACCATCAGAGACTGAACCATCAGAGACTGAATCAACTGAGACTGAATTACCAGAGACTGAACCATCAGAGACTGAATCTTCAGAGAATGAACCATCAAAGACTGAACCATCAGAGACTGACTCCTCAGAGACGGAATCACAGACACTGAACCATCAGCAACTGAACAATCAGAGACTGAACCATCAGAGACTGAATCAACTGAGACTGAATCACCAGAGACTGAACCATCAGAGACTGAATCTTCAGAGAATGAACCATCAAAGACTGAACCATCAGAGACTGACTCCTCAGAGACTGAATCACAGACACTGAACCATCAGCAACTGAACAATCAGAGACTGAACCATCAGAGACTGAATCACCAGAGACGGAACCATCAGAGACTGAATCTTCAGAGAATCAACCATCAGAGACTGAAACATCAGAGACTGAACCATCAGAGACTGAATCAACTGAGACTGAATCACCAGAGACTGAGCCACCAGAGACTGAACCATCAGAGAGTGAACCATCAGAGACTGAACCATCAGAGACTGAACCATCAGAGACTGAATCACCAGAGACTGAACCATCAGAGGCTGACTCCTCAGAGACTGAACCATCAGAGAATGAACCATCAGAGAGTGAACCATCAGAGAGTGATTCGCCAGTGACTGTAACACCAGAGACTTTACCATCGGAGTCTGAACCATCACAGTCTGAACCATCAGAGACTGATCAGAGACAGTATCACCAGAGATTGAACCATCAGAGAATGAACCATCAGAGACTGAATCAACTGAGACTGAATAACCAGAGACAGAAATAACAGCAACTGAACAATCAGAGAATGAACCATCAGAGACTGAACCACCAGAGACTGAACCATCAGAGACTGAAACATCAGAGACTGATTCGCCAGTGACTGTAACACCAGATACTTTACCATCGGAGTCTGAACCATCGGAGTCTGATCAGAGACTGTATCACCAGAGATTGAACCATCAGACACTGAACAGTCAGAGACTGAACCATCAGAGACTGAATCTTCAGAGAATGAATCACCAGAGACTGAACCATCAGAGACTGAACCATCAGAGACTGAATCAACTGAGACTGAATCACCAGAGACTGAACCATCAGAGACTAAATCTTCAGAGAATGAACCATCAAAGACTGAACCATCAGAGACTGAATCACAGACACTGAACCATCAGCAACTGAACAATCAGAGACTGAACCATCAGAGACTGAATCACCAGAGACGGAACCATCAGAGACTGAATCTTCAGAGAATGAACCATCAGAGACTGAACCACCAGAGACTGAACCATCAGAGACTGAAACATCAGAGACTGATTCGCCAGTGACTGTAACACCAGATACTTTACCATCGGAGTCTGAACCATCGGAGTCTGATCAGAGACTGTATCACCAGAGATTGAACCATCAGACACTGAACAGTCAGAGACTGAACCATCAGAGACTGAATCACCAGAGACTGAACCATCAGAGACTGAATCTTCAGAGAATGAATCACCAGAGACTGAACCATCAGAGACTGAACCATCAGAGACTGATCAGAGATTGTATCACCAGAAACTGAACCATCAGAGAGTGAACCATCAGAGACTGAACCATCAGAGACTGATGCGCCAGTGACTGTAACAACAGATACTTTACCATCGGAGTCTGAACCATCAGAGTCTGAACCATCAGAGACTGATCAGAGACTGTATCACCAGAGATTGAACAATCAGACACTGAACAGTCAGAGACTGAACCATCAGAGAATGAATCACCAGAGACTGAACTATCAGACACTGAACCATCAGAGACTGAACCATCAGAGACTGAATCACCAGAGACTGAACCATCAGAGACTGAATCTTCAGAGAATTAATCACCAGAGACTGAACCATCAGAGACTGAATCACCAGAGACTGAATCACCAGAGACTGAATCACAGACACTGAACCATCAGCAACTGAACAATCAGAGACTGAACCATCAGAGACTGAATCACCAGAGACGGAACCATCAGAGACTGAATCTTCAGAGAATGAACCATCAGAGACTGAATCACCAGAGACTGAACCACCAGAAACTGAACCATCAGAGAGTGAACCATCAGAGACTGAACCATCAGAGACTGATTCGCCAGTGACTGTAACACCAGATACTTTACCATCGGAGTCTGAACCATCAGAGTCTGAACCATCAGAGACTGATCAGAGACTGTATCACCAGAGATTGAACCATCAGACACTGAACAGTCAGAGACTGAACCATCAGAGAATGAATCACCAGAGACTGAACCATCAGAGACTGAACCATCAGAGACTGAAACGTCAGAGACTGAATCACCAGAGACTGAACCATCAGAGACTGACTCCTCAGAGACTGAACCATCAGAGAATGAACCATCAGAGAGTGAACCATCAGAGACTGATTCGCCAGTGACTGTAACACCAGAGACTTTACCATCGGAGTCTGAACCATCACAGTCTGAACCATCAGAGACTGATCAGAGACTGTATCACCAGAGATTGAACCATCAGAGACTGAACCATCAGAGACTGAATCAACTGAGACTGAATCACCAGACACTGAACCATCAGCAACTGAACAATCAGAGACTGAACCATCAGAGACTGAATCACCAGAGACGGAACCATCAGAGACTGAATCTTCAGAGAATGAACCATCAGAGACTGAAACATCAGAGACTGAACAATCAGAGACTGAATCACCAGAGACTGAACTATCAGACACTGAACCATCAGAGACTGAACCATCAGAGACTGAATCACCAGAGACTGAACCATCAGAGACTGAATCTTCAGAGAATTAATCACCAGAGACTGAACCATCAGAGACTGAATCACCAGAGACTGAATCACCAGAGACTGAACCATCAGAGACTGAATCAACTGAGACTGAACCATCAGAGACTGAATCAACTGAGACTGAACCATCAGAGACTGAATCAACTGATACTGAATCACCAGAGACTGAACCATCAGAGACTGAATCTTCAGAGAAAGAACCATCAAAGACTGAACCATCAGAGACTGACTCCTCAGAGACTGAATCACAGACTCTGAACCATCAGCAACTGAACAATCAGAGACTGAACCATCAGAGACTGAATCACCAGAGACGGAACCATCAGAGACTGAATCTTCAGAGAATGAACCATGAGAGACTGAATCACCAGAGACTGAACCACCAGAAACTGAACCATCAGAGAGTGAACCATCAGAGACTGAACCATCAGAGACTGATTCGCCAGTGACTGTAACACCAGATACTTTACCATCGGAGTCTGAACCATCAGAGTCTGAACCATCAGAGACTGATCAGAGACTGTATCACCAGAGATTGAACCATCAGACACTGAACAGTCAGAGACTGAACCATCAGAGAATGAATCACCAGAGACTGAACCATCAGACACTGAACAGTCAGAGACTGAACCATCAGAGACTGAATCACCAGAGACTGAACCATCAGAGACTGAATCAACTGAGACTGAATCACCAGACACTGAACCATCAGCAACTGAACAATCAGAGACTGAACCATCAGAGACTGAATCACCAGAGACGGAACCATCAGAGACTGAATCTTCAGAGAATGAACCATCAGAGACTGAAACATCAGAGACTGAACAATCAGAGACTGAATCACCAGAGACTGAACTATCAGACACTGAACCATCAGAGACTGAACCATCAGAGAATGAATCACCAGAGACTGAACCATCAGACACTGAACAGTCAGAGACTGAACCATCAGAGACTGAATCACCAGAGACTGATCCATCAGAGACTGAATCTTCAGAGAATGAATCACCAGAGACTGAACCATCAAAGACTGAATCTTCAGAGAATGAACCATCAAAGACTGAACCATCAGAGACTGAATCCTCAGAGACTGAATCACAGACACTGAACCATCAGCAACTGAACAATCAGAGACTGAACCATCAGAGACTGAACCATCAGAGACTGAATCACCAGAGACTGAACCACCAAAAACTGAACCATCAGAGAGTGAACCATCAGAGACTGAACCATCAGAGACTGATTCGCCAGTGACTGTAACACCAGATACTTTACCATCGGAGTCTGAACCATCAGAGTCTGAACCATCAGAGACTGATCTGAGACTGTATCACCAGAGATTGAACCATCAGACACTGAACAGTCAGAGACTGAACCATCAGAGAATGAATCACCAGAGACTGAACCATCAGAGACTGAACCATCAGAGACTGAAACGTCAGAGACTGAATCACCAGAGACTGAACCATCAGAGACTGACTCCTCAGAGACTGAACCATCAGAGAATGAACCATCAGAGAGTGAACCATCAGAGACTGATTCGCCAGTGAGTGTAACACCAGAGACTTTACGATCGGAGTCTGAACCATCACAGTCTGAACCATCAGAGACTGATCAGAGACTGTATCACCAGAGATTGAACCATCAGAGACTGAACCATCAGAGACTGAATCAACTGAGACTGAATCACCAGACACTGAACCATCAGCAACTGAACAATCAGAGACTGAACCATCAGAGACTGAATCACCAGAGACGGAACCATCAGAGACTGAATCTTCAGAGAATGAACCATCAGAGACTGAAACATCAGAGACTGAACAATCAGAGATTGAATCACCAGAGACAGAACCATCAGAGACTGAACCATCAGAGACTGAATCACTGAGACTGAACTATCAGACACTGAACCATCAGAGACTGAACCATCAGAGACTGAATCACCAGAGACTGAACTATCAGACACTGAACCATCAGAGACTGAATCTTCAGAGAATTAATCACCAGAGACTGAACCATCAGAGACTGAATCACCAGAGACTGAATCACCAGAGACTGAACCATCAGAGACTGAATCAACTGAGACTGAACCATCAGAGACTGAATCAACTGAGACTGAACCATCAGAGACTGAATCAACTGATACTGAATCACCAGAGACTGAACCATCAGAGACTGAATCTTCAGAGAAAGAACCATCAAAGACTGAACCATCAGAGACTGACTCCTCAGAGACTGAATCACAGACACTGAACCATCAGCAACTGAACAATCAGAGACTGAACCATCAGAGACTGAATCACCAGAGACGGAACCATCAGAGACTGAATCTTCAGAGAATGAACCATGAGAGACTGAATCACCAGAGACTGAACCACCAGAAACTGAACCATCAGAGAGTGAACCATCAGAGACTGAACCATCAGAGACTGATTCGCCAGTGACTGTAACAACAGATACTTTACCATCGGAGTCTGAACCATCAGAGTCTGAACCATCAGAGACTGATCAGAGACTGAATCACCAGAGATTGAACCATCAGACACTGAACAGTCAGAGACTGAACCATCAGAGAATGAATCACCAGAGACTGAACCATCAGACACTGAACAGTCAGAGACTGAACCATCAGAGACTGAATCACCAGAGACTGAACCATCAGAGACTGAATCTTCAGAGAATGAATCACCAGAGACTGAACCATCAAAGACTGAATCTTCAGAGAATGAACCATCAAAGACTGAACCATCAGAGACTGAATCCTCAGAGACTGAATCACAGACACTGAACCATCAGCAACTGAACAATCAGAGACTGATCCATCAGAGACTGAACCATCAGAGACTGAATCACCAAAGACTGAACTATCAGACACTGAACAGTCAGAGACTGAACCAGCAGAGAATGAATCACCAGAGACTGAACCATCAGAGACTGAATCTTCAGAGAATGAATCACCAGAGACTGAATCACCAGAGACTGAATCATCAGAGACTGAATCTTCAGAGAATGAACCATCAAAGACTGAACCATCAGAGACTGACTCCTCAGAGACTGAATCACAGACACTGAACCATCAGCAACTGAACAATCAGAGACTGAACCATCAGAGACTGAATCACCAGAGACTGAATCACCAGAGACTGAACAATCAGAGACTGAACCATCAGAGACTGAACCATCAGAGACTGAATCACCAGAGACGGAACCATCAGAGACTGAATCTTCAGAGAATGAACCATCAGAGACTGAAACATCA
Source organism: Heptranchias perlo (assembly GCF_035084215.1). Classification (NCBI taxonomy): domain Eukaryota; kingdom Metazoa; phylum Chordata; class Chondrichthyes; order Hexanchiformes; family Hexanchidae; genus Heptranchias; species Heptranchias perlo. Next base: position 19,724,455 of record NC_090361.1, read on the forward strand.
GAGACTGAACCATCAGAGACTGAATCACCAGAAACTGAACCATCAGAGACTGAACCATCAGAGACTGAATCAACAGAGACTGAACTATCAGACACTGAACAGTCAGAGACTGAACCATCAGAGACTGAATCACCAGAGACTGAACCATCTGAGACTGAACCTTCAAAGATGGAACCATCAGAGACTGAACCATCAGAGACTGACTCCTCAGAGACTGAATCACAGACACTGAACCATCAGCAACTGAACAATCAGAGACTGAACCATCAGAGACTGAATCACTAGAGACTGAATCACCAGAGACTGAACCATCAGAGACTGAACCATCAGAGACTGAACCATCAGAGACTGAATCACCAGAGACTGAACCAACAGAGGCTGACTCCTCAGAGACTGAACCATCAGAGAATGAACCATCAGAGAGTGAACCATCAGAGAGTGATTCGCCAGTGACTGTAACACCAGAGACTTTACCATCGGAGTCTGAACCATCACAGTCTGAACCATCAGAGACTGATCAGAGACTGTATCACCAGAGATTGAAACATCAGAGACTGAACCATCAGAGACTGAATCAACCGAGACTGAATCACCAGAGACAGAAATATCAGACACTGAACAGTCAGAGACTGAACCATCAGAGACTGAATCACCAGAGACTGAACCATCAGAGACTGAATCTTCAGAGAATGAATCACCAGAGACTGAACCATCAGAAACTGAACCATCAGAGACTGAATCAACTGAGACTGAATTACCAGAGACTGAACCATCAGAGACTGAATCTTCAGAGAATGAACCATCAAAGACTGAACCATCAGAGACTGACTCCTCAGAGACTGAATCACAGACACTGAACCATCAGCAACTGAACAATCAGAGACTGAACCATCAGAGACTGAATCAACTGAGACTGAATCACCAGAGACTGAACCATCAGAGACTGAATCTTCAGAGAATGAACCATCAAAGACTGAACCATCAGAGACTGACTCCTCAGAGACTGAATCACAGACACTGAACCATCAGCAACTGAACAATCAGAGACTGAACCATCAGAGACTGAATCACCAGAGACGGAACCATCAGAGACTGAATCTTCAGAGAATGAACCATCAGAGACTGAAACATCAGAGACTGAACCATCAGAGACTGAATCAACTGAGACTGAATCACCAGAGACTGAGCCACCAGAGACTGAACCATCAGAGAGTGAACCATCAGAGACTGAACCATCAGAGACTGAACCATCAGAGACTGAATCACCAGAGACTGAACCATCAGAGGCTGACTCCTCAGAGACTGAACCATCAGAGAATGAACCATCAGAGAGTGAACCATCAGAGAGTGATTCGCCAGTGACTGTAACACCAGAGACTTTACCATCGGAGTCTGAACCATCAGAGTCTGAACCATCAGAGACTGATCAGAGACAGTATCACCAGAGATTGAACCATCAGAGAATGAACCATCAGAGACTGAATCAACTGAGACTGAATAACCAGAGACAGAAATATCAGCAACTGAACAATCAGAGAATGAACCATCAGAGACTGAACCACCAGAGACTGAACCATCAGAGACTGAAACATCAGAGACTGATTCGCCAGTGACTGTAACACCAGATACTTTACCATCGGAGTCTGAACCATCGGAGTCTGATCAGAGACTGTATCACCAGAGATTGAACGATCAGACACTGAACAGACAGAGACTGAACCATCAGAGACTGAATCTTCAGAGAATGAATCACCAGAGACTGAACCATCAGAGACTGAACCATCAGAGACTGAATCAACTGAGACTGAATCACCAGAGACTGAACCATCAGAGAGTGAATCTTCAGAGAATGAATCACCAGAGACTGAACCATCAGAGACTGAACCATCAGAGACTGAATCAACTGAGACTGAATTACCAGAGACTGAACCATCAGAGACTGAATCTTCAGAGAATGAACCATCAAAGACTGAACCATCAGAGACTGACTCCTCAGAGACGGAATCACAGACACTGAACCATCAGCAACTGAACAATCAGAGACTGAACCATCAGAGACTGAATCAACTGAGACTGAATCACCAGAGACTGAACCATCAGAGACTGAATCTTCAGAGAATGAACCATCAAAGACTGAACCATCAGAGACTGACTCCTCAGAGACTGAATCACAGACACTGAACCATCAGCAACTGAACAATCAGAGACTGAACCATCAGAGACTGAATCACCAGAGACGGAACCATCAGAGACTGAATCTTCAGAGAATCAACCATCAGAGACTGAAACATCAGAGACTGAACCATCAGAGACTGAATCATATGAGACTGAATCACCAGAGACTGAGCCACCAGAGACTGAACCATCAGAGAGTGAACCATCAGAGACTGAACCATCAGAGACTGAACCATCAGAGACTGAATCACCAGAGACTGAACCATCAGAGGCTGACTCCTCAGAGACTGAACCATCAGAGAATGAACCATCAGAGAGTGAACCATCAGAGAGTGATTCGCCAGTGACTGTAACACCAGAGACTTTACCATCGGAGTCTGAACCATCACAGTCTGAACCATCAGAGACTGATCAGAGACAGTATCACCAGAGATTGAACCATCAGAGAATGAACCATCAGAGACTGAATCAACTGAGACTGAATAACCAGAGACAGAAATAACAGCAACTGAACAATCAGAGAATGAACCATCAGAGACTGAACCACCAGAGACTGAACCATCAGAGACTGAAACATCAGAGACTGATTCGCCAGTGACTGTAACACCAGATACTTTACCATCGGAGTCTGAACCATCGGAGTCTGATCAGAGACTGTATCACCAGAGATTGAACCATCAGACACTGAACAGTCAGAGACTGAACCATCAGAGACTGAATCTTCAGAGAATGAATCACCAGAGACTGAACCATCAGAGACTGAACCATCAGAGACTGAATCAACTGAGACTGAATCACCAGAGACTGAACCATCAGAGACTAAATCTTCAGAGAATGAACCATCAAAGACTGAACCATCAGAGACTGAATCACAGACACTGAACCATCAGCAACTGAACAATCAGAGACTGAACCATCAGAGATTGAATCACCAGAGACGGAACCATCAGAGACTGAATCTTCAGAGAATGAACCATCAGAGACTGAACCACCAGAGACTGAACCATCAGAGACTGAAACATCAGAGACTGATTCGCCAGTGACTGTAACACCAGATACTTTACCATCGGAGTCTGAACCATCGGAGTCTGATCAGAGACTGTATCACCAGAGATTGAACCATCAGACACTGAACAGTCAGAGACTGAACCATCAGAGACTGAATCACCAGAGACTGAACCATCAGAGACTGAATCTTCAGAGAATGAATCACCAGAGACTGAACCATCAGAGACTGAACCATCAGAGACTGAATCAACTGAGACTGAATCACCAGAGACTGAACCATCAGAGACTGAATCTTCAGAGAATGAACCATCAAAGACTGAACCATCAGAGACTGACTCCTCAGAGACTGAATCACAGACACTGAACCATCAGCAACTGAACAATGAGAGACTGAACCATCAGAGACTGAATCACCAGAGACGGAACCATCAGAGACTGAATCTTCAGAGAATGAACCATCAGAGACTGAAACATCAGAGACTGAACCATCAGAGACTGAATCAACTGAGACTGAATCACCAGAGACTGAGCCACCATAGACTGAACCATCAGAGAGTGAACCATCAGAGACTGATCAGAGACTGTATCACCAGAGATTGAACCATCAGAAACTGAACCATCCGAGACTTCATCACCAGAGATTGAAACAACAGAGACTGAACCATCAGAGACTGAATCAACTGAGACTGAATTACCAGAGACTGAACCATCAGAGAATGAATCTTCAGAGAATGAATCACCAGAGACTGAACCATCAGAGACTGAACCATCTGAGGCTGAATCAACTGAGACTGAATTACCAGAGACTGAACCATCAGAGACTGAATCTTCAGAGAATGAACCATCAAAGACTGAACCATCAGAGACTGACTCCTCAGAGACTGAATCACAGACACTGAACCATCAGCAACTGAACAATCAGAGACTGAACCATCAGAGACTGAATCACCAGAGACGGAACCATCAAAGACTGAATCTTCAGAGAATGAACCATCAGAGACTGAACCACCAGAGACTGAACCATCAGAGACTGAAACATCAGAGACTGATTCGCCAGTGACTGTAACACCAGATACTTTACCATCGGAGTCTGAACCATCGGAGTCTGATCAGAGACTGTATCACCAGAGATTGAACCATCAGACACTGAACAGTCAGAGACTGAACCATCAGAGACTGAATCACCAGAGACTGAACCATCAGAGACTGAATCTTCAGAGAATGAATCACCAGAGACTGAACCATCAGAGACTGAACCATCAGAGACTGAATCAACTGAGACTGAATCACCAGAGACTGAACCATCAGAGACTGAATCTTCAGAGAATGAACCATCAAAGACTGAACCATCAGAGACTGACTCCTCAGAGACTGAATCACAGACACTGAACCATCAGCAACTGAACAATCAGAGACTGAACCATCAGAGACTGAATCACCAGAGACGGAACCATCAGAGACTGAATCTTCAGAGAATGAACCATCAGAGACTGAAACATCAGAGACTGAACCATCAGAGACTGAATCAACTGAGACTGAATCACCAGAGACTGAGCCACCAGAGACTGAACCATCAGAGAGTGAACCATCAGAGACTGAACCATCAGAGATTGATTCGCTAGTGACTGTAACACCAGATACTTTACCATCGGAGTCTGAACCATCAGAGTCTGAACCATCAGAGACTGATCAGAGACTGTATCACCAGAGATTGAACCATCAGAAACTGAACCATCCGAGACTTAATCACCAGAGATTGAAACAACAGAGACTAAAGCATCAGAAACTGAAGCATCAGTGCCTGAACCATCGGAGACTGAATCATGAGAGACTGAACCATCTGAGACTGAATCACCAGAGACTGAACCATCTGAGACTGAACCACCAGAGATTGAATCAACAGAGAGTGAACCATCAGAGACAGAACCATCAGAGACTGATTCGCCGGAGACTGAACCATCAGAGACTGAACCATAAGAGGCTGAACCATCAGAGACTGAATCACCAGAGACTGAACCATCAGAGACTGAATCTTCAGAGAATGAACCATCAGTGACTGAAACATCAGAGACTGAACCATCAGAGACTGAATCACCAGAGACTGAACCATCAGAGACTGAACCATCAGAGACTGAATCAACAGAGACTGAACTATCAGACACTGAACAGTCAGAGACTGAACCATCAGAGACTGAATCACCAGAGACTGAACCATCTGAGACTGAACCATCAAAGATGGAACCATCAGAGACTGAACCATCAGAGACTGACTCCTCAGAGACTGAATCACAGACACTGAACCATCAGCAACTGAACAATCAGAGACTGAACCATCAGAGACTGAATCACTAGAGACTGAATCACCAGAGACTGAACCATCAGGGACTGAACCATCAGAGACTGAACCATCAGAGACTGAATCACCAGAGACTGAACCAACAGAGGCTGACTCCTCAGAGACTGAACCATCAGAGAATGAACCATCAGAGAGTGAACCATCAGAGAGTGATTCGCCAGTGACTGTAACAACAGAGACTTTACCATCGGAGTCTGAACCATCACAGTCTGAACCATCAGAGACTGATCAGAGAAAGTATCACCAGAGATTGAACCATCAGAGACTGAACCATCAGAGACTGAATCAACCGAGACTGAATCACCAGAGACAGAAATATCAGACACTGAACAGTCAGAGACTGAACCATCAGAGACTGAATCACCAGAGACTGAACCATCAGAGACTGAATCTTCAGAGAATGAATCACCAGAGACTGAACCATCAGAGACTGAACCATCAGAGACTGAATCAACTGAGACTGAATTACCAGAGACTGAACCATCAGAGACTGAATCTTCAGAGAATGAACCATCAAAGACTGAACCATCAGAGACTGACTCCTCAGAGACTGAATCACAGACACTGAACCATCAGCAACTGAACAATCAGAGACTGAACCATCAGAGACTGAATCAACTGAGACTGAATCACCAGAGACTGAACCATCAGAGACTGAATCTTCAGAGAATGAACCATCAAAGACTGAACCATCAGAGACTGACTCCTCAGAGACTGAATCACAGACACTGAACCATCAGCAACTGAACAATCAGAGACTGAACCATCAGAGACTGAATCACCAGAGACGGAACCATCAGAGACTGAATCTTCAGAGAATGAACCATCAGAGACTGAAACATCAGAGACTGAACCATCAGAGACTGAATCAACTGAGACTGAATCACCAGAGACTGAGCCACCAGAGACTGAACCATCAGAGAGTGAACCATCAGAGACTGAAACATCAGAGACTGAACCATCAGAGACTGAATCACCAGAGACTGAACCATCAGAGGCTGACTCCTCAGAGACTGAACCATCAGAGAATGAACCATCAGAGAGTGAACCATCAGAGAGTGATTCGCCAGTGACTGTAACACCAGAGACTTTACCATCGGAGTCTGAACCATCAGAGTCTGAACCATCAGAGACTGATCAGAGACAGTATCACCAGAGATTGAACCATCAGAGAATGAACCATCAGAGACTGAATCAACTGAGACTGAATAACCAGAGACAGAAATATCAGCAACTGAACAATCAGAGAATGAACCATCAGAGACTGAACCACCAGAGACTGAACCATCAGAGACTGAAACATCAGAGACTGATTCGCCAGTGACTGTAACACCAGATACTTTACCATCGGAGTCTGAACCATTGGAGTCTGATCAGAGACTGTATCACAAGAGATTGAACCATCAGACACTGAACAGTCAGAGACTGAACCATCAGAGACTGAATCACCAGAGACTGAACCATCAGAGACTGAATCTTCAGAGAATGAATCACCAGAGACTGAACCATCAGAGACTGAACCATCAGAGACTGAATCAACTGAGACTGAAACATCAGAGACTGAACCATCAGAGACTGAATCAACTGAGACTGAATCACCAGAGACTGAGCGACCAGAGACTGAACCATCAGAGAGTGAACCATCAGAGACTGAACCATCAGAGACTGATTCGCCAGTGACTGTAACACCAGAGACTTTACCATTGGAGTCTGAACCATCACAGTCTGAACCATCAGAGACTGATCAGAGACTGTATCATCAGAGACTGAACCATCAGAGACTGAATCAACTGATACTGAATCACCAGAGACTGAACCATCAGAGACTGAATCTTCAGAGAATGAACCATCAAAGACTGAACCATGAGAGACTGACTCCTCAGAGACTGAATCACAGACACTGAACCATCAGCAACTGAACAATCAGAGACTGAACCATCAGAGACTGAATCACCAGAGACGGAACCATCAGAGACTGAACCATCAGCAACTGAACAATCAGAGACTGAACCATCAGAGACTGAATCTTCAGAGAATGAACCATCAGAGACTGAACCACCAGAGACTGAACCATCAGAGACTGAAACATCAGAGACTGATTCGCCAGTGACTGTAACACCAGATATTTTACCATCGGAGTCTGAACCATTGGATTCTGATCAGAGACTGTATCACAAGAGATTGAACCATCAGACACTGAATCAACTGAGACTGAATTACCAGAGACTGAACCATCAGAGACTGAATCTTCAGAGAATGAACCATCAAAGACTGAACCATCAGAGACTGACTCCTCAGAGACTGAATCACAGACACTGAACCATCAGCAACTGAACAATCAGAGACTGAACCATCAGAGACTGAATCAACTGAGACTGAATCACCAGAGACTGAACCATCAGAGACTGAATCTTCAGAGAATGAACCATCAAAGACTGAACCATCAGAGACTGACTCCTCAGAGACTGAATCACAGACACTGAACCATCAGCAACTGAACAATCAGAGACTGAACCATCAGAGACTGAATCACCAGAGACGGAACCATCAGAGACTGAATCTTCAGAGAATGAACCATCAGAGACTGAAACATCAGAGACTGAACCATCAGAGACTGAATCAACTGAGACTGAATCACCAGAGACTGAGCCACCAGAGACTGAACCATCAGAGAGTGAACCATCAGAGACTGAACCATCAGAGACTGAACCATCAGAGACTGAATCACCAGAGACTGAACCATCAGAGGCTGACTCCTCAGAGACTGAACCATCAGAGAATGAACCATCAGAGAGTGAACCATCAGAGAGTGATTCGCCAGTGACTGTAACACCAGAGACTTTACCATCGGAGTCTGAACCATCACAGTCTGAACCATCAAAGACTGAACCATCAGAGACTGACTCCGCAGAGACTGAATCACAGACACTGAACCATCAGCAACTGAACAATCAGAGTCTGAACCATCACAGTCTGAACCATCAGAGACTGATCAGAGACAGTATCACAAGAGATTGAACCATCAGAGAATGAACCATCAGAGACTGAATCAACTGAGACTGAATAACCAGAGACAGAAATATCAGCAACTGAACAATCAGAGAATGAACCATCAGAGACTGAACCACCAGAGACTGAACCATCAGAGACTGAAACATCAGAGACTGATTCGCCAGTGACTGTAACACCAGATACTTTACCATCGGAGTCTGAACCATCGGAGTCTGATCAGAGACTGTATCACCAGAGATTGAACCATCAGACACTGAACAGTCAGAGACTGAACCATCAGAGACTGAATCTTCAGAGAATGAATCACCAGAGACTGAACCATCAGAGACTGAACCATCAGAGACTGAATCAACTGAGACTGAATCACCAGAGACTGAACCATCAGAGACTAAATCTTCAGAGAATGAACCATCAAAGACTGAACCATCAGAGACTGAATCACAGACACTGAACCATCAGCAACTGAACAATCAGAGACTGAACCATCAGAGACTGAATCAGCAGAGACGGAACCATCAGAGACTGAATCTTCAGAGAATGAACCATCAGAGACTGAACCACCAGAGACTGAACCATCAGAGACTGAACCATCAGAGACTGAAACATCAGAGACTGATTCGCCAGTGACTGTAACACCAGATACTTTACCATCGGAGTCTGAACCATCGGAGTCTGATCAGAGACTGTATCACCAGAGATTGAACCATCAGACACTGAACAGTCAGAGACTGAACCATCAGAGACTGAATCACCAGAGACTGAACCATCAGAGACTGAATCTTCAGAGAATGAATCACCAGAGACTGAACCATCAGAGACTGAACCATCAGAGACTGAATCAACTGAGACTGAATCACCAGAGACTGAACCATCAGAGACTGAATCTTCAGAGAATGAACCATCAAAGACTGAACCATCAGAGACTGACTCCTCAGAGACTGAATCACAGACACTGAACCATCAGCAACTGAACAATGAGAGACTGAACCATCAGAGACTGAATCACCAGAGACGGAACCATCAGAGACTGAATCTTCAGAGAATGAACCTTCAGAGACTGAAACATCAGAGACTGAACCATCAGAGACTGAATCAACTGAGACTGAATCACCAGAGACTGAGCCACCATAGACTGAACCATCAGAGAGTGAACCATCAGAGACTGATCAGAGACTGTATCACCAGAGATTGAACCATCAGAAACTGAACCATCCGAGACTTCATCACCAGAGATTGAAACAACAGAGACTGAACCATCAGAGACTGAATCAACTGAGACTGAATTACCAGAGACTGAACCATCAGAGAATGAATCTTCAGAGAATGAATCACCAGAGACTGAACCATCAGAGACTGAACCATCTGAGGCTGAATCAACTGAGACTGAATTACCAGAGACTGAACCATCAGAGACTGAATCTTCAGAGAATGAACCATCAAAGACTGAACCATCAGAGACTGACTCCTCAGAGACTGAATCACAGACACTGAACCATCAGCAACTGAACAATCAGAGACTGAACCATCAGAGACTGAATCACCAGAGACGGAACCATCAAAGACTGAATCTTCAGAGAATGAACCATCAGAGACTGAACCACCAGAGACTGAACCATCAGAGACTGAAACATCAGAGACTGATTCGCCAGTGACTGTAACACCAGATACTTTACCATCGGAGTCTGAACCATCGGAGTCTGATCAGAGACTGTATCACCAGAGATTGAACCATCAGACACTGAACAGTCAGAGACTGAACCATGAGAGACTGAATCACCAGAGACTGAACCATCAGAGACTGAATCTTCAGAGAATGAATCACCAGAGACTGAACCATCAGAGACTGAACCATCAGAGACTGAATCAACTGAGACTGAATCACCAGAGACTGAACCATCAGAGACTGAATCTTCAGAGAATGAACCATCAAAGACTGAACCATCAGAGACTGAATCTTCAGAGAATGAACCATCAAAGACTGAACCATCAGAGACTGACTCCTCAGAGACTGAATCACAGACACTGAACCATCAGCAACTGAACAATCAGAGACTGAACCATCAGAGACTGAATCACCAGAGACGGAACCATCAGAGACTGAAACATCAGAGACTGAACCATCAGAGACTGAATCAACTGAGACTGAATCACCAGAGACTGAGCCACCAGAGACTGAACCATCAGAGAGTGAACCATCAGAGACTGAACCATCAGAGATTGATTCGCTAGTGACTGTAACACCAGATACTTTACCATCGGAGTCTGAACCATCAGAGTCTGAACCATCAGAGACTGATCAGAGACTGTATCACCAGAGATTGAACCATCAGAAACTGAACCATCCGAGACTTAATCACCAGAGATTGAAACAACAGAGACTAAAGCATCAGAAACTGAAGCATCAGTGCCTGAACCATCGGAGACTGAATCATGAGAGACTGAATCAACTGAGACTGAATCACCAGAGACTGAACCATCTGAGACTGAACCACCAGAGATTGAATCAACAGAGAGTGAACCATCAGAGACAGAACCATCAGAGACTGATTCGCCAGAGACTGAACCATCAGAGACTGAACCATAAGAGGCTGAACCATCAGAGACTGAATCACCAGAGACTGAACCATCAGAGACTGAATCTTCAGAGAATGAACCATCAGTGACTGAAACATCAGAGACTGAACCATCAGAGACTGAATCACCAGAGACTGAACCATCAGAGACTGAACCATCAGAGACTGAATCAACAGAGACTGAACTATCAGACACTGAACAGTCAGAGACTGAACCATCAGAGACTGAATCACCAGAGACTGAACCATCTGAGACTGAACCATCAAAGATGGAACCATCAGAGACTGAACCATCAGAGACTGACTCCTCAGAGACTGAATCACTAGAGACTGAATCACCAGAGACTGAACCATCAGGGACTGAACCATCAGAGACTGAACCATCAGAGACTGAATCACCAGAGACTGAACCAACAGAGGCTGACTCCTCAGAGACTGAACCATCAGAGAATGAACCATCAGAGAGTGAACCATCAGAGAGTGATTCGCCAGTGACTGTAACACCAGAGACTTTACCATCGGAGTCTGAACCATCACAGTCTGAACCATCAGAGACTGATCAGAGAAAGTATCACCAGAGATTGAACCATCAGAGACTGAACCATCAGAGACTGAATCAACCGAGACTGAATCACCAGAGACAGAAATATCAGACACTGAACAGTCAGAGACTGAACCATCAGAGACTGAATCACCAGAGACTGAACCATCAGAGACTGAATCTTCAGAGAATGAATCACCAGAGACTGAACCATCAGAGACTGAACCATCAGAGACTGAATCAACTGAGACTGAATTACCAGAGACTGAACCATCAGAGACTGAATCTTCAGAGAATGAACCATCAAAGACTGAACCATCAGAGACTGACTCCTCAGAGACTGAATCACAGACACTGAACCATCAGCAACTGAACAATCAGAGACTGAACCATCAGAGACTGAATCAACTGAGACTGAATCACCAGAGACTGAACCATCAGAGACTGAATCTTCAGAGAATGAACCATCAAAGACTGAACCATCAGAGACTGACTCCTCAGAGACTGAATCACAGACACTGAACCATCAGCAACTGAACAATCAGAGACTGAACCATCAGAGACTGAATCACCAGAGACGGAACCATCAGAGACTGAATCTTCAGAGAATGAACCATCAGAGACTGAAACATCAGAGACTGAACCATCAGAGACTGAATCAACTGAGACTGAATCACCAGAGACTGAGCCACCAGAGACTGAACCATCAGAGAGTGAACCATCAGAGACTGAAACATCAGAGACTGAACCATCAGAGACTGAATCACCAGAGACTGAACCATCAGAGGCTGACTCCTCAGAGACTGAACCATCAGAGAATGAACCATCAGAGAGTGAACCATCAGAGAGTGATTCGCCAGTGACTGTAACACCAGAGACTTTACCATCGGAGTCTGAACCATCAGAGTCTGAACCATCAGAGACTGATCAGAGACAGTATCACCAGAGATTGAACCATCAGAGAATGAACCATCAGAGACTGAATCAACTGAGACTGAATAACCAGAGACAGAAATATCAGCAACTGAACAATCAGAGAATGAACCATCAGAGACTGAACCACCAGAGACTGAACCATCAGAGACTGAAACATCAGAGACTGATTCGCCAGTGACTGTAACACCAGATACTTTACCATCGGAGTCTGAACCATTGGAGTCTGATCAGAGACTGTATCACAAGAGATTGAACCATCAGACACTGAACAGTCAGAGACTGAACCATCAGAGACTGAATCACCAGAGACTGAACCATCAGAGACTGAATCTTCAGAGAATGAATCACCAGAGACTGAACCATCAGAGACTGAACCATCAGAGACTGAATCAACTGAGACTGAAACATCAGAGACTGAACCATCAGAGACTGAATCAACTGAGACTGAATCACCAGAGACTGAGCGACCAGAGACTGAACCATCAGAGAGTGAACCATCAGAGACTGAACCATCAGAGACTGATTCGCCAGTGACTGTAACACCAGAGACTTTACCATTGGAGTCTGAACCATCACAGTCTGAACCATCAGAGACTGATCAGAGACTGTATCATCAGAGACTGAACCATCAGAGACTGAATCAACTGATACTGAATCACCAGAGACTGAACCATCAGAGACTGAATCTTCAGAGAATGAACCATCAAAGACTGAACCATGAGAGACTGACTCCTCAGAGACTGAATCACAGACACTGAACCATCAGCAACTGAACAATCAGAGACTGAACCATCAGAGACTGAATCACCAGAGACGGAACCATCAGAGACTGAACCATCAGCAACTGAACAATCAGAGACTGAACCATCAGAGACTGAATCTTCAGAGAATGAACCATCAGAGACTGAACCACCAGAGACTGAACCATCAGAGACTGAAACATCAGAGACTGATTCGCCAGTGACTGTAACACCAGATATTTTACCATCGGAGTCTGAACCATTGGAGTCTGATCAGAGACTGTATCACAAGAGATTGAACCATCAGACACTGAATCAACTGAGACTGAATTACCAGAGACTGAACCATCAGAGACTGAATCTTCAGAGAATGAACCATCAAAGACTGAACCATCAGAGACTGACTCCTCAGAGACTGAATCACAGACACTGAACCATCAGCAACTGAACAATCAGAGACTGAACCATCAGAGACTGAATCAACTGAGACTGAATCACCAGAGACTGAACCATCAGAGACTGAATCTTCAGAGAATGAACCATCAAAGACTGAACCATCAGAGACTGACTCCTCAGAGACTGAATCACAGACACTGAACCATCAGCAACTGAACAATCAGAGACTGAACCATCAGAGACTGAATCACCAGAGACGGAACCATCAGAGACTGAATCTTCAGAGAATGAACCATCAGAGACTGAAACATCAGAGACTGAACCATCAGAGACTGAATCAACTGAGACTGAATCACCAGAGACTGAGCCACCAGAGACTGAACCATCAGAGAGTGAACCATCAGAGACTGAACCATCAGAGACTGAACCATCAGAGACTGAATCACCAGAGACTGAACCATCAGAGGCTGACTCCTCAGAGACTGAACCATCAGAGAATGAACCATCAGAGAGTGAACCATCAGAGAGTGATTCGCCAGTGACTGTAACACCAGAGACTTTACCATCGGACTGAATCTTCAGAGAATGAACCATCAAAGACTGAACCATCAGAGACTGACTCCGCAGAGACTGAATCACAGACACTGAACCATCAGCAACTGAACAATCAGAGTCTGAACCATCACAGTCTGAACCATCAGAGACTGATCAGAGACAGTATCACCAGAGATTGAACCATCAGAGAATGAACCATCAGAGACTGAATCAACTGAGACTGAATAACCAGAGACAGAAATATCAGCAACTGAACAATCAGAGAATGAACCATCAGAGACTGAACCACCAGAGACTGAACCATCAGAGACTGAAACATCAGAGACTGATTCGCCAGTGACTGTAACACCAGATACTTTACCATCGGAGTCTGAACCATCGGAGTCTGATCAGAGACTGTATCACCAGAGATTGAACCATCAGACACTGAACAGTCAGAGACTGAACCATCAGAGACTGAATCTTCAGAGAATGAATCACCAGAGACTGAACCATCAGAGACTGAACCATCAGAGACTGAATCAACTGAGACTGAATCACCAGAGACTGAACCATCAGAGACTAAATCTTCAGAGAATGAACCATCAAAGACTGAACCATCAGAGACTGAATCACAGACACTGAACCATCAGCAACTGAACAATCAGAGACTGAACCATCAGAGACTGAATCAGCAGAGACGGAACCATCAGAGACTGAATCTTCAGAGAATGAACCATCAGAGACTGAACCACCAGAGACTGAACCATCAGAGACTGAACCATCAGAGACTGAAACATCAGAGACTGATTCGCCAGTGACTGTAACACCAGATACTTTACCATCGGAGTCTGAACCATCGGAGTCTGATCAGAGACTGTATCACCAGAGATTGAACCATCAGACACTGAACAGTCAGAGACTGAACCATCAGAGACTGAATCACCAGAGACTGAACCATCAGAGACTGAATCTTCAGAGAATGAATCACCAGAGACTGAACCATCAGAGACTGAACCATCAGAGACTGAATCAACTGAGACTGAATCACCAGAGACTGAACCATCAGAGACTGAATCTTCAGAGAATGAACCATCAAAGACTGAACCATCAGAGACTGACTCCTCAGAGACTGAATCACAGACACTGAACCATCAGCAACTGAACAATGAGAGACTGAACCATCAGAGACTGAATCACCAGAGACGGAACCATCAGAGACTGAATCTTCAGAGAATGAACCATCAGAGACTGAAACATCAGAGACTGAATCAACTGAGACTGAATCACCAGAGACTGAGCCACCATAGACTGAACCATCAGAGAGTGAACCATCAGAGACTGATCAGAGACTGTATCACCAGAGATTGAACCATCAGAAACTGAACCATCCGAGACTTCATCACCAGAGATTGAAACAACAGAGACTGAACCATCAGAGACTGAATCAACTGAGACTGAATTACCAGAGACTGAACCATCAGAGAATGAATCTTCAGAGAATGAATCACCAGAGACTGAACCATCAGAGACTGAACCATCTGAGGCTGAATCAACTGAGACTGAATTACCAGAGACTGAACCATCAGAGACTGAATCTTCAGAGAATGAACCATCAAAGACTGAACCAACAGAGACTGACTCCTCAGAGACTGAATCACAGACACTGAACCATCAGCAACTGAACAATCAGAGACTGAACCATCAGAGACTGAATCACCAGAGACGGAACCATCAAAGACTGAATCTTCAGAGAATGAACCATCAGAGACTGAACCACCAGAGACTGAACCATCAGAGACTGAAACATCAGAGACTGATTCGCCAGTGACTGTAACACCAGATACTTTACCATCGGAGTCTGAACCATCGGAGTCTGATCAGAGACTGTATCACCAGAGATTGAACCATCAGACACTGAACAGTCAGAGACTGAACCATCAGAGACTGAATCACCAGAGACTGAACCATCAGAGACTGAATCTTCAGAGAATGAATCACCAGAGACTGAACCATCAGAGACTGAACCATCAGAGACTGAATCAACTGAGACTGAATCACCAGAGACTGAACCATCAGAGACTGAATCTTCAGAGAATGAACCATCAAAGGCTGAACCATCAGAGACTGACTCCTCAGAGACTGAATCACAGACACTGAACCATCAGCAACTGAACAATCAGAGACTGAACCATCAGAGACTGAATCACCAGAGACGGAACCATCAGAGACTGAATCTTCAGAGAATGAACCATCAGAGACTGAAACATCAGAGACTGAACCATCAGAGACTGAATCAACTGAGACTGAATCACCAGAGACTGAGCCACCAGAGACTGAACCATCAGAGAGTGAACCATCAGAGACTGAACCATCAGAGATTGATTCGCTAGTGACTGTAACACCAGATACTTTACCATCGGAGTCTGAACCATCAGAGTCTGAACCATCAGAGACTGATCAGAGACTGTATCACCAGAGATTGAACCATCAGAAACTGAACCATCCGAGACTTAATCACCAGAGATTGAAACAACAGAGACTAAAGCATCAGAAACTGAAGCATCAGTGCCTGAACCATCGGAGACTGAATCATGAGAGACTGAATCAACTGAGACTGAATCACCAGAGACTGAACCATCTGAGACTGAACCACCAGAGATTGAATCAACAGAGAGTGAACCATCAGAGACAGAACCATCAGAGACTGATTCGCCAGAGACTGAACCATCAGAGACTGAACCATAAGAGGCTGAACCATCAGAGACTGAATCACCAGAGACTGAACCATCAGAGACTGACTCCTCAGAGACTGAACCATCAGAGAATGAACCATCAGAGAGTGAACCATCAGAGACTGATTCGCCAGTGACTGTAACACCAGAGACTTTACCATTGGAGTCTGAACCATCACAGTCTGAACCATCAGAGACTGATCAGAGACTGTATCATCAGAGACTGAACCATCAGAGACTGAATCAACTGAGACTGAATCACCAGAGACTGAACCATCAGAGACTGAATCTTCAGAGAATGAACCATCAAAGACTGAACCATTAGAGACTGACTCCTCAGAGACTGAATCACAGACACTGAACCATCAGCAACTGAACAATCAGAGACTGAACCATCAGAGACTGAATCACCAGAGACGGAACCATCAGAGACTGAATCTTCAGAGAATGAACCATCAGAGACTGAAACATCAGAGACTGAACCATCAGAGACTGAATCAACTGAGACTGAATCACCAGAGACTGAGCCACCATAGACTGAACCATCAGAGAGTGAACCATCAGAGACTGAACCATCAGAGACTGATTCGCTCGTGACAGTAACACCAGATACTTTACCATCGGAGTCTGAACCATCAGAGTCTGAACCATCATAGACTGATCAGAGACTGTATCACCAGACATTGAACCATCAGAAACTGAACCATCCGAGACTTAATCACCAGAGATTGAAACAACAGAGACTGAACCATCAGAGACTGAATCTTCAGAGAATGAATCACCAGAGACTGAACCATCAGAGACTGAACCATCAGAGACTGAATCAACTGAGACTGAATTACCAGAGACTGAACCATCAGAGACTGAATCTTCAGAGAATGAACCATCAAAGACTGAACCATCAGAGACTGACTCCTCAGAGACTGAATCACAGACACTGAACCATCAGCAACTGAACAATCAGAGACTGAACCATCAGAGACTGAATCACCAGAGACGGAACCATCAGAGACTGAATCTTCAGAGAATGAACCATCAGAGACTGAACCACCAGAGACTGAACCATCAGAGACTGAAACATCAGAGACTGATTCGCCAGTGACTGTAACACCAGATATTTTACCATCGGAGTCTGAACCATTGGAGTCTGATCAGAGACTGTATCACAAGAGATTGAACCATCAGACACTGAACAGTCAGAGACTGAACCATCAGAGACTGAATCACCAGAGACTGAACCATCAGAGACTGAATCTTCAGAGAATGAATCACCAGAGACTGAACCATCAGAGACTGAACCATCAGAGACTGAATCAACTGAGACTGAAACATCAGAGACTGAACCATCAGAGACTGAATCAACTGAGACTGAATCACCAGAGACTGAGCGACCAGAGACTGAACCATCAGAGAGTGAACCATCAGAGACTGAACCATCAGAGACTGATTCGCCAGTGACTGTAACACCAGAGACTTTACCATTGGAGTCTGAACCATCACAGTCTGAACCATCAGAGAGTGATCAGAGACTGTATCATCAGAGACTGAACCATCAGAGACTGAATCAACTGAGACTGAATCACCAGAGACTGAACCATCTGAGACTGAACCACCAGAGATTGAATCAACAGAGAGTGAACCATCAGAGACAGAACCATCAGAGACTGATTCGCCAGAGACTGAACCATCAGAGACTGAACCATAAGAGGCTGAACCATCAGAGACTGAATCACCAGAGACTGAACCATCAGAGACTGACTCCTCAGAGACTGAACCATCAGAGAATGAACCATCAGAGAGTGAACCATCAGAGACTGATTCGCCAGTGACTGTAACACCAGAGACTTTACCATTGGAGTCTGAACCATCACAGTCTGAACCGTCAGAGACTGATCAGAGACTGTATCATCAGAGACTGAACCATCAGAGACTGAATCAACTGAGACTGAATCACCAGAGACTGAACCATCAGAGACTGAATCTTCAGAGAATGAACCATCAAAGACTGAACCATTAGAGACTGACTCCTCAGAGACTGAATCACAGACACTGAACCATCAGCAACTGAACAATCAGAGACTGAACCATCAGAGACTGAATCACCAGAGACGGAACCATCAGAGACTGAATCTTCAGAGAATGAACCATCAGAGACTGAAACATCAGAGACTGAACCATCAGAGACTGAATCAACTGAGACTGAATCACCAGAGACTGAGCCACCATAGACTGAACCATTAGAGAGTGAACCATCAGAGACTGAACCATCAGAGACTGATTCGCTCGTGACTGTAACACCAGATACTTTACCATCGGAGTCTGAACCATCAGAGTCTGAACCATCATAGACTGATCAGAGACTGTATCACCAGACATTGAACCATCAGAAACGGAACCATCCGAGACTTAATCACCAGAGATTGAAACAACAGAGACTGAACCATCAGAGACTGAATCTTCAGAGAATGAATCACCAGAGACTGAACCATCAGAGACTGAACCATCAGAGACTGAATCAACTGAGACTGAATTACCAGAGACTGAACCATCAGAGACTGAATCTTCAGAGAATGAACCATCAAAGACTGAACCATCAGAGACTGACTCCTCAGAGACTGAATCACAGACACTGAACCATCAGCAACTGAACAATCAGAGACTGAACCATCAGAGACTGAATCACCAGAGACGGAACCATCAGAGACTGAATCTTCAGAGAATGAACCATCAGAGACTGAACCACCAGAGACTGAACCATCAGAGACTGAAACATCAGAGACTGAATCACCAGAGACTGAACCATCAGAGACTGAACCATCAGAGACTGAATCAACTGAGACTGAATCACCAGAGACTGAACCATCAGAGACTGAATCTTCAGAGAATGAACCATCAAAGACTGAACCATCAGAGACTGACTCCTCAGAGACTGAATCACAGACACTGAACCATCAGCAACTGAACAATGAGAGACTGAACCATCAGAGACTGAATCACCAGAGACGGAACCATCAGAGACTGAATCTTCAGAGAATGAACCATCAGAGACTGAAACATCAGAGACTGAACCATCAGAGACTGAATCAACTGAGACTGAATCACCAGAGACTGAGCCACCATAGACTGAACCATCAGAGAGTGAACCATCGGAGTCTGATCAGAGACTGTATCACCAGAGATTGAACCATCAGAAACTGAACCATCCGAGACTTCATCACCAGAGATTGAAACAACAGAGACTGAACCATCAGAGACTGAATCAACTGAGACTGAATTACCAGAGACTGAACCATCAGAGACTGAATCTTCAGAGAATGAATCACCAGAGACTGAACCATCAGAGACTGAACCATCTGAGACTGAATCAACTGAGACTGAATTACCAGAGACTGAACCATCAGAGACTGAATCTTCAGAGAATGAACCATCAAAGACTGAACCATCAGAGACTGACTCCTCAGAGACTGAATCACAGACACTGAACCATCAGCAACTGAACAATCAGAGACTGAACCATCAGAGACTGAATCACCAGAGACGGAACCATCAAAGACTGAATCTTCAGAGAATGAACCATCAGAGACTGAACCACCAGAGACTGAACCATCAGAGACTGAAACATCAGAGACTGATTCGCCAGTGACTGTAACACCAGATACTTTACCATCGGAGTCTGAACCATCGGAGTCTGATCAGAGACTGTATCACCAGAGATTGAACCATCAGACACTGAACAGTCAGAGACTGAACCATCAGAGACTGAATCACCAGAGACTGAACCATCAGAGACTGAATCTTCAGAGAATGAATCACCAGAGACTGAACCATCAGAGACTGAACCATCAGAGACTGAATCAACTGAGACTGAATCACCAGAGACTGAACCATCAGAGACTGAATCTTCAGAGAATGAACCATCAAAGACTGAACCATCAGAGACTGACTCCTCAGGGACTGAATCACAGACACTGAACCATCAGCAACTGAACAATCAGAGACTGAACCATCAGAGACTGAATCACCAGAGACGGAACCATCAGAGACTGAAACATCAGAGACTGAACCATCAGAGACTGAATCAACTGAGACTGAATCACCAGAGACTGAGCCACCAGAGACTGAACCATCAGAGAGTGAACCATCAGAGACTGAACCATCAGAGATTGATTCGCTAGTGACTGTAACACCAGATACTTTACCATCGGAGTCTGAACCATCAGAGTCTGAACCATCAGAGACTGATCAGAGACTGTATCACCAGAGATTGAACCATCAGAAACTGAACCATCCGAGACTTAATCACCAGAGATTGAAACAACAGAGACTAAAGCATCAGAAACTGAAGCATCAGTGCCTGAACCATCGGAGACTGAATCATGAGAGACTGAATCAACTGAGACTGAATCACCAGAGACTGAACCATCTGAGACTGAACCACCAGAGATTGAATCAACAGAGAGTGAACCATCAGAGACAGAACCATCAGAGACTGATTCGCCAGAGACTGAACCATCAGAGACTGAACCATAAGAGGCTGAACCATCAGAGACTGAATCACCAGAGACTGAACCATCAGAGACTGACTCCTCAGAGACTGAACCATCAGAGAATGAACCATCAGAGAGTGAACCATCAGAGACTGATTCGCCAGTGACTGTAACACCAGAGACTTTACCATTGGAGTCTGAACCATCACAGTCTGAACCATCAGAGACTGATCAGAGACTGTATCATCAGAGACTGAACCATCAGAGACTGAATCAACTGAGACTGAATCACCAGAGACTGAACCATCAGAGACTGAATCTTCAGAGAATGAACCATCAAAGACTGAACCATTAGAGACTGACTCCTCAGAGACTGAATCACAGACACTGAACCATCAGCAACTGAACATTCAGAGACTGAACCATCAGAGACTGAATCACCAGAGACGGAACCATCAGAGACTGAATCTTCAGAGAATGAACCATCAGAGACTGAAACATCAGAGACTGAACCATCAGAGACTGAATCAACTGAGACTGAATCACCAGAGACTGAGCCACCATAGACTGAACCATCAGAGAGTGAACCATCAGAGACTGAACCATCAGAGACTGATTCGCTCGTGACTGTAACACCAGATACTTTACCATCGGAGTCTGAACCATCAGAGTCTGAACCATCATAGACTGATCAGAGACTGTATCACCAGAGATTGAACCATCAGAAACTGAACCATCCGAGACTTAATCACCAGAGATTGAAACAACAGAGACTGAACCATCAGAGACTGAATCTTCAGAGAATGAATCACCAGAGACTGAACCATCAGAGACTGAACCATCAGAGACTGAATCAACTGAGACTGAATTACCAGAGACTGAACCATCAGAGACTGAATCTTCAGAGAATGAACCATCAAAGACTGAACCATCAGAGACTGACTCCTCAGAGACTGAATCACAGACACTGAACCATCAGCAACTGAACAATCAGAGACTGAACCATCAGAGACTGAATCACCAGAGACGGAACCATCAGAGACTGAATCTTCAGAGAATGAACCATCAGAGACTGAACCACCAGAGACTGAACCATCAGAGACTGAAACATCAGAGACTGATTCGCCAGTGACTGTAACACCAGATATTTTACCATCGGAGTCTGAACCATTGGAGTCTGATCAGAGACTGTATCACAAGAGATTGAACCATCAGACACTGAACAGTCAGAGACTGAACCATCAGAGACTGAATCACCAGAGACTGAACCATCAGAGACTGAATCTTCAGAGAATGAATCACCAGAGACTGAACCATCAGAGACTGAACCATCAGAGACTGAATCAACTGAGACTGAAACATCAGAGACTGAACCATCAGAGACTGAATCAACTGAGACTGAATCACCAGAGACTGAGCGACCAGAGACTGAACCATCAGAGAGTGAACCATCAGAGACTGAACCATCAGAGACTGATTCGCCAGTGACTGTAACACCAGAGACTTTACCATTGGAGTCTGAACCATCACAGTCTGAACCATCAGAGACTGATCAGAGACTGTATCATCAGAGACTGAACCATCAGAGACTGAATCAACTGAGACTGAATCACCAGAGACTGAACCATCAGAGACTGAATCTTCAGAGAATGAACCAACAAAGACTGAACCATTAGAGACTGACTCCTCAGAGACTGAATCACAGACACTGAACCATCAGCAACTGAACAATCAGAGACTGAACCATCAGAGACTGAATCACCAGAGACGGAACCATCAGAGACTGAATCTTCAGAGAATGAACCATCAGAGACTGAAACATCAGAGACTGAACCATCAGAGACTGAATCAACTGAGACTGAATCACCAGAGACTGAGCCACCATAGACTGAACCATCAGAGAGTGAACCATCAGAGACTGAACCATCAGAGACTGATTCGCTCGTGACTGTAACACCAGATACTATACCATCGGAGTCTGAACCATCAGAGTCTGAACCATCATAGACTGATCAGAGACTGTATCACCAGAGATTGAACCATCAGAAACTGAACCATCCGAGACTTAATCACCAGAGATTGAAACAACAGAGACTGAACCATCAGAGACTGAATCAACTGAGACTGAATCAACTGAGACTGAATTACCAGAGACTGAACCATCAGAGACTGAATCTTCAGAGAATGAATCACCAGAGACAGAACCATCAGAGACTGATTCGCCAGAGACTGAACCATCAGAGACTGAACCATAAGAGACTGAACCATCAGAGACTGAATCACCAGAGACTGAACCATCAGAGACTGACTCCTCAGCGACTGAACCATCAGAGAATGAACCATCAGAGAGTGAACCATCAGAGACTGATTCGCCAGTGACTGTAACACCAGAGACTTTACCATTGGAGTCTGAACCATCACAGTCTGAACCATCAGAGACTGATCAGAGACTGTATCATCAGAGACTGAACCATCAGAGACTGAATCAACTGAGACTGAATCACCAGAGACTGAACCATCAGAGACTGAATCTTCAGAGAATGAACCATCAAAGACTGAACCATTAGAGACTGACTCCTCAGAGACTGAATCACAGACACTGAACCATCAGCAACTGAACAATCAGAGACTGAACCATCAGAGACTGAATCACCAGAGACGGAACCATCAGAGACTGAATCTTCAGAGAATGAACCATCAGAGACTGAAACATCAGAGACTGAACCATCAGAGACTGAATCAACTGAGACTGAATCACCAGAGACTGAGCCACCATAGACTGAACCATCAGAGAGTGAACCATCAGAGACTGAACCATCAGAGACTGATTCGCTCGTGACTGTAACACCAGATACTTTACCATCGGAGTCTGAACCATCAGAGTCTGAACCATCATAGACTGATCAGAGACTGTATCACCAGAGATTGAACCATCAGAAACTGAACCATCCGAGACTTAATCACCAGAGATTGAAACAACAGAGACTGAACCATCAGAGACTGAATCAACTGAGACTGAATTACCAGAGACTGAACCATCAGAGACTGAATCTTCAGAGAATGAATCACCAGAGACTGAACCATCAGAGACTGAATCTTCAGAGAATGAACCAACAAAGACTGAACCATTAGAGACTGACTCCTCAGAGACTGAATCACAGACACTGAACCATCAGCAACTGAACAATCAGAGACTGAACCATCAGAGACTGAATCACCAGAGACGGAACCATCAGAGACTGAATCTTCAGAGAATGAAGCATCAGAGACTGAAACATCAGAGACTGAACCATCAGAGACTGAATCAACTGAGACTGAATCACCAGAGACTGAGCCACCATAGACTGAACCATCAGAGAGTGAACCATCAGAGACTGAACCATCAGAGACTGATTCGCTCGTGACTGTAACACCAGATACTATACCATCGGAGTCTGAACCATCAGAGTCTGAACCATCATAGACTGATCAGAGACTGTATCACCAGAGATTGAACCATCAGAAACTGAACCATCCGAGACTTAATCACCAGAGATTGAAACAACAGAGACTGAACCATCAGAGACTGAATCAACTGAGACTGAATCAACTGAGACTGAATTACCAGAGACTGAACCATCAGAGACTGAATCTTCAGAGAATGAATCACCAGAGACAGAACCATCAGAGACTGATTCGCCAGAGACTGAACCATCAGAGACTGAACCATAAGAGACTGAACCATCAGAGACTGAATCACCAGAGACTGAACCATCAGAGACTGACTCCTCAGCGACTGAACCATCAGAGAATGAACCATCAGAGAGTGAACCATCAGAGACTGATTCGCCAGTGACTGTAACACCAGATACTTTACCATCGGAGTCTGAACCATCAGAGTCTGAACCATCATAGACTGATCAGAGACTGTATCACCAGAGATTGAACCATCAGAAACTGAACCATCCGAGACTTAATCACCAGAGATTGAAACAACAGAGACTGAACCATCAGAGACTGAATCTTCAGAGAATGAATCACCAGAGACTGAACCATCAGAGACTGAACCATCAGAGACTGAATCAACTGAGACTGAATTACCAGAGACTGAACCATCAGAGACTGAATCTTCAGAGAATGAACCATCAAAGACTGAACCATCAGAGACTGACTCCTCAGAGACTGAATCACAGACACTGAACCATCAGCAACTGAACAATCAGAGACTGAACCATCAGAGACTGAATCACCAGAGACGGAACCATCAGAGACTGAATCTTCAGAGAATGAACCATCAGAGACTGAACCACCAGAGACTGAACCATCAGAGACTGAAACATCAGAGACTGATTCGCCAGTGACTGTAACACCAGATATTTTACCATCGGAGTCTGAACCATTGGAGTCTGATCAGAGACTGTATCACAAGAGATTGAACCATCAGACACTGAACAGTCAGAGACTGAACCATCAGAGACTGAATCACCAGAGACTGAACCATCAGAGACTGAATCTTCAGAGAATGAATCACCAGAGACTGAACCATCAGAGACTGAACCATCAGAGACTGAATCAACTGAGACTGAAACATCAGAGACTGAACCATCAGAGACTGAATCAACTGAGACTGAATCACCAGAGACTGAGCGACCAGAGACTGAACCATCAGAGAGTGAACCATCAGAGACTGAACCATCAGAGACTGATTCGCCAGTGACTGTAACACCAGAGACTTTACCATTGGAGTCTGAACCATCACAGTCTGAACCATCAGAGACTGATCAGAGACTGTATCATCAGAGACTGAACCATCAGAGACTGAATCAACTGAGACTGAATCACCAGAGACTGAACCATCAGAGACTGAATCTTCAGAGAATGAACCAACAAAGACTGAACCATTAGAGACTGACTCCTCAGAGACTGAATCACAGACACTGAACCATCAGCAACTGAACAATCAGAGACTGAACCATCAGAGACTGAATCACCAGAGACGGAACCATCAGAGACTGAATCTTCAGAGAATGAACCATCAGAGACTGAAACATCAGAGACTGAACCATCAGAGACTGAATCAACTGAGACTGAATCACCAGAGACTGAGCCACCATAGACTGAACCATCAGAG
Source organism: Heptranchias perlo (assembly GCF_035084215.1). NCBI lineage: Eukaryota > Metazoa > Chordata > Chondrichthyes > Hexanchiformes > Hexanchidae > Heptranchias > Heptranchias perlo. Next base: position 19,751,058 of record NC_090361.1, read on the forward strand.
AGTGAACCATCAGAGACTGAACCATCAGAGACTGATTCGCTCGTGACTGTAACACCAGATACTATACCATCGGAGTCTGAACCATCAGAGTCTGAACCATCATAGACTGATCAGAGACTGTATCACCAGAGATTGAACCATCAGAAACTGAACCATCCGAGACTTAATCACCAGAGATTGAAACAACAGAGACTGAACCATCAGAGACTGAATCAACTGAGACTGAATCAACTGAGACTGAATTACCAGAGACTGAACCATCAGAGACTGAATCTTCAGAGAATGAATCACCAGAGACAGAACCATCAGAGACTGATTCGCCAGAGACTGAACCATCAGAGACTGAACCATAAGAGACTGAACCATCAGAGACTGAATCACCAGAGACTGAACCATCAGAGACTGACTCCTCAGCGACTGAACCATCAGAGAATGAACCATCAGAGAGTGAACCATCAGAGACTGATTCGCCAGTGACTGTAACACCAGAGACTTTACCATTGGAGTCTGAACCATCACAGTCTGAACCATCAGAGACTGATCAGAGACTGTATCATCAGAGACTGAACCATCCGAGACTTAATCACCAGAGATTGAAACAACAGAGACTGAACCATCAGAGACTGAATCTTCAGAGAATGAATCACCAGAGACTGAACCATCAGAGACTGAACCATCAGAGACTGAATCAACTGAGACTGAATTACCAGAGACTGAACCATCAGAGACTGAATCTTCAGAGAATGAACCATCAAAGACTGAACCATCAGAGACTGACTCCTCAGAGACTGAATCACAGACACTGAACCATCAGCAACTGAACAATCAGAGACTGAACCATCAGAGACTGAATCACCAGAGACGGAACCATCAGAGACTGAATCTTCAGAGAATGAACCATCAGAGACTGAACCACCAGAGACTGAACCATCAGAGACTGAAACATCAGAGACTGATTCGCCAGTGACTGTAACACCAGATATTTTACCATCGGAGTCTGAACCATTGGAGTCTGATCAGAGACTGTATCACAAGAGATTGAACCATCAGACACTGAACAGTCAGAGACTGAACCATCAGAGACTGAATCACCAGAGACTGAACCATCAGAGACTGAATCTTCAGAGAATGAATCACCAGAGACTGAACCATCAGAGACTGAACCATCAGAGACTGAATCAACTGAGACTGAAACATCAGAGACTGAACCATCAGAGACTGAATCAACTGAGACTGAATCACCAGAGACTGAGCGACCAGAGACTGAACCATCAGAGAGTGAACCATCAGAGACTGAACCATCAGAGACTGATTCGCCAGTGACTGTAACACCAGAGACTTTACCATTGGAGTCTGAACCATCACAGTCTGAACCATCAGAGACTGATCAGAGACTGTATCATCAGAGACTGAACCATCAGAGACTGAATCAACTGAGACTGAATCACCAGAGACTGAACCATCAGAGACTGAATCTTCAGAGAATGAACCAACAAAGACTGAACCATTAGAGACTGACTCCTCAGAGACTGAATCACAGACACTGAACCATCAGCAACTGAACAATCAGAGACTGAACCATCAGAGACTGAATCACCAGAGACGGAACCATCAGAGACTGAATCTTCAGAGAATGAACCATCAGAGACTGAAACATCAGAGACTGAACCATCAGAGACTGAATCAACTGAGACTGAATCACCAGAGACTGAGCCACCATAGACTGAACCATCAGAGAGTGAACCATCAGAGACTGAACCATCAGAGACTGATTCGCTCGTGACTGTAACACCAGATACTATACCATCGGAGTCTGAACCATCAGAGTCTGAACCATCATAGACTGATCAGAGACTGTATCACCAGAGATTGAACCATCAGAAACTGAACCATCCGAGACTTAATCACCAGAGATTGAAACAACAGAGACTGAACCATCAGAGACTGAATCAACTGAGACTGAATCAACTGAGACTGAATTACCAGAGACTGAACCATCAGAGACTGAATCTTCAGAGAATGAATCACCAGAGACAGAACCATCAGAGACTGATTCGCCAGAGACTGAACCATCAGAGACTGAACCATAAGAGACTGAACCATCAGAGACTGAATCACCAGAGACTGAACCATCAGAGACTGACTCCTCAGCGACTGAACCATCAGAGAATGAACCATCAGAGAGTGAACCATCAGAGACTGATTCGCCAGTGACTGTAACACCAGAGACTTTACCATTGGAGTCTGAACCATCACAGTCTGAACCATCAGAGACTGATCAGAGACTGTATCATCAGAGACTGAACCATCCGAGACTTAATCACCAGAGATTGAAACAACAGAGACTGAACCATCAGAGACTGAATCTTCAGAGAATGAATCACCAGAGACTGAACCATCAGAGACTGAACCATCAGAGACTGAATCAACTGAGACTGAATTACCAGAGACTGAACCATCAGAGACTGAATCTTCAGAGAATGAACCATCAAAGACTGAACCATCAGAGACTGACTCCTCAGAGACTGAATCACAGACACTGAACCATCAGCAACTGAACAATCAGAGACTGAACCATCAGAGACTGAATCACCAGAGACGGAACCATCAGAGACTGAATCTTCAGAGAATGAACCATCAGAGACTGAACCACCAGAGACTGAACCATCAGAGACTGAAACATCAGAGACTGATTCGCCAGTGACTGTAACACCAGATATTTTACCATCGGAGTCTGAACCATTGGAGTCTGATCAGAGACTGTATCACAAGAGATTGAACCATCAGACACTGAACAGTCAGAGACTGAACCATCAGAGACTGAATCACCAGAGACTGAACCATCAGAGACTGAATCTTCAGAGAATGAATCACCAGAGACTGAACCATCAGAGACTGAACCATCAGAGACTGAATCAACTGAGACTGAAACATCAGAGACTGAACCATCAGAGACTGAATCAACTGAGACTGAATCACCAGAGACTGAGCGACCAGAGACTGAACCATCAGAGAGTGAACCATCAGAGACTGAACCATCAGAGACTGATTCGCCAGTGACTGTAACACCAGAGACTTTACCATTGGAGTCTGAACCATCACAGTCTGAACCATCAGAGACTGATCAGAGACTGTATCATCAGAGACTGAACCATCAGAGACTGAATCAACTGAGACTGAATCACCAGAGACTGAACCATCAGAGACTGAATCTTCAGAGAATGAACCAACAAAGACTGAACCATTAGAGACTGACTCCTCAGAGACTGAATCACAGACACTGAACCATCAGCAACTGAACAATCAGAGACTGAACCATCAGAGACTGAATCACCAGAGACGGAACCATCAGAGACTGAATCTTCAGAGAATGAACCATCAGAGACTGAAACATCAGAGACTGAACCATCAGAGACTGAATCAACTGAGACTGAATCACCAGAGACTGAGCCACCATAGACTGAACCATCAGAGAGTGAACCATCAGAGACTGAACCATCAGAGACTGATTCGCTCGTGACTGTAACACCAGATACTATACCATCGGAGTCTGAACCATCAGAGTCTGAACCATCATAGACTGATCAGAGACTGTATCACCAGAGATTGAACCATCAGAAACTGAACCATCCGAGACTTAATCACCAGAGATTGAAACAACAGAGACTGAACCATCAGAGACTGAATCAACTGAGACTGAATCAACTGAGACTGAATTACCAGAGACTGAACCATCAGAGACTGAATCTTCAGAGAATGAATCACCAGAGACAGAACCATCAGAGACTGATTCGCCAGAGACTGAACCATCAGAGACTGAACCATAAGAGACTGAACCATCAGAGACTGAATCACCAGAGACTGAACCATCAGAGACTGACTCCTCAGCGACTGAACCATCAGAGAATGAACCATCAGAGAGTGAACCATCAGAGACTGATTCGCCAGTGACTGTAACACCAGAGACTTTACCATTGGAGTCTGAACCATCACAGTCTGAACCATCAGAGACTGATCAGAGACTGTATCATCAGAGACTGAACCATCAGAGACTGAATCAACTGAGACTGAATCACCAGAGACTGAACCATCAGAGACTGAATCTTCAGAGAATGAACCATCAAAGACTGAACCATTAGAGACTGACTCCTCAGAGACTGAATCACAGACACTGAACCATCAGCAACTGAACAATCAGAGACTGAACCATCAGAGACTGAATCACCAGAGACGGAACCATCAGAGACTGAATCTTCAGAGAATGAACCATCAGAGACTGAAACATCAGAGACTGAACCATCAGAGACTGAATCAACTGAGACTGAATCACCAGAGACTGAGCCACCATAGACTGAACCATCAGAGAGTGAACCATCAGAGACTGAACCATCAGAGACTGATTCGCTCGTGACTGTAACACCAGATACTTTACCATCGGAGTCTGAACCATCAGAGTCTGAACCATCATAGACTGATCAGAGACTGTATCACCAGAGATTGAACCATCAGAAACTGAACCATCCGAGACTTAATCACCAGAGATTGAAACAACAGAGACTGAACCATCAGAGACTGAATCAACTGAGACTGAATTACCAGAGACTGAACCATCAGAGACTGAATCTTCAGAGAATGAATCACCAGAGACTGAACCATCAGAGACTGAATCTTCAGAGAATGAACCAACAAAGACTGAACCATTAGAGACTGACTCCTCAGAGACTGAATCACAGACACTGAACCATCAGCAACTGAACAATCAGAGACTGAACCATCAGAGACTGAATCACCAGAGACGGAACCATCAGAGACTGAATCTTCAGAGAATGAACCATCAGAGACTGAAACATCAGAGACTGAACCATCAGAGACTGAATCAACTGAGACTGAATCACCAGAGACTGAGCCACCATAGACTGAACCATCAGAGAGTGAACCATCAGAGACTGAACCATCAGAGACTGATTCGCTCATGACTGTAACACCAGATACTATACCATCGGAGTCTGAACCATCAGAGTCTGAACCATCATAGACTGATCAGAGACTGTATCACCAGAGATTGAACCATCAGAAACTGAACCATCCGAGACTTAATCACCAGAGATTGAAACAACAGAGACTGAACCATCAGAGACTGAATCAACTGAGACTGAATCAACTGAGACTGAATTACCAGAGACTGAACCATCAGAGACTGAATCTTCAGAGAATGAATCACCAGAGACAGAACCATCAGAGACTGATTCGCCAGAGACTGAACCATCAGAGACTGAACCATAAGAGACTGAACCATCAGAGACTGAATCACCAGAGACTGAACCATCAGAGACTGACTCCTCAGCGACTGAACCATCAGAGAATGAACCATCAGAGAGTGAACCATCAGAGACTGATTCGCCAGTGACTGTAACACCAGAGACTTTACCATTGGAGTCTGAACCATCACAGTCTGAACCATCAGAGACTGATCAGAGACTGTATCATCAGAGACTGAACCATCCGAGACTTAATCACCAGAGATTGAAACAACAGAGACTGAACCATCAGAGACTGAATCTTCAGAGAATGAATCACCAGAGACTGAACCATCAGAGACTGAACCATCAGAGACTGAATCAACTGAGACTGAATTACCAGAGACTGAACCATCAGAGACTGAATCTTCAGAGAATGAACCATCAAAGACTGAACCATCAGAGACTGACTCCTCAGAGACTGAATCACAGACACTGAACCATCAGCAACTGAACAATCAGAGACTGAACCATCAGAGACTGAATCACCAGAGACGGAACCATCAGAGACTGAATCTTCAGAGAATGAACCATCAGAGACTGAACCACCAGAGACTGAACCATCAGAGACTGAAACATCAGAGACTGATTCGCCAGTGACTGTAACACCAGATATTTTACCATCGGAGTCTGAACCATTGGAGTCTGATCAGAGACTGTATCACAAGAGATTGAACCATCAGACACTGAACAGTCAGAGACTGAACCATCAGAGACTGAATCACCAGAGACTGAACCATCAGAGACTGAATCTTCAGAGAATGAATCACCAGAGACTGAACCATCAGAGACTGAACCATCAGAGACTGAATCAACTGAGACTGAAACATCAGAGACTGAACCATCAGAGACTGAATCAACTGAGACTGAATCACCAGAGACTGAGCGACCAGAGACTGAACCATCAGAGAGTGAACCATCAGAGACTGAACCATCAGAGACTGATTCGCCAGTGACTGTAACACCAGAGACTTTACCATTGGAGTCTGAACCATCACAGTCTGAACCATCAGAGACTGATCAGAGACTGTATCATCAGAGACTGAACCATCAGAGACTGAATCAACTGAGACTGAATCACCAGAGACTGAACCATCAGAGACTGAATCTTCAGAGAATGAACCAACAAAGACTGAACCATTAGAGACTGACTCCTCAGAGACTGAATCACAGACACTGAACCATCAGCAACTGAACAATCAGAGACTGAACCATCAGAGACTGAATCACCAGAGACGGAACCATCAGAGACTGAATCTTCAGAGAATGAACCATCAGAGACTGAAACATCAGAGACTGAACCATCAGAGACTGAATCCACTGAGACTGAATCACCAGAGACTGAGCCACCATAGACTGAACCATCAGAGAGTGAACCATCAGAGACTGAACCATCAGAGACTGATTCGCTCGTGACTGTAACACCAGATACTATACCATCGGAGTCTGAACCATCAGAGTCTGAACCATCATAGACTGATCAGAGACTGTATCACCAGAGATTGAACCATCAGAAACTGAACCATCCGAGACTTAATCACCAGAGATTGAAACAACAGAGACTGAACCATCAGAGACTGAATCAACTGAGACTGAATCAACTGAGACTGAATTACCAGAGACTGAACCATCAGAGACTGAATCTTCAGAGAATGAATCACCAGAGACAGAACCATCAGAGACTGATTCGCCAGAGACTGAACCATCAGAGACTGAACCATAAGAGACTGAACCATCAGAGACTGAATCACCAGAGACTGAACCATCAGAGACTGACTCCTCAGCGACTGAACCATCAGAGAATGAACCATCAGAGAGTGAACCATCAGAGACTGATTCGCCAGTGACTGTAACACCAGAGACTTTACCATTGGAGTCTGAACCATCACAGTCTGAACCATCAGAGACTGATCAGAGACTGTATCATCAGAGACTGAACCATCCGAGACTTAATCACCAGAGATTGAAACAACAGAGACTGAACCATCAGAGACTGAATCTTCAGAGAATGAATCACCAGAGACTGAACCATCAGAGACTGAACCATCAGAGACTGAATCAACTGAGACTGAATTACCAGAGACTGAACCATCAGAGACTGAATCTTCAGAGAATGAACCATCAAAGACTGAACCATCAGAGACTGACTCCTCAGAGACTGAATCACAGACACTGAACCATCAGCAACTGAACAATCAGAGACTGAACCATCAGAGACTGAATCACCAGAGACGGAACCATCAGAGACTGAATCTTCAGAGAATGAACCATCAGAGACTGAACCACCAGAGACTGAACCATCAGAGACTGAAACATCAGAGACTGATTCGCCAGTGACTGTAACACCAGATATTTTACCATCGGAGTCTGAACCATTGGAGTCTGATCAGAGACTGTATCACAAGAGATTGAACCATCAGACACTGAACAGTCAGAGACTGAACCATCAGAGACTGAATCACCAGAGACTGAACCATCAGAGACTGAATCTTCAGAGAATGAATCACCAGAGACTGAACCATCAGAGACTGAACCATCAGAGACTGAATCAACTGAGACTGAAACATCAGAGACTGAACCATCAGAGACTGAATCAACTGAGACTGAATCACCAGAGACTGAGCGACCAGAGACTGAACCATCAGAGAGTGAACCATCAGAGACTGAACCATCAGAGACTGATTCGCCAGTGACTGTAACACCAGAGACTTTACCATTGGAGTCTGAACCATCACAGTCTGAACCATCAGAGACTGATCAGAGACTGTATCATCAGAGACTGAACCATCAGAGACTGAATCAACTGAGACTGAATCACCAGAGACTGAACCATCAGAGACTGAATCTTCAGAGAATGAACCAACAAAGACTGAACCATTAGAGACTGACTCCTCAGAGACTGAATCACAGACACTGAACCATCAGCAACTGAACAATCAGAGACTGAACCATCAGAGACTGAATCACCAGAGACGGAACCATCAGAGACTGAATCTTCAGAGAATGAACCATCAGAGACTGAAACATCAGAGACTGAACCATCAGAGACTGAATCAACTGAGACTGAATCACCAGAGACTGAGCCACCATAGACTGAACCATCAGAGAGTGAACCATCAGAGACTGAACCATCAGAGACTGATTCGCTCGTGACTGTAACACCAGATACTATACCATCGGAGTCTGAACCATCAGAGTCTGAACCATCATAGACTGATCAGAGACTGTATCACCAGAGATTGAACCATCAGAAACTGAACCATCCGAGACTTAATCACCAGAGATTGAAACAACAGAGACTGAACCATCAGAGACTGAATCAACTGAGACTGAATCAACTGAGACTGAATTACCAGAGACTGAACCATCAGAGACTGAATCTTCAGAGAATGAATCACCAGAGACAGAACCATCAGAGACTGATTCGCCAGAGACTGAACCATCAGAGACTGAACCATAAGAGACTGAACCATCAGAGACTGAATCACCAGAGACTGAACCATCAGAGACTGACTCCTCAGCGACTGAACCATCAGAGAATGAACCATCAGAGAGTGAACCATCAGAGACTGATTCGCCAGTGACTGTAACACCAGAGACTTTACCATTGGAGTCTGAACCATCACAGTCTGAACCATCAGAGACTGATCAGAGACTGTATCATCAGAGACTGAACCATCAGAGACTGAATCAACTGAGACTGAATCACCAGAGACTGAACCATCAGAGACTGAATCTTCAGAGAATGAACCATCAAAGACTGAACCATTAGAGACTGACTCCTCAGAGACTGAATCACAGACACTGAACCATCAGCAACTGAACAATCAGAGACTGAACCATCAGAGACTGAATCACCAGAGACGGAACCATCAGAGACTGAATCTTCAGAGAATGAACCATCAGAGACTGAAACATCAGAGACTGAACCATCAGAGACTGAATCAACTGAGACTGAATCACCAGAGACTGAGCCACCATAGACTGAACCATCAGAGAGTGAACCATCAGAGACTGAACCATCAGAGACTGATTCGCTCGTGACTGTAACACCAGATACTTTACCATCGGAGTCTGAACCATCAGAGTCTGAACCATCATAGACTGATCAGAGACTGTATCACCAGAGATTGAACCATCAGAAACTGAACCATCCGAGACTTAATCACCAGAGATTGAAACAACAGAGACTGAACCATCAGAGACTGAATCAACTGAGACTGAATTACCAGAGACTGAACCATCAGAGACTGAATCTTCAGAGAATGAATCACCAGAGACTGAACCATCAGAGACTGAACCATCAGAGACTGAATCAACTGAGACTGAATTACCAGAGACTGAACCATCAGAGACTGAATCTTCAGAGAATGAACCATCAAAGACTGAACCATCAGAGACTGACTCCTCAGAGACTGAATCACAGACACTGAACCATCAGCAACTGAACAATCAGAGACTGAACCATCAGAGACTGAATCACCAGAGACGGAACCATCAGAGACTGAATCTTCAGAGAATGAACCATCAGAGACTGAACCACCAGAGACTGAACCATCAGAGACTGAACCATCAGAGACTGAAACATCAGAGACTGATTCGCCAGTGACTGTAACACCAGATATTTTACCATCGGAGTCTGATCAGAGACTGTATCACCAGAGATTGAACCATCAGAGACTGACTCCTCAGAGACTGAATCACAGACACTGAACCATCAGCAACTGAACAATCAGAGACTGAATCAACTGAGACTGAATCAACTGAGACTGAATCACCAGAGACTGAACCATCAGAGACTGAATCTTCAGAGAATGAATCACCAGAGACTGAACCATCAGAGACTGAACCATCAGAGACTGAATCAACTGAGACTGAAACATCAGAGACTGAACCATCAGAGACTGAATCAACTGAGACTGAATCACCAGAGACTGAGCCACCAGAGACTGAACCATCAGAGAGTGAACCATCAGAGACTGAAACATCAGAGACTGATTCGCCAGTGACTGTAACACCAGAGACTTTACCATTGGAGTCTGAACCATCACAGTCTGAACCATCAGAGACTGATCAGAGACTGTATCATCAGAGACTGAACCATCAGAGACTGAATCAACTGAGACTGAATCACCAGAGACTGAACCAGCAGAGACTGAATCTTCAGAGAATGAACCATCAAAGACTGAACCATTAGAGACTGACTCCTCAGAGACTGAATCACAGACACTGAACCATCAGCAACTGAACAATCAGAGACTGAACCATCAGAGACTGAATCACCAGAGACGGAACCATCAGAGACTGAATCTTCAGAGAATGAACCATCAGAGACTGAAACATCAGAGACTGAACCATCAGAGACTGAATCAACTGAGACTGAATCACCAGAGACTGAGCCACCATAGACTGAACCATCAGAGAGTGAACCAGCAGAGACTGAACCATCAGAGACTGATTCGCTCGTGACTGTAACACCAGATACTATACCATCGGAGTCTGAACCATCAGAGTCTGAACCATCATAGACTGATCAGAGACTGTATCACCAGAGATTGAACCATCAGAAACTGAACCATCCGAGACTTAATCACCAGAGATTGAAACAACAGAGACTGAACCATCAGAGACTGAATCAACTGAGACTGAATCAACTGAGACTGAATTACCAGAGACTGAACCATCAGAGACTGAATCTTCAGAGAATGAACCATCAAAGACTGAACCATCAGAGACTGACTCCTCAGAGACTGAATCACAGACACTGAACCATCAGCAACTGAACAATGAGAGACTGAACCATCAGAGACTGAATCACCAGAGACGGAACCATCAGAGACTGAATCTTCAGAGAATGAACCATCAGAGACTGAACCATCAGAGACTGAATCAACTGAGACTGAATCACCAGAGACTGAGCCACCATAGACTGAACCATCAGAGAGTGAACCATCAGAGACTGAACCATCAGAGACTGATTCGCTCGTGACTGTAACACCAGATACTTTACCATCGGAGTCTGAACCATCAGAGTCTGAACCATCATAGACTGATCAGAGACTGTATCACCAGAGATTGAACCATCAGAAACTGAACCATCCGAGACTTAATCACCAGAGATTGAAACAACAGAGACTGAACCATCAGAGACTGAATCAACTGAGACTGAATTACCAGAGACTGAACCATCAGAGACTGAATCTTCAGAGAATGAATCACCAGAGACTGAACCATCAGAGACTGAACCATCAGAGACTGAATCAACTGAGACTGAATTACCAGAGACTGAACCATCAGAGACTGAATCTTCAGAGAATGAACCATCAAAGACTGAACCATCAGAGACTGACTCCTCAGAGACTGAATCACAGACACTGAACCATCAGCAACTGAACAATCAGAGACTGAACCATCAGAGACTGAATCACCAGAGACGGAACCATCAGAGACTGAATCTTCAGAGAATGAACCATCAGAGACTGAACCACCAGAGACTGAACCATCAGAGACTGAACCATCAGAGACTGAAACATCAGAGACTGATTCGCCAGTGACTGTAACACCAGATATTTTACCATCGGAGTCTGAACCATCGGAGTCTGATCAGAGACTGTATCACCAGAGATTGAACCATCAGACACTGAACCATCAGAGACTGAATCAACTGAGACTGAATTACCAGAGACTGAACCATCAGAGACTGAATCTTCAGAGAATGAACCATCAAAGACTGAACCATCAGAGACTGACTCCTCAGAGACTGAATCACAGACACTGAACCATCAGCAACTGAACAATCAGAGACTGAATCAACTGAGACTGAATCAACTGAGACTGAATCACCAGAGACTGAACCATCAGAGACTGAATCTTCAGAGAATGAATCACCAGAGACTGAACCATCAGAGACTGAACCATCAGAGACTGAATCAACTGAGACTGAAACATCAGAGACTGAACCATCAGAGACTGAATCAACTGAGACTGAATCACCAGAGACTGAGCCACCAGAGACTGAACCATCAGAGAGTGAACCATCAGAGACTGAAACATCAGAGACTGATTCGCCAGTGACTGTAACACCAGAGACTTTACCATTGGAGTCTGAACCATCACAGTCTGAACCATCAGAGACTGATCAGAGACTGTATCATCAGAGACTGAACCATCAGAGACTGAATCAACTGAGACTGAATCACCAGAGACTGAACCATCAGAGACTGAATCTTCAGAGAATGAACCATCAAAGACTGAACCATTAGAGACTGACTCCTCAGAGACTGAATCACAGACACTGAACCATCAGCAACTGAACAATCAGAGACTGAACCATCAGAGACTGAATCACCAGAGACGGAACCATCAGAGACTGAATCTTCAGAGAATGAACCATCAGAGACTGAAACATCAGAGACTGAACCATCAGAGACTGAATCAACTGAGACTGAATCACCAGAGACTGAGCCACCATAGACTGAACCATCAGAGAGTGAACCAGCAGAGACTGAACCATCAGAGACTGATTCGCTCGTGACTGTAACACCAGATACTATACCATCGGAGTCTGAACCATCAGAGTCTGAACCATCATAGACTGATCAGAGACTGTATCACCAGAGATTGAACCATCAGAAACTGAACCATCCGAGACTTAATCACCAGAGATTGAAACAACAGAGACTGAACCATCAGAGACTGAATCAACTGAGACTGAATCAACTGAGACTGAATTACCAGAGACTGAACCATCAGAGACTGAATCTTCAGAGAATGAACCATCAAAGACTGAACCATCAGAGACTGACTCCTCAGAGACTGAATCACAGACACTGAACCATCAGCAACTGAACAATGAGAGACTGAACCATCAGAGACTGAATCACCAGAGACGGAACCATCAGAGACTGAATCTTCAGAGAATGAACCATCAGAGACTGAACCATCAGAGACTGAATCAACTGAGACTGAATCACCAGAGACTGAGCCACCATAGACTGAACCATCAGAGAGTGAACCATCAGAGACTGAACCATCAGAGACTGATTCGCTCGTGACTGTAACACCAGATACTTTACCATCGGAGTCTGAACCATCAGAGTCTGAACCATCATAGACTGATCAGAGACTGTATCACCAGAGATTGAACCATCAGAAACTGAACCATCCGAGACTTCATCACCAGAGATTGAAACAACAGAGACTGAACCATCAGAGACTGAATCAACTGAGACTGAATTACCAGAGACTGAACCATCAGAGACTGAATCTTCAGAGAATGAATCACCAGAGACTGAACCATCAGAGACTGAACCATCAGAGACTGAATCAACTGAGACTGAATTACCAGAGACTGAACCATCAGAGACTGAATCTTCAGAGAATGAACCATTAAAAACTGAACCATCAGAGACTGACTCCTCAGAGACTGAATCACAGACACTGAACCATCAGCAACTGAACAATCAGAGACTGAACCATCAGAGACTGAATCACCAGAGACGGAACCATCAGAGACTGAATCTTCAGAGAATGAACCATCAGAGACTGAACCACCAGAGACTGAACCATCAGAGACTGAAACATCAGAGACTGATTCGCCAGTGACTGTAACACCAGATACTTTACCATCGGAGTCTGAACCATCGGAGTCTGATCAGAGACTGTATCACCAGAGATTGAACCATCAGACACTGAACAGTCAGAGACTGAACCATCAGAGACTGAATCACCAGAGACTGAACCATCAGAGACTGAATCTTCAGAGAATGAATCACCAGAGACTGAACCATCAGAGACTGAACCATCAGAGACTGAATCAACTGAGACTGAAACATCAGAGACTGAACCATCAGAGACTGAATCAACTGAGACTGAATCACCAGAGACTGAGCCACCAGAGACTGAACCATCAGAGAGTGAACCATCAGAGACTGAACCATCAGAGACTGATTCGCCAATGACTGTAACACCAGAGACTTTACCATTGGAGTCTGAACCATCACAGTCTGAACCATCAGAGACTGATCAGAGACTGTATCATCAGAGACTGAACCATCAGAGACTGAATCAACTGAGACTGAATCACCAGAGACTGAACCATCAGAGACTGAATCTTCAGAGAATGAACCAACAAAGACTGAACCATTAGAGACTGACTCCTCAGAGACTGAATCACAGACACTGAACCATCAGCAACTGAACAATCAGAGACTGAACCATCAGAGACTGAATCACCAGAGACGGAACCATCAGAGACTGAATCTTCAGAGAATGAACCATCAGAGACTGAAACATCAGAGACTGAACCATCAGAGACTGAATCAACTGAGACTGAATCACCAGAGACTGAGCCACCATAGACTGAACCATCAGAGAGTGAACCATCAGAGACTGAACCATCAGAGACTGATTCGCTCGTGACTGTAACACCAGATACTATACCATCGGAGTCTGAACCATCAGAGTCTGAACCATCATAGACTGATCAGAGAGTGTATCACCAGAGATTGAACCATCAGAAACTGAACCATCCGAGACTTAATCACCAGAGATTGAAACAACAGAGACTGAACCATCAGAGACTGAATCAACTGAGACTGAATCAACTGAGACTGAATTACCAGAGACTGAACCATCAGAGACTGAATCTTCAGAGAATGAATCACCAGAGACTGAACCATCAGAGACTGAACCATCAGAGACTGAATCAACTGAGACTGAACCATCAGAGACTGAATCAACTGAGACTGAATCACCAGAGACTGAGCCACCAGAGACTGAACCATCAGAGAGTGAACCATCAGAGACTGAACCATCAGAGACTGATTCGCCAGTGACTGTAACACCAGAGACTTTACCATTGGAGTCTGAACCATCAGAGACTGATCAGAGACTGTATCATCAGAGACTGAACCATCAGAGACTGAATCAACTGAGACTGAATCACCAGAGACTGAACCATCAGAGACTGAATCTTCAGAGAATGAACCATCAAAGACTGAACCATTAGAGACTGACTCCTCAGAGACTGAATCACAGACACTGAACCATCAGCAACTGAACAATCAGAGACTGAACCATCAGAGACTGAATCACCAGAGACGGAACCATCAGAGACTGAATCTTCAGAGAATGAACCATCAGAGACTGAGCCACCATAGACTGAACCATCAGAGAGTGAACCATCAGAGACTGAACCATCAGAGACTGATTCGCTCGTGACTGTAACACCAGATACTTTACCATCGGAGTCTGAACCATCAGAGTCTGAACCATCAGAGACTGATCAGAGACTGTATCACCAGAGATTGAACCATCAGAAACTGAACCATCCGAGACTTAATCACCAGAGATTGAAACAACAGAGACTGAACCATCAGAGACTGAATCAACTGAGACTGAATCAACTGAGACTGAATTACCAGAGACTGAACCATCAGAGACTGAATCTTCAGAGAATGAACCATCAAAGACTGAACCATCAGAGACTGACTCCTCAGAGACTGAATCACAGACACTGAACCATCAGCAACTGAACAATCAGAGACTGAACCATCAGAGACTGAATCACCAGAGACGGAACCATCAGAGACTGAATCTTCAGAGAATGAACCATCAGAGACTGAACCATCAGAGACTGAAACATCAGAGACTGATTCGCCAGTGACTGTAACACCAGATACTTTACCATCGGAGGCTGAACAATCGGAGTCTGATCAGAGACTGTATCACCAGAGATTGAACCATCAGACACTGAACAGTCAGAGACTGAACCATCAGAGACTGAATCACCAGAGACTGAACCATCAGAGACTGAATCTTCAGAGAATGAATCACCAGAGACTGAACCATCAGAGACTGAACCATCAGAGACTGAATCAACTGAGACTGAATCACCAGAGACTGAACCATCAGAGACTGAATCTTCAGAGAATGAACCATCAAAGAGTGAACCATCAGAGACTGACTCCTCAGAGACTGAATCACAGACACTGAACCATCAGCAACTGAACAATCAGAGACTGAATCACCAGAGACGGAACCATCAGAGACTGAATCTTCAGAGAATGAACCATCAGAGACTGAAACATCAGAGACTGAACCATCAGAGACTGAATCAACTGAGACTGAATCACCAGAGACTGAGCCACCAGAGACTGAACCATCAGAGAGTGAACCATCAGAGACTGAACCATCAGAGACTGAAACATCAGAGACTGATTCGCCAGTGACTGTAACACCAGATACTTTACCATCGGAGGCTGAACAATCGGAGTCTGATCAGAGACTGTATCACCAGAGATTGAACCATCAGACACTGAACAGTCAGAGACTGAACCATCAGAGACTGAATCACCAGAGACTGAACCATCAGAGACTGAATCTTCAGAGAATGAATCACCAGAGACTGAACCATCAGAGACTGAACAGTCAGAGACTGAACCATCAGAGACTGAATCACCAGAGACTGAACCATCCGAGACTTAATCACCAGAGATTGAAACAACAGAGACTGAACCATCAGAGACTGAATCAACTGAGACTGAATTACCAGAGACTGAACCATCAGAGACTGAATCTTCAGAGAATGAATCACCAGAGACTGAACCATCAGAGACTGAACCATCAGAGACTGAATCAACTGAGACTGAATTACCAGAGACTGAACCATCAGAGACTGAATCTTCAGAGAATAAACCATCAAAGACTGAACCATCAGAGACTGACTCCTCAGAGACTGAATCACAGACACTGAACCATCAGCAACTGAACAATCAGAGACTGAACCATCAGAGACTGAATCACCAGAGACGGAACCATCAGAGACTGAATCTTCAGAGAATGAACCATCAGAGACTGAACCACCAGAGACTGAACCATCAGAGACTGAACCATCAGAGACTGAAACATCAGAGACTGATTCGCCAGTGACTGTAACACCAGATATTTTACCATCGGAGTCTGAACCATCGGAGTCTGATCAGAGACTGTATCACCAGAGATTGAACCATCAGACACTGAACCATCAGAGACTGAATCAACTGAGACTGAATTACCAGAGACTGAACCATCAGAGACTGAATCTTCAGAGAATGAACCATCAAAGACTGAACCATCAGAGACTGACTCCTCAGAGACTGAATCACAGACACTGAACCATCAGCAACTGAACAATCAGAGACTGAATCAACTGAGACTGAATCAACTGAGACTGAATCACCAGAGACTGAACCATCAGAGACTGAATCTTCAGAGAATGAATCACCAGAGACTGAACCATCAGAGACTGAACCATCAGAGACTGAATCAACTGAGACTGAAACATCAGAGACTGAACCATCAGAGACTGAATCAACTGAGACTGAATCACCAGAGACTGAGCCACCAGAGACTGAACCATCAGAGAGTGAACCATCAGAGACTGAAACATCAGAGACTGATTCGCCAGTGACTGTAACACCAGAGACTTTACCATTGGAGTCTGAACCATCACAGTCTGAACCATCAGAGACTGATCAGAGACTGTATCATCAGAGACTGAACCATCAGAGACTGAATCAACTGAGACTGAATCACCAGAGACTGAACCATCAGAGACTGAATCTTCAGAGAATGAACCATCAAAGACTGAACCATTAGAGACTGACTCCTCAGAGACTGAATCACAGACACTGAACCATCAGCAACTGAACAATCAGAGACTGAACCATCAGAGACTGAATCACCAGAGACGGAACCATCAGAGACTGAATCTTCAGAGAATGAACCATCAGAGACTGAAACATCAGAGACTGAACCATCAGAGACTGAATCAACTGAGACTGAATCACCAGAGACTGAGCCACCATAGACTGAACCATCAGAGAGTGAACCAGCAGAGACTGAACCATCAGAGACTGATTCGCTCGTGACTGTAACACCAGATACTATACCATCGGAGTCTGAACCATCAGAGTCTGAACCATCATAGACTGATCAGAGACTGTATCACCAGAGATTGAACCATCAGAAACTGAACCATCCGAGACTTAATCACCAGAGATTGAAACAACAGAGACTGAACCATCAGAGACTGAATCAACTGAGACTGAATCAACTGAGACTGAATTACCAGAGACTGAACCATCAGAGACTGAATCTTCAGAGAATGAACCATCAAAGACTGAACCATCAGAGACTGACTCCTCAGAGACTGAATCACAGACACTGAACCATCAGCAACTGAACAATGAGAGACTGAACCATCAGAGACTGAATCACCAGAGACGGAACCATCAGAGACTGAATCTTCAGAGAATGAACCATCAGAGACTGAACCATCAGAGACTGAATCAACTGAGACTGAATCACCAGAGACTGAGCCACCATAGACTGAACCATCAGAGAGTGAACCATCAGAGACTGAACCATCAGAGACTGATTCGCTCGTGACTGTAACACCAGATACTTTACCATCGGAGTCTGAACCATCAGAGTCTGAACCATCATAGACTGATCAGAGACTGTATCACCAGAGATTGAACCATCAGAAACTGAACCATCCGAGACTTCATCACCAGAGATTGAAACAACAGAGACTGAACCATCAGAGACTGAATCAACTGAGACTGAATTACCAGAGACTGAACCATCAGAGACTGAATCTTCAGAGAATGAATCACCAGAGACTGAACCATCAGAGACTGAACCATCAGAGACTGAATCAACTGAGACTGAATTACCAGAGACTGAACCATCAGAGACTGAATCTTCAGAGAATGAACCATTAAAAACTGAACCATCAGAGACTGACTCCTCAGAGACTGAATCACAGACACTGAACCATCAGCAACTGAACAATCAGAGACTGAACCATCAGAGACTGAATCACCAGAGACGGAACCATCAGAGACTGAATCTTCAGAGAATGAACCATCAGAGACTGAACCACCAGAGACTGAACCATCAGAGACTGAAACATCAGAGACTGATTCGCCAGTGACTGTAACACCAGATATTTTACCATCGGAGTCTGAACCATCGGAGTCTGATCAGAGACTGTATCACCAGAGATTGAACCATCAGACACTGAACAGTCAGAGACTGAACCATCAGAGACTGAATCACCAGAGACTGAACCATCAGAGACTGAATCTTCAGAGAATGAATCACCAGAGACTGAACCATCAGAGACTGAACCATCAGAGACTGAATCAACTGAGACTGAAACATCAGAGACTGAACCATCAGAGACTGAATCAACTGAGACTGAATCACCAGAGACTGAGCCACCAGAGACTGAACCATCAGAGAGTGAACCATCAGAGACTGAACCATCAGAGACTGATTCGCCAATGACTGTAACACCAGAGACTTTACCATTGGAGTCTGAACCATCACAGTCTGAACCATCAGAGACTGATCAGAGACTGTATCATCAGAGACTGAACCATCAGAGACTGAATCAACTGAGACTGAATCACCAGAGACTGAACCATCAGAGACTGAATCTTCAGAGAATGAACCATCAAAGACTGAACCATTAGAGACTGACTCCTCAGAGACTGAATCACAGACACTGAACCATCAGCAACTGAACAATCAGAGACTGAACCATCAGAGACTGAATCACCAGAGACGGAACCATCAGAGACTGAATCTTCAGAGAATGAACCATCAGAGACTGAAACATCAGAGACTGAACCATCAGAGACTGAATCAACTGAGACTGAATCACCAGAGACTGAGCCACCATAGACTGAACCATCAGAGAGTGAACCATCAGAGACTGAACCATCAGAGACTGATTCGCTCGTGACTGTAACACCAGATACTTTACCATCGGAGTCTGAACCATCAGAGTCTGAACCATCATAGACTGATCAGAGACTGTATCACCAGAGATTGAACCATCAGAAACTGAACCATCCGAGACTTAATCACCAGAGATTGAAACAACAGAGACTGAACCATCAGAGACTGAATCAACTGAGACTGAATCAACTGAGACTGAATTACCAGAGACTGAACCATCAGAGACTGAATCTTCAGAGAATGAACCATCAAAGACTGAACCATCAGAGACTGACTCCTCAGAGACTGAATCACAGACACTGAACCATCAGCAACTGAACAATCAGAGACTGAACCATCAGAGACTGAATCACCAGAGACGGAACCATCAGAGACTGAATCTTCAGAGAATGAACCATCAGAGACTGAACCATCAGAGACTGAAACATCAGAGACTGATTCGCCAGTGACTGTAACACCAGATACTTTACCATCGGAGGCTGAACAATCGGAGTCTGATCAGAGACTGTATCACCAGAGATTGAACCATCAGACACTGAACAGTCAGAGACTGAACCATCAGAGACTGAATCACCAGAGACTGAACCATCAGAGACTGAATCTTCAGAGAATGAATCACCAGAGACTGAACCATCAGAGACTGAACCATCAGAGACTGAATCAACTGAGACTGAATCACCAGAGACTGAACCATCAGAGACTGAATCTTCAGAGAATGAACCATCAAAGAGTGAACCATCAGAGACTGACTCCTCAGAGACTGAATCACAGACACTGAACCATCAGCAACTGAACAATCAGAGACTGAATCACCAGAGACGGAACCATCAGAGACTGAATCTTCAGAGAATGAACCATCAGAGACTGAAACATCAGAGACTGAACCATCAGAGACTGAATCAACTGAGACTGAATCACCAGAGACTGAGCCACCAGAGACTGAACCATCAGAGAGTGAACCATCAGAGACTGAACCATCAGAGACTGATTCGCTAGTGACTGTAACACCAGATACTTTACCATCGGAGTCTGAACCATCAGAGTCTGAACCATCAGAGACTGATCAGAGACTGTATCACCAGAGATTGAACGATCAGAAACTGAACCATCCGAGACTTAATCACCAGAGATTGAAACAACAGAGACTAAAGCATCAGAAACTGAAGCATCAGTGCCTGAACCATCGGAGACTGAATCATGAGAGACTGAATCAATTGAGACTGAATCACCAGAGACTGAACCATCTGAGACTGAACCACCAGAGATTGAATCAACAGAGAGTGAACCATCAGAGACTGAACCATCAAAGATGGAACCATCATAGACTGAAGATCAGAGACTGAACCAACAAAGGCTGATTGAACAGAGACTGAATCACGAGAGACTGAATGAGCAGGGACTGAACCATCAGAGACTGAATGAGCAGAGACTGAACCAACAGAGACTGAATCAAATGACCTGAACCATCAGAGACTGATTCATCAGATTGAAAGATCAGAGACTGACTCACCACAGACTGAAGCAACAGAGACTGAACCATCAGATAATGAACCATCAAAGACGGAACGATCAGAGACTGAACCATCAAAGATTGAACCATCAGAGACTGAATCAACTGAGAGTTAATGATCAGAGACTGAAACATCAGAGATTGAATCACCAGAGACTGAAACATCAGAGACTGAATCATCAGAGACTGAATCAACTGAGACTGAATCACCAGAAACGGAATCACCAGTGACTGAACCATCAGAGACTGAATCACCAGAGATTGAACCATCAGAGACTGAATGATCAGGGACTGAACCATCTGAGACTGAAGCACCAGAGACGGAATCACCAGAGACTGAACCATGAGAGACTGAACCATCAGAGACTGAATCACGAGAGACTTAACCATCAGAGACTGAATCATGAGAAACGAACCATGAGCGGCTGAACCATCAAAGACTGAATCACCAGAGAGTGAACCATCAGAGACTGAATGATCAGGGACTGAACCATCTGACACTGAAGCACCAGAGACGGAATCACCAGAGAATGAAACATCAGAGATTGAATGATCAGAGACTGAATCAGCAGAGACTGAACCATCAGAGACTGAACCATCAGAGACTGAATCACCAGAGACTGAACCATCAGAGACTGAATCTTCAGAGAATGAACCATCAGAGACTGAAACATCAGAGACTGAACCATCAGAGACTGAATCAACTGAGACTGAATCACCAGAGACTGAGCCACCATAGACTGAACCATCAGAGAGTGAACCATCAGAGACTGAATGATCAGGGACTGAACCATCTGAGACTGAAGCACCAGAGACGGAATCACCAGAGAATGAAACATCAGAGATTGAATGATCAGAGACTGAATCTTCAGAGAATGAACCATCAAAGACTGAACCATTAGAGACTGACTCCTCAGAGACTGAATCACAGACACTGAACCATCAGCAACTGAACAATCAGAGACTGAATCAACTGAGACTGAATCAACTGAGACTGAATCACCAGAGACTGAACCATCAGAGACTGAATCAACTGAGACTGAATTACCAGAGACTGAACCATCAGAGACTGAATCTTCAGAGAATGAACCATCAAAGACTGAACCATCAGAGACTGACTCCTCAGAGACTGAATCACAGACACTGAACCATCAGCAACTGAACAATCAGAGACTGAACCATCAGAGACTGAATCACCAGAGACGGAACCATCAAAGACTGAATCTTCAGAGAATGAACCATCAGAGACTGAACCACCAGAGACTGAACCATCAGAGACTGAAACATCAGAGACTGATTCGCCAGTGACTGTAACACCAGATACTTTACCATCGGAGTCTGAACCATCGGAGTCTGATCAGAGACTGTATCACCAGAGATTGAACCATCAGACACTGAACAGTCAGAGACTGAACCATCAGAGACTGAATCACCAGAGACTGAACCATCAGAGACTGAATCTTCAGAGAATGAATCACCAGAGACTGAACCATCAGAGACTGAACCATCAGAGACTGAATCAACTGAGACTGAATCACCAGAGACTGAACCATCAGAGACTGAATCTTCAGAGAATGAACCATCAAAGACTGAACCATCAGAGACTGAACCATCAGAGACTGAACCATTAGAGACTGACTCCTCAGGGACTGAATCACAGACACTGAACCATCAGCAACTGAACAATCAGAGACTGAACCATCAGAGACTGAATCACCAGAGACGGAACCATCAGAGACTGAAACATCAGAGACTGAACCATCAGAGACTGAATCAACTGAGACTGAATCACCAGAGACTGAGCCACCAGAGACTGAACCATCAGAGAGTGAACCATCAGAGACTGAACCATCAGAGATTGATTCGCTAGTGACTGTAACACCAGATACTTTACCATCGGAGTCTGAACCATCAGAGTCTGAACCATCAGAGACTGATCAGAGACTGTATCACCAGAGATTGAACCATCAGAAACTGAACCATCCGAGACTTAATCACCAGAGATTGAAACAACAGAGACTAAAGCATCAGAAACTGAAGCATCAGTGCCTGAACCATCGGAGACTGAATCATGAGAGACTGAATCAACTGAGACTGAATCACCAGAGACTGAACCATCTGAGACTGAACCACCAGAGATTGAATCAACAGAGAGTGAACCATCAGAGACAGAACCATCAGAGACTGATTCGCCAGAGACTGAACCATCAGAGACTGAACCATAAGAGGCTGAACCATCAGAGACTGAATCACCAGAGACTGAACCATCAGAGACTGACTCCTCAGAGACTGAACCATCAGAGAATGAACCATCAGAGAGTGAACCATCAGAGACTGATTCGCCAGTGACTGTAACACCAGAGACTTTACCATTGGAGTATGAACCATCACAGTCTGAACCATCAGAGACTGATCAGAGACTGTATCATCAGAGACTGAACCATCAGAGACTGAATCAACTGAGACTGAATCACCAGAGACTGAAACATCAGAGACTGAATCTTCAGAGAATGAACCATCAAAGACTGAACCATTAGAGACTGACTCCTCAGAGACTGAATCACAGACACTGAACCATCAGCAACTGAACATTCAGAGACTGAACCATCAGAGACTGAATCACCAGAGACGGAACCATCAGAGACTGAATCTTCAGAGAATGAACCATCAGAGACTGAAACATCAGAGACTGAACCATCAGAGACTGAATCAACTGAGACTGAATCACCAGAGACTGAGCCACCATAGACTGAACCATCAGAGAGTGAACCATCAGAGACTGAACCATCAGAGACTGATTCGCTCGTGACTGTAACACCAGATACTTTACCATCGGAGTCTGAACCATCAGAGTCTGAACCATCATAGACTGATCAGAGACTGTATCACCAGAGATTGAACCATCAGAAACTGAACCATCCGAGACTTAATCACCAGAGATTGAAACAACAGAGACTGAACCATCAGAGACTGAATCTTCAGAGAATGAATCACCAGAGACTGAACCATCAGAGACTGAACCATCAGAGACTGAATCAACTGAGACTGAATTACCAGAGACTGAACCATCAGAGACTGAATCTTCAGAGAATGAACCATCAAAGACTGAACCATCAGAGACTGACTCCTCAGAGACTGAATCACAGACACTGAACCATCAGCAACTGAACAATCAGAGACTGAACCATCAGAGACTGAATCACCAGAGACGGAACCATCAGAGACTGAATCTTCAGAGAATGAACCATCAGAGACTGAACCACCAGAGACTGAACCATCAGAGACTGAAACATCAGAGACTGATTCGCCAGTGACTGTAACACCAGATATTTTACCATCGGAGTCTGAACCATTGGAGTCTGATCAGAGACTGTATCACAAGAGATTGAACCATCAGACACTGAACAGTCAGAGACTGAACCATCAGAGACTGAATCACCAGAGACTGAACCATCAGAGACTGAATCTTCAGAGAATGAATCACCAGAGACTGAACCATCAGAGACTGAACCATCAGAGACTGAATCAACTGAGACTGAAACATCAGAGACTGAACCATCAGAGACTGAATCAACTGAGACTGAATCACCAGAGACTGAGCGACCAGAGACTGAACCATCAGAGAGTGAACAATCAGAGACTGAACCATCAGAGACTGATTCGCCAGTGACTGTAACACCAGAGACTTTACCATTGGAGTCTGAACCATCACAGTCTGAACCATCAGAGAGTGATCAGAGACTGTATCATCAGAGACTGAACCATCAGAGACTGAATCAACTGAGACTGAATCACCAGAGACTGAACCATCTGAGACTGAACCACCAGAGATTGAATCAACAGAGTGAACCATCAGAGACAGAACCATCAGAGACTGATTCGCCAGAGACTGAACCATCAGAGACTGAACCATAAGAGGCTGAACCATCAGAGACTGAATCACCAGAGACTGAACCATCAGAGACTGACTCCTCAGAGACTGAACCATCAGAGAATGAACCATCAGAGAGTGAACCATCAGAGACTGATTCGCCAGTGACTGTAACACCAGAGACTTTACCATTGGAGTCTGAACCATCACAGTCTGAACCATCAGAGACTGATCAGAGACTGTATCATCAGAGACTGAACCATCAGAGACTGAATCAACTGAGACTGAATCACCAGAGACTGAACCATCAGAGACTGAATCTTCAGAGAATGAACCATCAAAGACTGAACCATTAGAGACTGACTCCTCAGAGACTGAATCACAGACACTGAACCATCAGCAACTGAACAATCAGAGACTGAACCATCAGAGACTGAATCACCAGAGACGGAACCATCAGAGACTGAATCTTCAGAGAATGAACCATCAGAGACTGAAACATCAGAGACTGAACCATCAGAGACTGAATCAACTGAGACTGAATCACCAGAGACTGAGCCACCATAGACTGAACCATTAGAGAGTGAACCATCAGAGACTGAACCATCAGAGACTGATTCGCTCGTGACTGTAACACCAGATACTTTACCATCGGAGTCTGAACCATCAGAGTCTGAACCATCATAGACTGATCAGAGACTGTATCACCAGACATTGAACCATCAGAAACTGAACCATCCGAGACTTAATCACCAGAGATTGAAACAACAGAGACTGAACCATCAGAGACTGAATCTTCAGAGAATGAATCACCAGAGACTGAACCATCAGAGACTGAACCATCAGAGACTGAATCAACTGAGACTGAATTACCAGAGACTGAACCATCAGAGACTGA
The DNA here is from genome assembly GCF_035084215.1 of Heptranchias perlo. NCBI lineage: Eukaryota > Metazoa > Chordata > Chondrichthyes > Hexanchiformes > Hexanchidae > Heptranchias > Heptranchias perlo. Next base: position 19,777,427 of record NC_090361.1, read on the forward strand.
ATCTTCAGAGAATGAACCATCAAAGACTGAACCATCAGAGACTGACTCCTCAGAGACTGAATCACAGACACTGAACCATCAGCAACTGAACAATCAGAGACTGAACCATCAGAGACTGAATCACCAGAGACGGAACCATCAGAGACTGAATCTTCAGAGAATGAACCATCAGAGACTGAACCACCAGAGACTGAACCATCAGAGACTGAAACATCAGAGACTGAATCACCAGAGACTGAACCATCAGAGACTGAACCATCAGAGACTGAATCAACTGAGACTGAATCACCAGAGACTGAACCATCAGAGACTGAATCTTCAGAGAATGAACCATCAAAGACTGAACCATCAGAGACTGACTCCTCAGAGACTGAATCACAGACACTGAACCATCAGCAACTGAACAATGAGAGACTGAACCATCAGAGACTGAATCACCAGAGACGGAACCATCAGAGACTGAATCTTCAGAGAATGAACCATCAGAGACTGAAACATCAGAGACTGAACCATCAGAGACTGAATCAACTGAGACTGAATCACCAGAGACTGAGCCACCATAGACTGAACCATCAGAGAGTGAACCATCAGAGACTGATCAGAGACTGTATCACCAGAGATTGAACCATCAGAAACTGAACCATCCGAGACTTCATCACCAGAGATTGAAACAACAGAGACTGAACCATCAGAGACTGAATCAACTGAGACTGAATTACCAGAGACTGAACCATCAGAGACTGAATCTTCAGAGAATGAATCACCAGAGACTGAACCATCAGAGACTGAACCATCTGAGACTGAATCAACTGAGACTGAATTACCAGAGACTGAACCATCAGAGACTGAATCTTCAGAGAATGAACCATCAAAGACTGAACCATCAGAGACTGACTCCTCAGAGACTGAATCACAGACACTGAACCATCAGCAACTGAACAATCAGAGACTGAACCATCAGAGACTGAATCACCAGAGACGGAACCATCAAAGACTGAATCTTCAGAGAATGAACCATCAGAGACTGAACCACCAGAGACTGAACCATCAGAGACTGAAACATCAGAGACTGATTCGCCAGTGACTGTAACACCAGATACTTTACCATCGGAGTCTGAACCATCGGAGTCTGATCAGAGACTGTATCACCAGAGATTGAACCATCAGACACTGAACAGTAAGAGACTGAACCATCAGAGACTGAATCACCAGAGACTGAACCATCAGAGACTGAATCTTCAGAGAATGAATCACCAGAGACTGAACCATCAGAGACTGAACCATCAGAGACTGAATCAACTGAGACTGAATCACCAGAGACTGAACCATCAGAGACTGAATCTTCAGAGAATGAACCATCAAAGACTGAACCATCAGAGACTGACTCCTCAGGGACTGAATCACAGACACTGAACCATCAGCAACTGAACAATCAGAGACTGAACCATCAGAGACTGAATCTTCAGAGAATCAACCATCAGAGACTGAAACATCAGAGACTGAACCATCAGAGACTGAATCAACTGAGACTGAATCACCAGAGACTGAGCCACCAGAGACTGAACCATCAGAGAGTGAACCATCAGAGACTGAACCATCAGAGATTGATTCGCGAGTGACTGTAACACCAGATACTTTACCATCGGAGTCTGAACCATCAGAGTCTGAACCATCAGAGACTGATCAGAGACTGTATCACCAGAGATTGAACCATCAGAAACTGAACCATCCGAGACTTAATCACCAGAGATTGAAACAACAGAGACTAAAGCATCAGAAACTGAAGCATCAGTGCCTGAACCATCGGAGACTGAATCATGAGAGACTGAATCAACTGAGACTGAATCACCAGAGACTGAACCATCTGAGACTGAACCACCAGAGATTGAATCAACAGAGAGTGAACCATCAGAGACAGAACCATCAGAGACTGATTCGCCAGAGACTGAACCATCAGAGACTGAACCATAAGAGGCTGAACCATCAGAGACTGAATCACCAGAGACTGAACCATCAGAGACTGACTCCTCAGAGACTGAACCATCAGAGAATGAACCATCAGAGAGTGAACCATCAGAGACTGATTCGCCAGTGACTGTAACACCAGAGACTTTACCATTGGAGTCTGAACCATCACAGTCTGAACCATCAGAGACTGATCAGAGACTGTATCATCAGAGACTGAACCATCAGAGACTGAATCAACTGAGACTGAATCACCAGAGACTGAACCATCAGAGACTGAATCTTCAGAGAATGAACCATCAAAGACTGAACCATTAGAGACTGACTCCTCAGAGACTGAATCACAGACACTGAACCATCAGCAACTGAACATTCAGAGACTGAACCATCAGAGACTGAATCACCAGAGACGGAACCATCAGAGACTGAATCTTCAGAGAATGAACCATCAGAGACTGAAACATCAGAGACTGAACCATCAGAGACTGAATCAACTGAGACTGAATCACCAGAGACTGAGCCACCATAGACTGAACCATCAGAGAGTGAACCATCAGAGACTGAACCATCAGAGACTGATTCGCTCGTGACTGTAACACCAGATACTTTACCATCGGAGTCTGAACCATCAGAGTCTGAACCATCATAGACTGATCAGAGACTGTATCACCAGAGATTGAACCATCAGAAACTGAACCATCCGAGACTTAATCACCAGAGATTGAAACAACAGAGACTGAACCATCAGAGACTGAATCTTCAGAGAATGAATCACCAGAGACTGAACCATCAGAGACTGAACCATCAGAGACTGAATCAACTGAGACTGAATTACCAGAGACTGAACCATCAGAGACTGAATCTTCAGAGAATGAACCATCAAAGACTGAACCATCAGAGACTGACTCCTCAGAGACTGAATCACAGACACTGAACCATCAGCAACTGAACAATCAGAGACTGAACCATCAGAGACTGAATCACCAGAGACGGAACCATCAGAGACTGAATCTTCAGAGAATGAACCATCAGAGACTGAACCACCAGAGACTGAACCATCAGAGACTGAAACATCAGAGACTGATTCGCCAGTGACTGTAACACCAGATATTTTACCATCGGAGTCTGAACCATTGGAGTCTGATCAGAGACTGTATCACAAGAGATTGAACCATCAGACACTGAACAGTCAGAGACTGAACCATCAGAGACTGAATCACCAGAGACTGAACCATCAGAGACTGAATCTTCAGAGAATGAATCACCAGAGACTGAACCATCAGAGACTGAACCATCAGAGACTGAATCAACTGAGACTGAAACATCAGAGACTGAACCATCAGAGACTGAATCAACTGAGACTGAATCACCAGAGACTGAGCGACCAGAGACTGAACCATCAGAGAGTGAACCATCAGAGACTGAACCATCAGAGACTGATTCGCCAGTGACTGTAACACCAGAGACTTTACCATTGGAGTCTGAACCATCACAGTCTGAACCATCAGAGACTGATCAGAGACTGTATCATCAGAGACTGAACCATCAGAGACTGAATCAACTGGGACTGAATCACCAGAGACTGAACCATCAGAGACTGATCAGAGACTGTATCACCAGAGATTGAACCATCAGAAACTGAACCATCCGAGACTTAATCACCAGAGATTGAAACAACAGAGACTAAAGCATCAGAAACTGAAGCATCAGTGCCTGAACCATCGGAGACTGAATCATGAGAGACTGAATCAACTGAGACTGAATCACCAGAGACTGAACCATCTGAGACTGAACCACCAGAGATTGAATCAACAGAGAGTGAACCATCAGAGACAGAACCATCAGAGACTGATTCGCCAGAGACTGAACCATCAGAGACTGAACCATAAGAGGCTGAACCATCAGAGACTGAATCACCAGAGACTGAACCATCAGAGACTGACTCCTCAGAGACTGAACCATCAGAGAATGAACCATCAGAGAGTGAACCATCAGAGACTGATTCGCCAGTGACTGTAACACCAGAGACTTTACCATTGGAGTCTGAACCATCACAGTCTGAACCATCAGAGACTGATCAGAGACTGTATCATCAGAGACTGAACCATCAGAGACTGAATCAACTGAGACTGAATCACCAGAGACTGAACCATCAGAGACTGAATCTTCAGAGAATGAACCATCAAAGACTGAACCATTAGAGACTGACTCCTCAGAGACTGAATCACAGACACTGAACCATCAGCAACTGAACATTCAGAGACTGAACCATCAGAGACTGAATCACCAGAGACGGAACCATCAGAGACTGAATCTTCAGAGAATGAACCATCAGAGACTGAAACATCAGAGACTGAACCATCAGAGACTGAATCAACTGAGACTGAATCACCAGAGACTGAGCCACCATAGACTGAACCATCAGAGAGTGAACCATCAGAGACTGAACCATCAGAGACTGATTCGCTCGTGACTGTAACACCAGATACTTTACCATCGGAGTCTGAACCATCAGAGTCTGAACCATCATAGACTGATCAGAGACTGTATCACCAGAGATTGAACCATCAGAAACTGAACCATCCGAGACTTAATCACCAGAGATTGAAACAACAGAGACTGAACCATCAGAGACTGAATCTTCAGAGAATGAATCACCAGAGACTGAACCATCAGAGACTGAACCATCAGAGACTGAATCAACTGAGACTGAATTACCAGAGACTGAACCATCAGAGACTGAATCTTCAGAGAATGAACCATCAAAGACTGAACCATCAGAGACTGACTCCTCAGAGACTGAATCACAGACACTGAACCATCAGCAACTGAACAATCAGAGACTGAACCATCAGAGACTGAATCACCAGAGACGGAACCATCAGAGACTGAATCTTCAGAGAATGAACCATCAGAGACTGAACCACCAGAGACTGAACCATCAGAGACTGAAACATCAGAGACTGATTCGCCAGTGACTGTAACACCAGATATTTTACCATCGGAGTCTGAACCATTGGAGTCTGATCAGAGACTGTATCACAAGAGATTGAACCATCAGACACTGAACAGTCAGAGACTGAACCATCAGAGACTGAATCACCAGAGACTGAACCATCAGAGACTGAATCTTCAGAGAATGAATCACCAGAGACTGAACCATCAGAGACTGAACCATCAGAGACTGAATCAACTGAGACTGAAACATCAGAGACTGAACCATCAGAGACTGAATCAACTGAGACTGAATCACCAGAGACTGAGCGACCAGAGACTGAACCATCAGAGAGTGAACCATCAGAGACTGAACCATCAGAGACTGATTCGCCAGTGACTGTAACACCAGAGACTTTACCATTGGAGTCTGAACCATCACAGTCTGAACCATCAGAGACTGATCAGAGACTGTATCATCAGAGACTGAACCATCAGAGACTGAATCAACTGGGACTGAATCACCAGAGACTGAACCATCAGAGACTGAATCTTCAGAGAATGAACCAACAAAGACTGAACCATTAGAGACTGACTCCTCAGAGACTGAATCACAGACACTGAACCATCAGCAACTGAACAATCAGAGACTGAACCATCAGAGACTGAATCACCAGAGACGGAACCATCAGAGACTGAATCTTCAGAGAATGAACCATCAGAGACTGAAACATCAGAGACTGAACCATCAGAGACTGAATCAACTGAGACTGAATCACCAGAGACTGAGCCACCATAGACTGAACCATCAGAGAGTGAACCATCAGAGACTGAACCATCAGAGACTGATTCGCTCGTGACTGTAACACCAGATACTATACCATCGGAGTCTGAACCATCAGAGTCTGAACCATCATAGACTGATCAGAGACTGTATCACCAGAGATTGAACCATCAGAAACTGAACCATCCGAGACTTAATCACCAGAGATTGAAACAACAGAGACTGAACCATCAGAGACTGAATCAACTGAGACTGAATCAACTGAGACTGAATTACCAGAGACTGAACCATCAGAGACTGAATCTTCAGAGAATGAATCACCAGAGACAGAACCATCAGAGACTGATTCGCCAGAGACTGAACCATCAGAGACTGAACCATAAGAGACTGAACCATCAGAGACTGAATCACCAGAGACTGAACCATCAGAGACTGACTCCTCAGCGACTGAACCATCAGAGAATGAACCATCAGAGAGTGAACCATCAGAGACTGATTCGCCAGTGACTGTAACACCAGAGACTTTACCATTGGAGTCTGAACCATCACAGTCTGAACCATCAGAGACTGATCAGAGACTGTATCATCAGAGACTGAACCATCAGAGACTGAATCAACTGAGACTGAATCACCAGAGACTGAACCATCAGAGACTGAATCTTCAGAGAATGAACCATCAAAGACTGAACCATTAGAGACTGACTCCTCAGAGACTGAATCACAGACACTGAACCATCAGCAACTGAACAATCAGAGACTGAACCATCAGAGACTGAATCACCAGAGACGGAACCATCAGAGACTGAATCTTCAGAGAATGAACCATCAGAGACTGAAACATCAGAGACTGAACCATCAGAGACTGAATCAACTGAGACTGAATCACCAGAGACTGAGCCACCATAGACTGAACCATCAGAGAGTGAACCATCAGAGACTGAACCATCAGAGACTGATTCGCTCGTGACTGTAACACCAGATACTTTACCATCGGAGTCTGAACCATCAGAGTCTGAACCATCATAGACTGATCAGAGAGTGTATCACCAGAGATTGAACCATCAGAAACTGAACCATCCGAGACTTAATCACCAGAGATTGAAACAACAGAGACTGAACCATCAGAGACTGAATCAACTGAGACTGAATTACCAGAGACTGAACCATCAGAGACTGAATCTTCAGAGAATGAATCACCAGAGACTGAACCATCAGAGACTGAACCATCAGAGACTGAATCAACTGAGACTGAATTACCAGAGACTGAACCATCAGAGACTGAATCTTCAGAGAATGAACCATCAAAGACTGAACCATCAGAGACTGACTCCTCAGAGACTGAATCACAGACACTGAGCCATCAGCAACTGAACAATCAGAGACTGAACCATCAGAGACTGAATCACCAGAGACGGAACCATCAGAGACTGAATCTTCAGAGAATGAACCATCAGAGACTGAACCACCAGAGACTGAACCATCAGAGACTGAACCATCAGAGACTGAAACATCAGAGACTGATTCGCCAGTGACTGTAACACCAGATATTTTACCATCGGAGTCTGAACCATCGGAGTCTGATCAGAGACTGTATCACCAGAGATTGAACCATCAGACACTGAACCATCAGAGACTGAATCAACTGAGACTGAATTACCAGAGACTGAACCATCAGAGACTGAATCTTCAGAGAATGAACCATCAAAGACTGAACCATCAGAGACTGACTCCTCAGAGACTGAATCACAGACACTGAACCATCAGCAACTGAACAATCAGAGACTGAATCAACTGAGACTGAATCAACTGAGACTGAATCACCAGAGACTGAACCATCAGAGACTGAATCTTCAGAGAATGAATCACCAGAGACTGAACCATCAGAGACTGAACCATCAGAGACTGAATCAACTGAGACTGAAACATCAGAGACTGAACCATCAGAGACTGAATCAACTGAGACTGAATCACCAGAGACTGAGCCACCAGAGACTGAACCATCAGAGAGTGAACCATCAGAGACTGAACCATCAGAGACTGATTCGCCAATGACTGTAACACCAGAGACTTTACCATTGGAGTCTGAACCATCACAGTCTGAACCATCAGAGACTGATCAGAGACTGTATCATCAGAGACTGAACCATCAGAGACTGAATCAACTGAGACTGAATCACCAGAGACTGAACCATCAGAGACTGAATCTTCAGAGAATGAACCATCAAAGACTGAACCATTAGAGACTGACTCCTCAGAGACTGAATCACAGACTCTGAACCATCAGCAACTGAACAATCAGAGACTGAACCATCAGAGACTGAATCACCAGAGACGGAACCATCAGAGACTGAATCTTCAGAGAATGAACCATCAGAGACTGAAACATCAGAGACTGAACCATCAGAGACTGAATCAACTGAGACTGAATCACCAGAGACTGAGCCACCATAGACTGAACCATCAGAGAGTGAACCATCAGAGACTGAACCATCAGAGACTGATTCGCTCGTGACTGTAACACCAGATACTATACCATCGGAGTCTGAACCATCAGAGTCTGAACCATCATAGACTGATCAGAGACTGTATCACCAGAGATTGAACCATCAGAAACTGAACCATCCGAGACTTAATCACCAGAGATTGAAACAACAGAGACTGAACCATCAGAGACTGAATCAACTGAGACTGAATCAACTGAGACTGAATTACCAGAGACTGAACCATCAGAGACTGAATCTTCAGAGAATGAACCATCAAAGACTGAACCATCAGAGACTGACTCCTCAGAGACTGAATCACAGACACTGAACCATCAGCAACTGAACAATCAGAGACTGAACCATCAGAGACTGAATCACCAGAGACGGAACCATCAGAGACTGAATCTTCAGAGAATGAACCATCAGAGACTGAACCATCAGAGACTGAATCAACTGAGACTGAATCACCAGAGACTGAGCCACCATAGACTGAACCATCAGAGAGTGAACCATCAGAGACTGAACCATCAGAGACTGATTCGCTCGTGACTGTAACACCAGATACTTTACCATCGGAGTCTGAACCATCAGAGTCTGAACCATCATAGACTGATCAGAGACTGTATCACCAGAGATTGAACCATCAGAAACTGAACCATCCGAGACTTCATCACCAGAGATTGAAACAACAGAGACTGAACCATCAGAGACTGAATCAACTGAGACTGAATTACCAGAGACTGAACCATCAGAGACTGAATCTTCAGAGAATGAATCACCAGAGACTGAACCATCAGAGACTGAACCATCAGAGACTGAATCAACTGAGACTGAATTACCAGAGACTGAACCATCAGAGACTGAATCTTCAGAGAATGAACCATTAAAAACTGAACCATCAGAGACTGACTCCTCAGAGACTGAATCACAGACACTGAACCATCAGCAACTGAACAATCAGAGACTGAACCATCAGAGACTGAATCACCAGAGACTGAACCATCAGAGACTGAAACATCAGAGACTGATTCGCCAGTGACTGTAACACCAGATACTTTACCATCGGAGTCTGAACCATCGGAGTCTGATCAGAGACTGTATCACCAGAGATTGAACCATCAGACACTGAACAGTCAGAGACTGAACCATCAGAGACTGAATCACCAGAGACTGAACCATCAGAGACTGAATCTTCAGAGAATGAATCACCAGAGACTGAACCATCAGAGACTGAACCATCAGAGACTGAATCAACTGAGACTGAAACATCAGAGACTGAACCATCAGAGACTGAATCAACTGAGACTGAATCACCAGAGACTGAGCCACCAGAGACTGAACCATCAGAGAGTGAACCATCAGAGACTGAACCATCAGAGACTGATTCGCCAATGACTGTAACACCAGAGACTTTACCATTGGAGTCTGAACCAGCACAGTCTGAACCATCAGAGACTGATCAGAGACTGTATCATCAGAGACTGAACCATCAGAGACTGAATCAACTGAGACTGAATCACCAGAGACTGAACCATCAGAGACTGAATCTTCAGAGAATGAACCATCAAAGACTGAACCATTAGAGACTGACTACTCAGAGACTGAATCACAGACACTGAACCATCAGCAACTGAACAATCAGAGACTGAACCATCAGAGACTGAATCACCAGAGACGGAACCATCAGAGACTGAATCTTCAGAGAATGAACCATCAGAGACTGAAACATCAGAGACTGAACCATCAGAGACTGAATCAACTGAGACTGAATCACCAGAGACTGAGCCACCATAGACTGAACCATCAGAGAGTGAACCATCAGAGACTGAACCATCAGAGACTGATTCGCTCGTGACTGTAACACCAGATACTTTACCATCGGAGTCTGAACCATCAGAGTCTGAACCATCATAGACTGATCAGAGACTGTATCACCAGAGATTGAACCATCAGAAACTGAACCATCCGAGACTTAATCACCAGAGATTGAAACAACAGAGACTGAACCATCAGAGACTGAATCAACTGAGACTGAATCAACTGAGACTGAATTACCAGAGACTGAACCATCAGAGACTGAATCTTCAGAGAATGAACCATCAAAGACTGAACCATCAGAGACTGACTCCTCAGAGACTGAATCACAGACACTGAACCATCAGCAACTGAACAATCAGAGACTGAACCATCAGAGACTGAATCACCAGAGACGGAACCATCAGAGACTGAATCTTCAGAGAATGAACCATCAGAGAGTGAACCATCAGAGACTGAAACATCAGAGACTGATTCGCCAGTGACTGTAACACCAGATACTTTACCATCGGAGTCTGAACAATCGGAGTCTGATCAGAGACTGTATCACCAGAGATTGAACCATCAGACACTGAACAGTCAGAGACTGAACCATCAGAGACTGAATCACCAGAGACTGAACCATCAGAGACTGAATCTTCAGAGAATGAATCACCAGAGACTGAACCATCAGAGACTGAACCATCAGAGACTGAATCAACTGAGACTGAATCACCAGAGACTGAACCATCAGAGACTGAATCTTCAGAGAATGAACCATCAAAGACTGAACCATCAGAGACTGACTCCTCAGAGACTGAATCACAGACACTGAACCATCAGCAACTGAACAATCAGAGACTGAATCACCAGAGACGGAACCATCAGAGACTGAATCTTCAGAGAATGAACCATCAGAGACTGAAACATCAGAGACTGAACCATCAGAGACTGAATCAACTGAGACTGAATCACCAGAGACTGAGCCACCAGAGACTGAACCATCAGAGAGTGAACCATCAGAGACTGATTCGCTCGTGACTGTAACACCAGATACTTTACCATCGGAGTCTGAACCATCAGAGTCTGAACCATCAGAGACTGATCAGAGACTGTATCACCAGAGATTGAACGATCAGAAACTGAACCATCCGAGACTTAATCACCAGAGATTGAAACAACAGAGACTGAACCATCAGAGACTGAATCAACTGAGACTGAATCAACTGAGACTGAATTACCAGAGACTGAACCATCAGAGACTGAATCTTCAGAGAATGAACCATCAAAGACTGAACCATCAGAGACTGACTCCTCAGAGACTGAATCACAGACACTGAACCATCAGCAACTGAACAATCAGAGACTGAACCATCAGAGACTGAATCACCAGAGACGGAACCATCAGAGACTGAATCTTCAGAGAATGAACCATCAGAGACTGAAACATCAGAGACTGATTCGCCAGTGACTGTAACACCAGATACTTTACCATCGGAGTCTGAACAATCGGAGTCTGATCAGAGACTGTATCACCAGAGATTGAACCATCAGACACTGAACAGTCAGAGACTGAACCATCAGAGACTGAATCACCAGAGACTGAACCATCAGAGACTGAATCTTCAGAGAATGAATCACCAGAGACTGAACCATCAGAGACTGAACCATCAGAGACTGAATCAACTGAGACTGAATCACCAGAGACTGAACCATCAGAGACTGAATCTTCAGAGAATGAACCATCAAAGACTGAACCATCAGAGACTGACTCCTCAGAGACTGAATCACAGACACTGAACCATCAGCAACTGAACAATCAGAGACTGAATCACCAGAGACGGAACCATCAGAGACTGAATCTTCAGAGAATGAACCATCAGAGACTGAAACATCAGAGACTGAACCATCAGAGACTGAATCAACTGAGACTGAATCACCAGAGACTGAGCCACCAGAGACTGAACCATCAGAGAGTGAACCATCAGAGACTGATTCGCTAGTGACTGTAACACCAGATACTTTACCATCGGAGTCTGAACCATCAGAGTCTGAACCATCAGAGACTGATCAGAGACTGTATCACCAGAGATTGAACGATCAGAAACTGAACCATCCGAGACTTAATCACCAGAGATTGAAACAACAGAGACTAAAGCATCAGAAACTGAAGCATCAGTGCCTGAACCATCGGAGACTGAATCATGAGAGACTGAATCAATTGAGACTGAATCACCAGAGACTGAACCATCTGAGACTGAACCACCAGAGATTGAATCAACAGAGAGTGAACCATCAGAGACTGAACCATCAAAGATGGAACCATCATAGACTGAAGATCAGAGACTGAACCAACAAAGGCTGATTGAACAGAGACTGAATCACGAGAGACTGAATGAGCAGGGACTGAACCATCAGAGACTGAATGAGCAGAGACTGAACCAACAGAGACTGAATCAAATGACCTGAACCATCAGAGACTGATTCATCAGATTGAAAGATCAGAGACTGACTCACCACAGACTGAAGCAACAGAGACTGAACCATCAGATAATGAACCATCAAAGACGGAACGATCAGAGACTGAACCATCAAAGATTGAACCATCAGAGACTGAATCAACTGAGAGTTAATGATCAGAGACTGAAACATCAGAGATTGAATCACCAGAGACTGAAACATCAGAGACTGAATCATCAGAGACTGAATCAACTGAGACTGAATCACCAGAAACGGAATCACCAGTGACTGAACCATCAGAGACTGAATCACCAGAGATTGATCCATCAGAGACTGAATGATCAGGGACTGAACCATCTGAGACTGAAGCACCAGAGACGGAATCACCAGAGACTGAACCATGAGAGACTGAACCATCAGAGACTGAATCACGAGAGACTTAACCATCAGAGACTGAATCATGAGAAACGAACCATGAGCGGCTGAACCATCAAAGACTGAATCACCAGAGAGTGAACCATCAGAGACTGAATGATCAGGGACTGAACCATCTGACACTGAAGCACCAGAGACGGAATCACCAGAGAATGAAACATCAGAGATTGAATGATCAGAGACTGAATCAGCAGAGACTGAACCATCAGAGACTGAACCATCAGAGACTGAATCACCAGAGACTGAACCATCAGAGACTGAATCTTCAGAGAATGAACCATCAGAGACTGAAACATCAGAGACTGAACCATCAGAGACTGAATCAACTGAGACTGAATCACCAGAGACTGAGCCACCATAGACTGAACCATCAGAGAGTGAACCATCAGAGACTGAATGATCAGGGACTGAACCATCTGAGACTGAAGCACCAGAGACGGAATCACCAGAGAATGAAACATCAGAGATTGAATGATCAGAGACTGAATCTTCAGAGAATGAACCATCAAAGACTGAACCATTAGAGACTGACTCCTCAGAGACTGAATCACAGACACTGAACCATCAGCAAATGAACAATCAGAGACTGAACCATCAGAGACTGAATCACCAGAGACGGAACCATCAGAGACTGAATCTTCAGAAAATGAACCATCAGAGACTGAAACATCAGAGACTGAACCATCAGAGACTGAACCAACTGAGACTGAATCACCAGAGACTGAGCCACCATAGACTGAACCATCAGAGAGTGAACCATCAGAGACTGAACCATCAGAGACTGATTCGCTCGTGACTGTAACACCAGATACTTTACCATCGGAGTCTGAACCATCAGAGTCTGAACCATCATAGACTGATCAGAGACTGTATCACCAGAGATTGAACCATCAGAAACTGAACCATCCGAGACTTAATCACCAGAGATTGAAACAACAGAGACTAAAGCATCAGAAACTGAAGCAACAGTGCCTGAACCATCGGAGACTGAATCATGAGAGACTGAATCAACTGAGACTGAATCACCAGAGACTGAACCATCTGAGACTGAACCACCAGAGATTGAACCATCAGACACTGAACAGTCAGAGACTGAACCATCAGAGACTGAATCACCAGAGACTGAACCATCAGAGACTGAATCTTCAGAGAATGAATCACCAGAGACTGAACCATCAGAGACTGAACCATCAGAGACTGAATCAACTGAGACTGAAACATCAGAGACTGAACCATCAGAGACTGAATCAACTGAGACTGAATCACCAGAGACTGAGCCACCAGAGACTGAACCATCAGAGAGTGAACCATCAGAGACTGAACCATCAGAGACTGATTCGCCAGTGACTGTAACACCAGAGACTTTACCATTGGAGTCTGAACCATCACAGTCTGAACCATCAGAGACTGATCAGAGACTGTATCATCAGAGACTGAACCATCAGAGACTGAATCAACTGAGACTGAATCACCAGAGACTGAACCATCAGAGACTGAATCTTCAGAGAATGAACCATCAAAGACTGAACCATTCGAGACTGACTCCTCAGAGACTGAATCACAGACACTGAACCATCAGCAATTGAACAATCAGAGACTTAACCATCAGAGACTGAATCACCAGAGACGGAACCATCAGAGACTGAACCATCAGCAACTGAACAATCAGAGACTGAACCATCAGAGACTGAATCACCAGAGACGGAACCATCAGAGACTGAATCTTCAGAGAATGAACCATCAGAGACTGAACCACCAGAGACTGAACCATCAGAGACTGAAACATCAGAGACTGATTCGCCAGTGACTGTAACACCAGATACTTTACCATCGGAGTCTGAACCATCGGAGTCTGATCAGAGACTGTATCACCACAGATTGAACCATCAGACACTGAACAGTCAGAGACTGAACCATCAGAGACTGAATCACCAGAGATTGAACCATCAGAGACTGAATCTTCAGAGAATGAATCACCAGAGACTGAACCATCAGAGACTGAACCATCAGAGACTGAATCAACTGAGACTGAATCACCAGAGACTGAACCATCAGAGACTGAATCTTCAGAGAATGAACCATCAAAGACTGAACCATCAGAGACTGACTCCTCAGAGACTGAATCACAGACACTGAACCATCAGCAACTGAACAATGAGAGACTGAACCATCAGAGACTGAATCACCAGAGACGGAACCATCAGAGACTGAATCTTCAGAGAATGAACCATCAGAGACTGAAACATCAGAGACTGAACCATCAGAGACTGAATCAACTGAGACTGAATCACCAGAGACTGAGCCACCATAGACTGAACCATCAGAGAGTGAACCAGCAGAGACTGATCAGAGACTGTATCACCAGAGATTGAACCATCAGAAACTGAACCATCCGAGACTTCATCACCAGAGATTGAAACAACAGAGACTGAACCATCAGAGACTGAATCAACTGAGACTGAATTACCAGAGACTGAACCATCAGAGACTGAATCTTCAGAGAATGAATCACCAGAGACTGAACCATCAGAGACTGAACCATCTGAGACTGAATCAACTGAGACTGAATTACCAGAGACTGAACCATCAGAGACTGAATCTTCAGAGAATGAACCATCAAAGACTGAACCATCAGAGACTGACTCCTCAGAGACTGAATCACAGACACTGAACCATCAGCAACTGAACAATCAGAGACTGAACCATCAGAGACTGAATCACCAGAGACGGAACCATCAAAGACTGAATCTTCAGAGAATGAACCATCAGAGACTGAACCACCAGAGACTGAACCATCAGAGACTGAAACATCAGAGAGTGATTCGCCAGTGACTGTAACACCAGATACTTTACCATCGGAGTCTGAACCATCGGAGTCTGATCAGAGACTGTATCACCAGAGATTGAACCATCAGACACTGAACAGTCAGAGACTGAACCATCAGAGACTGAATCACCAGAGACGGAACCATCAAAGACTGAATCTTCAGAGAATGAACCATCAGAGACTGAACCACCAGAGAGTGAACCATCAGAGACTGAACCATCAGAGACTGATTCGCTCGTGACTGTAACACCAGATACTTTACCATCGGAGTCTGAACCATCAGAGTCTGAACCATCATAGACTGATCAGAGACTGTATCACCAGAGATTGAACCATCAGAAACTGAACCATCCGAGACTTCATCACCAGAGATTGAAACAACAGAGACTGAACCATCAGAGACTGAATCAACTGAGACTGAATTACCAGAGACTGAACCATCAGAGACTGAATCTTCAGAGAATGAATCACCAGAGACTGAACCATCAGAGACTGAACCATCAGAGACTGAATCAACTGAGACTGAATTACCAGAGACTGAACCATCAGAGACTGAATCTTCAGAGAATGAACCATTAAAAACTGAACCATCAGAGACTGACTCCTCAGAGACTGAATCACAGACACTGAACCATCAGCAACTGAACAATCAGAGACTGAACCATCAGAGACTGAATCACCAGAGACTGAACCATCAGAGACTGAAACATCAGAGACTGATTCGCCAGTGACTGTAACACCAGATACTTTACCATCGGAGTCTGAACCATCGGAGTCTGATCAGAGACTGTATCACCAGAGATTGAACCATCAGACACTGAACAGTCAGAGACTGAACCATCAGAGACTGAATCACCAGAGACTGAACCATCAGAGACTGAATCTTCAGAGAATGAATCACCAGAGACTGAACCATCAGAGACTGAACCATCAGAGACTGAATCAACTGAGACTGAAACATCAGAGACTGAACCATCAGAGACTGAATCAACTGAGACTGAATCACCAGAGACTGAGCCACCAGAGACTGAACCATCAGAGAGTGAACCATCAGAGACTGAACCATCAGAGACTGATTCGCCAATGACTGTAACACCAGAGACTTTACCATTGGAGTCTGAACCAGCACAGTCTGAACCATCAGAGACTGATCAGAGACTGTATCATCAGAGACTGAACCATCAGAGACTGAATCAACTGAGACTGAATCACCAGAGACTGAACCATCAGAGACTGAATCTTCAGAGAATGAACCATCAAAGACTGAACCATTAGAGACTGACTACTCAGAGACTGAATCACAGACACTGAACCATCAGCAACTGAACAATCAGAGACTGAACCATCAGAGACTGAATCACCAGAGACGGAACCATCAGAGACTGAATCTTCAGAGAATGAACCATCAGAGACTGAAACATCAGAGACTGAACCATCAGAGACTGAATCAACTGAGACTGAATCACCAGAGACTGAGCCACCATAGACTGAACCATCAGAGAGTGAACCATCAGAGACTGAACCATCAGAGACTGATTCGCTCGTGACTGTAACACCAGATACTTTACCATCGGAGTCTGAACCATCAGAGTCTGAACCATCATAGACTGATCAGAGACTGTATCACCAGAGATTGAACCATCAGAAACTGAACCATCCGAGACTTAATCACCAGAGATTGAAACAACAGAGACTGAACCATCAGAGACTGAATCAACTGAGACTGAATCAACTGAGACTGAATTACCAGAGACTGAACCATCAGAGACTGAATCTTCAGAGAATGAACCATCAAAGACTGAACCATCAGAGACTGACTCCTCAGAGACTGAATCACAGACACTGAACCATCAGCAACTGAACAATCAGAGACTGAACCATCAGAGACTGAATCACCAGAGACGGAACCATCAGAGACTGAATCTTCAGAGAATGAACCATCAGAGAGTGAACCATCAGAGACTGAAACATCAGAGACTGATTCGCCAGTGACTGTAACACCAGATACTTTACCATCGGAGTCTGAACAATCGGAGTCTGATCAGAGACTGTATCACCAGAGATTGAACCATCAGACACTGAACAGTCAGAGACTGAACCATCAGAGACTGAATCACCAGAGACTGAACCATCAGAGACTGAATCTTCAGAGAATGAATCACCAGAGACTGAACCATCAGAGACTGAACCATCAGAGACTGAATCAACTGAGACTGAATCACCAGAGACTGAACCATCAGAGACTGAATCTTCAGAGAATGAACCATCAAAGACTGAACCATCAGAGACTGACTCCTCAGAGACTGAATCACAGACACTGAACCATCAGCAACTGAACAATCAGAGACTGAATCACCAGAGACGGAACCATCAGAGACTGAATCTTCAGAGAATGAACCATCAGAGACTGAAACATCAGAGACTGAACCATCAGAGACTGAATCAACTGAGACTGAATCACCAGAGACTGAGCCACCAGAGACTGAACCATCAGAGAGTGAACCATCAGAGACTGATTCGCTCGTGACTGTAACACCAGATACTTTACCATCGGAGTCTGAACCATCAGAGTCTGAACCATCAGAGACTGATCAGAGACTGTATCACCAGAGATTGAACGATCAGAAACTGAACCATCCGAGACTTAATCACCAGAGATTGAAACAACAGAGACTGAACCATCAGAGACTGAATCAACTGAGACTGAATCAACTGAGACTGAATTACCAGAGACTGAACCATCAGAGACTGAATCTTCAGAGAATGAACCATCAAAGACTGAACCATCAGAGACTGACTCCTCAGAGACTGAATCACAGACACTGAACCATCAGCAACTGAACAATCAGAGACTGAACCATCAGAGACTGAATCACCAGAGACGGAACCATCAGAGACTGAATCTTCAGAGAATGAACCATCAGAGACTGAAACATCAGAGACTGATTCGCCAGTGACTGTAACACCAGATACTTTACCATCGGAGTCTGAACAATCGGAGTCTGATCAGAGACTGTATCACCAGAGATTGAACCATCAGACACTGAACAGTCAGAGACTGAACCATCAGAGACTGAATCACCAGAGACTGAACCATCAGAGACTGAATCTTCAGAGAATGAACCATCAGAGACTGAAACATCAGAGACTGAACCATCAGAGACTGAACCACCAGAGAGTGAACCATCAGAGACTGAACCATCAGAGACTGATTCGCTCGTGACTGTAACACCAGATACTTTACCATCGGAGTCTGAACCATCAGAGTCTGAACCATCATAGACTGATCAGAGACTGTATCACCAGAGATTGAACCATCAGAAACTGAACCATCCGAGACTTCATCACCAGAGATTGAAACAACAGAGACTGAACCATCAGAGACTGAATCAACTGAGACTGAATTACCAGAGACTGAACCATCAGAGACTGAATCTTCAGAGAATGAATCACCAGAGACTGAACCATCAGAGACTGAACCATCAGAGACTGAATCAACTGAGACTGAATTACCAGAGACTGAACCATCAGAGACTGAATCTTCAGAGAATGAACCATTAAAAACTGAACCATCAGAGACTGACTCCTCAGAGACTGAATCACAGACACTGAACCATCAGCAACTGAACAATCAGAGACTGAACCATCAGAGACTGAATCACCAGAGACTGAACCATCAGAGACTGAAACATCAGAGACTGATTCGCCAGTGACTGTAACACCAGATACTTTACCATCGGAGTCTGAACCATCGGAGTCTGATCAGAGACTGTATCACCAGAGATTGAACCATCAGACACTGAACAGTCAGAGACTGAACCATCAGAGACTGAATCACCAGAGACTGAACCATCAGAGACTGAATCTTCAGAGAATGAATCACCAGAGACTGAACCATCAGAGACTGAACCATCAGAGACTGAATCAACTGAGACTGAAACATCAGAGACTGAACCATCAGAGACTGAATCAACTGAGACTGAATCACCAGAGACTGAGCCACCAGAGACTGAACCATCAGAGAGTGAACCATCAGAGACTGAACCATCAGAGACTGATTCGCCAATGACTGTAACACCAGAGACTTTACCATTGGAGTCTGAACCAGCACAGTCTGAACCATCAGAGACTGATCAGAGACTGTATCATCAGAGACTGAACCATCAGAGACTGAATCAACTGAGACTGAATCACCAGAGACTGAACCATCAGAGACTGAATCTTCAGAGAATGAACCATCAAAGACTGAACCATTAGAGACTGACTACTCAGAGACTGAATCACAGACACTGAACCATCAGCAACTGAACAATCAGAGACTGAACCATCAGAGACTGAATCACCAGAGACGGAACCATCAGAGACTGAATCTTCAGAGAATGAACCATCAGAGACTGAAACATCAGAGACTGAACCATCAGAGACTGAATCAACTGAGACTGAATCACCAGAGACTGAGCCACCATAGACTGAACCATCAGAGAGTGAACCATCAGAGACTGAACCATCAGAGACTGATTCGCTCGTGACTGTAACACCAGATACTTTACCATCGGAGTCTGAACCATCAGAGTCTGAACCATCATAGACTGATCAGAGACTGTATCACCAGAGATTGAACCATCAGAAACTGAACCATCCGAGACTTAATCACCAGAGATTGAAACAACAGAGACTGAACCATCAGAGACTGAATCAACTGAGACTGAATCAACTGAGACTGAATTACCAGAGACTGAACCATCAGAGACTGAATCTTCAGAGAATGAACCATCAAAGACTGAACCATCAGAGACTGACTCCTCAGAGACTGAATCACAGACACTGAACCATCAGCAACTGAACAATCAGAGACTGAACCATCAGAGACTGAATCACCAGAGACGGAACCATCAGAGACTGAATCTTCAGAGAATGAACCATCAGAGAGTGAACCATCAGAGACTGAAACATCAGAGACTGATTCGCCAGTGACTGTAACACCAGATACTTTACCATCGGAGTCTGAACAATCGGAGTCTGATCAGAGACTGTATCACCAGAGATTGAACCATCAGACACTGAACAGTCAGAGACTGAACCATCAGAGACTGAATCACCAGAGACTGAACCATCAGAGACTGAATCTTCAGAGAATGAATCACCAGAGACTGAACCATCAGAGACTGAACCATCAGAGACTGAATCAACTGAGACTGAATCACCAGAGACTGAACCATCAGAGACTGAATCTTCAGAGAATGAACCATCAAAGACTGAACCATCAGAGACTGACTCCTCAGAGACTGAATCACAGACACTGAACCATCAGCAACTGAACAATCAGAGACTGAATCACCAGAGACGGAACCATCAGAGACTGAATCTTCAGAGAATGAACCATCAGAGACTGAAACATCAGAGACTGAACCATCAGAGACTGAATCAACTGAGACTGAATCACCAGAGACTGAGCCACCAGAGACTGAACCATCAGAGAGTGAACCATCAGAGACTGATTCGCTCGTGACTGTAACACCAGATACTTTACCATCGGAGTCTGAACCATCAGAGTCTGAACCATCAGAGACTGATCAGAGACTGTATCACCAGAGATTGAACGATCAGAAACTGAACCATCCGAGACTTAATCACCAGAGATTGAAACAACAGAGACTGAACCATCAGAGACTGAATCAACTGAGACTGAATCAACTGAGACTGAATTACCAGAGACTGAACCATCAGAGACTGAATCTTCAGAGAATGAACCATCAAAGACTGAACCATCAGAGACTGACTCCTCAGAGACTGAATCACAGACACTGAACCATCAGCAACTGAACAATCAGAGACTGAACCATCAGAGACTGAATCACCAGAGACGGAACCATCAGAGACTGAATCTTCAGAGAATGAACCATCAGAGACTGAAACATCAGAGACTGATTCGCCAGTGACTGTAACACCAGATACTTTACCATCGGAGTCTGAACAATCGGAGTCTGATCAGAGACTGTATCACCAGAGATTGAACCATCAGACACTGAACAGTCAGAGACTGAACCATCAGAGACTGAATCACCAGAGACTGAACCATCAGAGACTGAATCTTCAGAGAATGAATCACCAGAGACTGAACCATCAGAGACTGAACCATCAGAGACTGAATCAACTGAGACTGAATCACCAGAGACTGAACCATCAGAGACTGAATCTTCAGAGAATGAACCATCAAAGACTGAACCATCAGAGACTGACTCCTCAGAGACTGAATCACAGACACTGAACCATCAGCAACTGAACAATCAGAGACTGAATCACCAGAGACGGAACCATCAGAGACTGAATCTTCAGAGAATGAACCATCAGAGACTGAAACATCAGAGACTGAACCATCAGAGACTGAATCAACTGAGACTGAATCACCAGAGACTGAGCCACCAGAGACTGAACCATCAGAGAGTGAACCATCAGAGACTGATTCGCTAGTGACTGTAACACCAGATACTTTACCATCGGAGTCTGAACCATCAGAGTCTGAACCATCAGAGACTGATCAGAGACTGTATCACCAGAGATTGAACGATCAGAAACTGAACCATCCGAGACTTAATCACCAGAGATTGAAACAACAGAGACTAAAGCATCAGAAACTGAAGCATCAGTGCCTGAACCATCGGAGACTGAATCATGAGAGACTGAATCAATTGAGACTGAATCACCAGAGACTGAACCATCTGAGACTGAACCACCAGAGATTGAATCAACAGAGAGTGAACCATCAGAGACTGAACCATCAAAGATGGAACCATCATAGACTGAAGATCAGAGACTGAACCAACAAAGGCTGATTGAACAGAGACTGAATCACGAGAGACTGAATGAGCAGGGACTGAACCATCAGAGACTGAATGAGCAGAGACTGAACCAACAGAGACTGAATCAAATGACCTGAACCATCAGAGACTGATTCATCAGATTGAAAGATCAGAGACTGACTCACCACAGACTGAAGCAACAGAGACTGAACCATCAGATAATGAACCATCAAAGACGGAACGATCAGAGACTGAACCATCAAAGATTGAACCATCAGAGACTGAATCAACTGAGAGTTAATGATCAGAGACTGAAACATCAGAGATTGAATCACCAGAGACTGAAACATCAGAGACTGAATCATCAGAGACTGAATCAACTGAGACTGAATCACCAGAAACGGAATCACCAGTGACTGAACCATCAGAGACTGAATCACCAGAGATTGATCCATCAGAGACTGAATGATCAGGGACTGAACCATCTGAGACTGAAGCACCAGAGACGGAATCACCAGAGACTGAACCATGAGAGACTGAACCATCAGAGACTGAATCACGAGAGACTTAACCATCAGAGACTGAATCATGAGAAACGAACCATGAGCGGCTGAACCATCAAAGACTGAATCACCAGAGAGTGAACCATCAGAGACTGAATGATCAGGGACTGAACCATCTGACACTGAAGCACCAGAGACGGAATCACCAGAGAATGAAACATCAGAGATTGAATGATCAGAGACTGAATCAGCAGAGACTGAACCATCAGAGACTGAACCATCAGAGACTGAATCACCAGAGACTGAACCATCAGAGACTGAATCTTCAGAGAATGAACCATCAGAGACTGAAACATCAGAGACTGAACCATCAGAGACTGAATCAACTGAGACTGAATCACCAGAGACTGAGCCACCATAGACTGAACCATCAGAGAGTGAACCATCAGAGACTGAATGATCAGGGACTGAACCATCTGAGACTGAAGCACCAGAGACGGAATCACCAGAGAATGAAACATCAGAGATTGAATGATCAGAGACTGAATCTTCAGAGAATGAACCATCAAAGACTGAACCATTAGAGACTGACTCCTCAGAGACTGAATCACAGACACTGAACCATCAGCAAATGAACAATCAGAGACTGAACCATCAGAGACTGAATCACCAGAGACGGAACCATCAGAGACTGAATCTTCAGAAAATGAACCATCAGAGACTGAAACATCAGAGACTGAACCATCAGAGACTGAACCAACTGAGACTGAATCACCAGAGACTGAGCCACCATAGACTGAACCATCAGAGAGTGAACCATCAGAGACTGAACCATCAGAGACTGATTCGCTCGTGACTGTAACACCAGATACTTTACCATCGGAGTCTGAACCATCAGAGTCTGAACCATCATAGACTGATCAGAGACTGTATCACCAGAGATTGAACCATCAGAAACTGAACCATCCGAGACTTAATCACCAGAGATTGAAACAACAGAGACTAAAGCATCAGAAACTGAAGCAACAGTGCCTGAACCATCGGAGACTGAATCATGAGAGACTGAATCAACTGAGACTGAATCACCAGAGACTGAACCATCTGAGACTGAACCACCAGAGATTGAACCATCAGACACTGAACAGTCAGAGACTGAACCATCAGAGACTGAATCACCAGAGACTGAACCATCAGAGACTGAATCTTCAGAGAATGAATCACCAGAGACTGAACCATCAGAGACTGAACCATCAGAGACTGAATCAACTGAGACTGAAACATCAGAGACTGAACCATCAGAGACTGAATCAACTGAGACTGAATCACCAGAGACTGAGCCACCAGAGACTGAACCATCAGAGAGTGAACCATCAGAGACTGAACCATCAGAGACTGATTCGCCAGTGACTGTAACACCAGAGACTTTACCATTGGAGTCTGAACCATCACAGTCTGAACCATCAGAGACTGATCAGAGACTGTATCATCAGAGACTGAACCATCAGAGACTGAATCAACTGAGACTGAATCACCAGAGACTGAACCATCAGAGACTGAATCTTCAGAGAATGAACCATCAAAGACTGAACCATTCGAGACTGACTCCTCAGAGACTGAATCACAGACACTGAACCATCAGCAATTGAACAATCAGAGACTTAACCATCAGAGACTGAATCACCAGAGACGGAACCATCAGAGACTGAACCATCAGCAACTGAACAATCAGAGACTGAACCATCAGAGACTGAATCACCAGAGACGGAACCATCAGAGACTGAATCTTCAGAGAATGAACCATCAGAGACTGAACCACCAGAGACTGAACCATCAGAGACTGAAACATCAGAGACTGATTCGCCAGTGACTGTAACACCAGATACTTTACCATCGGAGTCTGAACCATCGGAGTCTGATCAGAGACTGTATCACCACAGATTGAACCATCAGACACTGAACAGTCAGAGACTGAACCATCAGAGACTGAATCACCAGAGATTGAACCATCAGAGACTGAATCTTCAGAGAATGAATCACCAGAGACTGAACCATCAGAGACTGAACCATCAGAGACTGAATCAACTGAGACTGAATCACCAGAGACTGAACCATCAGAGACTGAATCTTCAGAGAATGAACCATCAAAGACTGAACCATCAGAGACTGACTCCTCAGAGACTGAATCACAGACACTGAACCATCAGCAACTGAACAATGAGAGACTGAACCATCAGAGACTGAATCACCAGAGACGGAACCATCAGAGACTGAATCTTCAGAGAATGAACCATCAGAGACTGAAACATCAGAGACTGAACCATCAGAGACTGAATCAACTGAGACTGAATCACCAGAGACTGAGCCACCATAGACTGAACCATCAGAGAGTGAACCAGCAGAGACTGATCAGAGACTGTATCACCAGAGATTGAACCATCAGAAACTGAACCATCCGAGACTTCATCACCAGAGATTGAAACAACAGAGACTGAACCATCAGAGACTGAATCAACTGAGACTGAATTACCAGAGACTGAACCATCAGAGACTGAATCTTCAGAGAATGAATCACCAGAGACTGAACCATCAGAGACTGAACCATCTGAGACTGAATCAACTGAGACTGAATTACCAGAGACTGAACCATCAGAGACTGAATCTTCAGAGAATGAACCATCAAAGACTGAACCATCAGAGACTGACTCCTCAGAGACTGAATCACAGACACTGAACCATCAGCAACTGAACAATCAGAGACTGAACCATCAGAGACTGAATCACCAGAGACGGAACCATCAAAGACTGAATCTTCAGAGAATGAACCATCAGAGACTGAACCACCAGAGACTGAACCATCAGAGACTGAAACATCAGAGAGTGATTCGCCAGTGACTGTAACACCAGATACTTTACCATCGGAGTCTGAACCATCGGAGTCTGATCAGAGACTGTATCACCAGAGATTGAACCATCAGACACTGAACAGTCAGAGACTGAACCATCAGAGACTGAATCACCAGAGACTGAACCATCAGAGACTGAATCTTCAGAGAATGAATCACCAGAGACTGAACCATCAGAGACTGAACCATCAGAGACTGAATCAACTGAGACTGAATCACCAGAGACTGAACCATCAGAGACTGAATCTTCAGAGAATGAACCATCAAAGACTGAACCATCAGAGACTGACTCCTCAGAGACTGAATCACAGACACTGAACCATCAGCAACTGAACAATCAGAGACTTAACCATCAGAGACTGAATCACCAGAGACGGAACCATCAGAGACTGAAACATCAGAGACTGAACCATCAGAGACTGAATCAACTGAGACTGAATCACCAGAGACTGAGCCACCAGAGACTGAACCATCAGAGAGTGAACCATCAGAGACTGAACCATCAGAGATTGATTCGCTAGTGACTGTAACACCAGATACTTTACCATCGGAGTCTGAACCATCAGAGTCTGAACCATCAGAGACTGATCAGAGACTGTATCACCAGAGATTGAACCATCAGAAACTGAACCTTCCGAGACTTAATCACCAGAGATTGAAACAACAGAGACTAAAGCATCAGAAACTGAAGCATCAGTGCCTGAACCATCGGAGACTGAATCATGAGAGACTGAATCAACTGAGACTGAATCACCAGAGACTGAACCATCTGAGACTGAACCACCAGAGATTGAATCAACAGAGAGTGAACCATCAGAGACAGAACCATCAGAGACTGATTCGCCAGAGACTGAACCATCAGAGACTGAACCATAAGAGGCTGAACCATCAGAGACTGAATCACCAGAGACTGAACCATCAGAGACTGACTCCTCAGAGACTGAACCATCAGAGAATGAACCATCAGAGAGTGAACCATCAGAGACTGATTCGCCAGTGACTGTAACACCAGAGACTTTACCATTGGAGTCTGAACCATCACAGTCTGAACCATCAGAGACTGATCAGAGACTGTATCATCAGAGACTGAACCATCAGAGACTGAATCAACTGAGACTGAATCACCAGAGACTGAACCATCAGAGACTGAATCTTCAGAGAATGAACCATCAAAGACTGAACCATTAGAGACTGACTCCTCAGAGACTGAATCACAGACACTGAACCATCAGCAACTGAACATTCAGAGACTGAACCATCAGAGACTGAATCACCAGAGACGGAACCATCAGAGACTGAATCTTCAGAGAATGAACCATCAGAGACTGAAACATCAGAGACTGAACCATCAGAGACTGAATCAACTGAGACTGAATCACCAGAGACTGAGCCACCATAGACTGAACCATCAGAGAGTGAACCATCAGAGACTGAACCATCAGAGACTGATTCGCTCGTGACTGTAACACCAGATACTTTACCATCGGAGTCTTAACCATCGGAGTCTGAACCATCATAGACTGATCAGAGACTGTATCACCAGAGATTGAACCATCAGAAACTGAACCATCCGAGACTTAATCACCAGAGATTGAAACAACAGAGACTGAACCATCAGAGACTGAATCTTCAGAGAATGAATCACCAGAGACTGAACCATCAGAGACTGAACCATCAGAGACTGAATCAACTGAGACTGAATTACCAGAGACTGAACCATCAGAGACTGAATCTTCAGAGAATGAACCATCAAAGACTGAACCATCAGAGACTGACTCCTCAGAGACTGAATCACAGACACTGAACCATCAGCAACTGAACAATCAGAGACTGAACCATCAGAGACTGAATCACCAGAGACGGAACCATCAGAGACTGAATCTTCAGAGAATGAACCATCAGAGACTGAACCACCAGAGACTGAACCATCAGAGACTGAAACATCAGAGACTGATTCGCCAGTGACTGTAACACCAGATATTTTACCATCGGAGTCTGAACCATTGGAGTCTGATCAGAGACTGTATCACAAGAGATTGAACCATCAGACACTGAACAGTCAGAGACTGAACCATCAGAGACTGAATCACCAGAGACTGAACCATCAGAGACTGAATCTTCAGAGAATGAATCACCAGAGACTGAACCATCAGAGACTGAACCATCAGAGACTGAATCAACTGAGACTGAAACATCAGAGACTGAACCAACTGAGACTGAATCACCAGAGACTGAGCGACCAGAGACTGAACCATCAGAGAGTGAACCATCAGAGACTGAACCATCAGAGACTGATTCGCCAGTGACTGTAACACCAGAGACTTTACCATTGGAGTCTGAACCATCACAGTCTGAACCATCAGAGACTGATCAGAGACTGTATCATCAGAGACTGAACCATCAGAGACTGAATCAACTGAGACTGAATCACCAGAGACTGAACCATCAGAGACTGAATCTTCAGAGAATGAACCATCAAAGACTGAACCATTAGAGACTGACTCCTCAGAGACTGAATCACAGACACTGAACCATCAGCAACTGAACAATCAGAGACTGAACCATCAGAGACTGAATCACCAGAGACGGAACCATCAGAGACTGAATCTTCAGAGAATGAACCATCAGAGACTGAAACATCAGAGACTGAACCATCAGAGACTGAATCAACTGAGACTGAATCACCAGAGACTGAGCCACCATAGACTGAACCATCAGAGAGTGAACCAGCAGAGACTGATCAGAGACTGTATCACCAGAGATTGAACCATCAGAAACTGAACCATCCGAGACTTCATCACCAGAGATTGAAACAAGAGAGACTGAACCATCAGAGACTGAATCAACTGAGACTGAATTACCAGAGACTGAACCATCAGAGACTGAATCTTCAGAGAATGAATCACCAGAGACTGAACCATCAGAGACTGAACCATCTGAGACTGAATCAACTGAGACTGAATTACCAGAGACTGAACCATCAGAGACTGAATCTTCAGAGAATGAACCATCAAAGACTGAACCATCAGAGACTGACTCCTCAGAGACTGAATCACAGACACTGAACCATCAGCAACTGAACAATCAGAGACTGAACCATCAGAGACTGAATCACCAGAGACGGAACCATCAAAGACTGAATCTTCAGAGAATGAACCATCAGAGACTGAACCACCAGAGACTGAACCATCAGAGACTGAAACATCAGAGAGTGATTCGCCAGTGACTGTAACACCAGATACTTTACCATCGGAGTCTGAACCATCGGAGTCTGATCAGAGACTGTATCACCAGAGATTGAACCATCAGACACTGAACAGTCAGAGACTGAACCATCAGAGACTGAATCACCAGAGACTGAACCATCAGAGACTGAATCTTCAGAGAATGAATCACCAGAGACTGAACCATCAGAGACTGAACCATCAGAGACTGAATCAACTGAGACTGAATCACCAGAGACTGAACCATCAGAGACTGAATCTTCAGAGAATGAACCATCAAAGACTGAACCATCAGAGACTGACTCCTCAGAGACTGAATCACAGACACTGAACCATCAGCAACTGAACAATCAGAGACTTAACCATCAGAGACTGAATCACCAGAGACGGAACCATCAGAGACTGAAACATCAGAGACTGAACCATCAGAGACTGAATCAACTGAGACTGAATCACCAGAGACTGAGCCACCAGAGACTGAACCATCAGAGAGTGAACCATCAGAGACTGAACCATCAGAGATTGATTCGCTAGTGACTGTAACACCAGATACTTTACCATCGGAGTCTGAACCATCAGAGTCTGAACCATCAGAGACTGATCAGAGACTGTATCACCAGAGATTGAACCATCAGAAACTGAACCTTCCGAGACTTAATCACCAGAGATTGAAACAACAGAGACTAAAGCATCAGAAACTGAAGCATCAGTGCCTGAACCATCGGAGACTGAATCATGAGAGACTGAATCAACTGAGACTGAATCACCAGAGACTGAACCATCTGAGACTGAACCACCAGAGATTGAATCAACAGAGAGTGAACCATCAGAGACAGAACCATCAGAGACTGATTCGCCAGAGACTGAACCATCAGAGACTGAACCATAAGAGGCTGAACCATCAGAGACTGAATCACCAGAGACTGAACCATCAGAGACTGACTCCTCAGAGACTGAACCATCAGAGAATGAACCATCAGAGAGTGAACCATCAGAGACTGATTCGCCAGTGACTGTAACACCAGAGACTTTACCATTGGAGTCTGAACCATCACAGTCTGAACCATCAGAGACTGATCAGAGACTGTATCATCAGAGACTGAACCATCAGAGACTGAATCAACTGAGACTGAATCACCAGAGACTGAACCATCAGAGACTGAATCTTCAGAGAATGAACCATCAAAGACTGAACCATTAGAGACTGACTCCTCAGAGACTGAATCACAGACACTGAACCATCAGCAACTGAACATTCAGAGACTGAACCATCAGAGACTGAATCACCAGAGACGGAACCATCAGAGACTGAATCTTCAGAGAATGAACCATCAGAGACTGAAACATCAGAGACTGAACCATCAGAGACTGAATCAACTGAGACTGAATCACCAGAGACTGAGCCACCATAGACTGAACCATCAGAGAGTGAACCATCAGAGACTGAACCATCAGAGACTGATTCGCTCGTGACTGTAACACCAGATACTTTACCATCGGAGTCTTAACCATCGGAGTCTGAACCATCATAGACTGATCAGAGACTGTATCACCAGAGATTGAACCATCAGAAACTGAACCATCCGAGACTTAATCACCAGAGATTGAAACAACAGAGACTGAACCATCAGAGACTGAATCTTCAGAGAATGAATCACCAGAGACTGAACCAGCAGAGACTGAACCATCAGAGACTGAATCAACTGAGACTGAATTACCAGAGACTGAACCATCAGAGACTGAATCTTCAGAGAATGAACCATCAAAGACTGAACCATCAGAGACTGACTCCTCAGAGACTGAATCACAGACACTGAACCATCAGCAACTGAACAATCAGAGACTGAACCATCAGAGACTGAATCACCAGAGACGGAACCATCAGAGACTGAATCTTCAGAGAATGAACCATCAGAGACTGAACCACCAGAGACTGAACCATCAGAGACTGAAACATCAGAGACTGATTCGCCAGTGACTGTAACACCAGATATTTTACCATCGGAGTCTGAACCATTGGAGTCTGATCAGAGACTGTATCACAAGAGATTGAACCATCAGACACTGAACAGTCAGAGACTGAACCATCAGAGACTGAATCACCAGAGACTGAACCATCAGAGACTGAATCTTCAGAGAATGAATCACCAGAGACTGAACCATCAGAGACTGAACCATCAGAGACTGAATCAACTGAGACTGAAACATCAGAGACTGAACCAACTGAGACTGAATCACCAGAGACTGAGCGACCAGAGACTGAACCATCAGAGAGTGAACCATCAGAGACTGAACCATCAGAGACTGATTCGCCAGTGACTGTAACACCAGAGACTTTACCATTGGAGTCTGAACCATCACAGTCTGAACCATCAGAGACTGATCAGAGACTGTATCATCAGAGACTGAACCATCAGAGACTGAATCAACTGAGACTGAATCACCAGAGACTGAACCATCAGAGACTGAATCTTCAGAGAATGAACCATCAAAGACTGAACCATTAGAGACTGACTCCTCAGAGACTGAATCACAGACACTGAACCATCAGCAACTGAACAATCAGAGACTGAACCATCAGAGACTGAATCACCAGAGACGGAACCATCAGAGACTGAATCTTCAGAGAATGAACCATCAGAGACTGAAACATCAGAGACTGAACCATCAGAGACTGAATCAACTGAGACTGAATCACCAGAGACTGAGCCACCATAGACTGAACCATCAGAGAGTGAACCATCAGAGACTGAACCATCAGAGACTGATTCGCTCGTGACTGTAACACCAGATACTATACCATCGGAGTCTGAACCATCAGAGTCTGAACCATCATAGACTGATCAGAGACTGTATCACCAGAGATTGAACCATCAGAAACTGAACCATCCGAGACTTAATCACCAGAGATTGAAACAACAGAGACTGAACCATCAGAGACTGAATCAACTGAGACTGAATCAACTGAGACTGAATTACCAGAGACTGAACCATCAGAGACTGAATCTTCAGAGAATGAATCACCAGAGATAGAACCATCAGAGACTGATTCGCCAGAGACTGAACCATCAGAGACTGAACCATAAGAGACTGAACCATCAGAGACTGAATCACCAGAGACTGAACCATCAGAGACTGACTCCTCAGCGACTGAACCATCAGAGAATGAACCATCAGAGAGTGAACCATCAGAGACTGATTCGCCAGTGACTGTAACACCAGAGACTTTACCATTGGAGTCTGAACCATCACAGTCTGAACCATCAGAGACTGATCAGAGACTGTATCATCAGAGACTGAACCATCAGAGACTGAATCAACTGAGACTGAATCACCAGAGACTGAACCATCAGAGACTGAATCTTCAGAGAATGAACCATCAAAGACTGAACCATCAGAGACTGACTCCTCAGAGACTGAATCACAGACACTGAACCATCAGCAACTGAACAATCAGAGACTGAACCATCAGAGACTGAATCACCAGAGACGGAACCATCAGAGACTGAATCTTCAGAGAATGAACCATCAGAGACTGAAACATCAGAGACTGAACCATCAGAGACTGAATCAACTGAGACTGAATCACCAGAGACTGAGCCACCAAAAAACTGAACCATCAGAGAGTGAACCATCAGAGACTGAACCATCAGAGACTGATTCGCTCGTGACTGTAACACCAGATACTTTACCATCGGAGTTTGAACCATCAGAGTCTGAACCATCATAGACTGATCAGAGACTGTATCACCAGAGATTGAACCATCAGAAACTGAACCATCCGAGACTTAATCACCAGAGATTGAAACAACAGAGACTGAACCATCAGAGACTGAATCAACTGAGACTGAATTACCAGAGACTGAACCATCAGAGACTGAATCTTCAGAGAATGAATCACCAGAGACTGAACCATCAGAGACTGAACCATCAGAGACTGAATCAACTGAGACTGAATTACCAGAGACTGAACCATCAGAGACTGAATCTTCAGAGAATGAACCATCAAAGACTGAACCATCAGAGACTGACTCCTCAGAGACTGAATCACAGACACTGAACCATCAGCAACTGAACAATCAGAGACTGAACCATCAGAGACTTAATCATCAGAGACGGAACCATCAGAGACTGAATCTTCAGAGAATGAACCATCAGAGACTGAACCACCAGAGACTGAACCATCAGAGACTGAAACATCAGAGACTGATTCGCCAGTGACTGTAACACCAGATATTTTACCATCGGAGTCTGAACCATCGGAGTCTGATCAGAGACTGTATCACCAGAGATTGAACCATCAGACACTGAACCATCAGAGACTGAATCAACTGAGACTGAATTACCAGAGACTGAACCATCAGAGACTGAATCTTCAGAGAATGAACCATCAAAGACTGAACCATCAGAGACTGACTCCTCAGAGACTGAATCACAGACACTGAACCATCAGCAACTGAACAATCAGAGACTGAATCAACTGAGACTGAATCAACTGAGACTGAATCACCAGAGACTGAACCATCAGAGACTGAATCTTCAGAGAATGAATCACCAGAGACTGAACCATCAGAGACTGAACCATCAGAGACTGAATCAACTGAGACTGAAACATCAGAGACTGAACCATCAGAGACTGAATCAACTGAGACTGAATCACCAGAGACTGAGCCACCAGAGACTGAACCATCAGAGAGTGAACCATCAGAGACTGAACCATCAGAGACTGATTCGCCAGTGACTGTAACACCAGAGACTTTACCATTGGAGTCTGAACCATCACAGTCTGAACCATCAGAGACTGATCAGAGACTCTATCATCAGAGACTGAACCATCAGAGACTGAATCAACTGAGACTGAATCACCAGAGACTGAACCATCAGAGACTGAATCTTCAGAGAATGAACCATCAAAGACTGAACCATTAGAGACTGACTCCTCAGAGACTGAATCACAGACACTGAACCATCAGCAACTGAACAATCAGAGACTGAACCATCAGAGACTTAATCACCAGAGACGGAACCATCAGAGACTGAATCTTCAGAGAATGAACCATCAGAGACTGAAACATCAGAGACTGAACCATCAGAGACTGAATCAACTGAGACTGAATCACCAGAGACTGAGCCACCATAGACTGAACCATCAGAGAGTGAACCATCAGAGACTGAACCATCAGAGACTGATTCGCTCGTGACTGGAACACCAGATACTATACCATCGGAGTCTGAACCATCAGAGTCTGAACCATCATAGACTGATCAGAGACTGTATCACCAGAGATTGAACCATCAGAAACTGAACCATCCGAGACTTAATCACCAGAGATTGAAACAACAGAGACTGAACCATCAGAGACTGAATCAACTGAGACTGAATCAACTGAGACTGAATTACCAGAGACTGAACCATCAGAGACTGAATCTTCAGAGAATGAACCATCAAAGACTGAACCATCAGAGACTGACTCCTCAGAGACTGAATCACAGACACTGAACCATCAGCAACTGAACAATCAGAGACTGAACCATCAGAGACTGAATCACCAGAGACGGAACCATCAGAGACTGAATCTTCAGAGAATGAACCATCAGAGACTGAAACATCAGAGACTGAACCATCAGAGACTGAACCATCAGAGACTGATTCGCTCGTGACTGTAACACCAGATACTTTACCATCGGAGTCTGAACCATCAGAGTCTGAACCATCATAGACTGATCAGAGACTGTATCACCAGAGATTGAACCATCAGAAACTGAACCATCCGAGACTTCATCACCAGAGATTGAAACAACAGAGACTGAACCATCAGAGACTGAATCAACTGAGACTGAATTACCAGAGACTGAACCATCAGAGACTGAATCTTCAGAGAATGAATCACCAGAGACTGAACCATCAGAGACTGAACCATCAGAGACTGAATCAACTGAGACTGAATTACCAGAGACTGAACCATCAGAGACTGAATCTTCAGAGAATGAACCATTAAAAACTGAACCATCAGAGACTGACTCCTCAGAGACTGAATCACAGACACTGAACCATCAGCAACTGAACAATCAGAGACTGAACCATCAGAGACTGAATCACCAGAGACGGAACCATCAGAGACTGAATCTTCAGAGAATGAACCATCAGAGACTGAACCACCAGAGACTGAACCATCAGAGACTGAAACATCAGAGACTGATTCGCCAGTGACTGTAACACCAGATACTTTACCATCGGAGTCTGAACCATCGGAGTCTGATCAGAGACTGTATCACCAGAGATTGAACCATCAGACACTGAACAGTCAGAGACTGAACCATCAGAGACTGAATCACCAGAGACTGAACCATCAGAGACTGAATCTTCAGAGAATGAATCACCAGAGACTGAACCATCAGAGACTGAACCATCAGAGACTGAATCAACTGAGACTGAACCATCAGAGACTGAATCAACTGAGACTGAATCACCAGAGACTGAGCCACCAGAGACTGAACCATCAGAGAGTGAACCATCAGAGACTGAACCATCAGAGACTGATTCGCCAGTGACTGTAACACCAGAGACTTTACCATTGGAGTCTGAACCATCAGAGACTGATCAGAGACTGTATCATCAGAGACTGAACCATCAGAGACTGAATCAACTGAGACTGAATCACCAGAGACTGAACCATCAGAGACTGAATCTTCAGAGAATGAACCATCAAAGACTGAACCATTAGAGACTGACTCCTCAGAGACTGAATCACAGACA
The DNA here is from genome assembly GCF_035084215.1 of Heptranchias perlo. Lineage (NCBI taxonomy): Eukaryota > Metazoa > Chordata > Chondrichthyes > Hexanchiformes > Hexanchidae > Heptranchias > Heptranchias perlo. The sequence continues at coordinate 19,813,296 of NC_090361.1, forward strand.
CTGAACCATCAGCAACTGAACAATCAGAGACTGAACCATCAGAGACTGAATCACCAGAGACGGAACCATCAGAGACTGAATCTTCAGAGAATGAACCATCAGAGACTGAAACATCAGAGACTGAACCATCAGAGACTGAATCAACTGAGACTGAATCACCAGAGACTGAGCCACCATAGACTGAACCATCAGAGAGTGAACCATCAGAGACTGAACCATCAGAGACTGATTCGCTCGTGACTGTAACACCAGATACTTTACCATCGGAGTCTGAACCATCAGAGTCTGAACCATCATAGACTGATCAGAGACTGTATCACCAGAGATTGAACCATCAGAAACTGAACCATCCGAGACTTCATCACCAGAGATTGAAACAACAGAGACTGAACCATCAGAGACTGAATCAACTGAGACTGAATCAACTGAGACTGAATTACCAGAGACTGAACCATCAGAGACTGAATCTTCAGAGAATGAACCATCAAAGACTGAACCATCAGAGACTGACTCCTCAGAGACTGAATCACAGACACTGAACCATCAGCAACTGAACAATCAGAGACTGAACCATCAGAGACTGAATCACCAGAGACGGAACCATCAGAGACTGAATCTTCAGAGAATGAACCATCAGAGACTGAACCATCAGAGACTGAAACATCAGAGACTGATTCGCCAGTGACTGTAACACCAGATACTTTACCATCGGAGTCTGAACAATCGGAGTCTGATCAGAGACTGTATCACCAGAGATTGAACCATCAGACACTGAACAGTCAGAGACTGAACCATCAGAGACTGAATCACCAGAGACTGAACCATCAGAGACTGAATCTTCAGAGAATGAATCACCAGAGACTGAACCATCAGAGACTGAACCATCAGAGACTGAATCAACTGAGACTGAATCACCAGAGACTGAACCATCAGAGACTGAATCTTCAGAGAATGAACCATCAAAGACTGAACCATCAGAGACTGACTCCTCAGAGACTGAATCACAGACACTGAACCATCAGCAACTGAACAATCAGAGACTGAACCATCAGAGACTGAATCACCAGAGATGGAACCATCAGAGACTGAAACATCAGAGACTGAACCATCAGAGACTGAATCAACTGAGACTGAATCACCAGAGACTGAGCCACCAGAGACTGAACCATCAGAGAGTGAACCATCAGAGACTGAACCATCAGAGATTGATTCGCTAGTGACTGTAACACCAGATACTTTACCATCGGAGTCTGAACCATCAGAGTCTGAACCATCAGAGACTGATCAGAGACTGTATCACCAGAGATTGAACCATCAGAAACTGAACCTTCCGAGACTTAATCACCAGAGATTGAAACAACAGAGACTAAAGCATCAGAAACTGAAGCATCAGTGCCTGAACCATCGGAGACTGAATCATGAGAGACTGAATCAACTGAGACTGAATCACCAGAGACTGAACCATCTGAGACTGAACCACCAGAGATTGAATCAACAGAGAGTGAACCATCAGAGACAGAACCATCAGAGACTGATTCGCCAGAGACTGAACCATCAGAGACTGAACCATAAGAGGCTGAACCATCAGAGACTGAATCACCAGAGACTGAACCATCAGAGACTGACTCCTCAGAGACTGAACCATCAGAGAATGAACCATCAGAGAGTGAACCATCAGAGACTGATTCGCCAGTGACTGTAACACCAGAGACTTTACCATTGGAGTCTGAACCATCACAGTCTGAACCATCAGAGACTGATCAGAGACTGTATCATCAGAGACTGAACCATCAGAGACTGAATCAACTGAGACTGAATCACCAGAGACTGAACCATCAGAGACTGAATCTTCAGAGAATGAACCATCAAAGACTGAACCATTAGAGACTGACTCCTCAGAGACTGAATCACAGACACTGAACCATCAGCAACTGAACATTCAGAGACTGAACCATCAGAGACTGAATCACCAGAGACGGAACCATCAGAGACTGAATCTTCAGAGAATGAACCATCAGAGACTGAAACATCAGAGACTGAACCATCAGAGACTGAATCAACTGAGACTGAATCACCAGAGACTGAGCCACCATAGACTGAACCATCAGAGAGTGAACCATCAGAGACTGAACCATCAGAGACTGATTCGCTCGTGACTGTAACACCAGATACTTTACCATCGGAGTCTGAACCATCGGAGTCTGAACCATCATAGACTGATCAGAGACTGTATCACCAGAGATTGAACCATCAGAAACTGAACCATCCGAGACTTAATCACCAGAGATTGAAACAACAGAGACTGAACCATCAGAGACTGAATCTTCAGAGAATGAATCACCAGAGACTGAACCATCAGAGACTGAACCATCAGAGACTGAATCAACTGAGACTGAATTACCAGAGACTGAACCATCAGAGACTGAATCTTCAGAGAATGAACCATCAAAGACTGAACCATCAGAGACTGACTCCTCAGAGACTGAATCACAGACACTGAACCATCAGCAACTGAACAATCAGAGACTGAACCATCAGAGACTGAATCACCAGAGACGGAACCATCAGAGACTGAATCTTCAGAGAATGAACCATCAGAGACTGAACCACCAGAGACTGAACCATCAGAGACTGAAACATCAGAGACTGATTCGCCAGTGACTGTAACACCAGATATTTTACCATCGGAGTCTGAACCATTGGAGTCTGATCAGAGACTGTATCACAAGAGATTGAACCATCAGACACTGAACAGTCAGAGACTGAACCATCAGAGACTGAATCACCAGAGACTGAACCATCAGAGACTGAATCTTCAGAGAATGAATCACCAGAGACTGAACCATCAGAGACTGAACCATCAGAGACTGAATCAACTGAGACTGAAACATCAGAGACTGAACCATCAGAGACTGAATCAACTGAGACTGAATCACCAGAGACTGAGCGACCAGAGACTGAACCATCAGAGAGTGAACCATCAGAGACTGAACCATCAGAGACTGATTCGCCAGTGACTGTAACACCAGAGACTTTACCATTGGAGTCTGAACCATCACAGTCTGAACCATCAGAGACTGATCAGAGACTGTATCATCAGAGACTGAACCATCAGAGACTGAATCAACTGAGACTGAATCACCAGAGACTGAACCATCAGAGACTGAATCTTCAGAGAATGAACCATCAAAGACTGAACCATTAGAGACTGACTCCTCAGAGACTGAATCACAGACACTGAACCATCAGCAACTGAACAATCAGAGACTGAACCATCAGAGACTGAATCACCAGAGACGGAACCATCAGAGACTGAATCTTCAGAGAATGAACCATCAGAGACTGAAGCATCAGAGACTGAACCATCAGAGAGTGAATCAACTGAGACTGAATCACCAGAGACTGAGCCACCATAGACTGAACCTTCAGAGAGTGAACCATCAGAGACTGAACCATCAGAGACTGATTCGCTCGTGACTGTAACACCAGATACTATACCATCGGAGTCTGAACCATCAGAGTCTGAACCATCATAGACTGATCAGAGACTGTATCACCAGAGATTGAACCATCAGAAACTGAACCATCCGAGACTTAATCACCAGAGATTGAAACAACAGTGACTGAACCATCAGAGACTGAATCAACTGAGACTGAATCAACTGAGACTGAATTACCAGAGACTGAACCATCAGAGACTGAATCTTCAGAGAATGAATCACCAGAGACAGAACCATCAGAGACTGATTCGCCAGAGACTGAACCATCAGAGACTGAACCATAAGAGACTGAACCATCAGAGACTGAATCACCAGAGACTGAACCATCAGAGACTGACTCCTCAGCGACTGAACCATCAGAGAGTGAACCATCAGAGACTGATTCGCCAGTGACTGTAACACCAGAGACTTTACCATTGGAGTCTGAACCATCACAGTCTGAACCATCAGAGACTGATCAGAGACTGTATCATCAGAGACTGAACCATCAGAGACTGAATCAACTGAGACTGAATCACCAGAGACTGAACCATCAGAGACTGAATCTTCAGAGAATGAACCATCAAAGACTGAACCATTAGAGACTGACTCCTCAGAGACTGAATCACAGACACTGAACCATCAGCAACTGAACAATCAGAGACTGAACCATCAGAGACTGAATCACCAGAGACGGAACCATCAGAGACTGAATCTTCAGAGAATGAACCATCAGAGACTGAAACATCAGAGACTGAACCATCAGAGACTGAATCAACTGAGACTGAATCACCAGAGACTGAGCCACCATAGACTGAACCAGCAGAGAGTGAACCATCAGAGACTGAACCATCAGAGACTGATTCGCTCGTGACTGGAACACCAGATACTATACCATCGGAGTCTGAACCATCAGAGTCTGAACCATCATAGACTGATCAGAGACTGTATCACCAGAGATTGAACCATCAGAAACTGAATCATCCGAGACTTAATCACCAGAGATTGAAACAACAGAGACTGAACCATCAGAGACTGAATCAACTGAGACTGAATCAACTGAGACTGAATTACCAGAGACTGAACCATCAGAGACTGAATCTTCAGAGAATGAACCATCAAAGACTGAACCATCAGAGACTGACTCCTCAGAGACTGAATCACAGACACTGAACCATCAGCAACTGAACAATCAGAGACTGAACCATCAGAGACTGAATCACCAGAGACGGAACCATCAGAGACTGAATCTTCAGAGAATGAACCATCAGAGACTGAAACATCAGAGACTGAACCATCAGAGACTGAATCAACTGAGACTGAATCACCAGAGACTGAGCCACCATAGACTGAACCATCAGAGAGTGAACCATCAGAGACTGAACCATCAGAGACTGATTCGCTCGTGACTGTAACACCAGATACTTTACCATCGGAGTCTGAACCATCAGAGTCTGAACCATCATAGACTGATCAGAGACTGTATCACCAGAGATTGAACCATCAGAAACTGAACCATCCGAGACTTCATCACCAGAGATTGAAACAACAGAGACTGAACCATCAGAGACTGAATCAACTGAGACTGAATTACCAGAGACTGAACCATCAGAGACTGAATCTTCAGAGAATGAATCACCAGAGACTGAACCATCAGAGACTGAACCATCAGAGACTGAATCAACTGAGACTGAATTACCAGAGACTGAACCATCAGAGACTGAATCTTCAGAGAATGAACCATTAAAAACTGAACCATCAGAGACTGACTCCTCAGAGACTGAATCACAGACACTGAACCATCAGCAACTGAACAATCAGAGACTGAACCATCAGAGACTGAATCACCAGAGACGGAACCATCAGAGACTGAATCTTCAGAGAATGAACCATCAGAGACTGAACCACCAGAGACTGAACCATCAGAGACTGAAACATCAGAGACTGATTCGCCAGTGACTGTAACACCAGATACTTTACCATCGGAGTCTGAACCATCGGAGTCTGATCAGAGACTGTATCACCAGAGATTGAACCATCAGACACTGAACAGTCAGAGACTGAACCATCAGAGACTGAATCACCAGAGACTGAACCATCAGAGACTGAATCTTCAGAGAATGAATCACCAGAGACTGAACCATCAGAGACTGAACCATCAGAGACTGAATCAACTGAGACTGAAACATCAGAGACTGAACCATCAGAGACTGAATCAACTGAGACTGAATCACCAGAGACTGAGCCACCAGAGACTGAACCATCAGAGAGTGAACCATCAGAGACTGAACCATCAGAGACTGATTCGCCAGTGACTGTAACACCAGAGACTTTACCATTGGAGTCTGAACCATCACAGTCTGAACCATCAGAGACTGATCAGAGACTGTATCATCAGAGACTGAACCATCAGAGACTGAATCAACTGAGACTGAATCACCAGAGACTGAACCATCAGAGACTGAATCTTCAGAGAATGAACCATCAAAGACTGAACCATTAGAGACTGACTCCTCAGAGACTGAATCACAGACACTGAACCATCAGCAACTGAACAATCAGAGACTGAACCATCAGAGACTGAATCACCAGAGACGGAACCATCAGAGACTGAATCTTCAGAGAATGAACCATCAGAGACTGAAGCATCAGAGACTGAACCATCAGAGAGTGAATCAACTGAGACTGAATCACCAGAGACTGAGCCACCATAGACTGAACCTTCAGAGAGTGAACCATCAGAGACTGAACCATCAGAGACTGATTCGCTCGTGACTGTAACACCAGATACTATACCATCGGAGTCTGAACCATCAGAGTCTGAACCATCATAGACTGATCAGAGACTGTATCACCAGAGATTGAACCATCAGAAACTGAACCATCCGAGACTTAATCACCAGAGATTGAAACAACAGTGACTGAACCATCAGAGACTGAATCAACTGAGACTGAATCAACTGAGACTGAATTACCAGAGACTGAACCATCAGAGACTGAATCTTCAGAGAATGAATCACCAGAGACAGAACCATCAGAGACTGATTCGCCAGAGACTGAACCATCAGAGACTGAACCATAAGAGACTGAACCATCAGAGACTGAATCACCAGAGACTGAACCATCAGAGACTGACTCCTCAGCGACTGAACCATCAGAGAGTGAACCATCAGAGACTGATTCGCCAGTGACTGTAACACCAGAGACTTTACCATTGGAGTCTGAACCATCACAGTCTGAACCATCAGAGACTGATCAGAGACTGTATCATCAGAGACTGAACCATCAGAGACTGAATCAACTGAGACTGAATCACCAGAGACTGAACCATCAGAGACTGAATCTTCAGAGAATGAACCATCAAAGACTGAACCATTAGAGACTGACTCCTCAGAGACTGAATCACAGACACTGAAACATCAGCAACTGAACAATCAGAGACTGAACCATCAGAGACTGAATCACCAGAGACGGAACCATCAGAGACTGAATCTTCAGAGAATGAACCATCAGAGACTGAAACATCAGAGACTGAACCATCAGAGACTGAATCAACTGAGACTGAATCACCAGAGACTGAGCCACCATAGACTGAACCAGCAGAGAGTGAACCATCAGAGACTGAACCATCAGAGACTGATTCGCTCGTGACTGGAACACCAGATACTATACCATCGGAGTCTGAACCATCAGAGTCTGAAACATCATAGACTGATCAGAGACTGTATCACCAGAGATTGAACCATCAGAAACTGAATCATCCGAGACTTAATCACCAGAGATTGAAACAACAGAGACTGAACCATCAGAGACTGAATCAACTGAGACTGAATCAACTGAGACTGAATTACCAGAGACTGAACCATCAGAGACTGAATCTTCAGAGAATGAACCATCAAAGACTGAACCATCAGAGACTGACTCCTCAGAGACTGAATCACAGACACTGAACCATCAGCAACTGAACAATCAGAGACTGAACCATCAGAGACTGAATCACCAGAGACGGAACCATCAGAGACTGAATCTTCAGAGAATGAACCATCAGAGACTGAAACATCAGAGACTGAACCATCAGAGACTGAATCAACTGAGACTGAATCACCAGAGACTGAGCCACCATAGACTGAACCATCAGAGAGTGAACCATCAGAGACTGAACCATCAGAGACTGATTCGCTCGTGACTGTAACACCAGATACTTTACCATCGGAGTCTGAACCATCAGAGTCTGAACCATCATAGACTGATCAGAGACTGTATCACCAGAGATTGAACCATCAGAAACTGAACCATCCGAGACTTCATCACCAGAGATTGAAACAACAGAGACTGAACCATCAGAGACTGAATCAACTGAGACTGAATTACCAGAGACTGAACCATCAGAGACTGAATCTTCAGAGAATGAATCACCAGAGACTGAACCATCAGAGACTGAACCATCAGAGACTGAATCAACTGAGACTGAATTACCAGAGACTGAACCATCAGAGACTGAATCTTCAGAGAATGAACCATTAAAAACTGAACCATCAGAGACTGACTCCTCAGAGACTGAATCACAGACACTGAACCATCAGCAACTGAACAATCAGAGACTGAACCATCAGAGACTGAATCACCAGAGACGGAACCATCAGAGACTGAATCTTCAGAGAATGAACCATCAGAGACTGAACCACCAGAGACTGAACCATCAGAGACTGAAACATCAGAGACTGATTCGCCAGTGACTGTAACACCAGATACTTTACCATCGGAGTCTGAACCATCGGAGTCTGATCAGAGACTGTATCACCAGAGATTGAACCATCAGACACTGAACAGTCAGAGACTGAACCATCAGAGACTGAATCACCAGAGACTGAACCATCAGAGACTGAATCTTCAGAGAATGAATCACCAGAGACTGAACCATCAGAGACTGAACCATCAGAGACTGAATCAACTGAGACTGAAACATCAGAGACTGAACCATCAGAGACTGAATCAACTGAGACTGAATCACCAGAGACTGAGCCACCAGAGACTGAACCATCAGAGAGTGAACCATCAGAGACTGAACCATCAGAGACTGATTCGCCAGTGACTGTAACACCAGAGACTTTACCATTGGAGTCTGAACCATCACAGTCTGAACCATCAGAGACTGATCAGAGACTGTATCATCAGAGACTGAACCATCAGAGACTGAATCAACTGAGACTGAATCACCAGAGACTGAACCATCAGAGACTGAATCTTCAGAGAATGAACCATCAAAGACTGAACCATTAGAGACTGACTCCTCAGAGACTGAATCACAGACACTGAACCATCAGCAACTGAACAATCAGAGACTGAACCATCAGAGACTGAATCACCAGAGACGGAACCATCAGAGACTGAATCTTCAGAGAATGAACCATCAGAGACTGAAATATCAGAGACTGAACCATCAGAGACTGAATCAACTGAGACTGAATCACCAGAGACTGAGCCACCATAGACTGAACCATCAGAGAGTGAACCATCAGAGACTGAACCATCAGAGACTGATTCGCTCGTGACTGTAACACCAGATACTTTACCATCGGAGTCTGAACCATCAGAGTCTGAACCATCACAGACTGATCAGAGACTGTATCACCAGAGATTGAACCATCAGAAACTGAACCATCCGAGACTTAATCACCAGAGATTGAAACAACAGAGACTGAACCATCAGAGACTGAATCAACTGAGACTGAATCAACTGAGACTGAATTACCAGAGACTGAACCATCAGAGACTGAATCTTCAGAGAATGATCCATCAAAGACTGAACCATCAGAGACTGACTCCTCAGAGACTGAATCACAGACACTGAACCATCAGCAACTGAACGATCAGAGACTGAACCATCAGAGACTGAATCACCAGAGACGAAACCATCAGAGACTGAATCTTCAGAGAATGAACCATCAGAGACTGAACCATCAGAGACTGAAACATCAGAGACTGATTCGCCAGTGACTGTAACACCAGATACTTTACCATCGGAGTCTGAACAATCGGAGTCTGATCAGAGACTGTATCACCAGAGATTGAACCATCAGACACTGAACAGTCAGAGACTGAACCATCAGAGACTGAATCACCAGAGACGGAACCATCAGAGACTGAATCTTCAGAGAATGAACCATCAGAGACTGAAACATCAGAGACTGAACCATCAGAGACTGAATCAACTGAGACTGAATCACCAGAGACTGAGCCACCATAGACTGAACCAGCAGAGAGTGAACCATCAGAGACTGAACCATCAGAGACTGATTCGCCAGAGACTGAACCATCAGAGACTGAACCATAAGAGACTGAACCATCAGAGACTGAACCATAAGAGACTGAACCATCAGAGACTGAATCACCAGAGACTGAACCATCAGAGACTGACTCCTCAGCGACTGAACCATCAGAGAGTGAACCATCAGAGACTGATTCGCCAGTGACTGTAACACCAGAGACTTTACCATTGGAGTCTGAACCATCACAGTCTGAACCATCAGAGACTGATCAGAGACTGTATCATCAGAGACTGAACCATCAGAGACTGAATCAACTGAGACTGAATCACCAGAGACTGAACCATCAGAGACTGAATCTTCAGAGACGAAACCATCAGAGACTGAATCTTCAGAGAATGAACCATCAGAGACTGAACCATCAGAGACTGAAACATCAGAGACTGATTCGCCAGTGACTGTAACACCAGATACTTTACCATCGGAGTCTGAACAATCGGAGTCTGATCAGAGACTGTATCACCAGAGATTGAACCATCAGACACTGAACAGTCAGAGACTGAACCATCAGAGACTGAATCACCAGAGACGGAACCATCAGAGACTGAATCTTCAGAGAATGAACCATCAGAGACTGAAACATCAGAGACTGAACCATCAGAGACTGAATCAACTGAGACTGAATCACCAGAGACTGAGCCACCATAGACTGAACCAGCAGAGAGTGAACCATCAGAGACTGAACCATCAGAGACTGATTCGCCAGAGACTGAACCATCAGAGACTGAACCATAAGAGACTGAACCATCAGAGACTGAACCATAAGAGACTGAACCATCAGAGACTGAATCACCAGAGACTGAACCATCAGAGACTGACTCCTCAGCGACTGAACCATCAGAGAGTGAACCATCAGAGACTGATTCGCCAGTGACTGTAACACCAGAGACTTTACCATTGGAGTCTGAACCATCACAGTCTGAACCATCAGAGACTGATCAGAGACTGTATCATCAGAGACTGAACCATCAGAGACTGAATCAACTGAGACTGAATCACCAGAGACTGAACCATCAGAGACTGAATCTTCAGAGAATGAACCATCAAAGACTGAACCATTAGAGACTGACTCCTCAGAGACTGAATCACAGACACTGAACCATCAGCAACTGAACAATCAGAGACTGAACCATCAGAGACTGAATCACCAGAGACGGAACCATCAGAGACTGAATCTTCAGAGAATGAACCATCAGAGACTGAAACATCAGAGACTGAACCATCAGAGACTGAATCAACTGAGACTGAATCACCAGAGACTGAGCCACCATAGACTGAACCAGCAGAGAGTGAACCATCAGAGACTGAACCATCAGAGACTGATTCGCTCGTGACTGGAACACCAGATACTATACCATCGGAGTCTGAACCATCAGAGTCTGAACCATCATAGACTGATCAGAGACTGTATCACCAGAGATTGAACCATCAGAAACTGAACCATCCGAGACTTAATCACCAGAGATTGAAACAACAGAGACTGAACCATCAGAGACTGAATCAACTGAGACTGAATCAACTGAGACTGAATTACCAGAGACTGAACCATCGGAGACTGAATCTTCAGAGAATGAACCATCAAAGACTGAACCATCAGAGACTGACTCCTCAGAGACTGAATCACAGACACTGAACCATCAGCAACTGAACAATCAGAGACTGAACCATCAGAGACTGAATCACCAGAGACGGAACCATCAGAGACTGAATCTTCAGAGAATGAACCATCAGAGACTGAAACATCAGAGACTGAACCATCAGAGACTGAATCAACTGAGACTGAATCACCAGAGACTGAGCCACCATAGACTGAACCATCAGAGAGTGAACCATCAGAGACTGAACCATCAGAGACTGATTCGCTCGTGACTGTAACACCAGATACTTTACCATCGGAGTCTGAACCATCAGAGTCTGAACCATCATAGACTGATCAGAGACTGTATCACCAGAGATCGAACCATCAGAAACTGAACCATCCGAGACTTCATCACCAGAGATTGAAACAACAGAGACTGAACCATCAGAGACTGAATCAACTGAGACTGAATTACCAGAGACTGAACCATCAGAGACTGAATCTTCAGAGAATGAATCACCAGAGACTGAACCATCAGAGACTGAACCATCAGAGACTGAATCAACTGAGACTGAATTACCAGAGACTGAACCATCAGAGACTGAATCTTCAGAGAATGAACCATTAAAAACTGAACCATCAGAGACTGACTCCTCAGAGACTGAATCACAGACACTGAACCATCAGCAACTGAACAATCAGAGACTGAACCATCAGAGACTGAATCACCAGAGACGGAACCATCAGAGACTGAATCTTCAGAGAATGAACCATCAGAGACTGAACCACCAGAGACTGAACCATCAGAGACTGAAACATCAGAGACTGATTCGCCAGTGACTGTAACACCAGATACTTTACCATCGGAGTCTGAACCATCGGAGTCTGATCAGAGACTGTATCACCAGAGATTGAACCATCAGACACTGAACAGTCAGAGACTGAACCATCAGAGACTGAATCACCAGAGACTGAACCATCAGAGACTGAATCTTCAGAGAATGAATCACCAGAGACTGAACCATCAGAGACTGAACCATCAGAGACTGAATCAACTGAGACTGAAACATCAGAGACTGAACCATCAGAGACTGAATCAACTGAGACTGAATCACCAGAGACTGAGCCACCAGAGACTGAACCATCAGAGAGTGAACCATCAGAGACTGAACCATCAGAGACTGATTCGCCAGTGACTGTAACACCAGAGACTTTACCATTGGAGTCTGAACCATCACAGTCTGAACCATCAGAGACTGATCAGAGACTGTATCATCAGAGACTGAACCATCAGAGACTGAATCAACTGAGACTGAATCACCAGAGACTGAACCATCAGAGACTGAATCTTCAGAGAATGAACCATCAAAGACTGAACCATTAGAGACTGACTCCTCAGAGACTGAATCACAGACACTGAACCATCAGCAACTGAACAATCAGAGACTGAACCATCAGAGACTGAATCACCAGAGACGGAACCATCAGAGACTGAATCTTCAGAGAATGAACCATCAGAGACTGAAATATCAGAGACTGAATCATCAGAGACTGAATCAACTGAGACTGAATCACCAGAGACTGAGCCACCATCGACTGAACCATCAGAGAGTGAACCATCAGAGACTGAACCATCAGAGACTGATTCGCTCGTGACTGTAACACCAGATACTTTACCATCGGAGTCTGAACCATCAGAGTCTGAACCATCACAGACTGATCAGAGACTGTATCACCAGAGATTGAACCATCAGAAACTGAACCATCCGAGACTTAATCACCAGAGATTGAAACAACAGAGACTGAACCATCAGAGACTGAATCAACTGAGACTGAATCAACTGAGACTGAATTACCAGAGACTGAACCATCAGAGACTGAATCTTCAGAGAATGATCCATCAAAGACTGAACCATCAGAGACTGACTCCTCAGAGACTGAATCACAGACACTGAACCATCAGCAACTGAACGATCAGAGACTGAACCATCAGAGACTGAATCACCAGAGACGAAACCATCAGAGATTGAATCTTCAGAGAATGAACCATCAGAGACTGAACCATCAGAGACTGAAACATCAGAGACTGATTCGCCAGTGACTGTAACACCAGATACTTTACCATCGGAGTCTGAACAATCGGAGTCTGATCAGAGACTGTATCACCAGAGATTGAACCATCAGACACTGAACAGTCAGAGACTGAACCATCAGAGACTGAATCACCAGAGACTGAACCATCAGAGACTGAATCTTCAGAGAATGAATCACCAGAGACTGAACCATCAGAGACTGAACCATCAGAGACTGAATCAACTGAGACTGAATCACCAGAGACTGAACCATCAGAGACTGAATCTTCAGAGAATGAACCATCAAAGACTGAACCATCAGAGACTGACTCCTCAGAGACTGAATCACAGACACTGAACCATCAGCAACTGAACAATCAGAGACTGAACCATCAGAGACTGAATCACCAGAGACGGAACCATCAGAGACTGAATCTTCAGAGAATGAACCATCAGAGACTGAAACATCAGAGACTGAACCATCAGAGACTGAATCAACTGAGACTGAATCACCAGAGACTGAGCCACCAGAGACTGAACCATCAGAGAGTGAACCATCAGAGAGTGAACCATCAGAGACTGATTCGCTCGTGACTGTAACACCAGATACTTTACCATCGGAGTCTGAACCATCAGAGTCTGAACCATCATAGACTGATCAGAGACTGTATCACCAGAGATCGAACCATCAGAAACTGAACCATCCGAGACTTCATCACCAGAGATTGAAACAACAGAGACTGAACCATCAGAGACTGAATCAACTGAGACTGAATTACCAGAGACTGAACCATCAGAGACTGAATCTTCAGAGAATGAATCACCAGAGACTGAACCATCAGAGACTGAACCATCAGAGACTGAATCAACTGAGACTGAATTACCAGAGACTGAACCATCAGAGACTGAATCTTCAGAGAATGAACCATTAAAAACTGAACCATCAGAGACTGACTCCTCAGAGACTGAATCACAGACACTGAACCATCAGCAACTGAACAATCAGAGACTGAACCATCAGAGACTGAATCACCAGAGACGGAACCATCAGAGACTGAATCTTCAGAGAATGAACCATCAGAGACTGAACCACCAGAGACTGAACCATCAGAGACTGAAACATCAGAGACTGATTCGCCAGTGACTGTAACACCAGATACTTTACCATCGGAGTCTGAACCATCGGAGTCTGATCAGAGACTGTATCACCAGAGATTGAACCATCAGACACTGAACAGTCAGAGACTGAACCATCAGAGACTGAATCACCAGAGACTGAACCATCAGAGACTGAATCTTCAGAGAATGAATCACCAGAGACTGAACCATCAGAGACTGAACCATCAGAGACTGAATCAACTGAGACTGAAACATCAGAGACTGAACCATCAGAGACTGAATCAACTGAGACTGAATCACCAGAGACTGAGCCACCAGAGACTGAACCATCAGAGAGTGAACCATCAGAGACTGAACCATCAGAGACTGATTCGCCAGTGACTGTAACACCAGAGACTTTACCATTGGAGTCTGAACCATCACAGTCTGAACCATCAGAGACTGATCAGAGACTGTATCATCAGAGACTGAACCATCAGAGACTGAATCAACTGAGACTGAATCACCAGAGACTGAACCATCAGAGACTGAATCTTCAGAGAATGAACCATCAAAGACTGAACCATTAGAGACTGACTCCTCAGAGACTGAATCACAGACACTGAACCATCAGCAACTGAACAATCAGAGACTGAACCATCAGAGACTGAATCACCAGAGACGGAACCATCAGAGACTGAATCTTCAGAGAATGAACCATCAGAGACTGAAATATCAGAGACTGAACCATCAGAGACTGAATCAACTGAGACTGAATCACCAGAGACTGAGCCACCATAGACTGAACCATCAGAGAGTGAACCATCAGAGACTGAACCATCAGAGACTGATTCGCTCGTGACTGTAACACCAGATACTTTACCATCGGAGTCTGAACCATCAGAGTCTGAACCATCACAGACTGATCAGAGACTGTATCACCAGAGATTGAACCATCAGAAACTGAACCATCCGAGACTTAATCACCAGAGATTGAAACAACAGAGACTGAACCATCAGAGACTGAATCAACTGAGACTGAATCAACTGAGACTGAATTACCAGAGACTGAACCATCAGAGACTGAATCTTCAGAGAATGATCCATCAAAGACTGAACCATCAGAGACTGACTCCTCAGAGACTGAATCACAGACACTGAACCATCAGCAACTGAACGATCAGAGACTGAACCATCAGAGACTGAATCACCAGAGACGAAACCATCAGAGACTGAATCTTCAGAGAATGAACCATCAGAGACTGAACCATCAGAGACTGAAACATCAGAGACTGATTCGCCAGTGACTGTAACACCAGATACTTTACCATCGGAGTCTGAACAATCGGAGTCTGATCAGAGACTGTATCACCAGAGATTGAACCATCAGACACTGAACAGTCAGAGACTGAACCATCAGAGACTGAATCACCAGAGACTGAACCATCAGAGACTGAATCTTCAGAGAATGAATCACCAGAGACTGAACCATCAGAGACTGAACCATCAGAGACTGAATCAACTGAGACTGAATCACCAGAGACTGAACCATCAGAGACTGAATCTTCAGAGAATGAACCATCAAAGACTGAACCATCAGAGACTGACTCCTCAGAGACTGAATCACAGACACTGAACCATCAGCAACTGAACAATCAGAGACTGAACCATCAGAGACTGAATCACCAGAGACGGAACCATCAGAGACTGAATCTTCAGAGAATGAACCATCAGAGACTGAAACATCAGAGACTGAACCATCAGAGACTGAATCAACTGAGACTGAATCACCAGAGACTGAGCCACCAGAGACTGAACCATCAGAGAGTGAACCATCAGAGAGTGAACCATCAGAGACTGATTCGCTGGTGACTGTAACACCAGATACTTTACCATCGGAGTCTGAACAATCAGAGTCTGAACCATCAGAGACTGATCAGAGACTGTATCACCAGAGATTGAACGATCAGAAACTGAACCATCCGAGACTTAATCACCAGAGATTGAAACAACAGAGACTAAAGCATCAGAAACTGAAGCATCAGTGCCTGAACCATCGGAGACTGAATCATGAGAGACTGAATCAATTGAGACTGAATCACCAGAGACTGAACCATCTGAGACTGAACCACCAGAGATTGAATCAACAGAGAGTGAACCATCAGAGACTGAACCATCAAAGATGGAACCATCATAGACTGAAGATCAGAGACTGAACCAACAAAGGCTGATTGAACAGAGACTGAATCACGAGAGACTGAATGAGCAGGGACTGAACCATCAGAGACTGAATGAGCAGAGACTGAACCAACAGAGACTGAATCAAATGACCTGAACCATCAGAGACTGATTCATCAGATTGAAAGATCAGAGACTGACTCACCACAGACTGAAGCAACAGAGACTGAACCATCAGATAATGAACCATCAAAGACGGAACGATCAGAGACTGAACCATCAAAGATTGAACCATCAGAGACTGAATCAACTGAGAGTTAATGATCAGAGACTGAAACATCAGAGATTGAATCACCAGAGACTGAAACATCAGAGACTGAATCATCAGAGACTGAATCAACTGAGACTGAATCACCAGAAACGGAATCACCAGTGACTGAACCATCAGAGACTGAATCACCAGAGATTGAACCATCAGAGACTGAATGATCAGGGACTGAACCATCTGAGACTGAAGCACCAGAGACGGAATCACCAGAGACTGAACCATGAGAGACTGAACCATCAGAGACTGAATCACGAGAGACTTAACCATCAGAGACTGAATCATGAGAAACGAACCATGAGCGGCTGAACCATCAAAGACTGAATCACCAGAGAGTGAACCATCAGAGACTGAATGATCAGGGACTGAACCATCTGACACTGAAGCACCAGAGACGGAATCACCAGAGAATGAAACATCAGAGATTGAATGATCAGAGACTGAATCAGCAGAGACTGAACCATCAGAGACTGAACCATCAGAGACTGACTCCTCAGAGACTGAATCACAGACACTGAACCATCAGCAACTGAACAATCAGAGACTGAACCATCAGAGACTGAATCACCAGAGACTGAACCATCAGAGACTGAATCTTCAGAGAATGAACCATCAGAGACTGAAACATCAGAGACTGAACCATCAGAGACTGAATCAACTGAGACTGAATCACCAGAGACTGAGCCACCATAGACTGAACCATCAGAGAGTGAACCATCAGAGACTGAATGATCAGGGACTGAACCATCTGAGACTGAAGCACCAGAGACGGAATCACCAGAGAATGAAACATCAGAGATTGAATGATCAGAGACTGAATCTTCAAAGAATGAACCATCAAAGACTGAACCATTAGAGACTGACTCCTCAGAGACTGAATCACAGACACTGAACCATCAGCAAATGAACAATCAGAGACTGAACCATCAGAGACTGAATCACCAGAGACGGAACCATCAGAGACTGAATCTTCAGAAAATGAACCATCAGAGACTGAAACATCAGAGACTGAACCATCAGAGACTGAACCAACTGAGACTGAATCACCAGAGACTGAGCCACCATAGACTGAACCATCAGAGAGTGAACCATCAGAGACTGAACCATCAGAGACTGATTCGCTCGTGACTGTAACACCAGATACTTTACCATCGGAGTCTGAACCATCAGAGTCTGAACCATCATAGACTGATCAGAGACTGTATCACCAGAGATTGAACCATCAGAAACTGAACCATCCGAGACTTAATCACCAGAGATTGAAACAACAGAGACTAAAGCATCAGAAACTGAAGCATCAGTGCCTGAACCATCGGAGACTGAATCATGAGAGACTGAATCAACTGAGACTGAATCACCAGAGACTGAACCATCTGAGACTGAACCACCAGAGATTGAATCAACAGAGAGTGAACCATCAGAGACTGAACCATCAAAGTTGGAACCATCATAGACTGAAGATCAGAGACTGAACCAACAAAGGCTGATTGAACAGAGACTGAATCACAGACACTGAACCATCAGCAACTGAACAATCAGAGACTGAACCATCAGAGACTGAATCACCAGAGACGGAACCATCAGAGACTGAATCTTCAGAGAATGAACCATCAGAGACTGAACCACCAGAGACTGAACCATCAGAGACTGAAACATCAGAGACTGATTCGCCAGTGACTGTAACACCAGATACTTTACCATCGGAGTCTGAACCATCGGAGTCTGATCAGAGACTGTATCACCAGAGATTGAACCATCAGACACTGAACAGTCAGAGACTGAACCATCAGAGACTGAATCACCAGAGACTAAACCATCAGAGACTGAATCTTCAGAGAATGAATCACCAGAGACTGAACCATCAGAGACTGAACCATCAGAGACTGAATCAACTGAGACTGAATCACTAGAGACTGAACCAACAGAGACTGAATCTTCAGAGAATGAACCATCAAAGACTGAACCATCAGAGACTGACTCTTCAGAGACTGAATCACAGACACTGAACCATCAGCAACTGAACAATCAGAGACTGAATCTTCAGAGAATGAACCATCAGAGACTGAAACATCAGAGACTGAACCATCAGAGACTGAATCAACTGAGACTGAATCACCAGAGACTGAGCCACCAGAGACTGAACCATCAGAGAGTGAACCATCAGAGACTGAACCATCAGAGACTGATTCGGTAGTGACTGCTTCAGTCTCAGATGGTTCAGTCCCTGATCATTCAGTCTCTGTGATACTTTACCATGGGAGTCTGAACCATCAGAGTCTGAACCATCAGAGACTGATCAGAGACTGTATCACCAGAGATTGAACCATCAGAAACTGAACCATCCGAGACTTAATCACCAGAGATTGAAACAACAGAGACTAAAGCATCAGAAACTGAAGCATCAGTGCCTGAACCATCGGAGACTGAATCATGAGAGACTGAATCAACTGAGACTGAATTACCAGAGACTGAACCATCAGAGACTGAATCTTCAGAGAATGAAACATTAAAGACTGAACCATCAGAGACTGACTCCTCAGAGACTGAATCACAGACACTGAACCATCAGCAACTGAACAATCAGAGACTGAACCATCAGAGACTGAATCACCAGAGACGGAACCATCAGAGACTGAATCTTCAGAGAATGAACCATCAGAGACTGAACCACCAGAGATTGAATCAACAGAGAGTGAACCATCAGAGACTGAACCATCAGAGACTGATTCGCCAGAGACTGAACCATCAGAGACTGAACCATAAGAGACTGAACCATCAGAGACTGAATCACCAGAGACGGAACCATCAGAGACTGAATCTTCAGAGAATGAACCACCAGAGACTGAACCATCAGAGACTGAAACATCAGAGACTGATTCGCCAGTGACTGTAACACCAGATACTTTACCATCGGAGTCTGAACCATCGGAGTCTGATCAGAGACGGTATCACCAGAGATTGAACCATCAGACACTGAACAGTCAGAGACTGAACCATCAGAGACTGAATCACCAGAGACTGAACCATCAGAGACTGAATCTTCAGAGAATGAATCACCAGAGACTGAACCATCAGAGACTGAACCATCAGAGACTGAATCAACTGAGACTGAATCACCAGAGACTGAACCATCAGAGACTGAATCTTCAGAGAATGAACCATCAAAGACTGAACCATCAGAGACTGAACCATCAGAGACTGAATCACCAGAGACGGAACCATCAGAGACTGAATCTTCAGAGAATGAACCATCAGAGACTGAAACATCAGAGACTGAACCATCAGAGACTGAATCAACTGAGACTGAATCACCAGAGACTGAGCCACCAGAGACTGAACCATCAGAGAGTGAACCATCAGAGACTGAACCATCAGAGATTGATCAGAGACTGTATCACCAGAGATTGAACCATCAGAAACTGAACCATCCGAGACTTAATCACCAGAGATTGAAACAACAGAGACTAAAGCATCAGAAACTGAAGCATCAGTGCCTGAACCATCGGAGACTGAATCATGAGAGACTGAATCAACTGAGACTGAATCACCAGAGACTGAACCATCTGAGACTGAACCACCAGAGATTGAATCAACAGAGAGTGAACCATCAGAGACAGAACCATCAGAGACTGATTCGCCAGAGACTGAACCATCAGAGACTGAACCATAAGAGACTGAACCATCAGAGACTGAATCACCAGAGATTGAAACAACAGAGATTGACTCCTCAGAGACTGAACCATCAGAGAATGAACCATCAGAGAGTGAACCATCAGAGACTGATTCGCCAGTGACTGTAACACCAGAGACTTTACCATTGGAGTCTGAACAATCACAGTCTGAACCATCAGAGACTGATCAGAGACTGTATCATCAGAGACTGAACCATCAGAGACTGAATCAACTGAGACTGAATCATCAGAGAGTGAACCATCAGAGACTGAAACATCAGAGACTGATTCGCCAGTGACTGTAACACCAGATACTTTACCATCGGAGTCTGAACCATCGGAGTCTGAACCATCAGAGACTGTATCACCAGAGATTGAACCATCAGACACTGAACAGTCAGAGACTGAACCATCAGAGACTGAATCACCAGAGACTGAACCATCAGAGACTGAATCTTCAGAGAATGAATCACAAGAGACTGAACCATCAGAGACTGAACCATCAGAGACTGAATCAACTGAGACTGAATTACCACAGACTGAACCATCAGAGACTGAATCTTCAGAGAATGAACCATCAAAGACTGAACCATCAGAGACTGACTCCTCAGAGACTGAATCACAGACACTGAACCATCAGCAACTGAACATTCAGAGACTGAACCATCAGAGACTGAATCACCAGAGACGGAACCATCAGAGACTGAATCTTCAGAGAATGAACCACCAGAGACTGAAACATCAGAGTCTGAACCATCAGAGACTGAATCAACTGAGACTGAATCACCAGAGACTGAGCCACCATAGACTGAACCATCAGAGACTGAACCATCAGAGACTGAACCATCAGAGACTGATTCGCTCGTGACTGTAACACCAGATACTTTACCATCGGAGTCTGAACCATCAGAGTCTGAACCATCAGAGACTGATCAGAGACTGTATCACCAGAGATTGAACCATCAGAAACTGAACCATCCGAGACTTAATCACCAGATATTGAAACAACAGAGACTAAAGCATCAGAAACTGAAGCATCAGTGCCTGAACCATCGGAGACTGAATCATGAGAGACTGAATCAACTGAGACTGAATCACCAGAGACTGAACCATCTGAGACTGAACCACCAGAGATTGAATCAACAGAGAGTGAACCATCAGAGACTGAACCATCAAAGATGGAACCATCATGGACTGAAGATCAGAGACTGAACCAACAAAGGCTGATTGAACAGAGACTGAATCACGAGAGACTGAATGAGCAGGGACTGAACCATCAGAGACTGAATGAGCAGAGACTGAACCAACAGAGACTGAATCAAATGACCTGAACCATCAGAGACTGATTCATCAGATTGAAATATCAGAGACTGAATCACCACAGACTAAAGCATCAGAAACTGAAGCATCAGTGCCTGAACCATCGGAGACTGAATCATGAGAGACTGAATCATCAGATAATGAACCATCAAAGACGGAACGATCAGAGACTGAACCATCAAAGATTGAACCATCAGAGACTGAACCATCAGAGACTGAACCATCAGAGACTGAATCACCAGAGACTGAACCATCAGAGGCTGACTCCTCAGAGACTGAACCATCAGAGAATGAACCATCAGAGAGTGAACCATCAGAGAGTGATTCGCCAGTGACTGTAACACCGGAGACTTTACCATCGGAGTCTGAACCATCACAGTCTGAACCATCAGAGACTGATCAGAGACTGTATCACCAGAGATTGAACCATCAGAGACTGAACCATCAGAGACTGAATCAACTGAAACTGAATCACCAGAGACAGAACTATCAGAGACTGAATCTTCAGAGAATGAATCACCAGAGACTGAACCATCAGAGGCTGAATCTTCAGAGAATGAATCACCAGAGACTGAACCATCAGAGACTGAACCATCAGAGACTGAATCAACTGAGACTGAATTACCAGAGACTGAACCATCAGAGACTGAATCTTCAGAGAATGAACCATCAAAGACTGAACCATCAGAGACTGACTCCTCAGAGACTGAATCACAGACACTGAACCATCAGCAACTGAACAATCAGAGACTGAACCATCAGAGACTGAATCACCAGAGACGGAACCATCAGAGACTGAATCTTCAGAGAATGAACCATCAGAGACTGAAACATCAGAGACTGAACCATCAGAGACTGAATCAACTGAGACTGAATAACCAGAGATTGAACCACCAGAGACTGAACCATCAGAGAGTGAACCATCAGAGACTGAAACATCAGAGACTGATTCGCCAGTGACTGTAACACCAGATACTTTACCATCGGAGTCTGAACCATCGGAGTCTGAACCATCAGAGACTGTATCACCAGAGATTGAACCATCAGACACTGAACAGTCAGAGACTGAACCATCAGAGACTGAATCACCAGAGACTGAACCATCAGAGACTGAATCTTCAGAGAATGAATCACAAGAGACTGAACCATCAGAGACTGACTCCTCAGAGACTGAATCACAGACACTGAACCATCAGCAACTGAACAATCAGAGACTGAACCATCAGAGACTGAATCACCAGAGACGGAACCATCAGAGACTGAATCTTCAGAGAATGAACCATCAGAGACTGAAACATCAGAGACTGAACCATCAGAGACTGAATCAACTGAGACTGAATAACCAGAGATTGAACCACCATAGACTGAACCATCAGAGAGTGAACCATCAGAGACTGAAACATCAGAGACTGATTCGCCAGTGACTGTAACACCGGAGACTTTACCATCGGAGTCTGAACCATCACAGTCTGAACCATCAGAGACTGATCAGAGACTGTATCACCAGAGATTGAACCATCAGAGACTGAACCATCAGAGACTGAATCAACTGAAACTGAATCACCAGAGACAGAACTATCAGAGACTGAATCTTCAGAGAATGAATCACCAGAGACTGAACCATCAGAGGCTGAATCTTCAGAGAATGAATCACCAGAGACTGAACCATCAGAGACTGAACCATCAGAGACTGAATCAACTGAGACTGAATTACCAGAGACTGAACCATCAGAGACTGAATCATCAGAGAATGAACCATCAAAGACTGAACCATCAGAGACTGACTCCTCAGAGACTGAATCACAGACACTGAACCATCAGCAACTGAACAATCAGAGACTGAACCATCAGAGACTGAATCACCAGAGACGGAACCATCAGAGACTGAATCTTCAGAGAATGAACCATCAGAGACTGAAACATCAGAGACTGAACCATCAGAGACTGAATCAACTGAGACTGAATAACCATAGATTGAACCACCATAGACTGAACCATCAGAGAGTGAACCATCAGAGACTGAAACATCAGAGACTGATTCGCCAGTGACTGTAACACCGGAGACTTTACCATCGGAGTCTGAACCATCACAGTCTGAACCATCAGAGACTGATCAGAGACTGTATCACCAGAGATTGAACCATCAGAGACTGAACCATCAGAGACTGAATCAACTGAAACTGAATCACCAGAGACAGAACTATCAGAGACTGAATCTTCAGAGAATGAATCACCAGAGACTGAACCATCAGAGGCTGAATCTTCAGAGAATGAATCACCAGAGACTGAACCATCAGAGACTGAACCATCAGAGACTGAATCAACTGAGACTGAATTACCAGAGACTGAACCATCAGAGACTGAATCATCAGAGAATGAACCATCAAAGACTGAACCATCAGAGACTGACTCCTCAGAGACTGAATCACAGACACTGAACCATCAGCAACTGAACAATCAGAGACTGAACCATCAGAGACTGAATCACCAGAGACGGAACCATCAGAGACTGAATCTTCAGAGAATGAACCATCAGAGACTGAAACATCAGAGACTGAACCATCAGAGACTGAATCAACTGAGACTGAATAACCAGAGATTGAACCACCAGAGACTGAACCATCAGAGAGTGAACCATCAGAGACTGAAACATCAGAGACTGATTCGCCAGTGACTGTAACACCAGATACTTTACCATCGGAGTCTGAACCATCACAGTCTGAACCATCAGAGACTGATCAGAGACTGTATCACCAGAGATTGAACCATCAGAGACTGAACCATCAGAGACTGAATCAACTGAAACTGAATCACCAGAGACAGAACTATCAGAGACTGAATCTTCAGAGAATGAATCACCAGAGACTGAACCATCAGAGGCTGAATCTTCAGAGAATGAATCACCAGAGACTGAACCATCAGAGACTGAACCATCAGAGACTGAATCAACTGAGACTGAATTACCAGAGACTGAACCATCAGAGACTGAATCTTCAGAGAATGAACCATCAAAGACTGAACCATCAGAGACTGACTCCTCAGAGACTGAATCACAGACACTGAACCATCAGCAACTGAACAATCAGAGACTGAACCATCAGAGACTGAATCACCAGAGACGGAACCATCAGAGACTGAATCTTCAGAGAATGAACCATCAGAGACTGAAACATCAGAGACTGAACCATCAGAGACTGAATCAACTGAGACTGAATCACCAGAGACTGAGCCACCAGAGACTGAACCATCAGAGAGTGAACCATCAGAGAGTGAACCATCAGAGACTGATTCGCTCGTGACTGTAACACCAGATACTTTACCATCGGAGTCTGAACCATCAGAGTCTGAACCATCATAGACTGATCAGAGACTGTATCACCAGAGATCGAACCATCAGAAACTGAACCATCCGAGACTTCATCACCAGAGATTGAAACAACAGAGACTGAACCATCAGAGACTGAATCAACTGAGACTGAATTACCAGAGACTGAACCATCAGAGACTGAATCTTCAGAGAATGAATCACCAGAGACTGAACCATCAGAGACTGAACCATCAGAGACTGAATCAACTGAGACTGAATTACCAGAGACTGAACCATCAGAGACTGAATCTTCAGAGAATGAACCATTAAAAACTGAACCATCAGAGACTGACTCCTCAGAGACTGAATCACAGACACTGAACCATCAGCAACTGAACAATCAGAGACTGAACCATCAGAGACTGAATCACCAGAGACGGAACCATCAGAGACTGAATCTTCAGAGAATGAACCATCAGAGACTGAACCACCAGAGACTGAACCATCAGAGACTGAAACATCAGAGACTGATTCGCCAGTGACTGTAACACCAGATACTTTACCATCGGAGTCTGAACCATCGGAGTCTGATCAGAGACTGTATCACCAGAGATTGAACCATCAGACACTGAACAGTCAGAGACTGAACCATCAGAGACTGAATCACCAGAGACTGAACCATCAGAGACTGAATCTTCAGAGAATGAATCACCAGAGACTGAACCATCAGAGACTGAACCATCAGAGACTGAATCAACTGAGACTGAAACATCAGAGACTGAACCATCAGAGACTGAATCAACTGAGACTGAATCACCAGAGACTGAGCCACCAGAGACTGAACCATCAGAGAGTGAACCATCAGAGACTGAACCATCAGAGACTGATTCGCCAGTGACTGTAACACCAGAGACTTTACCATTGGAGTCTGAACCATCACAGTCTGAACCATCAGAGACTGATCAGAGACTGTATCATCAGAGACTGAACCATCAGAGACTGAATCAACTGAGACTGAATCACCAGAGACTGAACCATCAGAGACTGAATCTTCAGAGAATGAACCATCAAAGACTGAACCATTAGAGACTGACTCCTCAGAGACTGAATCACAGACACTGAACCATCAGCAACTGAACAATCAGAGACTGAACCATCAGAGACTGAATCACCAGAGACGGAACCATCAGAGACTGAATCTTCAGAGAATGAACCATCAGAGACTGAAATATCAGAGACTGAACCATCAGAGACTGAATCAACTGAGACTGAATCACCAGAGACTGAGCCACCATAGACTGAACCATCAGAGAGTGAACCATCAGAGACTGAACCATCAGAGACTGATTCGCTCGTGACTGTAACACCAGATACTTTACCATCGGAGTCTGAACCATCAGAGTCTGAACCATCACAGACTGATCAGAGACTGTATCACCAGAGATTGAACCATCAGAAACTGAACCATCCGAGACTTAATCACCAGAGATTGAAACAACAGAGACTGAACCATCAGAGACTGAATCAACTGAGACTGAATCAACTGAGACTGAATTACCAGAGACTGAACCATCAGAGACTGAATCTTCAGAGAATGATCCATCAAAGACTGAACCATCAGAGACTGACTCCTCAGAGACTGAATCACAGACACTGAACCATCAGCAACTGAACGATCAGAGACTGAACCATCAGAGACTGAATCACCAGAGACGAAACCATCAGAGACTGAATCTTCAGAGAATGAACCATCAGAGACTGAACCATCAGAGACTGAAACATCAGAGACTGATTCGCCAGTGACTGTAACACCAGATACTTTACCATCGGAGTCTGAACAATCGGAGTCTGATCAGAGACTGTATCACCAGAGATTGAACCATCAGACACTGAACAGTCAGAGACTGAACCATCAGAGACTGAATCACCAGAGACTGAACCATCAGAGACTGAATCTTCAGAGAATGAATCACCAGAGACTGAACCATCAGAGACTGAACCATCAGAGACTGAATCAACTGAGACTGAATCACCAGAGACTGAACCATCAGAGACTGAATCTTCAGAGAATGAACCATCAAAGACTGAACCATCAGAGACTGACTCCTCAGAGACTGAATCACAGACACTGAACCATCAGCAACTGAACAATCAGAGACTGAACCATCAGAGACTGAATCACCAGAGACGGAACCATCAGAGACTGAATCTTCAGAGAATGAACCATCAGAGACTGAAACATCAGAGACTGAACCATCAGAGACTGAATCAACTGAGACTGAATCACCAGAGACTGAGCCACCAGAGACTGAACCATCAGAGAGTGAACCATCAGAGAGTGAACCATCAGAGACTGATTCGCTGGTGACTGTAACACCAGATACTTTACCATCGGAGTCTGAACAATCAGAGTCTGAACCATCAGAGACTGATCAGAGACTGTATCACCAGAGATTGAACGATCAGAAACTGAACCATCCGAGACTTAATCACCAGAGATTGAAACAACAGAGACTAAAGCATCAGAAACTGAAGCATCAGTGCCTGAACCATCGGAGACTGAATCATGAGAGACTGAATCAATTGAGACTGAATCACCAGAGACTGAACCATCTGAGACTGAACCACCAGAGATTGAATCAACAGAGAGTGAACCATCAGAGACTGAACCATCAAAGATGGAACCATCATAGACTGAAGATCAGAGACTGAACCAACAAAGGCTGATTGAACAGAGACTGAATCACGAGAGACTGAATGAGCAGGGACTGAACCATCAGAGACTGAATGAGCAGAGACTGAACCAACAGAGACTGAATCAAATGACCTGAACCATCAGAGACTGATTCATCAGATTGAAAGATCAGAGACTGACTCACCACAGACTGAAGCAACAGAGACTGAACCATCAGATAATGAACCATCAAAGACGGAACGATCAGAGACTGAACCATCAAAGATTGAACCATCAGAGACTGAATCAACTGAGAGTTAATGATCAGAGACTGAAACATCAGAGATTGAATCACCAGAGACTGAAACATCAGAGACTGAATCATCAGAGACTGAATCAACTGAGACTGAATCACCAGAAACGGAATCACCAGTGACTGAACCATCAGAGACTGAATCACCAGAGATTGAACCATCAGAGACTGAATGATCAGGGACTGAACCATCTGAGACTGAAGCACCAGAGACGGAATCACCAGAGACTGAACCATGAGAGACTGAACCATCAGAGACTGAATCACGAGAGACTTAACCATCAGAGACTGAATCATGAGAAACGAACCATGAGCGGCTGAACCATCAAAGACTGAATCACCAGAGAGTGAACCATCAGAGACTGAATGATCAGGGACTGAACCATCTGACACTGAAGCACCAGAGACGGAATCACCAGAGAATGAAACATCAGAGATTGAATGATCAGAGACTGAATCAGCAGAGACTGAACCATCAGAGACTGAACCATCAGAGACTGACTCCTCAGAGACTGAATCACAGACACTGAACCATCAGCAACTGAACAATCAGAGACTGAACCATCAGAGACTGAATCACCAGAGACTGAACCATCAGAGACTGAATCTTCAGAGAATGAACCATCAGAGACTGAAACATCAGAGACTGAACCATCAGAGACTGAATCAACTGAGACTGAATCACCAGAGACTGAGCCACCATAGACTGAACCATCAGAGAGTGAACCATCAGAGACTGAATGATCAGGGACTGAACCATCTGAGACTGAAGCACCAGAGACGGAATCACCAGAGAATGAAACATCAGAGATTGAATGATCAGAGACTGAATCTTCAGAGAATGAACCATCAAAGACTGAACCATTAGAGACTGACTCCTCAGAGACTGAATCACAGACACTGAACCATCAGCAAATGAACAATCAGAGACTGAACCATCAGAGACTGAATCACCAGAGACGGAACCATCAGAGACTGAATCTTCAGAAAATGAACCATCAGAGACTGAAACATCAGAGACTGAACCATCAGAGACTGAACCAACTGAGACTGAATCACCAGAGACTGAGCCACCATAGACTGAACCATCAGAGAGTGAACCATCAGAGACTGAACCATCAGAGACTGATTCGCTCGTGACTGTAACACCAGATACTTTACCATCGGAGTCTGAACCATCAGAGTCTGAACCATCATAGACTGATCAGAGACTGTATCACCAGAGATTGAACCATCAGAAACTGAACCATCCGAGACTTAATCACCAGAGATTGAAACAACAGAGACTAAAGCATCAGAAACTGAAGCATCAGTGCCTGAACCATCGGAGACTGAATCATGAGAGACTGAATCAACTGAGACTGAATCACCAGAGACTGAACCATCTGAGACTGAACCACCAGAGATTGAATCAACAGAGAGTGAACCATCAGAGACTGAACCATCAAAGTTGGAACCATCATAGACTGAAGATCAGAGACTGAACCAACAAAGGCTGATTGAACAGAGACTGAATCACAGACACTGAACCATCAGCAACTGAACAATCAGAGACTGAACCATCAGAGACTGAATCACCAGAGACGGAACCATCAGAGACTGAATCTTCAGAGAATGAACCATCAGAGACTGAACCACCAGAGACTGAACCATCAGAGACTGAAACATCAGAGACTGATTCGCCAGTGACTGTAACACCAGATACTTTACCATCGGAGTCTGAACCATCGGAGTCTGATCAGAGACTGTATCACCAGAGATTGAACCATCAGACACTGAACAGTCAGAGACTGAACCATCAGAGACTGAATCACCAGAGACTAAACCATCAGAGACTGAATCTTCAGAGAATGAATCACCAGAGACTGAACCATCAGAGACTGAACCATCAGAGACTGAATCAACTGAGACTGAATCACTAGAGACTGAACCAACAGAGACTGAATCTTCAGAGAATGAACCATCAAAGACTGAACCATCAGAGACTGACTCTTCAGAGACTGAATCACAGACACTGAACCATCAGCAACTGAACAATCAGAGACTGAATCTTCAGAGAATGAACCATCAGAGACTGAAACATCAGAGACTGAACCATCAGAGACTGAATCAACTGAGACTGAATCACCAGAGACTGAGCCACCAGAGACTGAACCATCAGAGAGTGAACCATCAGAGACTGAACCATCAGAGACTGATTCGGTAGTGACTGCTTCAGTCTCAGATGGTTCAGTCCCTGATCATTCAGTCTCTGTGATACTTTACCATGGGAGTCTGAACCATCAGAGTCTGAACCATCAGAGACTGATCAGAGACTGTATCACCAGAGATTGAACCATCAGAAACTGAACCATCCGAGACTTAATCACCAGAGATTGAAACAACAGAGACTAAAGCATCAGAAACTGAAGCATCAGTGCCTGAACCATCGGAGACTGAATCATGAGAGACTGAATCAACTGAGACTGAATTACCAGAGACTGAACCATCAGAGACTGAATCTTCAGAGAATGAAACATTAAAGACTGAACCATCAGAGACTGACTCCTCAGAGACTGAATCACAGACACTGAACCATCAGCAACTGAACAATCAGAGACTGAACCATCAGAGACTGAATCACCAGAGACGGAACCATCAGAGACTGAATCTTCAGAGAATGAACCATCAGAGACTGAACCACCAGAGATTGAATCAACAGAGAGTGAACCATCAGAGACTGAACCATCAGAGACTGATTCGCCAGAGACTGAACCATCAGAGACTGAACCATAAGAGACTGAACCATCAGAGACTGAATCACCAGAGACGGAACCATCAGAGACTGAATCTTCAGAGAATGAACCACCAGAGACTGAACCATCAGAGACTGAAACATCAGAGACTGATTCGCCAGTGACTGTAACACCAGATACTTTACCATCGGAGTCTGAACCATCGGAGTCTGATCAGAGACGGTATCACCAGAGATTGAACCATCAGACACTGAACAGTCAGAGACTGAACCATCAGAGACTGAATCACCAGAGACTGAACCATCAGAGACTGAATCTTCAGAGAATGAATCACCAGAGACTGAACCATCAGAGACTGAACCATCAGAGACTGAATCAACTGAGACTGAATCACCAGAGACTGAACCATCAGAGACTGAATCTTCAGAGAATGAACCATCAAAGACTGAACCATCAGAGACTGAACCATCAGAGACTGAATCACCAGAGACGGAACCATCAGAGACTGAATCTTCAGAGAATGAACCATCAGAGACTGAAACATCAGAGACTGAACCATCAGAGACTGAATCAACTGAGACTGAATCACCAGAGACTGAGCCACCAGAGACTGAACCATCAGAGAGTGAACCATCAGAGACTGAACCATCAGAGATTGATCAGAGACTGTATCACCAGAGATTGAACCATCAGAAACTGAACCATCCGAGACTTAATCACCAGAGATTGAAACAACAGAGACTAAAGCATCAGAAACTGAAGCATCAGTGCCTGAACCATCGGAGACTGAATCATGAGAGACTGAATCAACTGAGACTGAATCACCAGAGACTGAACCATCTGAGACTGAACCACCAGAGATTGAATCAACAGAGAGTGAACCATCAGAGACAGAACCATCAGAGACTGATTCGCCAGAGACTGAACCATCAGAGACTGAACCATAAGAGACTGAACCATCAGAGACTGAATCACCAGAGATTGAAACAACAGAGATTGACTCCTCAGAGACTGAACCATCAGAGAATGAACCATCAGAGAGTGAACCATCAGAGACTGATTCGCCAGTGACTGTAACACCAGAGACTTTACCATTGGAGTCTGAACAATCACAGTCTGAACCATCAGAGACTGATCAGAGACTGTATCATCAGAGACTGAACCATCAGAGACTGAATCAACTGAGACTGAATCATCAGAGAGTGAACCATCAGAGACTGAAACATCAGAGACTGATTCGCCAGTGACTGTAACACCAGATACTTTACCATCGGAGTCTGAACCATCGGAGTCTGAACCATCAGAGACTGTATCACCAGAGATTGAACCATCAGACACTGAACAGTCAGAGACTGAACCATCAGAGACTGAATCACCAGAGACTGAACCATCAGAGACTGAATCTTCAGAGAATGAATCACAAGAGACTGAACCATCAGAGACTGAACCATCAGAGACTGAATCAACTGAGACTGAATTACCACAGACTGAACCATCAGAGACTGAATCTTCAGAGAATGAACCATCAAAGACTGAACCATCAGAGACTGACTCCTCAGAGACTGAATCACAGACACTGAACCATCAGCAACTGAACATTCAGAGACTGAACCATCAGAGACTGAATCACCAGAGACGGAACCATCAGAGACTGAATCTTCAGAGAATGAACCACCAGAGACTGAAACATCAGAGTCTGAACCATCAGAGACTGAATCAACTGAGACTGAATCACCAGAGACTGAGCCACCATAGACTGAACCATCAGAGACTGAACCATCAGAGACTGAACCATCAGAGACTGATTCGCTCGTGACTGTAACACCAGATACTTTACCATCGGAGTCTGAACCATCAGAGTCTGAACCATCAGAGACTGATCAGAGACTGTATCACCAGAGATTGAACCATCAGAAACTGAACCATCCGAGACTTAATCACCAGATATTGAAACAACAGAGACTAAAGCATCAGAAACTGAAGCATCAGTGCCTGAACCATCGGAGACTGAATCATGAGAGACTGAATCAACTGAGACTGAATCACCAGAGACTGAACCATCTGAGACTGAACCACCAGAGATTGAATCAACAGAGAGTGAACCATCAGAGACTGAACCATCAAAGATGGAACCATCATGGACTGAAGATCAGAGACTGAACCAACAAAGGCTGATTGAACAGAGACTGAATCACGAGAGACTGAATGAGCAGGGACTGAACCATCAGAGACTGAATGAGCAGAGACTGAACCAACAGAGACTGAATCAAATGACCTGAACCATCAGAGACTGATTCATCAGATTGAAATATCAGAGACTGAATCACCACAGACTAAAGCATCAGAAACTGAAGCATCAGTGCCTGAACCATCGGAGACTGAATCATGAGAGACTGAATCATCAGATAATGAACCATCAAAGACGGAACGATCAGAGACTGAACCATCAAAGATTGAACCATCAGAGACTGAACCATCAGAGACTGAACCATCAGAGACTGAATCACCAGAGACTGAACCATCAGAGGCTGACTCCTCAGAGACTGAACCATCAGAGAATGAACCATCAGAGAGTGAACCATCAGAGAGTGATTCGCCAGTGACTGTAACACCGGAGACTTTACCATCGGAGTCTGAACCATCACAGTCTGAACCATCAGAGACTGATCAGAGACTGTATCACCAGAGATTGAACCATCAGAGACTGAACCATCAGAGACTGAATCAACTGAAACTGAATCACCAGAGACAGAACTATCAGAGACTGAATCTTCAGAGAATGAATCACCAGAGACTGAACCATCAGAGGCTGAATCTTCAGAGAATGAATCACCAGAGACTGAACCATCAGAGACTGAACCATCAGAGACTGAATCAACTGAGACTGAATTACCAGAGACTGAACCATCAGAGACTGAATCTTCAGAGAATGAACCATCAAAGACTGAACCATCAGAGACTGACTCCTCAGAGACTGAATCACAGACACTGAACCATCAGCAACTGAACAATCAGAGACTGAACCATCAGAGACTGAATCACCAGAGACGGAACCATCAGAGACTGAATCTTCAGAGAATGAACCATCAGAGACTGAAACATCAGAGACTGAACCATCAGAGACTGAATCAACTGAGACTGAATAACCAGAGATTGAACCACCAGAGACTGAACCATCAGAGAGTGAACCATCAGAGACTGAAACATCAGAGACTGATTCGCCAGTGACTGTAACACCAGATACTTTACCATCGGAGTCTGAACCATCGGAGTCTGAACCATCAGAGACTGTATCACCAGAGATTGAACCATCAGACACTGAACAGTCAGAGACTGAACCATCAGAGACTGAATCACCAGAGACTGAACCATCAGAGACTGAATCTTCAGAGAATGAATCACAAGAGACTGAACCATCAGAGACTGACTCCTCAGAGACTGAATCACAGACACTGAACCATCAGCAACTGAACAATCAGAGACTGAACCATCAGAGACTGAATCACCAGAGACGGAACCATCAGAGACTGAATCTTCAGAGAATGAACCATCAGAGACTGAAACATCAGAGACTGAACCATCAGAGACTGAATCAACTGAGACTGAATAACCAGAGATTGAACCACCATAGACTGAACCATCAGAGAGTGAACCATCAGAGACTGAAACATCAGAGACTGATTCGCCAGTGACTGTAACACCGGAGACTTTACCATCGGAGTCTGAACCATCACAGTCTGAACCATCAGAGACTGATCAGAGACTGTATCACCAGAGATTGAACCATCAGAGACTGAACCATCAGAGACTGAATCAACTGAAACTGAATCACCAGAGACAGAACTATCAGAGACTGAATCTTCAGAGAATGAATCACCAGAGACTGAACCATCAGAGGCTGAATCTTCAGAGAATGAATCACCAGAGACTGAACCATCAGAGACTGAACCATCAGAGACTGAATCAACTGAGACTGAATTACCAGAGACTGAACCATCAGAGACTGAATCATCAGAGAATGAACCATCAAAGACTGAACCATCAGAGACTGACTCCTCAGAGACTGAATCACAGACACTGAACCATCAGCAACTGAACAATCAGAGACTGAACCATCAGAGACTGAATCACCAGAGACGGAACCATCAGAGACTGAATCTTCAGAGAATGAACCATCAGAGACTGAAACATCAGAGACTGAACCATCAGAGACTGAATCAACTGAGACTGAATAACCAGAGATTGAACCACCATAGACTGAACCATCAGAGAGTGAACCATCAGAGACTGAAACATCAGAGACTGATTCGCCAGTGACTGTAACACCGGAGACTTTACCATCGGAGTCTGAACCATCACAGTCTGAACCATCAGAGACTGATCAGAGACTGTATCACCAGAGATTGAACCATCAGAGACTGAACCATCAGAGACTGAATCAACTGAAACTGAATCACCAGAGACAGAACTATCAGAGACTGAATCTTCAGAGAATGAATCACCAGAGACTGAACCATCAGAGGCTGAATCTTCAGAGAATGAATCACCAGAGACTGAACCATCAGAGACTGAACCATCAGAGACTGAATCAACTGAGACTGAATTACCAGAGACTGAACCATCAGAGACTGAATCATCAGAGAATGAACCATCAAAGACTGAACCATCAGAGACTGACTCCTCAGAGACTGAATCACAGACACTGAACCATCAGCAACTGAACAATCAGAGACTGAACCATCAGAGACTGAATCACCAGAGACGGAACCATCAGAGACTGAATCTTCAGAGAATGAACCATCAGAGACTGAAACATCAGAGACTGAACCATCAGAGACTGAATCAACTGAGACTGAATAACCAGAGATTGAACCACCAGAGACTGAACCATCAGAGAGTGAACCATCAGAGACTGAAACATCAGAGACTGATTCGCCAGTGACTGTAACACCAGATACTTTACCATCGGAGTCTGAACCATCACAGTCTGAACCATCAGAGACTGATCAGAGACTGTATCACCAGAGATTGAACCATCAGAGACTGAACCATCAGAGACTGAATCAACTGAAACTGAATCACCAGAGACAGAACTATCAGAGACTGAATCTTCAGAGAATGAATCACCAGAGACTGAACCATCAGAGGCTGAATCTTCAGAGAATGAATCACCAGAGACTGAACCATCAGAGACTGAACCATCAGAGACTGAATCAACTGAGACTGAATTACCAGAGACTGAACCATCAGAGACTGAATCTTCAGAGAATGAACCATCAAAGACTGAACCATCAGAGACTGACTCCTCAGAGACTGAATCACAGACACTGAACCATCAGCAACTGAACAATCAGAGACTGAACCATCAGAGACTGAATCACCAGAGACGGAACCATCAGAGACTGAATCTTCAGAGAATGAACCATCAGAGACTGAAACATCAGAGACTGAACCATCAGAGACTGAATCAACTGAGACTGAATAACCAGAGATTGAACCACCAGAGACTGAACCATCAGAGAGTGAACCATCAGAGACTGAAACATCAGAGACTGATTCGCCAGTGACTGTAACACCAGATACTTTACCATCGGAGTCTGAACCATCGGAGTCTGAACCATCAGAGACTGTATCACCAGAGATTGAACCATCAGACACTGAACAGTCAGAGACTGAACCATCAGAGACTGAATCACCAGAGACTGAACCATCAGAGACTGAATCTTCAGAGAATGAATCACAAGAGACTGAACCATCAGAGACTGAACCATCAGAGATTGAATCAACTGAGACTGAATTACCAGAGACTGAACCATCAGAGACTGAATCTTCAGAGAATGAACCATCAAAGACTGAACCATCAGAGACTGACTCCTCAGAGACTGAATCACAGACACTGAACCATCAGCAACTGAACAATCAGAGACTGAACCATCAGAGACTGAATCTTCAGAGAATGAACCACCAGAGACTGAAACATCAGAGACTGAACCATCAGAGACTGAATCAACTGAGACTGAATCACCAGAGACTGAGCCACCATAGACTGAACCATCAGAGAGTGAACCATCAGAGACTGAACCATCAGAGACTGATTCGCTAGTGACTGGAACACCAGATACTTTACCATCGGAGTCTGAACCATCAGAGTCTGAACCATCAGAGACTGATCAGAGACTGTATCACCAGAGATTGAACCATCAGAAACTGAACCATCCGAGACTTAATCACCAGATATTGAAACAACAGAGACTAAAGCATCAGAAACTGAAGCATCAGTGCCTGAACCATCGGAGACTGAATCATGAGAGACTGAATCAACTGAGACTGAATCACCAGAGACTGAACCATCTGAGACTGAACCACCAGAGATTGAATCAACAGAGAGTGAACCATCAGAGCCTGAACCATCAAAGATGGAACCATCATAGACTGAAGATCAGAGACTGAACCAACAAAGGCTGATTGAACAGAGACTGAATCACGAGAGACTGAATGAGCAGGGACTGAACCATCAGAGACTGAATGAGCAGAGACTGAACCAACAGAGACGGAATCAAATGACCTGAACCATCAGAGACTGATTCATCAGATTGAAATATCAGAGACTGAATCACCACAGACTGAAGCAACAGAGACTGAACCATCAGATAATGAACCATCAAAGACGGAACGATCAGAGACTGAACCATCAAAGATTGAACCATCAGAGACTGAACCATCAGAGACTGAACCATCAGAGACTGAATCACCAGAGACTGAACCATCAGAGGCTGACTCCTCAGAGACTGAACCATCAGAGAATGAACCATCAGAGAGTGAACCATCAGAGAGTGATTCGCCAGTGACTGTAACACCAGAGACTTTACCATCGGAGTCTGAACCATCACAGTCTGAACCATCAGAGACTGATCAGAGACTGTATCACCAGAGATTGAACCATCAGAGACTGAACCATCAGAGACTGAATCAACTGAGACTGAATTACCAGAGACTGAACCATCAGAGACTGAAACTTCAGAGAATGAACCATCAAAGACTGAACCATCAGAGACTGACTCCTCAGAGACTGAATCACAGACACTGAACCATCAGCAACTGAACAATCAGAGACTGAACCATCAGAGACTGAATCACCAGAGACGGAACCATCAGAGACTGAATCTTCAGAGAATGAACCATCAGAGACTGAAACATCAGAGATTGAACCATCAGAGACTGAATCAACTGAGACTGAATAACCAGAGATTGAACCACCAGAGACTGAACCATCAGAGAGTGAACCATCAGAGACTGAAACATCAGAGACTGATTCGCCAGTGACTGGAACACCAGATACTTTACCATCGGAGTCTGAACCATCGGAGTCTGAACCATCAGAGACTGTATCACCAGAGATTGAACCATCAGACACTGAACAGTCAGAGACTGAACCATCAGAGACTGAATCTTCAGAGAATGAATCACAAGAGACTGAACCATCAGAGACTGAACCATCAGAGATTGAATCAACTGAGACTGAATTACCAGAGACTGAACCATCAGAGACTGAATCTTCAGAGAATGAACCATCAAAGACTGAACCATCAGAGACTGACTCCTCAGAGACTGAATCACAGACACTGAACCATCAGCAACTGAACAATCAGAGACTGAACCATCAGAGACTGAATCACCAGAGACGGAACCATCAGAGACTGAATCTTCAGAGAATGAACCATCAGAGACTGAAACATCAGAGACTGAATCTTCAGAGAATGAATCACCAGAGACTGAACCATCAGAGACTGAATCTTCAGAGAATGAACCATCAAAGACTGAACCATCAGAGACTGACTCCTCAGAGACTGAATCACAGACACTGAACCATCAGCAACTGAACAATCAGAGACTGAACCATCAGAGACTGAATCACCAGAGACGGAACCATCAGAGACTGAATCTTCAGAGAATGAACCATCAGAGACTGAAACATCAGAGACTGAACCATCAGAGACTGAATCAACTGAGACTGAATAACCAGAGACTGAACCTCCAGAGACTGAACCATCAGAGAGTGAACCATTAGAGACTGAAACATCAGAGACTGAACCATCAGAGACTGAACCATCAGAGACTGAATCAACTGAGACTAAATCACCAGAGACTGAACAATCAGAGACTGAACCATCAGAGACTGAATCACCAGAGACGGAACCATCAGAGACTGAATCTTCAGAGAATGAACCATCAGAGACTGAAACATCAGAGACTGAACCATCAGAGACTGAATCAACTGAGACTGAATAACCAGAGACTGAACCACCAGAGACTGAACCATCAGAGAGTGAACCATTAGAGACTGAAACATCAGAGACTGAACCATCAGAGACTGAATCACCAGAGACGGAACCATCAGAGACTGAATCTTCAGAGAATGAACCATCAGAGACTGAATCACCAGAGACTGAACCACCAGAAACTGAACCATCAGAGAGTGAACCATCAGAGACTGTACCATCAGAGACTGATTCGCCAGAGACTGAACCATCAGAGACTGAACCATAAGAGACTGAACCATCAGAGACTGAATCACCAGAGACTGAACCATCAGAGACTGACTCCTCAGAGACTGAACCATCAGAGAATGAACCATCAGAGAGTGAACCATCAGAGACTGATTCGCCAGTGACTGTAACACCAGAGACTTTACCATTGGAGTCTGAACCATCACAGTCTGAACCATCAGAGACTGATCAGAGACTGTATCATCAGAGACTGAACCATCAGAGACTGAATCAACTGAGACTGAATTACCAGAGACTGAACCATCAGAGACTGAATCTTCAGAGTATGAACCATCAAAGACTGAACCATCAGAGACTGACTCCTCAGAGACTGAATCACAGACACTGAACCATCAGCAACTGAACAATCAGAGACTGAACCATCAGAGACTGAATCACCAGAGACGGAACCATCAGAGACTGAATCTTCAGAGAATGAACCATCAAAGACTGAACCATCAGAGACTGACTCCTCAGAGACTGAATCACAGACACTGAACCATCAGCAACTGAACAATCAGAGACTGAACCATCAGAGACTGAATCACCAGAGACGGAACCATCAGAGACTGAATCTTCAGAGAATGAACCATCAGAGACTGAAACATCAGAGACTGAACCATCAGAGACTGAATGAACTGAGACTGAATCACCAGAGACTGAGCCACCAGAGACTGAACCATCAGAGAGTGAACCATCAGAGACTGAACCATCAGAGACTGATTCGCTAGTGACTGTAACACCAGATACTTTACCATCGGAGTCTGAACCATCAGAGACTGAAACATCAGAGACTGAATCAACTGAGACTGAATCACCAGAGACTGAGCCACCAGAGACTGAACCATCAGAGAGTGAACCATCAGAGACTGAACCATCAGAGACTGATTCGCTAGTGACTGTAACACCAGATACTTTACCATTGGAGTCTGAACCATCAGAGTCTGAACCATCAGAGACTGATCAGAGACTGTATCACCAGAGATTGAACCATCAGAAACTGAACCATCCGAGACTAAATCACCAGAGATTGAAACAACAGAGACGAAAGCATCAGAAACTGAAGCATCAGTGCCTGAACCATCGGAGACTGAATCATGAGAGACTGAATCAACTGAGACTGAATCACCAGAGACTGAACCATCTGAGACTGAACCACCAGAGATTGAATCAACAGAGAGTGAACCATCAGAGACTGAACCATCAAAGTTGGAACCATCATAGACTGAAGATCAGAGACTGAACCATCAAAGGCTGATTGAACAGAAACTGAATCACGAGAGACTGAATGAGCAGAGACTGAACCAACAGAGACTGAATCAAATGAACTGAACCATCAGAGACTGATTCATCAGAGATTGAAAGATCAGAGACTGAATCACCACAGACTGAAGCAACAGAGACTGAACCATCAGATAATGAACCATCAAAGACGGAACGATCAGAGACTGAACCATCAAAGATTGAACCATCAGAGACTGAATCACCAGAGACTGAACTATCAGACACTGAACAGTCAGAGACTGAACCATCAGAGAGTGAACCATCAGAGACTGAACCATCAGAGACTGATTCGCTAGTGACTGTAACACCAGATACTTTACCATCGGAGTCTGAACCATCAGAGACTGAAACATCAGAGACTGAATCAACTGAGACTGAATCACCAGAGACTGAGCCACCAGAGACTGAACCATCAGAGAGTGAACCATCAGAGACTGAACCATCAGAGACTGATTCGCTAGTGACTGTAACACCAGATACTTTACCATTGGAGTCTGAACCATCAGAGTCTGAACCATCAGAGACTGATCAGAGACTGTATCACCAGAGATTGAACCATCAGAAACGGAACCAACCGAGACTTAATCACCAGAGATTGAAACAACCGAGACTAAAGCATCAGAAACTGAAGCATCAGTGCCTGAACCATCGGAGACTGAATCATGAGAGACTGAATCAACTGAAACTGAATCACCAGAGACTGAACCATCTGAGACTGAACCACCAGAGATTGAATCAACAGAGAGTGAACCATCAGAGACTGAACCATCAAAGATGGAACCATCATAGACTGAAGATCAGAGACTGAACCAACAAAGGCTGATTGAACAGAAACTGAATCACGAGAGACTGAATGAGCAGAGACTGAACCAACAGAGACTGAATCAAATGACCTGAACCATCAGAGACTGATTCATCAGAGATTGAAAGATCAGAGACTGAATCACCACAGACTGAAGCAACAGAGACTGAACCATCAGATAATGAACCATCAAAGACGGAACGATCAGAGACTGAACCATCAAAGATTGAACCATCAGAGACTGAATCAACTGAGAGTTAATGATCAGAGACTGAAACATCAGAGACTGAATCACCAGAGACTGAACTATCAGACACTGAACAGTCAGAGACTGAACCATCAGAGAGTGAACCATCAGAGACTGAACCATCGGAGACTGATTCGCTAGTGACTGTAACACCAGATACTTTACCATCGGAGTCTGAACCATCAGAGACTGAAACATCAGAGACTGAATCAACTGAGACTGAATCACCAGAGACTGAGCCACCAGAGACTGAACCATCAGAGAGTGAACCATCAGAGACTGAACCATCAGAGACTGATTCGCTAGTGACTGTAACACCAGATACTTTACCATCGGAGTCTGAACCTTCAGAGTCTGAACCATCAGTGACTGATCAGAGACTGTATCACCAGAGATTGAACCATCAGAAACTGAACCATCCGAGACTTAATCACCAGAGATTGAAACAACAGAGACGAAAGCATCAGAAACTGAAGCATCAGTGCCTGAACCATCGGAGACTGAATCATGAGAGACTGAATCAACTGAGACTGAATCACCAGAGACTGAACCATCTGAGACTGAACCACCAGAGATTGAATCAACAGAGAGTGAACCATCAGAGACTGAACCATCAAAGATGGAACCATCATAGACTGAAGATCAGAGACTGAACCAACAAAGGCTGATTGAACAGAAACTGAATCACGAGAGACTGAATGAGCAGGGACTGAACCATCAGAGACTGAATGAGCAGAGACTGAACCAACAGAGACTGAATCAAATGAACTGAACCATCAGAGACTGATTCATCAGAGATTGAAAGATCAGAGACTGAATCACCACAGACTGAAGCAACAGAGACTGAACCATCAGATAATGAACCATCAAAGACGGAACGATCAGAGACTGAACCATCAAAGATTGAACCATCAGAGACTGAATCACCAGAGACTGAACTATCAGACACTGAACAGTCAGAGACTGAACCATCAGAGAGTGAACCATCAGAGACTGAACCATCAGAGACTGATTCGCTAGTGACTGTAACACCAGATACTTTACCATCGGAGTCTGAACCATCAGAGACTGAAACATCAGAGAC
Source organism: Heptranchias perlo (assembly GCF_035084215.1). Taxonomy (NCBI): domain Eukaryota; kingdom Metazoa; phylum Chordata; class Chondrichthyes; order Hexanchiformes; family Hexanchidae; genus Heptranchias; species Heptranchias perlo. The sequence continues at coordinate 19,856,336 of NC_090361.1, forward strand.
TGAATCAACTGAGACTGAATCACCAGAGACTGAGCCACCAGAGACTGAACCATCAGAGAGTGAACCATCAGAGACTGAACCATCAGAGACTGATTCGCTAGTGACTGTAACACCAGATACTTTACCATTGGAGTCTGAACCATCAGAGTCTGAACCATCAGAGACTGATCAGAGACTGTATCACCAGAGATTGAACCATCAGAAACGGAACCAACCGAGACTTAATCACCAGAGATTGAAACAACAGAGACTAAAGCATCAGAAACTGAAGCATCAGTGCCTGAACCATCGGAGACTGAATCATGAGAGACTGAATCAACTGAAACTGAATCACCAGAGACTGAACCATCTGAGACTGAACCACCAGAGATTGAATCAACAGAGAGTGAACCATCAGAGACTGAACCATCAAAGATGGAACCATCATAGACTGAAGATCAGAGACTGAACCAACAAAGGCTGATTGAACAGAAACTGAATCACGAGAGACTGAATGAGCAGGGACTGAACCATCAGAGACTGAATGAGCAGAGACTGAACCAACAGAGACTGAATCAAATGACCTGAACCATCAGAGACTGATTCATCAGAGATTGAAAGATCAGAGACTGAATCACCACAGACTGAAGCAACAGAGACTGAACCATCAGATAATGAACCATCAAAGACGGAACGATCAGAGACTGAACCATCAAAGATTGAACCATCAGAGACTGAATCAACTGAGAGTTAATGATCAGAGACTGAAACATCAGAGACTGAATCACCAGAGACTGAACTATCAGACACTGAACGGTCAGAGACTGAACCATCAGAGAGTGAACCATCAGAGACTGAACCATCAGAGACTGATTCGCTAGTGACTGTAACACCAGATACTTTACCATCGGAGTCTGAACCATCAGAGACTGAAACATCAGAGACTGAATCAACTGAGACTGAATCACCAGAGACTGAGCCACCAGAGACTGAACCATCAGAGAGTGAATCAACAGAGAGTGAACCATCAGAGACTGAACCATCAAAGATGGAACCATCATAGACTGAAGATCAGAGACTGAACCAACAAAGGCTGATTGAACAGAAACTGAATCACGAGAGACTGAATGAGCAGAGACTGAACCAACAGAGACTGAATCAAATGACCTGAACCATCAGAGACTGATTCATCAGAGATTGAAAGATCAGAGACTGAATCACCACAGACTGAAGCAACAGAGACTGAACCATCAGATAATGAACCATCAAAGACGGAACGATCAGAGACTGAACCATCAAAGATTGAACCATCAGAGACTGAATCAACTGAGAGTTAATGATCAGAGACTGAAACATCAGAGACTGAATCACCAGAGACTGAACTATCAGACACTGAACAGTCAGAGACTGAACCATCAGAGAGTGAACCATCAGAGACTGAACCATCGGAGACTGATTCGCTAGTGACTGTAACACCAGATACTTTACCATCGGAGTCTGAACCATCAGAGACTGAAACATCAGAGACTGAATCAACTGAGACTGAATCACCAGAGACTGAGCCACCAGAGACTGAACCATCAGAGAGTGAACCATCAGAGACTGAACCATCAGAGACTGATTCGCTAGTGACTGTAACACCAGATACTTTACCATCGGAGTCTGAACCATCAGAGTCTGAACCATCAGTGACTGATCAGAGACTGTATCACCAGAGATTGAACCATCAGAAACTGAACCATCCGAGACTTAATCACCAGAGATTGAAACAACAGAGACGAAAGCATCAGAAACTGAAGCATCAGTGCCTGAACCATCGGAGACTGAATCATGAGAGACTGAATCAACTGAGACTGAATCACCAGAGACTGAACCATCTGAGACTGAACCACCAGAGATTGAATCAACAGAGAGTGAACCATCAGAGACTGAACCATCAAAGATGGAACCATCATAGACTGAAGATCAGAGACTGAACCAACAAAGGCTGATTGAACAGAAACTGAATCACGAGAGACTGAATGAGCAGGGACTGAACCATCAGAGACTGAATGAGCAGAGACTGAACCAACAGAGACTGAATCAAATGAACTGAACCATCAGAGACTGATTCATCAGAGATTGAAAGATCAGAGACTGAATCACCACAGACTGAAGCAACAGAGACTGAACCATCAGATAATGAACCATCAAAGACGGAACGATCAGAGACTGAACCATCAAAGATTGAACCATCAGAGACTGAATCACCAGAGACTGAACTATCAGACACTGAACAGTCAGAGACTGAACCATCAGAGAGTGAACCATCAGAGACTGAACCATCAGAGACTGATTCGCTAGTGACTGTAACACCAGATACTTTACCATCGGAGTCTGAACCATCAGAGACTGAAACATCAGAGACTGAATCAACTGAGACTGAATCACCAGAGACTGAGCCACCAGAGACTGAACCATCAGAGAGTGAACCATCAGAGACTGAACCATCAGAGACTGATTCGCTAGTGACTGTAACACCAGATACTTTACCATTGGAGTCTGAACCATCAGAGTCTGAACCATCAGAGACTGATCAGAGACTGTATCACCAGAGATTGAACCATCAGAAACGGAACCAACCGAGACTTAATCACCAGAGATTGAAACAACAGAGACTAAAGCATCAGAAACTGAAGCATCAGTGCCTGAACCATCGGAGACTGAATCATGAGAGACTGAATCAACTGAAACTGAATCACCAGAGACTGAACCATCTGAGACTGAACCACCAGAGATTGAATCAACAGAGAGTGAACCATCAGAGACTGAACCATCAAAGATGGAACCATCATAGACTGAAGATCAGAGACTGAACCAACAAAGGCTGATTGAACAGAAACTGAATCACGAGAGACTGAATGAGCAGGGACTGAACCATCAGAGACTGAATGAGCAGAGACTGAACCAACAGAGACTGAATCAAATGACCTAAACCATCAGAGACTGATTCATCAGAGATTGAAAGATCAGAGACTGAATCACCACAGACTGAAGCAACAGAGACTGAACCATCAGATAATGAACCATCAAAGACGGAACGATCAGAGACTGAACCATCAAAGATTGAACAATCAGAGACTGAATCAACTGAGAGTTAATGATCAGAGACTGAAACATCAGAGACTGAATCACCAGAGACTGAACTATCAGACACTGAACGGTCAGAGACTGAACCATCAGAGAGTGAACCATCAGAGACTGAACCATCAGAGACTGATTCGCTAGTGACTGTAACACCAGATACTTTACCATCGGAGTCTGAACCATCAGAGACTGAAACATCAGAGACTGAATCAACTGAGACTGAATCACCAGAGACTGAGCCACCAGAGACTGAACCATCAGAGAGTGAACCATCAGAGACTGAACCATCAGAGACTGATTCGCTAGTGACTGTAACACCAGATACTTTACCATCGGAGTCTGAACCATCAGAGTCTGAACCATCAGTGACTGATCAGAGACTGTATCACCAGAGATTGAACCATCAGAAACTGAACCATCCGAGACTTAATCACCAGAGATTGAAACAACAGAGACGAAAGCATCAGAAACTGAAGCATCAGTGCCTGAACCATCGGAGACTGAATCATGAGAGACTGAATCAACTGAGACTGAATCACCAGAGACTGAACCATCTGAGACTGAACCACCAGAGATTGAATCAACAGAGAGTGAACCATCAGAAACTGAACCATCCGAGACTTAATCACCAGAGATTGAAACAACAGAGACGAAAGCATCAGAAACTGAAGCATCAGTGCCTGAACCATCGGAGACTGAATCATGAGAGACTGAATCAACTGAGACTGAATCACCAGAGACTGAACCATCTGAGACTGAACCACCAGAGATTGAATCAATAGAGAGTGAACCATCAGAGACTGAACCATCAAAGATGGAACCATCATAGACTGAAGATCAGAGACTGAACCAACAAAGGCTGATTGAACAGAAACTGAATCACGAGAGACTGAATGAGCAGGGACTGAACCATCAGAGACTGAATGAGCAGAGACTGAACCAACAGAGACTGAATCAAATGAACTGAACCATCAGAGACTGATTCATCAGAGATTGAAAGATCAGAGACTGAATCACCACAGACTGAAGCAACAGAGACTGAACCATCAGATAATGAACCATCAAAGACGGAACGATCAGAGACTGAACCATCAAAGATTGAACCATCAGAGACTGAATCACCAGAGACTGAACTATCAGACACTGAACAGTCAGAGACTGAACCATCAGAGAGTGAACCATCAGAGACTGAACCATCAGAGACTGATTCGCTAGTGACTGTAACACCAGATACTTTACCATCGGAGTCTGAACCATCAGAGACTGAAACATCAGAGACTGAATCAACTGAGACTGAATCACCAGAGACTGAGCCACCAGAGACTGAACCATCAGAGAGTGAACCATCAGAGACTGAACCATCAGAGACTGATTCGCTAGTGACTGTAACACCAGATACTTTACCATTGGAGTCTGAACCATCAGAGTCTGAACCATCAGAGACTGATCAGAGACTGTATCACCAGAGATTGAACCATCAGAAACGGAACCAACCGAGACTTAATCACCAGAGATTGAAACAACAGAGACTAAAGCATCAGAAACTGAAGCATCAGTGCCTGAACCATCGGAGACTGAATCATGAGAGACTGAATCAACTGAAACTGAATCACCAGAGACTGAACCATCAGAGACTGATTCGCTAGTGACTGTAACACCAGATACTTTACCATTGGAGTCTGAACCATCAGAGTCTGAACCATCAGAGACTGATCAGAGACTGTATCACCAGAGATTGAACCATCAGAAACTGAACCATCCGAGACTAAATCACCAGAGATTGAAACAACAGAGACGAAAGCATCAGAAACTGAAGCATCAGTGCCTGAACCATCGGAGACTGAATCATGAGAGACTGAATCAACGGAGACTGAATCACCAGAGACTGAACCATCTGAGACTGAACCACCAGAGATTGAATCAACAGAGAGTGAACCATCAGAGACTGAACCATCAAAGTTGGAACCATCATAGACTGAAGATCAGAGACTGAACCATCAAAGGCTGATTGAACAGAAACTGAATCACGAGAGACTGAATGAGCAGAGACTGAACCAACAGAGACTGAATCAAATGAACTGAACCATCAGAGACTGATTCATCAGAGATTGAAAGATCAGAGACTGAATCACCACAGACTGAAGCAACAGAGACTGAACCATCAGATAATGAACCATCAAAGACGGAACGATCAGAGACTGAACCATCAAAGATTGAACCATCAGAGACTGAATCACCAGAGACTGAACTATCAGACACTGAACAGTCAGAGACTGAACCATCAGAGAGTGAACCATCAGAGACTGAACCATCAGAGACTGATTCGCTAGTGACTGTAACACCAGATACTTTACCATCGGAGTCTGAACCATCAGAGACTGAAACATCAGAGACTGAATCAACTGAGACTGAATCACCAGAGACTGAGCCACCAGAGACTGAACCATCAGAGAGTGAACCATCAGAGACTGAACCATCAGAGACTGATTCGCTAGTGACTGTAACACCAGATACTTTACCATTGGAGTCTGAACCATCAGAGTCTGAACCATCAGAGACTGATCAGAGACTGTATCACCAGAGATTGAACCATCAGAAACGGAACCAACCGAGACTTAATCACCAGAGATTGAAACAACCGAGACTAAAGCATCAGAAACTGAAGCATCAGTGCCTGAACCATCGGAGACTGAATCATGAGAGACTGAATCAACTGAAACTGAATCACCAGAGACTGAACCATCTGAGACTGAACCACCAGAGATTGAATCAACAGAGAGTGAACCATCAGAGACTGAACCATCAAAGATGGAACCATCATAGACTGAAGATCAGAGACTGAACCAACAAAGGCTGATTGAACAGAAACTGAATCACGAGAGACTGAATGAGCAGAGACTGAACCAACAGAGACTGAATCAAATGACCTGAACCATCAGAGACTGATTCATCAGAGATTGAAAGATCAGAGACTGAATCACGACAGACTGAAGCAACAGAGACTGAACCATCAGATAATGAACCATCAAAGACGGAACGATCAGAGACTGAACCATCAAAGATTGAACCATCAGAGACTGAATCAACTGAGAGTTAATGATCAGAGACTGAAACATCAGAGACTGAATCACCAGAGACTGAACTATCAGACACTGAACAGTCAGAGACTGAACCATCAGAGAGTGAACCATCAGAGACTGAACCATCGGAGACTGATTCGCTAGTGACTGTAACACCAGATACTTTACCATCGGAGTCTGAACCATCAGAGACTGAAACATCAGAGACTGAATCAACTGAGACTGAATCACCAGAGACTGAGCCACCAGAGACTGAACCATCAGAGAGTGAACCATCAGAGACTGAACCATCAGAGACTGATTCGCTAGTGACTGTAACACCAGATACTTTACCATCGGAGTCTGAACCATCAGAGTCTGAACCATCAGTGACTGATCAGAGACTGTATCACCAGAGATTGAACCATCAGAAACTGAACCATCCGAGACTTAATCACCAGAGATTGAAACAACAGAGACGAAAGCATCAGAAACTGAAGCATCAGTGCCTGAACCATCGGAGACTGAATCATGAGAGACTGAATCAACTGAGACTGAATCACCAGAGACTGAACCATCTGAGACTGAACCACCAGAGATTGAATCAACAGAGAGTGAACCATCAGAGACTGAACCATCAAAGATGGAACCATCATAGACTGAAGATCAGAGACTGAACCAACAAAGGCTGATTGAACAGAAACTGAATCACGAGAGACTGAATGAGCAGGGACTGAACCATCAGAGACTGAATGAGCAGAGACTGAACCAACAGAGACTGAATCAAATGAACTGAACCATCAGAGACTGATTCATCAGAGATTGAAAGATCAGAGACTGAATCACCACAGACTGAAGCAACAGAGACTGAACCATCAGATAATGAACCATCAAAGACGGAACGATCAGAGACTGAACCATCAAAGATTGAACCATCAGAGACTGAATCACCAGAGACTGAACTATCAGACACTGAACAGTCAGAGACTGAACCATCAGAGAGTGAACCATCAGAGACTGATTCGCTAGTGACTGTAACACCAGATACTTTACCATCGGAGTCTGAACCATCAGAGACTGAAACATCAGAGACTGAATCAACTGAGACTGAATCACCAGAGACTGAGCCACCAGAGACTGAACCATCAGAGAGTGAACCATCAGAGACTGAACCATCAGAGACTGATTCGCTAGTGACTGTAACACCAGATACTTTACCATTGGAGTCTGAACCATCAGAGTCTGAACCATCAGAGACTGATCAGAGACTGTATCACCAGAGATTGAACCATCAGAAACGGAACCAACCGAGACTTAATCACCAGAGATTGAAACAACAGAGACTAAAGCATCAGAAACTGAAGCATCAGTGCCTGAACCATCGGAGACTGAATCATGAGAGACTGAATCAACTGAAACTGAATCACCAGAGACTGAACCATCTGAGACTGAACCACCAGAGATTGAATCAACAGAGAGTGAACCATCAGAGACTGAACCATCAAAGATGGAACCATCATAGACTGAAGATCAGAGACTGAACCAACAAAGGCTGATTGAACAGAAACTGAATCACGAGAGACTGAATGAGCAGGGACTGAACCATCAGAGACTGAATGAGCAGAGACTGAACCAACAGAGACTGAATCAAATGACCTGAACCATCAGAGACTGATTCATCAGAGATTGAAAGATCAGAGACTGAATCACCACAGACTGAAGCAACAGAGACTGAACCATCAGATAATGAACCATCAAAGACGGAACGATCAGAGACTGAACCATCAAAGATTGAACCATCAGAGACTGAATCAACTGAGAGTTAATGATCAGAGACTGAAACATCAGAGACTGAATCACCAGAGACTGAACTATCAGACACTGAACGGTCAGAGACTGAACCATCAGAGAGTGAACCATCAGAGACTGAACCATCAGAGACTGATTCGCTAGTGACTGTAACACCAGATACTTTACCATCGGAGTCTGAACCATCAGAGACTGAAACATCAGAGACTGAATCAACTGAGACTGAATCACCAGAGACTGAGCCACCAGAGACTGAACCATCAGAGAGTGAACCATCAGAGACTGAACCATCAGAGACTGATTCGCTAGTGACTGTAACACCAGATTCTTTACCATCGGAGTCTGAACCATCAGAGTCTGAACCATCAGTGACTGATCAGAGACTGTATCACCAGAGATTGAACCATCAGAAACTGAACCATCCGAGACTTAATCACCAGAGATTGAAACAACAGAGACGAAAGCATCAGAAACTGAAGCATCAGTGCCTGAACCATCGGAGACTGAATCATGAGAGACTGAATCAACTGAGACTGAATCACCAGAGACTGAACCATCTGAGACTGAACCACCAGAGATTGAATCAACAGAGAGTGAACCATCAGAAACTGAACCATCCGAGACTTAATCACCAGAGATTGAAACAACAGAGACGAAAGCATCAGAAACTGAAGCATCAGTGCCTGAACCATCGGAGACTGAATCATGAGAGACTGAATCAACTGAGACTGAATCACCAGAGACTGAACCATCTGAGACTGAACCACCAGAGATTGAATCAACAGAGAGTGAACCATCAGAGACTGAACCATCAAAGATGGAACCATCATAGACTGAAGATCAGAGACTGAACCAACAAAGGCTGATTGAACAGAAACTGAATCACGAGAGACTGAATGAGCAGGGACTGAACCATCAGAGACTGAATGAGCAGAGACTGAACCAACAGAGACTGAATCAAATGAACTGAACCATCAGAGACTGATTCATCAGAGATTGAAAGATCAGAGACTGAATCACCACAGACTGAAGCAACAGAGACTGAACCATCAGATAATGAACCATCAAAGACGGAACGATCAGAGACTGAACCATCAAAGATTGAACCATCAGAGACTGAATCACCAGAGACTGAACTATCAGACACTGAACAGTCAGAGACTGAACCATCAGAGAGTGAACCATCAGAGACTGAACCATCAGAGACTGATTCGCTAGTGACTGTAACACCAGATACTTTACCATCGGAGTCTGAACCATCAGAGACTGAAACATCAGAGACTGAATCAACTGAGACTGAATCACCAGAGACTGAGCCACCAGAGACTGAACCATCAGAGAGTGAACCATCAGAGACTGAACCATCAGAGACTGATTCGCTAGTGACTGTAACACCAGATACTTTACCATTGGAGTCTGAACCATCAGAGTCTGAACCATCAGAGACTGATCAGAGACTGTATCACCAGAGATTGAACCATCAGAAACGGAACCAACCGAGACTTAATCACCAGAGATTGAAACAACAGAGACTAAAGCATCAGAAACTGAAGCATCAGTGCCTGAACCATCGGAGACTGAATCATGAGAGACTGAATCAACTGAAACTGAATCACCAGAGACTGAACCATCTGAGACTGAACCACCAGAGATTGAATCAACAGAGAGTGAACCATCAGAGACTGAACCATCAAAGATGGAACCATCATAGACTGAAGATCAGAGACTGAACCAACAAAGGCTGATTGAACAGAAACTGAATCACGAGAGACTGAATGAGCAGGGACTGAACCATCAGAGACTGAATGAGCAGAGACTGAACCAACAGAGACTGAATCAAATGACCTGAACCATGAGAGACTGATTCATCAGAGATTGAAAGATCAGAGACTGAATCACCACAGACTGAAGCAACAGAGACTGAACCATCAGATAATGAACCATCAAAGACGGAACGATCAGAGACTGAACCATCAAAGATTGAACCATCAGAGACTGAATCAACTGAGAGTTAATGATCAGAGACTGAAACATCAGAGACTGAATCACCAGAGACTGAACTATCAGACACTGAACAGTCAGAGACTGAACCATCAGAGAGTGAACCATCAGAGACTGAACCATCAGAGACTGATTCTTCAGAGAATTAATCACCAGAGACTGAACCATCAGAGACTGAATCACCAGAGACTGAATCACCAGAGACTGAACCATCAGAGACTAAATCAACTGAGCCTGAACCATCAGAGACTGAATCAACTGAGACTGAACCATCAGAGACTGAATCAACTGAGACTGAATCACCAGAGACTGAACCATCAGAGACTGAATCTTCAGAGAATGAACCATCAAAGACTGAACCATCAGAGACTGAATCACCAGAGACTGAATCACCAGAGACGGAACCATCAGAGTCTGAATCTTCAGAGAATGAACCATGAGAGACTGAATCACCAGAGACTGAACCACCAGCAACTGAACCATCAGAGAGTGAACCATCAGAGACTGATTCGCCAGTGACTGTAACACCAGATACTTTAACATCGGTGTCTGAACCATCAGAGTCTGAACCATCAGAGACTGATCAGAGACTGTATCACCAGAGATTGAACCATCAGACACTGAACAGTCAGAGACTGAACCATCAGAGACTGAATCACCAGAGACTGAACCATCAGAGACTGAATCTTCAGAGAATGAATCACCAGAGACTGAACCATCAGAGACTGAATCTTCAGAGAATGAACCATCAAAGACTGAACCATCAGAGACTGACTCCTCAGAGACTGAATCACAGACACTGAACTATCAGCAACTGAACAATCAGAGACTGAACCATCAGAGACTGAACCATCAGAGACTGAATCACCAGAGACTGAACTATCAGACACTGAACAGTCAGAGACTGAACCATCAGAGACTGAACCATCAGAGACTGAATCACCAGAGACTGAACCATCAGAGACTGAATCTTCAGAGAATGAATCACCAGAGACTGAATCACCAGAGACTGAACCATCAGAGACTGAATCTTCAGAGAATGAACCATCAAAGACTGAACCATCAGAGACTGACTCCTCAGAGACTGAATCACAGACACTGAACCATCAGCAACTGAACAATCAGAGACTGAACCATCAGAGACTGAATCACCAGAGACTGAATCACCAGAGACTGAACCATCAGAGACTGAACCATCAGAGACTGAACCATCAGAGACTGAATCACCAGAGACTGAACCATCAGAGGCTGACTCCTCAGAGACTGAACCATCAGAGAATGAACCATCAGAGAGTGAACCATCAGAGAGTGATTCGCCAGTGACTGTAACACCAGAGACTTTACCATCGGAGTCTGAACCATCACAGTCTGAACCATCAGAGACTGATCAGAGACTGTATCACCAGAGATTGAACCATCAGAGACTGAACCATCAGAGACTGAATCAACTGAGACTGAATCACCAGAGACAGAACTATCAGACACTGAACAGTCAGAGACTGAACCATCAGAGACTGAATCACCGGAGACTGAACCATCAGAGACTGAATCTTCAGAGAATGAATCACCAGAGACTGAACCATCAGAGACTGAATCAACTGAGACTGAATTACCAGAGACTGAACCATCAGAGACTGAATCACCAGAGACGGAACCATCAGAGACTGAATCTTCAGAGAATGAACCATCAGAGACTGAATCACCAGAGACTGAACCACCAGAAACTGAACCATCAGAGAGTGAACCATCAGAGACTGTACCATCAGAGACTGATTCGCCAGAGACTGAACCATCAGAGACTGAACCATAAGAGACTGAACCATCAGAGACTGAATCACCAGAGACTGAACCATCAGAGACTGACTCCTCAGAGACTGAACCATCAGAGAATGAACCATCAGAGAGTGAACCATCAGAGACTGATTCGCCAGTGACTGTAACACCAGAGACTTTACCATTGGAGTCTGAACCATCACAGTCTGAACCATCAGAGACTGATCAGAGACTGTATCATCAGAGACTGAACCATCAGAGACTGAATCAACTGAGACTGAATTACCAGAGACTGAACCATCAGAGACTGAATCTTCAGAGTATGAACCATCAAAGACTGAACCATCAGAGACTGACTCCTCAGAGACTGAATCACAGACACTGAACCATCAGCAACTGAACAATCAGAGACTGAACCATCAGAGACTGAATCACCAGAGACGGAACCATCAGAGACTGAATCTTCAGAGAATGAACCATCAAAGACTGAACCATCAGAGACTGACTCCTCAGAGACTGAATCACAGACACTGAACCATCAGCAACTGAACAATCAGAGACTGAACCATCAGAGACTGAATCACCAGAGACGGAACCATCAGAGACTGAATCTTCAGAGAATGAACCATCAGAGACTGAAACATCAGAGACTGAACCATCAGAGACTGAATGAACTGAGACTGAATCACCAGAGACTGAGCCACCAGAGACTGAACCATCAGAGAGTGAACCATCAGAGACTGAACCATCAGAGACTGATTCGCTAGTGACTGTAACACCAGATACTTTACCATCGGAGTCTGAACCATCAGAGACTGAAACATCAGAGACTGAATCAACTGAGACTGAATCACCAGAGACTGAGCCACCAGAGACTGAACCATCAGAGAGTGAACCATCAGAGACTGAACCATCAGAGACTGATTCGCTAGTGACTGTAACACCAGATACTTTACCATTGGAGTCTGAACCATCAGAGTCTGAACCATCAGAGACTGATCAGAGACTGTATCACCAGAGATTGAACCATCAGAAACTGAACCATCCGAGACTAAATCACCAGAGATTGAAACAACAGAGACGAAAGCATCAGAAACTGAAGCATCAGTGCCTGAACCATCGGAGACTGAATCATGAGAGACTGAATCAACTGAGACTGAATCACCAGAGACTGAACCATCTGAGACTGAACCACCAGAGATTGAATCAACAGAGAGTGAACCATCAGAGACTGAACCATCAAAGTTGGAACCATCATAGACTGAAGATCAGAGACTGAACCATCAAAGGCTGATTGAACAGAAACTGAATCACGAGAGACTGAATGAGCAGAGACTGAACCAACAGAGACTGAATCAAATGAACTGAACCATCAGAGACTGATTCATCAGAGATTGAAAGATCAGAGACTGAATCACCACAGACTGAAGCAACAGAGACTGAACCATCAGATAATGAACCATCAAAGACGGAACGATCAGAGACTGAACCATCAAAGATTGAACCATCAGAGACTGAATCACCAGAGACTGAACTATCAGACACTGAACAGTCAGAGACTGAACCATCAGAGAGTGAACCATCAGAGACTGAACCATCAGAGACTGATTCGCTAGTGACTGTAACACCAGATACTTTACCATCGGAGTCTGAACCATCAGAGACTGAAACATCAGAGACTGAATCAACTGAGACTGAATCACCAGGGACTGAGCCACCAGAGACTGAACCATCAGAGAGTGAACCATCAGAGACTGAACCATCAGAGACTGATTCGCGAGTGACTGTAACACCAGATACTTTACCATTGGAGTCTGAACCATCAGAGTCTGAACCATCAGAGACTGATCAGAGACTGTATCACCAGAGATTGAACCATCAGAAACGGAACCAACCGAGACTTAATCACCAGAGATTGAAACAACCGAGACTAAAGCATCAGAAACTGAAGCATCAGTGCCTGAACCATCGGAGACTGAATCATGAGAGACTGAATCAACTGAAACTGAATCACCAGAGACTGAACCATCTGAGACTGAACCACCAGAGATTGAATCAACAGAGAGTGAACCATCAGAGACTGAACCATCAAAGATGGAACCATCATAGACTGAAGATCAGAGGCTGAACCAACAAAGGCTGATTGAACAGAAACTGAATCACGAGAGACTGAATGAGCAGAGACTGAACCAACAGAGACTGAATCAAATGACCTGAACCATCAGAGACTGATTCATCAGAGATTGAAAGATCAGAGACTGAATCACCACAGACTGAAGCAACAGAGACTGAACCATCAGATAATGAACCATCAAAGACGGAACGATCAGAGACTGAACCATCAAAGATTGAACCATCAGAGACTGAATCAACTGAGAGTTAATGATCAGAGACTGAAACATCAGAGACTGAATCACCAGAGACTGAACTATCAGACACTGAACAGTCAGAGACTGAACCATCAGAGAGTGAACCATCAGAGACTGAACCATCGGAGACTGATTCGCTAGTGACTGTAACACCAGATACTTTACCATCGGAGTCTGAACCATCAGAGACTGAAACATCAGAGACTGAATCAACTGAGACTGAATCACCAGAGACTGAGCCACCAGAGACTGAACCATCAGAGAGTGAACCATCAGAGACTGAACCATCAGAGACTGATTCGCTAGTGACTGTAACACCAGATACTTTACCATCGGAGTCTGAACCATCAGAGTCTGAACCATCAGTGACTGATCAGAGACTGTATCACCAGAGATTGAACCATCAGAAACTGAACCATCCGAGACTTAATCACCAGAGATTGAAACAACAGAGACGAAAGCATCAGAAACTGAAGCATCAGTGCCTGAACCATCGGAGACTGAATCATGAGAGACTGAATCAACTGAGACTGAATCACCAGAGACTGAACCATCTGAGACTGAACCACCAGAGATTGAATCAACAGAGAGTGAACCATCAGAGACTGAACCATCATAGACTGAAGATCAGAGACTGAACCAACAAAGGCTGATTGAACAGAAACTGAATCACGAGAGACTGAATGAGCAGGGACTGAACCATCAGAGACTGAATGAGCAGAGACTGAACCAACAGAGACTGAATCAAATGAACTGAACCATCAGAGACTGATTCATCAGAGATTGAAAGATCAGAGACTGAATCACCACAGACTGAAGCAACAGAGACTGAACCATCAGATAATGAACCATCAAAGACGGAACGATCAGAGACTGAACCATCAAAGATTGAACCATCAGAGACTGAATCGCCAGAGACTGAACTATCAGACACTGAACAGTCAGAGACTGAACCATCAGAGAGTGAACCATCAGAGACTGAACCATCAGAGACTGATTCGCTAGTGACTGTAACACCAGATACTTTACCATCGGAGTCTGAACCATCAGAGACTGAAACATCAGAGACTGAATCAACTGAGACTGAATCACCAGAGACTGAGCCACCAGAGACTGAACCATCAGAGAGTGAACCATCAGAGACTGAACCATCAGAGACTGATTCGCTAGTGACTGTAACACCAGATACTTTACCATTGGAGTCTGAACCATCAGAGTCTGAACCATCAGAGACTGATCAGAGACTGTATCACCAGAGATTGAACCATCAGAAACGGAACCAACCGAGACTTAATCACCAGAGATTGAAACAACAGAGACTAAAGCATCAGAAACTGAAGCATCAGTGCCTGAACCATCGGAGACTGAATCATGAGAGACTGAATCAACTGAAACTGAATCACCAGAGACTGAACCATCTGAGACTGAACCACCAGAGATTGAATCAACAGAGAGTGAACCATCAGAGACTGAACCATCAAAGATGGAACCATCATAGACTGAAGATCAGAGACTGAACCAACAAAGGCTGATTGAACAGAAACTGAATCACGAGAGACTGAATGAGCAGGGACTGAACCATCAGAGACTGAATGAGCAGAGACTGAACCAACAGAGACTGAATCAAATGACCTGAACCATCAGAGACTGATTCATCAGAGATTGAAAGATCAGAGACTGAATCACCACAGACTGAAGCAACAGAGACTGAACCATCAGATAATGAACCATCAAAGACGGAACGATCAGAGACTGAACCATCAAAGATTGAACCATCAGAGACTGAATCAACTGAGAGTTAATGATCAGAGACTGAAACATCAGAGACTGAATCACCAGAGACTGAACTATCAGACACTGAACGGTCAGAGACTGAACCATCAGAGAGTGAACCATCAGAGACTGAACCATCAGAGACTGATTCGCTAGTGACTGTAACACCAGATACTTTACCATCGGAGTCTGAACCATCAGAGACTGAAACATCAGAGACTGAATCAACTGAGACTGAATCACCAGAGACTGAGCCACCAGAGACTGAACCATCAGAGAGTGAACCATCAGAGACTGAACCATCAGAGACTGATTCGCTAGTGACTGTAACACCAGATACTTTACCATCGGAGTCTGAACCATCAGAGTCTGAACCATCAGTGACTGATCAGAGACTGTATCACCAGAGATTGAACCATCAGAAACTGAACCATCCGAGACTTAATCACCAGAGATTGAAACAACAGAGACGAAAGCATCAGAAACTGAAGCATCAGTGCCTGAACCATCGGAGACTGAATCATGAGAGACTGAATCAACTGAGACTGAATCACCAGAGACTGAACCATCTGAGACTGAACCACCAGAGATTGAATCAACAGAGAGTGAACCATCAGAAACTGAACCATCCGAGACTTAATCACCAGAGATTGAAACAACAGAGACGAAAGCATCAGAAACTGAAGCATCAGTGCCTGAACCATCGGAGACTGAATCATGAGAGACTGAATCAACTGAGACTGAATCACCAGAGACTGAACCATCTGAGACTGAACCACCAGAGATTGAATCAATAGAGAGTGAACCATCAGAGACTGAACCATCAAAGATGGAACCATCATAGACTGAAGATCAGAGACTGAACCAACAAAGGCTGATTGAACAGAAACTGAATCACGAGAGACTGAATGAGCAGGGACTGAACCATCAGAGACTGAATGAGCAGAGACTGAACCAACAGAGACTGAATCAAATGAACTGAACCATCAGAGACTGATTCATCAGAGATTGAAAGATTAGAGACTGAATCACCACAGACTGAAGCAACAGAGACTGAACCATCAGATAATGAACCATCAAAGACGGAACGATCAGAGACTGAACCATCAAAGATTGAACCATCAGAGACTGAATCACCAGAGACTGAACTATCAGACACTGAACAGTCAGAGACTGAACCATCAGAGAGTGAACCATCAGAGACTGAACCATCAGAGACTGATTCGCTAGTGACTGTAACACCAGATACTTTACCATCGGAGTCTGAACCATCAGAGACTGAAACATCAGAGACTGAATCAACTGAGACTGAATCACCAGAGACTGAGCCACCAGAGACTGAACCATCAGAGAGTGAACCATCAGAGACTGAACCATCAGAGACTGATTCGCTAGTGACTGTAACACCAGATACTTTACCATTGGAGTCTGAACCATCAGAGTCTGAACCATCAGAGACTGATCAGAGACTGTATCACCAGAGATTGAACCATCAGAAACGGAACCAACCGAGACTTAATCACCAGAGATTGAAACAACAGAGACTAAAGCATCAGAAACTGAAGCATCAGTGCCTGAACCATCGGAGACTGAATCATGAGAGACTGAATCAACTGAAACTGAATCACCAGAGACTGAACCATCAGAGACTGATTCGCTAGTGACTGTAACACCAGATACTTTACCATTGGAGTCTGAACCATCAGAGTCTGAACCATCAGAGACTGATCAGAGACTGTATCACCAGAGATTGAACCATCAGAAACTGAACCATCCGAGACTAAATCACCAGAGATTGAAACAACAGAGACGAAAGCATCAGAAACTGAAGCATCAGTGCCTGAACCATCGGAGACTGAATCATGAGAGACTGAATCAACGGAGACTGAATCACCAGAGACTGAACCATCTGAGACTGAACCACCAGAGATTGAATCAACAGAGAGTGAACCATCAGAGACTGAACCATCAAAGTTGGAACCATCATAGACTGAAGATCAGAGACTGAACCATCAAAGGCTGATTGAACAGAAACTGAATCACGAGAGACTGAATGAGCAGAGACTGAACCAACAGAGACTGAATCAAATGAACTGAACCATCAGAGACTGATTCATCAGAGATTGAAAGATCAGAGACTGAATCACCACAGACTGAAGCAACAGAGACTGAACCATCAGATAATGAACCATCAAAGACGGAACGATCAGAGACTGAACCATCAAAGATTGAACCATCAGAGACTGAATCACCAGAGACTGAACTATCAGACACTGAACAGTCAGAGACTGAACCATCAGAGAGTGAACCATCAGAGACTGAACCATCAGAGACTGATTCGCTAGTGACTGTAACACCAGATACTTTACCATCGGAGTCTGAACCATCAGAGACTGAAACATCAGAGACTGAATCAACTGAGACTGAATCACCAGAGACTGAGCCACCAGAGACTGAACCATCAGAGAGTGAACCATCAGAGACTGAACCATCAGAGACTGATTCGCTAGTGACTGTAACACCAGATACTTTACCATTGGAGTCTGAACCATCAGAGTCTGAACCATCAGAGACTGATCAGAGACTGTATCACCAGAGATTGAACCATCAGAAACGGAACCAACCGAGACTTAATCACCAGAGATTGAAACAACCGAGACTAAAGCATCAGAAACTGAAGCATCAGTGCCTGAACCATCGGAGACTGAATCATGAGAGACTGAATCAACTGAAACTGAATCACCAGAGACTGAACCATCTGAGACTGAACCACCAGAGATTGAATCAACAGAGAGTGAACCATCAGAGACTGAACCATCAAAGATGGAACCATCATAGACTGAAGATCAGAGACTGAACCAACAAAGGCTGATTGAACAGAAACTGAATCACGAGAGACTGAATGAGCAGAGACTGAACCAACAGAGACTGAATCAAATGACCTGAACCATCAGAGACTGATTCATCAGAGATTGAAAGATCAGAGACTGAATCACCACAGACTGAAGCAACAGAGACTGAACCATCAGATAATGAACCATCAAAGACGGAACGATCAGAGACTGAACCATCAAAGATTGAACCATCAGAGACTGAATCAACTGAGAGTTAATGATCAGAGACTGAAACATCAGAGACTGAATCACCAGAGACTGAACTATCAGACACTGAACAGTCAGAGACTGAACCATCAGAGAGTGAACCATCAGAGACTGAACCATCGGAGACTGATTCGCTAGTGACTGTAACACCAGATACTTTACCATTGGAGTCTGAACCATCAGAGTCTGAACCATCAGAGACTGATCAGAGACTGTATCACCAGAGATTGAACCATCAGAAACTGAACCATCCGAGACTAAATCACCAGAGATTGAAACAACAGAGACGAAAGCATCAGAAACTGAAGCATCAGTGCCTGAACCATCGGAGACTGAATCATGAGAGACTGAATCAACGGAGACTGAATCACCAGAGACTGAACCATCTGAGACTGAACCACCAGAGATTGAATCAACAGAGAGTGAACCATCAGAGACTGAACCATCAAAGTTGGAACCATCATAGACTGAAGATCAGAGACTGAACCATCAAAGGCTGATTGAACAGAAACTGAATCACGAGAGACTGAATGAGCAGAGACTGAACCAACAGAGACTGAATCAAATGAACTGAACCATCAGAGACTGATTCATCAGAGATTGAAAGATCAGAGACTGAATCACCACAGACTGAAGCAACAGAGACTGAACCATCAGATAATGAACCATCAAAGACGGAACGATCAGAGACTGAACCATCAAAGATTGAACCATCAGAGACTGAATCACCAGAGACTGAACTATCAGACACTGAACAGTCAGAGACTGAACCATCAGAGAGTGAACCATCAGAGACTGAACCATCAGAGACTGATTCGCTAGTGACTGTAACACCAGATACTTTACCATCGGAGTCTGAACCATCAGAGACTGAAACATCAGAGACTGAATCAACTGAGACTGAATCACCAGAGACTGAGCCACCAGAGACTGAACCATCAGAGAGTGAACCATCAGAGACTGAACCATCAGAGACTGATTCGCTAGTGACTGTAACACCAGATACTTTACCATTGGAGTCTGAACCATCAGAGTCTGAACCATCAGAGACTGATCAGAGACTGTATCACCAGAGATTGAACCATCAGAAACGGAACCAACCGAGACTTAATCACCAGAGATTGAAACAACCGAGACTGAAGCATCAGAAACTGAAGCATTAGTGCCTGAACCATCGGAGACTGAATCATGAGAGACTGAATCAACTGAAACTGAATCACCAGAGACTGAACCATCTGAGACTGAACCACCAGAGATTGAATCAACAGAGAGTGAACCATCAGAGACTGAACCATCAAAGATGGAACCATCATAGACTGAAGATCAGAGACTGAACCAACAAAGGCTGATTGAACAGAAACTGAATCACGAGAGACTGAATGAGCAGAGACTGAACCAACAGAGACTGAATCAAATGACCTGAACCATCAGAGACTGATTCATCAGAGATTGAAAGATCAGAGACTGAATCACCACAGACTGAAGCAACAGAGACTGAACCATCAGATAATGAACCATCAAAGACGGAACGATCAGAGACTGAACCATCAAAGATTGAACCATCAGAGACTGAATCAACTGAGAGTTAATGATCAGAGACTGAAACATCAGAGACTGAATCACCAGAGACTGAACTATCAGACACTGAACAGTCAGAGACTGAACCATCAGAGAGTGAACCATCAGAGACTGAACCATCGGAGACTGATTCGCTAGTGACTGTAACACCAGATACTTTACCATCGGAGTCTGAACCATCAGAGACTGAAACATCAGAGACTGAATCAACTGAGACTGAATCACCAGAGACTGAGCCACCAGAGACTGAACCATCAGAGAGTGAACCATCAGAGACTGAACCATCAGAGACTGATTCGCTAGTGACTGTAACACCAGATACTTTACCATCGGAGTCTGAACCATCAGAGTCTGAACCATCAGTGACTGATCAGAGACTGTATCACCAGAGATTGAACCATCAGAAACTGAACCATCCGAGACTTAATCACCAGAGATTGAAACAACAGAGACGAAAGCATCAGAAACTGAAGCATCAGTGCCTGAACCATCGGAGACTGAATCATGAGAGACTGAATCAACTGAGACTGAATCACCAGAGACTGAACCATCTGAGACTGAACCACCAGAGATTGAATCAACAGAGAGTGAACCATCAGAGACTGAACCATCAAAGATGGAACCATCATAGACTGAAGATCAGAGACTGAACCAACAAAGGCTGATTGAACAGAAACTGAATCACGAGAGACTGAATGAGCAGGGACTGAACCATCAGAGACTGAATGAGCAGAGACTGAACCAACAGAGACTGAATCAAATGAACTGAACCATCAGAGACTGATTCATCAGAGATTGAAAGATCAGAGACTGAATCACCACAGACTGAAGCAACAGAGACTGAACCATCAGATAATGAACCATCAAAGACGGAACGATCAGAGACTGAACCATCAAAGATTGAACCATCAGAGACTGAATCACCAGAGACTGAACTATCAGACACTGAACATTCAGAGACTGAACCATCAGAGAGTGAACCATCAGAGACTGAACCATCAGAGACTGATTCGCTAGTCACTGTAACACCAGATACTTTACCATCGGAGTCTGAACCATCAGAGACTGAAACATCAGAGACTGAATCAACTGAGACTGAATCACCAGAGACTGAGCCACCAGAGACTGAACCATCAGAGAGTGAACCATCAGAGACTGAACCATCAGAGACTGATTCGCTAGTGACTGTAACACCAGATACTTTACCATTGGAGTCTGAACCATCAGAGTCTGAACCATCAGAGACTGATCAGAGACTGTATCACCAGAGATTGAACCATCAGAAACGGAACCAACCGAGACTTAATCACCAGAGATTGAAACAACAGAGACTAAAGCATCAGAAACTGAAGCATCAGTGCCTGAACCATCGGAGACTGAATCATGAGAGACTGAATCAACTGAAACTGAATCACCAGAGACTGAACCATCTGAGACTGAACCACCAGAGATTGAATCAACAGAGAGTGAACCATCAGAGACTGAACCATCAAAGATGGAACCATCATAGACTGAAGATCAGAGACTGAACCAACAAAGGCTGATTGAACAGAAACTGAATCACGAGAGACTGAATGAGCAGGGACTGAACCATCAGAGACTGAATGAGCAGAGACTGAACCAACAGAGACTGAATCAAATGACCTGAACCATCAGAGACTGATTCATCAGAGATTGAAAGATCAGAGACTGAATCACCACAGACTGAAGCAACAGAGACTGAACCATCAGATAATGAACCATCAAAGACGGAACGATCAGAGACTGAACCATCAAAGATTGAACCATCAGAGACTGAATCAACTGAGAGTTAATGATCAGAGACTGAAACATCAGAGACTGAATCACCAGAGACTGAACTATCAGACACTGAACGGTCAGAGACTGAACCATCAGAGAGTGAACCATCAGAGACTGAACCATCAGAGACTGATTCGCTAGTGACTGTAACACCAGATACTTTACCATCGGAGTCTGAACCATCAGAGACTGAAACATCAGAGACTGAATCAACTGAGACTGAATCACCAGAGACTGAGCCACCAGAGACTGAACCATCAGAGAGTGAACCATCAGAGACTGAACCATCAGAGACTGATTCGCTAGTGACTGTAACACCAGATACTTTACCATCGGAGTCTGAACCATCAGAGTCTGAACCATCAGTGACTGATCAGAGACTGTATCACCAGAGATTGAACCATCAGAAACTGAACCATCCGAGACTTAATCACCAGAGATTGAAACAACAGAGACGAAAGCATCAGAAACTGAAGCATCAGTGCCTGAACCATCGGAGACTGAATCATGAGAGACTGAATCAACTGAGACTGAATCACCAGAGACTGAACCATCTGAGACTGAACCACCAGAGATTGAATCAACAGAGAGTGAACCATCAGAAACTGAACCATCCGAGACTTAATCACCAGAGATTGAAACAACAGAGACGAAAGCATCAGAAACTGAAGCATCAGTGCCTGAACCATCGGAGACTGAATCATGAGAGACTGAATCAACTGAGACTGAATCACCAGAGACTGAACCATCTGAGACTGAACCACCAGAGATTGAATCAACAGAGAGTGAACCATCAGAGACTGAACCATCAAAGATGGAACCATCATAGACTGAAGATCAGAGACTGAACCAACAAAGGCTGATTGAACAGAAACTGAATCACGAGAGACTGAATGAGCAGGGACTGAACCATCAGAGACTGAATGAGCAGAGACTGAACCAACAGAGACTGAATCAAATGAACTGAACCATCAGAGACTGATTCATCAGAGATTGAAAGATCAGAGACTGAATCACCACAGACTGAAGCAACAGAGACTGAACCATCAGATAATGAACCATCAAAGACGGAACGATCAGAGACTGAACCATCAAAGATTGAACCATCAGAGACTGAATCACCAGAGACTGAACTATCAGACACTGAACAGTCAGAGACTGAACCATCAGAGAGTGAACCATCAGAGACTGAACCATCAGAGACTGATTCGCTAGTGACTGTAACACCAGATACTTTACCATCGGAGTCTGAACCATCAGAGACTGAAACATCAGAGACTGAATCAACTGAGACTGAATCACCAGAGACTGAGCCACCAGAGACTGAACCATCAGAGAGTGAACCATCAGAGACTGAACCATCAGAGACTGATTCGCTAGTGACTGTAACACCAGATACTTTACCATTGGAGTCTGAACCATCAGAGTCTGAACCATCAGAGACTGATCAGAGACTGTATCACCAGAGATTGAACCATCAGAAACGGAACCAACCGAGACTTAATCACCAGAGATTGAAACAACAGAGACTAAAGCATCAGAAACTGAAGCATCAGTGCCTGAACCATCGGAGACTGAATCATGAGAGACTGAATCAACTGAAACTGAATCACCAGAGACTGAACCACCAGAGATTGAATCAACAGAGAGTGAACCATCAGAGACTGAACCATCAAAGATGGAACCATCATAGACTGAAGATCAGAGACTGAACCAACAAAGGCTGATTGAACAGAAACTGAATCACGAGAGACTGAATGAGCAGGGACTGAACCATCAGAGACTGAATGAGCAGAGACTGAACCAACAGAGACTGAATCAAATGACCTGAACCATCAGAGACTGATTCATCAGAGATTGAAAGATCAGAGACTGAATCACCACAGACTGAAGCAACAGAGACTGAACCATCAGATAATGAACCATCAAAGACGGAACGATCAGAGACTGAACCATCAAAGATTGAACCATCAGAGACTGAATCAACTGAGAGTTAATGATCAGAGACTGAAACATCAGAGACTGAATCACCAGAGACTGAACTATCAGACACTGAACAGTCAGAGACTGAACCATCAGAGAGTGAACCATCAGAGACTGAACCATCAGAGACTGATTCTTCAGAGAATTAATCACCAGAGACTGAACCATCAGAGACTGAATCACCAGAGACTGAATCACCAGAGACTGAACCATCAGAGACTAAATCAACTGAGCCTGAACCATCAGAGACTGAATCAACTGAGACTGAACCATCAGAGACTGAATCAACTGAGACTGAATCACCAGAGACTGAACTATCAGAGACTGAATCTTCAGAGAATGAACCATCAAAGACTGAACCATCAGAGACTGAATCACCAGAGACTGAATCACCAGAGACGGAACCATCAGAGTCTGAACAATCAGAGACTGAACCATCAGAGACTGAATCACCAGAGACGGAACCATCAGAGTCTGAATCTTCAGAGAATGAACCATGAGAGACTGAATCACCAGAGACTGAACCACCAGCAACTGAACCATCAGAGAGTGAACCATCAGAGACTGATTCGCCAGTGACTGTAACACCAGATACTTTAACATCGGTGTCTGAACCATCAGAGTCTGAACCATCAGAGACTGATCAGAGACTGTATCACCAGAGATTGAACCATCAGACACTGAACAGTCAGAGACTGAACCATCAGAGACTGAATCACCAGAGACTGAACCATCAGAGACTGAATCTTCAGAGAATGAATCACCAGAGACTGAACCATCAGAGACTGAATCTTCAGAGAATGAACCATCAAAGACTGAACCATCAGAGACTGACTCCTCAGAGACTGAATCACAGACACTGAACTATCAGCAACTGAACAATCAGAGACTGAACCATCAGAGACTGAACCATCAGAGACTGAATCACCAGAGACTGAACTATCAGACACTGAACAGTCAGAGACTGAACCATCAGAGACTGAACCATCAGAGACTGAATCACCAGAGACTGAACCATCAGAGACTGAATCTTCAGAGAATGAATCACCAGAGACTGAATCACCAGAGACTGAACCATCAGAGACTGAATCTTCAGAGAATGAACCATCAAAGACTGAACCATCAGAGACTGACTCCTCAGAGACTGAATCACAGACACTGAACCATCAGCAACTGAACAATCAGAGACTGAACCATCAGAGACTGAATCACCAGAGACTGAATCACCAGAGACTGAACCATCAGAGACTGAACCATCAGAGACTGAACCATCAGAGACTGAATCACCAGAGACTGAACCATCAGAGGCTGACTCCTCAGAGACTGAACCATCAGAGAATGAACCATCAGAGAGTGAACCATCAGAGAGTGATTCGCCAGTGACTGTAACACCAGAGACTTTACCATCGGAGTCTGAACCATCACAGTCTGAACCATCAGAGACTGATCAGAGACTGTATCACCAGAGATTGAAACATCAGAGACTGAACCATCAGAGACTGAATCAACTGAGACTGAATCACCAGAGACAGAACTATCAGAAACTGAACAGTCAGAGACTGAACCATCAGAGACTGAATCACCAGAGACTGAACCATCAGAGACTGAATCTTCAGAGAATGAATCACCAGAGACTGAACCATCAGAGACTGAATCAACTGAGACTGAATTACCAGAGACTGAAACATCAGAGACTGAATCTTCAGAGAATGAACCATCAAAGACTGAACCATCAGAGACTGACTCCTCAGAGACTGAATCACAGACACTGAACCATCAGCAACTGAACAATCAGAGACTGAACCATCAGAGACTGAATCACCAGAGACGGAACCATCAGAGACTGAATCTTCAGAGAATTAATCACCAGAGACTGAACCATCAGAGACTGAACCATCAGAGACTGAATGAACTGAGACTGAATCACCAGAGACTGAGCCACCAGAGACTGAACCATCAGAGAGTGAACCATCAGAGACTGAACCATCAGAGACTGATTCGCTAGTGACTGTAACACCAGATACTTTACCATCGGAGTCTGAACCATCAGAGACTGAAACATCAGAGACTGAATCAACTGAGACTGAATCACCAGAGACTGAGCCACCAGAGACTGAACCATCAGAGATTGAACCATCAGAGACTGAACCATCAGAGACTGATTCGCTAGTGACTGTAACACCAGATACTTTACCATTGGAGTCTGAACCATCAGAGTCTGAACCATCAGAGACTGATCAGAGACTGTATCACCAGAGATTGAACCATCAGAAACTGAACCATCCGAGACTAAATCACCAGAGATTGAAACAACAGAGACGAAAGCATCAGAAACTGAAGCATCAGTGCCTGAACCATCGGAGACTGAATCATGAGAGACTGAATCAACTGAGACTGAATCACCAGAGACTGAACCATCTGAGACTGAACCACCAGAGATTGAATCAACAGAGAGTGAACCATCAGAGACTGAACCATCAAAGTTGGAACCATCATAGACTGAAGATCAGAGACTGAACCATCAAAGGCTGATTGAACAGAAACTGAATCACGAGAGACTGAATGAGCAGAGACTGAACCAACAGAGACTGAATCAAATGAACTGAACCATCAGAGACTGATTCATCAGAGATTGAAAGATCAGAGACTGAATCACCACAGACTGAAGCAACAGAGACTGAACCATCAGATAATGAACCATCAAAGACGGAACGATCAGAGACTGAACCATCAAAGATTGAACCATCAGAGACTGAATCACCAGAGACTGAACTATCAGACACTGAACAGTCAGAGACTGAACCATCAGAGAGTGAACCATCAGAGACTGAACCATCAGAGACTGATTCGCTAGTGACTGTAACACCAGATACTTTACCATCGGAGTCTGAACCATCAGAGACTGAAACATCAGAGACTGAATCAACTGAGACTGAATCACCAGGGACTGAGCCACCAGAGACTGAACCATCAGAGAGTGAACCATCAGAGACTGAACCATCAGAGACTGATTCGCGAGTGACTGTAACACCAGATACTTTACCATTGGAGTCTGAACCATCAGAGTCTGAACCATCAGAGACTGATCAGAGACTGTATCACCAGAGATTGAACCATCAGAAACGGAACCAACCGAGACTTAATCACCAGAGATTGAAACAACCGAGACTAAAGCATCAGAAACTGAAGCATCAGTGCCTGAACCATCGGAGACTGAATCATGAGAGACTGAATCAACTGAAACTGAATCACCAGAGACTGAACCATCTGAGACTGAACCACCAGAGATTGAATCAACAGAGAGTGAACCATCAGAGACTGAACCATCAAAGATGGAACCATCATAGACTGAAGATCAGAGACTGAACCAACAAAGGCTGATTGAACAGAAACTGAATCACGAGAGACTGAATGAGCAGAGACTGAACCAACAGAGACTGAATCAAATGACCTGAACCATCAGAGACTGATTCATCAGAGATTGAAAGATCAGAGACTGAATCACCACAGACTGAAGCAACAGAGACTGAACCATCAGATAATGAACCATCAAAGACGGAACGATCAGAGACTGAACCATCAAAGATTGAACCATCAGAGACTGAATCAACTGAGAGTTAATGATCAGAGACTGAAACATCAGAGACTGAATCACCAGAGACTGAACTATCAGACACTGAACAGTCAGAGACTGAACCATCAGAGAGTGAACCATCAGAGACTGAACCATCGGAGACTGATTCGCTAGTGACTGTAACACCAGATACTTTACCATTGGAGTCTGAACCATCAGAGTCTGAACCATCAGAGACTGATCAGAGACTGTATCACCAGAGATTGAACCATCAGAAACTGAACCATCCGAGACTAAATCACCAGAGATTGAAACAACAGAGACGAAAGCATCAGAAACTGAAGCATCAGTGCCTGAACCATCGGAGACTGAATCATGAGAGACTGAATCAACGGAGACTGAATCACCAGAGACTGAACCATCTGAGACTGAACCACCAGAGATTGAATCAACAGAGAGTGAACCATCAGAGACTGAACCATCAAAGTTGGAACCATCATAGACTGAAGATCAGAGACTGAACCATCAAAGGCTGATTGAACAGAAACTGAATCACGAGAGACTGAATGAGCAGAGACTGAACCAACAGAGACTGAATCAAATGAACTGAACCATCAGAGACTGATTCATCAGAGATTGAAAGATCAGAGACTGAATCACCACAGACTGAAGCAACAGAGACTGAACCATCAGATAATGAACCATCAAAGACGGAACGATCAGAGACTGAACCATCAAAGATTGAACCATCAGAGACTGAATCACCAGAGACTGAACTATCAGACACTGAACAGTCAGAGACTGAACCATCAGAGAGTGAACCATCAGAGACTGAACCATCAGAGACTGATTCGCTAGTGACTGTAACACCAGATACTTTACCATCGGAGTCTGAACCATCAGAGACTGAAACATCAGAGACTGAATCAACTGAGACTGAATCACCAGAGACTGAGCCACCAGAGACTGAACCATCAGAGAGTGAACCATCAGAGACTGAACCATCAGAGACTGATTCGCTAGTGACTGTAACACCAGATACTTTACCATTGGAGTCTGAACCATCAGAGTCTGAACCATCAGAGACTGATCAGAGACTGTATCACCAGAGATTGAACCATCAGAAACGGAACCAACCGAGACTTAATCACCAGAGATTGAAACAACCGAGACTGAAGCATCAGAAACTGAAGCATCAGTGCCTGAACCATCGGAGACTGAATCATGAGAGACTGAATCAACTGAAACTGAATCACCAGAGACTGAACCATCTGAGACTGAACCACCAGAGATTGAATCAACAGAGAGTGAACCATCAGAGACTGAACCATCAAAGATGGAACCATCATAGACTGAAGATCAGAGACTGAACCAACAAAGGCTGATTGAACAGAAACTGAATCACGAGAGACTGAATGAGCAGAGACTGAACCAACAGAGACTGAATCAAATGACCTGAACCATCAGAGACTGATTCATCAGAGATTGAAAGATCAGAGACTGAATCACCACAGACTGAAGCAACAGAGACTGAACCATCAGATAATGAACCATCAAAGACGGAACGATCAGAGACTGAACCATCAAAGATTGAACCATCAGAGACTGAATCAACTGAGAGTTAATGATCAGAGACTGAAACATCAGAGACTGAATCACCAGAGACTGAACTATCAGACACTGAACAGTCAGAGACTGAACCATCAGAGAGTGAACCATCAGAGACTGAACCATCGGAGACTGATTCGCTAGTGACTGTAACACCAGATACTTTACCATCGGAGTCTGAACCATCAGAGTCTGAACCATCAGTGACTGATCAGAGACTGTATCACCAGAGATTGAACCATCAGAAACTGAACCATCCGAGACTTAATCACCAGAGATTGAAACAACAGAGACGAAAGCATCAGAAACTGAAGCATCAGTGCCTGAACCATCGGAGACTGAATCATGAGAGACTGAATCAACTGAGACTGAATCACCAGAGACTGAACCATCTGAGACTGAACCACCAGAGATTGAATCAACAGAGAGTGAACCATCAGAGACTGAACCATCAAAGATGGAACCATCATAGACTGAAGATCAGAGACTGAACCAACAAAGGCTGATTGAACAGAAACTGAATCACGAGAGACTGAATGAGCAGGGACTGAACCATCAGAGACTGAATGAGCAGAGACTGAACCAACAGAGACTGAATCAAATGAACTGAACCATCAGAGACTGATTCATCAGAGATTGAAAGATCAGAGACTGAATCACCACAGACTGAAGCAACAGAGACTGAACCATCAGATAATGAACCATCAAAGACGGAACGATCAGAGACTGAACCATCAAAGATTGAACCATCAGAGACTGAATCACCAGAGACTGAACTATCAGACACTGAACAGTCAGAGACTGAACCATCAGAGAGTGAACCATCAGAGACTGAACCATCAGAGACTGATTCGCTAGTCACTGTAACACCAGATACTTTACCATCGGAGTCTGAACCATCAGAGACTGAAACATCAGAGACTGAATCAACTGAGACTGAATCACCAGAGACTGAGCCACCAGAGACTGAACCATCAGAGAGTGAACCATCAGAGACTGAACCATCAGAGACTGATTCGCTAGTGACTGTAACACCAGATACTTTACCATTGGAGTCTGAACCATCAGAGTCTGAACCATCAGAGACTGATCAGAGACTGTATCACCAGAGATTGAACCATCAGAAACGGAACCAACCGAGACTTAATCACCAGAGATTGAAACAACAGAGACTAAAGCATCAGAAACTGAAGCATCAGTGCCTGAACCATCGGAGACTGAATCATGAGAGACTGAATCAACTGAAACTGAATCACCAGAGACTGAACCATCTGAGACTGAACCACCAGAGATTGAATCAACAGAGAGTGAACCATCAGAGACTGAACCATCAAAGATGGAACCATCATAGACTGAAGATCAGAGACTGAACCAACAAAGGCTGATTGAACAGAAACTGAATCACGAGAGACTGAATGAGCAGGGACTGAACCATCAGAGACTGAATGAGCAGAGACTGAACCAACAGAGACTGAATCAAATGACCTGAACCATCAGAGACTGATTCATCAGAGATTGAAAGA
Organism: Heptranchias perlo; assembly: GCF_035084215.1. Classification (NCBI taxonomy): domain Eukaryota; kingdom Metazoa; phylum Chordata; class Chondrichthyes; order Hexanchiformes; family Hexanchidae; genus Heptranchias; species Heptranchias perlo. The sequence continues at coordinate 19,887,392 of NC_090361.1, forward strand.
TCAGAGACTGAATCACCACAGACTGAAGCAACAGAGACTGAACCATCAGATAATGAACCATCAAAGACGGAACGATCAGAGACTGAACCATCAAAGATTGAACCATCAGAGACTGAATCAACTGAGAGTTAATGATCAGAGACTGAAACATCAGAGACTGAATCACCAGAGACTGAACTATCAGACACTGAACGGTCAGAGACTGAACCATCAGAGAGTGAACCATCAGAGACTGAACCATCAGAGACTGATTCGCTAGTGACTGTAACACCAGATACTTTACCATCGGAGTCTGAACCATCAGAGACTGAAACATCAGAGACTGAATCAACTGAGACTGAATCACCAGAGACTGAGCCACCAGAGACTGAACCATCAGAGAGTGAACCATCAGAGACTGAACCATCAGAGACTGATTCGCTAGTGACTGTAACACCAGATACTTTACCATCGGAGTCTGAACCATCAGAGTCTGAACCATCAGTGACTGATCAGAGACTGTATCACCAGAGATTGAACCATCAGAAACTGAACCATCCGAGACTTAATCACCAGAGATTGAAACAACAGAGACGAAAGCATCAGAAACTGAAGCATCAGTGCCTGAACCATCGGAGACTGAATCATGAGAGACTGAATCAACTGAGACTGAATCACCAGAGACTGAACCATCTGAGACTGAACCACCAGAGATTGAATCAACAGAGAGTGAACCATCAGAAACTGAACCATCCGAGACTTAATCACCAGAGATTGAAACAACAGAGACGAAAGCATCAGAAACTGAAGCATCAGTGCCTGAACCATCGGAGACTGAATCATGAGAGACTGAATCAACTGAGACTGAATCACCAGAGACTGAACCATCTGAGACTGAACCACCAGAGATTGAATCAACAGAGAGTGAACCATCAGAGACTGAACCATCAAAGATGGAACCATCATGGACTGAAGATCAGAGACTGAACCAACAAAGGCTGATTGAACAGAAACTGAATCACGAGAGACTGAATGAGCAGGGACTGAACCATCAGAGACTGAATGAGCAGAGACTGAACCAACAGAGACTGAATCAAATGAACTGAACCATCAGAGACTGATTCATCAGAGATTGAAAGATCAGAGACTGAATCACCACAGACTGAAGCAACAGAGACTGAACCATCAGATAATGAACCATCAAAGACGGAACGATCAGAGACTGAACCATCAAAGATTGAACCATCAGAGACTGAATCACCAGAGACTGAACTATCAGACACTGAACAGTCAGAGACTGAACCATCAGAGAGTGAACCATCAGAGACTGAACCATCAGAGACTGATTCGCTAGTGACTGTAACACCAGATACTTTACCATCGGAGTCTGAACCATCAGAGACTGAAACATCAGAGACTGAATCAACTGAGACTGAATCACCAGAGACTGAGCCACCAGAGACTGAACCATCAGAGAGTGAACCATCAGAGACTGAACCATCAGAGACTGATTCGCTAGTGACTGTAACACCAGATACTTTACCATTGGAGTCTGAACCATCAGAGTCTGAACCATCAGAGACTGATCAGAGACTGTATCACCAGAGATTGAACCATCAGAAACGGAACCAACCGAGACTTAATCACCAGAGATTGAAACAACAGAGACTAAAGCATCAGAAACTGAAGCATCAGTGCCTGAACCATCGGAGACTGAATCATGAGAGACTGAATCAACTGAAACTGAATCACCAGAGACTGAACCATCTGAGACTGAACCACCAGAGATTGAATCAACAGAGAGTGAACCATCAGAGACTGAACCATCAAAGATGGAACCATCATAGACTGAAGATCAGAGACTGAACCAACAAAGGCTGATTGAACAGAAACTGAATCACGAGAGACTGAATGAGCAGGGACTGAACCATCAGAGACTGAATGAGCAGAGACTGAACCAACAGAGACTGAATCAAATGACCTGAACCATCAGAGACTGATTCATCAGAGATTGAAAGATCAGAGACTGAATCACCACAGACTGAAGCAACAGAGACTGAACCATCAGATAATGAACCATCAAAGACGGAACGATCAGAGACTGAACCATCAAAGATTGAACCATCAGAGACTGAATCAACTGAGAGTTAATGATCAGAGACTGAAACATCAGAGACTGAATCACCAGAGACTGAACTATCAGACACTGAACAGTCAGAGACTGAACCATCAGAGAGTGAACCATCAGAGACTGAACCATCAGAGACTGATTCTTCAGAGAATTAATCACCAGAGACTGAACCATCAGAGACTGAATCACCAGAGACTGAATCACCAGAGACTGAACCATCAGAGACTAAATCAACTGAGCCTGAACCATCAGAGACTGAATCAACTGAGACTGAACCATCAGAGACTGAATCAACTGAGACTGAATCACCAGAGACTGAACTATCAGAGACTGAATCTTCAGAGAATGAACCATCAAAGACTGAACCATCAGAGACTGAATCACCAGAGACTGAATCACCAGAGACGGAACCATCAGAGTCTGAACAATCAGAGACTGAACCATCAGAGACTGAATCACCAGAGACGGAACCATCAGAGTCTGAATCTTCAGAGAATGAACCATGAGAGACTGAATCACCAGAGACTGAACCACCAGCAACTGAACCATCAGAGAGTGAACCATCAGAGACTGATTCGCCAGTGACTGTAACACCAGATACTTTAACATCGGTGTCTGAACCATCAGAGTCTGAACCATCAGAGACTGATCAGAGACTGTATCACCAGAGATTGAACCATCAGACACTGAACAGTCAGAGACTGAACCATCAGAGACTGAATCACCAGAGACTGAACCATCAGAGACTGAATCTTCAGAGAATGAATCACCAGAGACTGAACCATCAGAGACTGAATCTTCAGAGAATGAACCATCAAAGACTGAACCATCAGAGACTGACTCCTCAGAGACTGAATCACAGACACTGAACTATCAGCAACTGAACAATCAGAGACTGAACCATCAGAGACTGAACCATCAGAGACTGAATCACCAGAGACTGAACTATCAGACACTGAACAGTCAGAGACTGAACCATCAGAGACTGAACCATCAGAGACTGAATCACCAGAGACTGAACCATCAGAGACTGAATCTTCAGAGAATGAATCACCAGAGACTGAATCACCAGAGACTGAACCATCAGAGACTGAATCTTCAGAGAATGAACCATCAAAGACTGAACCATCAGAGACTGACTCCTCAGAGACTGAATCACAGACACTGAACCATCAGCAACTGAACAATCAGAGACTGAACCATCAGAGACTGAATCACCAGAGACTGAATCACCAGAGACTGAACCATCAGAGACTGAACCATCAGAGACTGAACCATCAGAGACTGAATCACCAGAGACTGAACCATCAGAGGCTGACTCCTCAGAGACTGAACCATCAGAGAATGAACCATCAGAGAGTGAACCATCAGAGAGTGATTCGCCAGTGACTGTAACACCAGAGACTTTACCATCGGAGTCTGAACCATCACAGTCTGAACCATCAGAGACTGATCAGAGACTGTATCACCAGAGATTGAAACATCAGAGACTGAACCATCAGAGACTGAATCAACTGAGACTGAATCACCAGAGACAGAACTATCAGACACTGAACAGTCAGAGACTGAACCATCAGAGACTGAATCACCAGAGACTGAACCATCAGAGACTGAATCTTCAGAGAATGAATCACCAGAGACTGAACCATCAGAGACTGAATCAACTGAGACTGAATTACCAGAGACTGAAACATCAGAGACTGAATCTTCAGAGAATGAACCATCAAAGACTGAACCATCAGAGACTGACTCCTCAGAGACTGAATCACAGACACTGAACCATCAGCAACTGAACAATCAGAGACTGAACCATCAGAGACTGAATCACCAGAGACGGAACCATCAGAGACTGAATCTTCAGAGAATTAATCACCAGAGACTGAACCATCAGAGACTGAACCATCAGAGACTGAATCTTCAGAGAATGAACCATCAAAGACTGAACCATCAGAGACTGACTCCTCAGAGACTGAATCACAGACACTGAACCATCAGCAACTGAACAATCAGAGACTGAACCATCAGAGAGTGAACCATCAGAGACTGAACCATCAGAGACTGAATCTTCAGAGAATTAATCACCAGAGACTGAACCATCAGAGACTGAACCATCAGAGACTGAATCAACTGAGACTTTCCCATCGGAGTCTGAACCATCACAGTCTGAACCATCAGAGACTGATCAGAGACTGTATGACCAGAGATTGAACCATCAGAGAGTGAACCATCAGAGACTGAATCACCAGAGACTGAACCATCAGAGACTGAATCTTCAGAGAATGAATCACCAGAGACTGAACCATCAGAGACTGAACCATCAGAGACTGAACCATCAGGGACTGAATCACCAGAGACGGAACCATCAGAGACTGAAACTTCAGGGACTGAATCTTCAGAGAATGAACCATCAAAGACTGAACCATCAGAGACTGACTCCTCAGAGACTGAATCACAGACACTGAACCATCAGCAACTGAACAATCAGAGACTGAACCATCAGAGACTGAATCACCAGAGACGGAACCATCAGAGACTGAATCTTCAGAGAATGAACCATCAGAGACTGAAACATCAGAGACTGAACCATCAGAGACTGAATCAACTGAGACTGAATAACCAGAGACTGAACCACCAGAGACTGAACCATCAGAGAGTGAACCATCAGAGACTGAAACATCAGAGACTGATCAGAGACTGTATCACCAGAGATTGAACCATCAGACACTGAACAGTCAGAGACTGAACCATCAGAGACTGAATCACCAGAGACTGAACCATCAGAGACTGAATCTTCAGAGAATGAATCACCAGAGACTGAACCATCAGAGACTGAACCATCAGAGACTGAATCAACTGAGACTGAATCACCAGAGACTGAACCATCAGAGACTGAATCTTCAGAGAATGAACCATCAAAGACTGAACCATCAGAGACTGAATCAACTGAGACTGAATCACCAGAGACTGAACCACCAGAAACTGAACCATCAGAGAGTGAACCATCAGAGACTGAACCATCAGAGACTGATTCACCAGTGACTGAACCATCAGAGACTGAACCATAAGAGACTGAACCATCAGAGACTGAATCACCAGAGACTGAACCATCAGAGACTGAGTCCTCAGAGACTGAACCATCGGAGAATGAACCATCAGAGAGTGAACCATCAGAGACTGATTCGCCAGTGACTGTAACACCAGAGACTTTCCCATTGGAGTCTGAACCATCACAGTCTGAACCATCAGAGACTGATCAGAGACTGTATCATCGGAGACTGAACCATCAGAGACTGAATCAACTGAGACTGAATCACCAGAGACTGAATCTTCAGAGAATGAACCATCAGAGAATGAACCATCAAAGACTGAACCATGAGAGACTGACTCCTCAGAGACTGAATCACAGACACTGAACCATCAGCAACTGAACAATCAGAGACTGAACCATCAGAGACTGAATCACCAGAGACGGAACCATCAGAGACTGAATCTTCAGAGAATGAACCATCAGAGACTGAAACATCAGAGACTGAACCATCAGAGACTGAATCAACTGAGACTGAATCACCAGAGACTGAGCCACCAGAGACTGAACCATCAGAGAGTGAACCATCAGAGACTGAACCATCAGAGACTGATTCGCTAGTGACTGTAACACCAGATACTTTACCATCGGAGTCTGAACCATCAGAGTCTGAACCATCAGAGACTGATCAGAGACTGTATCACCAGAGATTGAACCATCAGAAACTGAACCATCCGAGACTTAATCACCAGAGATTGAAACAACAGAGACGAAAGCATCAGAAACTGAAGCATCAGTGCCTGAACCATCGGAGACTGAATCATGAGAGACTGAATCAACTGAGACTGAATCACCAGAGACTGAACCATCTGAGACTGAACCACCAGAGATTGAATCAACAGAGAGTGAACCATCAGAGACTGAACCATCAAAGTTGGAACCATCATAGACTGAAGATCAGAGACTGAACCATCAAAGGCTGATTGAACAGAAACTGAATCACGAGAGACTGATTCATCAGAGATTGAAAGATCAGAGACTGAATCACCACAGACTGAAGCAACAGAGACTGAACCATCAGATAATGAACCATCAAAGACGGAACGATCAGAGACTGAACCATCAAAGATTGAACCATCAGAGACTGAATCAACTGAGAGTTAATGATCAGAGACTGAAACATCAGAGACTGAATCACCAGAGACTGAACTATCAGACACTGAACAGTCAGAGACTGAACCATCAGAGACTGAATCACCAGAGACTGAACCATCAGAGACTGAATCTTCAGAGAATTAATCACCAGAGACTGAACCATCAGAGACTGAATCACCAGAGACTGAATCACCAGAGACTGAACCATCAGAGACTGAATCAACTGAGCCTGAACCATCAGAGACTGAATCAACTGAGACTGAACCATCAGAGACTGAATCACCAGAGACGGAAACATCAGAGTCTGAATCTTCAGAGAATGAACCATGAGAGACTGAATCACCAGAGACTGAACCACCAGAAACTGAACCAACAGAGAGTGAACCATCAGAGACTGATTCGCCAGTGACTGTAACACCAGATACTTTACCATCGGAGTCTGAACCATCAGAGTCTGAACCATCAGAGACTGATCAGAGACTGTATCACCAGAGATTGAACCATCAGACAATGAACAGTCAGAGACTGAACAATCAGAGACTGAATCACCAGAGACTGAACCATCAGAGACTGAATCTTCAGAGAATGAATCACCAGAGACTGAACCATCAGAGACTGAATCTTCAGAGAATGAACCATCAAAGACTGAACCATCAGAGACTGACTCCTCAGAGACTGAATCACAGACACTGAACTATCAGCAACTGAACAATCAGAGACTGAACCATCAGAGACTGAACCATCAGAGACTGAACCATCAGAGAGTGAACCATCAGAGACTGAACCATCAGAGACTGATTCGCTAGTGACTGTAACACCAGATACTTTACCATCGGAGTCTGAACCATCAGAGTCTGAACCATCAGAGACTGATCAGAGACTGTATCACCAGAGATTGAACCATCAGAAACTGAACCATCCGAGACTTAATCACCAGAGATTGAAACAACAGAGACGAAAGCATCAGAAACTGAAGCATCAGTGCCTGAACCATCGGAGACTGAATCATGAGAGACTGAATCAACTGAGACTGAATCACCAGAGACTGAACCATCTGAGACTGAACCACCAGAGATTGAATCAACAGAGAGTGAACCATCAGAGACTGAACCATCAAAGTTGGAACCATCATAGACTGAAGATCAGAGACTGAACCATCAAAGGCTGATTGAACAGAAACTGAATCACGAGAGACTGAATGAGCAGGGACTGAACCATCAGAGACTGAATGAGCAGAGACTGAACCAACAGAGACTGAATCAAATGAACTGAACCATCAGAGACTGATTCATCAGAGATTGAAAGATCAGAGACTGAATCACCACAGACTGAAGCAACAGAGACTGAACCATCAGATAATGAACCATCAAAGACGGAACGATCAGAGACTGAACCATCAAAGATTGAACCATCAGAGACTGAATCAACTGAGAGTTAATGATCAGAGACTGAAACATCAGAGACTGAATCACCAGAGACTGAACTATCAGACACTGAACAGTCAGAGACTGAACCATCAGAGACTGAATCACCAGAGACTGAACCATCAGAGACTGAATCTTCAGAGAATTAATCACCAGAGACTGAACCATCAGAGACTGAATCACCAGAGACTGAATCACCAGAGACTGAACCATCAGAGACTGAATCAACTGAGCCTGAACCATCAGAGACTGAATCAACTGAGACTGAACCATCAGAGACTGAATCACCAGAGACGGAAACATCAGAGTCTGAATCTTCAGAGAATGAACCATGAGAGACTGAATCACCAGAGACTGAACCACCAGAAACTGAACCAACAGAGAGTGAACCATCAGAGACTGATTCGCCAGTGACTGTAACACCAGATACTTTACCATCGGAGTCTGAACCATCAGAGTCTGAACCATCAGAGACTGATCAGAGACTGTATCACCAGAGATTGAACCATCAGACAATGAACAGTCAGAGACTGAACCATCAGAGACTGAATCACCAGAGACTGAACCATCAGAGACTGAATCTTCAGAGAATGAATCACCAGAGACTGAACCATCAGAGACTGAATCTTCAGAGAATGAACCATCAAAGACTGAACCATCAGAGACTGACTCCTCAGAGACTGAATCACAGACACTGAACTATCAGCAACTGAACAATCAGAGACTGAACCATCAGAGACTGAACCATCAGAGACTGAATCACCAGAGACTGAACTATCAGACACTGAACAGTCAGAGACTGAACCATCAGAGACTGAACCATCAGAGACTGAATCACCAGAGACTGAACCATCAGAGACTGAATCTTCAGAGAATGAATCACCAGAGACTGAATCACCAGAGACTGAACCATCAGAGACTGAATCTTCAGAGAATGAAACATCAAAGACTGAACCATCAGAGACTGACTCCTCAGAGACTGAATCACAGACACTGAACCATCAGCAACTGAACAATCAGAGACTGAACCATCAGAGACTGAACCATCAGAGACTGAACCATCAGAGACTGAATCACCAGAGACTGAACCATCAGAGGCTGACTCCTCAGAGACTGAACCATCAGAGAATGAACCATCAGAGAGTGAATCATCAGAGAGTGATTCGCCAGTGACTGTAACACCAGAGACTTTACCATCGGAGTCTGAACCATCACAGTCTGAACCATCAGAGACTGATCAGAGACTGTATCACCAGAGATTGAAACATCAGAGACTGAACCATCAGAGACTGAATCAACTGAGACTGAATCACCAGAGACAGAACTATCAGACACTGAACAGTCAGAGACTGAACCATCAGAGACTGAATCACCAGAGACTGAACCATCAGAGACTGAATCTTCAGAGAATGAATCACCAGAGATTGAATCACCAGAGACGGAACCATCAGAGACTGAATCTTCAGAGAATGAACCATCAGAGACTGAAACATCAGAGACTGAACCATCAGAGATTGAATCAACTGAGACTGAATAACCAGAGACTGAACCACCAGAGACTGAACCATCAGAGAGTGAACCATCAGAGACTGATTCGCCAGTGACTGTAACACCAGATACTTTACCATCGGAGTCTGAACCATCGGAGTCTGAACCATCAGAGACTGATCAGAGACTGTATCACCAGAGATTGAACCATCAGACACTGAACAGTCAGAGACTGAACCATCAGAGACTGAATCTTCAGAGAATGAATCACCAGAGACTGAACCATCAGAGACTGAACCATCAGAGACTGAATCAACTGAGACTGAATCAACTGAGACTGAACCATCAGAGACTGAATCAACTGAGACTGAATCACCAGAGACTGAACCATCTGAGACTGAACCACCAGAGATTGAATCAACAGAGAGTGAACCATCAGAGACTGAACCATCAAAAATGGAACCATCATAGACTGAAGATCAGAGACTGAACCAACAAAGGCTGATTGAACAGAGACTGAATCACGAGAGACTGAATGAGCAGGGATTGAACCATCAGAGACTGAATGAGCAGAGACTGAACCAACAGAGACGAAATCAAATGACCTGAACCATCAGAGACTGAATCTTCAGAGAATGAACCATCAGAGACTGAAACATCAGAGACTGAAACATCAGAGACTGACTCCTCAGAGACTGAATCACAGACACTGAACCATCAGCAACTGAACAATCAGAGACTGAACCATCAGAGACTGAATCACCAGAGACTGAATCACCAGAGACTGAACCATCAGAGACTGAAACATCAGAGACTGAACCATCAGAGACTGAATCACCAGAGACTGAACCATCAGAGGCTGACTCCTCAGAGACTGAACCATCAGAGAATGAACCATCAGAAAGTGAACCATCAGAGAGTGATTCGCCAGTGACTGTAACACCAGAGACTTTACCATCGGAGTCTGAACCATCACAGTCTGAACCATCAGAGACTGATCAGAGACTGTATCACCAGAGATTGAAACATCAGAGACTGAACCATCAGAGACTGAATCAACTGAGACTGAATCACCAGAGACAGAACTATCAGATACTGAACAGTCAGAGACTGAACCATCAGAGACTGAATCACCAGAGACTGAACCATCAGAGACTGAATCTTCAGAGAATGAATCACCAGAGACTGAACCATCAGAGACTGAATCAACTGAGACTGAATTACCAGAGACTGAACCATCAGAGACTGAATCTTCAGAGAATGAACCATCAAAGACTGAACCATCAGAGACTTACTCCTCAGAGACTGAATCACAGACACTGAACCATCAGCAACTGAACAATCAGAGACTGAACCATCAGAGACTGAATCACCAGAGACGGAACCATCAGAGACTGAATCTTCAGAGAATGAACCATCAGAGACTGAAACATCAGAGACTGAACCATCAGAGACTGAATCAACTGAGACTGAATAACCAGAGACTGAACCACCAGAGACTGAACCATCAGAGAGTGAACCATTAGAGACTGAAACATCAGAGACTGAACCATCAGAGACTGAACCATCAGAGACTGAATCAACTGAGACTAAATCACCAGAGACTGAACCATCAGAGACTGAATCTTCAGAGAATGAACCATCAAAGACTGAACCATCTGAGACTGAACCACCAGAGATTGAATCAACAGAGAGTGAACCATCAGAGACTGAACCATCAAAGTTGGAACCATCATAGACTGAAGATCAGAGACTGAACCATCAAAGGCTGATTGAACAGAAACTGAATCACGAGAGACTGAATCACAGGGACTGAACCATCAGAGACTGAACAATCAGAGACTGAACCATCAGAGACTGAATCACCAGAGACGGAACCATCAGAGACTGAATCTTCAGAGAATGAACCACCAGAAACTGAACCATCAGAGAGTGAACCATCAGAGACTGTACCATCAGAGACTGATTCGCCAGAGACTGAACCATCAGAGACTGAACCATAAGAGACTGAACCATCAGAGACTGAAGCACCAGAGACTGAACCATCAGAGACTGACTCCTCAGAGACTGAACCATCAGAGAATGAACCATCAGCGAGTGAACCATCAGAGACTGATTCGCCAGTGACTGTAACACCAGAGACTTTACCATTGGAGTCTGAACCATCACAGTCTGAACCATCAGAGACTGATCAGAGACTGTATCATCAGAGACTGAACCATCAGAGACTGAATCAACTGAGACTGAATTACCAGAGACTGAACCATCAGAGACTGAATCTTCAGAGTATGAACCATCAAAGACTGAACCATCAGAGACTGACTCCTCAGAGACTGAATCACAGACACTGAACCATCAGCAACTGAACAATCAGAGACTGAACCATCAGAGACTGAATCACCAGAGACGGAACCATCAGAGACTGAATCTTCAGAGAATGAACCATCAGAGACTGAAACATCAGAGACTGAACCATCAGAGACTGAATCAACTGAGACTGAATAACCAGAGACTGAACCACCAGAGACTGAACCATCAGAGAGTGAACCATCAGAGACTGAAACATCAGAGACTGATTCGCCAGTGACTGTAACACCAGATACTTTACCATCGGAGTCTGAACCATCGGAGTCTGAACCATCAGAGACTGATCAGAGACTTTATCACCAGAGATTGAACCATCAGACACTGAACAGTCAGAGACTGAACCATCAGAGACTGAATCACCAGAGACTGAACCATCAGAGACTGAATCTTCAGAGAATGAATCACCAGAGACTGAACCATCAGAGACTGAACCATCAGAGACTGAATCAACTGAGACTGAATCAACTGAGACTGAACCATCAGAGACTGAATCAACTGAGACTGAATCACCAGAGACTGAACCATCTGAGACTGAACCACCAGAAATTGAATCAACAGAGAGTGAACCATCAGAGACTGAACCATCAAAAATGGAACCATCATAGACTGAAGATCAGAGACTGAACCAACAAAGGCTGATTGAACAGAGACTGAATCACGAGAGACTGAATGAGCAGGGATTGAACCATCAGAGACTGAATGAGCAGAGACTGAACCAACAGAGACTAAATCAAATGACCTGAACCATCAGAGACTGAATCTTCAGAGAATGAACCATCAGAGACTGAAACATCAGAGACTGAAACATCAGAGACTGACTCCTCAGAGACTGAATCACAGACACTGAACCATCAGCAACTGAACAATCAGAGACTGAACCATCAGAGACTGAATCAACAGAGACTGAGACATCAAAGACGGAATGGACAGAGACTGAACTATCAGAGACGGAACCATCAGAGACTGAATCACCAGAGACTGAATCATCAGGAACTGAAACATCAGAGACTGAACCATCATCGACTGAATCACAGAGACTGAACCATCAGAGACTTTATCACCAGAGACTGAACCGTCAGAGACTGAATCAACAGGGACTGAAACATCAGAGACTGAACCAACGGATACTGAATCATCAGAGACTGAATCACCAGAGACTGAACCATCAGAGACTGAACCATCAGAGACTGAATCATCAGAGATTTAACCATCACAAACTGAACCATCAGAGACTGAATCACCAGAGATTTAACCATCAGAATCTGAACCATCAGAGACTGAATCACAGAGTATGAACCATCATGGACTGTATCACGAGAGACTGAACCATCAGAGAATGAATAATCCGAGACTGAACGATCAGAGACTGAAGTATCAGTGGCTCAACCACCGGAGACTGAATCACGAGAGACTGAATCGTCGGAGACTGAACCATCAGAGACTGAACCATCAGAGAATGAATAATCCGAGACTGAACCATCAGAGACTGAAGCATCAGTGGCTCAACCATCAGAGACTGTATCATAAGAGAATGAATTATCCAAGACTGAACCATCAGAGACTGAGCCACCAGAAACTGCAGCTTCAGTGGCTCAACCATCGGAGCCTGAATCACGAGAGACTGAATCACGAGAGACTGAACCATCAGAGACTGAATCAACAGAGACTGAGACATCAAAGACGGAATGGACAGAGACTGAACTATCAGAGACGGAACCATCAGAGACTGAATCACCAGAGACTGAATCACCAGGAACTGAAACATCAGAGACTGAACCATCATAGACTGAATCACAGAGACTAAACCATCAGAGACTGAAACATCAGAGACTTTATCACCAGAGACTGAACCGTCAGATACTGAATCACCAGAGACTGAACCATCAGAGACTGAATCGTCGGAGACTGAACCATCAGAGACTGAACCATCAGAGACTGAATCATCAGAGATTTAACCATCACAAACTGAACCATCAGAGACTGAATCACCAGAGATTTAACCATCAGAATCTGAACCATCAGAGACTGAATCACCAGAGTATGAACCATCATGGACTGTATCACGAGAGACTGAACCATCAGAGAATGAATAATCCGAGACTGAACGATCAGAGACTGAAGTATCAGTGGCTCAACCACCGGAGACTGAATCACGAGAGACTTAATCATCAGAGACTGAACAATCGGAGACTGAATCACCAGAGACTGAATCATCAGAGACTGAATCACGAGAGACTGGATAAATTGAGAATATACCATCAGAGACTGAATCACCAGAACCTGAAAAATCAGAGACTGAACCATCAGAGACTGAATCACCAGAGCCTGAAAAATCAGAGACTCAACAATCAGAGACTGATCAGAGATTGAATCATCAGAGACTGAGACATCAAAGGCGGAATGGACAGAGACTGAACTATCAGACGGAACCATCAGAGACTGAATCACCAGGAACTGAAACATCAGAGACTGAAACATCAGAGACTGAACCAACGGACACTGAACAATCAGAGACTGAATCATCAGAGACTGAAACATTGGAGACTTAACCATCAGAGACTGAAACACCAGAGAATGAACAATCAGAGGGGGAACCATTCGAGTCTGATTCACCAGTTACTGTAACATCAGAGACTTTACCATTAGAGACTGATCAGAGACTGAATCACCAGAGACTGAAACACCAGAGAATCAATAATCCGAGACTGAACCATCAGAGACTGAAGCATCAGTGGCTCAACCATCAGAAACTGAATCATCAAAGACTGAAACATCAGAGACTGAACCATCGGAGACTGAACCATCGGAGACTGAATCAGGAGAGACTGGATCAATTGAGAATATACCATCAGAGACTGAACTATCAGAGACTGAATGACTGAGACTGAATCACCAGAGACTGAAACATCAGTAAATGAAACAACAGAGACTGAACAATCAGAGACTGAACCATCAGAGATTGAATCATCAGGGACTGAAATATCAGATACTTAACCATCAGAGACTGAAACAGCAGGGTCTGAACCATCAGAGACTGAATCATCAGAGACTGATTCACCAGAGACTAAATCGCGGAGACTAAGCCATTAGGGACTGAACGATCAGAGAGGGATCCATCAGAGACTGAATAATCATAGACTGAACAATCGGAGACTGAATCAACAGAGACTGAATCATTAGAGACTGGAACATCAGAGACTTAACCATCAGAGACTGAACCATCAGAGAATGAACAAACAGAGAGGGAACCATTAGAGTCTGATTTACCAGTGGCTGTAACATCAGAGACTTTACCATTAGAGACTGAATCACCAGAGACTGAAACATCAGAGAATGAATAATCCGAGACTGAACCATCAGAGACTGAAGCGTCAGTGGCTCAACCATCAGAAACTGAATCATCAAATATTGAAACATCAGAGACTGAACCATCGGAGACTCAATCTCGAGAGACTGGATCAATTGAGAATATACCATCAGAGATTGAACTATCAGAGACTGAACCATCAGAGACGGATTCACCAGAGACTGAACCATTAGGGACTGAATGATCGGAGACTGAATCACCAGAGACTGAATCAACTGAGACTGAACCATCCGAGACTGAATCATCAGAAACTGAAACATCAGATACTTAACCATCAGAGACTGAAACAGCAGGAACTGAACCATCAGAGAATGAACGATCAGAGACTGACCAATCAGAGACTTAACCATCAGAGACTGAATTAACTGAGACTGAACCATCAGAGACTGAATCACCAGCGATTGAACCATGAGGGACTGAGACATCATAGATGGAATGGACAGAGACTGAACAATCAGAGACTTAACCATCAGAGATTGAATTAACTGAGACTGAATAATCAGAGACTGAACCATCAGGGAATGAATCAACAGGGACTGAAACATCAGAGTCTTTATCACCAGAGACTGAACCATCAGAGACTGAATCATCTGAGACTGAACCAACAGAGACTGAAACATCAGAGAATGAATAATCCGAGACTGAACCATCAGAGACTGAATCAACAGGGACTGAAACATCAGAGACTTTATCACCAGAGACTGAACCATCAGAGACTGAACCATCAGAGACTGAATCATCTGAGACTGAACCAACAGAGACTGAAACATCAGAGAATGAATAATCCGAGACTGAACCATCAGACTGAATCACCAGTGGCTGAATCCACTGAGACCAAACCATCAGAGACGGAATCACCAGAGACTGAATCACGAGAGGCTGAAAGATCAGACACTGAACCATCAGATACTGAACCATCAGAGACTGAATCATCAGAGACTGAACCATCAGAGACTGAACCATCAGAGACTTAACCATCAGAAACTGAATCATCAGAGACTTAACCATCAGAAGTGAACCATCAGAGTCTGATTCACCAGTGACTGTAACATCAGAGACTTTACCATTGGAGACTGAACCATCAGAGACTGAAACATCAGAGGCTGATCAGAGACTTCATCACCAGAGATTGAACCATCAGAGACTGAACCATCAGAGACTGAATCACCAGAGACTGAAACATCAGAGACTGAAGCATCAGTGGCTCAACCATCATAGACATGAAACATCAGAGGCTGAACCATCGGAGACTGAATGACAGAACTGAACCATCAGAGACTGAATCGCCAGAGACTGAATCAACTGAGACTGAACCATCGGAGGCGGAATCATCAGAGATTGTATATTGTGCATCATAAATCATACATCGTACATTGTGCATTGTGCCTCGTACATTGTGCATTGTGCACCGTACATTGTGCATCATTCATTGTACATTGTGCATCATACATTGTGCATCGTAAATTGTACATTGTGCGTCACACATCGTGCATCGTACATCATACATTGTGCATCATACATCATGCATCGTACATCTTACGTCATATATCATACATTGTACATTGTGCATCATACATCGTACATTGTGCATTGTACATCGTACATCGTACATTGTGCATCATACATTGTGCATCATACATTGTGTATCGTATTTCATACATTGTGCGTCATACATTGTGCATCATACATTATACATCATAAAATGTGCATCATATATCGTACATAGTGCATCATACATTGTTCATTGTGCATCATACATTGTGCACCATACAGTGTACATTGTACATTGTGCATCATACATTGTGAATCGTACATTGTACATTGTGCACCATACATTGTGCATCATACATTGTACATTGTGCATCATACATTGTGCATCGTACATTGTGCATCATACATTGTTCATCGTACATTGTGCATCATACATTGTTCATCGTACATTGTTCATCGTACATTGTGCATTGTAAATCGTAGATCGTACTTCCTACATTGTGCGTCATACATTGTGCATCATACTTTGTACATCATACATTGTGTATCGTATGTCATACATTGTGCGTCATACATTGTGCATCATACATTATACATCATACAATGTGCATCGTATATTGTACATAGTGCATCATACATTGTGCATTGTACATTGTGCATCATACATTGTGCATCGTCCATTGTACATCATACATCGTACATTGTGCATTGTACCTTGTGCATCATACATTGTGCATCGTACATTGTGCATCATACATTGTTCATCGTACATTGTGCATCATACGTTGTTCATCGTACATTATTCATCGTACATCGTACATTGTGCATTGTACATCGTACATCACCATCGTACATTGTGCCTCATACATCGTACATTGTGCAACGTACATCGTACATTGTGCATTGTACATTGTGCATTTTACTCATACATTATGCATCATACATTGTGCATCATACATCGTGCATCATATATCGTAAATCATACATTGTGCATTGTACATCATACATCGTACATTGTACATTATGCATCATACATCGTACATTGTTCATCATGCATCGTGCATCATACATCGAAAATCTTACATTGTGCATTGTACATCATACATCGTACATTGTACATTATGCATCATACATCGTACATTGTTCATCATACATTGTGCATCATACATTGTGCATCGTACATTGTGCATCATACATTGTTCATCGTACCTTGTGCATCATACATCGTGCATCGCACATCATATATCGTACATCATCCATCGTACATTGTGCATCATACATTGTTCATCGTACATTGTGCATCGTACATTGTGCATCGCACATCATATATCGTACATCATCCATCGTACATTGTGCATCATACATTGTGCATCGTACATCGAACATTGTGCATCATACATTGTACATCGTACATTGTGCATCGTACATCAAACATCGTACATCATCCATCGTACATTGTGCATCATACAGTAGAGGACACTAAGAATATCCTAACACTGGACAAACAGGGGACTCTCGGGGGGGAGGAGCTAAATACGATTAAAATCACTCAGGAGATGGTACTCAGTAAAATAATGGGACTCAAGGCGGATAAATCCCCTGGACCTGATGGCTTCCATCCTAGGGTCTTGAGGGAAGTGGCAGTAGGGATTGTGGATGCTTTGGTGATGGTTTTCCAAAATTCCCTGGACTCAGGAGAGGTCCCGGCAGATTGGAAAACTGCTAATGTAACACCGTTATTTAAAAAGGGTAGTAGGCAGAAGGCTGGAAATTATAGGCCAGTTAGCTTAACATCTGTGGTGGGTAAAATTTTGGAGTCTATTATTAAGGAGACAGTAACGGAACATTTAGATAAGCATAATTTAATAGGACAAAGTCAGCATGGCTTTATGAAGGGGAAGTCATGTCTGACAAATTTGCTTGAGTTCTTCGAGGATATAACGTATAGGGTGGATAAAGGGGAACCAGTGGACATAGTGTATTTAGACTTCCAGAAGGCATTCGACAAGGTGCCACATAAAAGATTATTACTTAAGATAAAAAATCACGGGATTGGGGGTAATATTCTGGCATGGGTGGAGGATTGGTTATCGAACAGGAAGCAGAGAGTTGGGATAAATGGTTCATTTTCGGACTGGCAACCAGTAACCAGTGGTGTTCCACAGGGGTCGGTGCTGGGTCCCCAACTCTTTACAATCTATATTAACGATTTGGAGGAGGGGACCGAGTGCAACATATCAAAATTTGCAGATGATACAAAGATGGGAGGGAAAGTAGAGAGTGAGGAGGACATAAAAAACCTGCAAGGGGATATAGACAGGCTGGGTGAGTGGGCGGAGATTTGGCAGATGCAATATAATATTGGAAAATGTGAGGTTATGCACTTTGGCAGGAAAAATCAGAGAGCAAGTTATTTTCTTAATGGCGAGAGACTGGAAAGTACTGCAGTACAAAGGGATCTGGGGGTCCTAGTGCAAGAAAATCAAAAAGTTGGTATGCAGGTGCAACAGGTGATCAAGAAAGCCAACGGAATGTTGGCTTTTATTGCTAGGGGGATAGAATATAAAAACAAGGAGGTATTGCTGCAGTTATATAAGGTATTGGTGAGACCGCACCTGGAATACTGCATACAGTTTTGGTCTCCATACTTAAGAAAAGACATACTTGCTCTCGAGGCAGTACAAAGAAGGTTCACTCGGTTAATCCCGGGGATGAGGGGGCGGACATATGAGGAGAGGTTGAGTAGATTGGGACTCTACTCATTGGAGTTCAGAAGAATGAGAGGCGATCTTATTGAAACATATAAGATTGTGAAGGGTCTTGATCGGGTGGATGCAGTAAGGATGTTCCCAAAGATGGGTGAAACTAGAACTAGGGGGCATAATCTTAGAATAAGGGGCTGCTCTTTCAAAACTGAGATGAGGAGAAACTTCTTCACTCAGAGGGTGGTAGGTCTGTGGAATTTGCTGCCCCAGGAAGCTGTGGAAGCTACATCATTAGATAAATTTAAAACAGAAATAGACAGTTTCCTAGAAGTAAAGGGAATTAGGGGTTATGGGGAGCGGGCAGGAAATTGGACATGAAGCTGAGTTCGGATCGGTCAATGCCCTGTGGGTGGCGGAGAGGGCCCAGGGGCTATGTGGCCGGGTCCTGCTCCGACTTCTTGTGTTCTTTAGATTTGTGGTTGGGATCAGATCAGCCATGATCTTATTGAATGGCGGAGCAGGCTCGAGGGGCCGATTGGCCTACTCCTGCTCCAATTTCTTATGTTCTTATGTTCTTATGTTCTTATGTACATTGTGTATCGTACATTGTGCATCATACATCAAACATCGTACATCATCCATCGTACATTGTGTATCGTACATTGTGCAAGATACATTGTGCATTGTACATCGTACATTGTGCATCATACATCGTGCATCATATATCGTAAATCATACATTGTGCATTGTACATCATACATCGTACATTGTACATTATGCATCATACATCGTACATTGTTCATCATGCATCGTGCATCATACATCGAAAATCTTACATTGTGCATTGTACATCATACATCGTACATTGTACATTATGCATCATACATCGTACATTGTTCATCATACATTGTGCATCATACATTGTGCATCGTACATTGTGCATCATACATTGTTCATCGTACCTTGTGCATCATACATCGTGCATCGCACATCATATATCGTACATCATCCATCGTACATTGTGCATCATACATTGTTCATCATACATTGTGCATCGTACATCGAACATTGTGCATCATACATTGTACATCGTACATTGTGCATCGTACATCAAACATCGTACATCATCCATCGTACATTGTGCATCATACATTGTGTATCGTACATTGTGCATCATACATCAAACATCGTACATCATCCATCGTACATTGTGTATCGTACATTGTGCAAGATACATTGTGCATTGTACATCGTACATTGTGCATCATACATCGTGCATCGCACATCAAATATCGTACATCATCCATCGTACATTGTGCATCATACATTGTGCATCGTACATCGAACATTGTGCATCATACATTGTACATCGTACATTGTGCATCGTACATCAAACATCGTACATCATCCATCGTACATTGTGCATCATACATTGTGTATCGTACATTGTGCATCATACATCAAACATCGTACATCATCCATCGTACATTGTGTATCGTACATTGTGCAAGATACATTGTGCATTGTACATCTTACATTGTGCATCATACATCGTGCATCGCACATCAAATATCGTACATCATCCATCGTACATTGTGCATGATACATTGTGCATTGTACATTGTACATTGTGCATCATACATCGTATATTGTGCATCGTACATTGTACATTGTGCATTGTGCATCATACATCGTACATTGTGCATTGTACATCGTACATCACCATCGTACATTGTGCATCATACATCGTACATCATACATTGTGCATCATACATTGTTCATCGTACATTGTGCATCATATATCGTACATTGTGTATCGTACATTGTGCATCATACATTGTGCATCGTACATTGTGCATCATACATTGTTCATCGTACATTGTGCATCATACATTGTTCATCGTACATTCTACATCGTACATCATACATTGTGCATTGTACATGGTACATCACCATCGTACATTGTGCCTCATACATCGTACATTGTGCAATGTACATCGTACATTGTGCATCATACATTGTGCATCATGTATCGTGCATCATATATCGTAAATCATACATTGTGCATTGTACATCATACACCGTACATTGTACATTATGCATCATACATCGTACATTGTTCATCATACATCGTGCATCATATATCGTAAATCATACACTGTGCATTGTACATCGTACAGCGTACATTGTACATTATGCATCATACATCGTACATTGTTCATCATACATTGTGCATCTTATATCGTACATTGTGCATCGTACATTGTGCATTGTGCATCATACATTGTGCATCGTACATCATACATTGTGCATCGTACATTGTACATTGTGCACCATACATTGTGCATCATACATTCTACATTGTGCATCATACACTGTGCATCGTATACATTGTGCACCATACATTGTGCATCATACATTGTACATTATGCATCATACATTGTGCATCGTACATCATACATCGTGCATTATACATTGTACATTGTGCATCATACATTGTACATTGTGCATCACACATTGTGCATCATACATTATGCATCGTACATTCTACATTGTGCACCATACATTGTGCACCATATATTGTACATTGTGCATCATACATTGTGCATCATATATTGTACATTGTGTATCATACATTGTGCATCGTACATTGTTCATCGTACATTGTGCATTGTACATCGTACATCGTACATTGTGCATTGTACATCGTAGATCGTACTTCGTACATTGTGCGTCATACATTGTGCATCATACTTTGTACATCATACATTGTGTATCGTATGTCATACATTGTGCGTCATACATTGTGCATCATACATTATACATCATACAATGTGCATCGTATATTGTACATAGTGCATCATACATTGTGCATTGTACATTGTGCATCATACATTGTGCACCGTACAGTGTACATTGTACATTGTACATTGTGCATCATACATTGTGCATCATACATTGTACATCATACATCGTACATTGTGCATTGTACCTTGTGCAACATACATCATACATTGTACATTGTGCATTGTACATCATACATTGTACATCATACATTGTGCATCAGACATTGTGCATCGAACATCGAACATTGTACATCATACATTGTACATCGTACATTGTGCATCGTACATCGAACATAGAGTCATAGAGTCATAGAGTTATACAGCACGGATAGAGGCCCTTCGGCCCATCGTGTCCGCACCGGCCATCAAGCCCAGTCTCATCTAATCCCATATTCCAGCATTTGGTCCGTAGCCTTGTATGCTATGGCATTTCAAGTGCTCATCCAAATGCTTCTTGAATGTTGTGAGGGTTCCTGCCTCCACAACCCTCTCAGGCAGTGAGTTCCAGACTCCAACCACCCTCTGGGTGAAAAAGTTCTTTCTCAAATCCCCTCTAAACCTCCAGCCTTTCACCTTGAATCTCTGCCCCCTTGTGATAGAACCCTCAACGAAGGGAAAAAGCTCCTGAGTATCGATCCTATCTATGCCCCTCATAATTTTGTACACCTCAATCATGTCCCCCCTCAGCCTCCTCTGCTCCAAGGAAAACAAACCCAATCTTCCCAGTCTCTCTTCATAGCTGAAGCGCTCCAGCCCTGGTAACATCCTGGTGAATCTCCTCTGCACCCTCTCCAAAGCGATAACATCCTTCCTGTAGTGCGGCGACCAGAACTGCACACAGTACTCCAGCTGTGGCCTAACCAAGGCAAGTATCCCATATGCCTTCTTTACCACCTTATCTACCTGTTCCGCCGCCTTCAGGGATCTGCGAACTTGCACACCAAGATCCCTCTGACCCTCTGTCTTGCCTAGGGTCCTCCCATTCATTGTGTAGTCCCTTGCCTTGTTAGTCCCTCCAAAGTGCATCACCTCGCACTTTTCCGGGTTAAATTCCATTTGCCACTGTTCCGCCCATCTGACCAACCCATTATTATCGTCCTGCAGACTGAGGCTATCCTCCTCGCTATTTACCACCCTACCAATTTTTGTATCATCAGCGAACTTACTGATCATACCTTTTACATTCATCCATCATCCATCGTACATTGTACATCGGACATTGTGCATCATGCATCAAACATCGTACATCATCCATCGGACATTGTGCATCAAACATTGTGTATCGTACATTGTGCAAGATACATTGTGCATTATACATTGTACATTGTGCACCATTGTGCATCATACATTGTACATTGTGCATCATACACTGTGCATCGTATATTGTACATTGTGCACCATACATTGTGCATCGTACATCATACATCGTGCATCATACATTGTACATTGTGCACCATACATTGTGCATCATACATTGTGCATCACACATTGTGCATCATACATTGTGCATCGTACATTGTACATTGTGCAGCATACATTGTGCATCATACATTGTACATTGTGCATCACACATTGTGCACCATATATTGTGCATCGTACATTGTACATTGTGCACCATACATTGTGCAACATACATTGTACATTGTGCACCATACATTGTGCATCATACATTGTACATTGTGCATCATAGATTGTGCATCATACATTGTGCATCGTACATTCTGCATCATACATTGTTCATCGTACATTGTGCATCATACATTGTTCATCGTACATTGTTCATCGTACATTGTGCATTGTACATCGTACATTGTGCATTGTACATCGTAGATCGTACTTCGTACATTGTGCGTCATATATTGTGCATCATACTTTGTACATCATACATTGTGTATCGTATGTCATACATTGTGCATCATACATTGTGCATCATACATTATACATCATACAATGTGCATCGTATATTGTACATAGTGCATCATACATTGTGCATTGTACATTGTGCATCATACATTGTGCATCATACATTGTACATCATACATCGTACATTGTGCATTGTACCTTGTGCAGCATACATCATACATTGTACATTGTGCATTGTACATTGTGCATCATACATTGTGCATCGTACATCGAACATTGTACATCATACATTGTGCATCATACATTGTGCATCGTACATCGAACATTGTGCATCATACATTGTACATCGTACATTGTGCATCGTACATCAAACATCGTACATCATCCATCGTACATTGTGCATCGTACATTGTGCAAGATACATTGTGCATTGTACATCGTACATTGTGCATCATACATCGTGCATCGCACATCAAATATCGTACATCATCAATCGTACATTGTGCATGATACATTGTGCATTGTACATCGTACATTGTGCATCATACATCGTACATTGTACATTGTACATTGTACATTGTGCATCATACATCGTATATTGTGCATCGGACATTGTACATTGTGCATCATACATCGTGAATCATTTATTGTGCATCGTACATCATACATTTTGCATTGTGCATCATACATCGTACATTGTGCATCATACATTGTGCACCGTACAGTGTACATTGTACATTGTGCATCATACATTGTGCATCATACATTGTGCATCATACATTGTGCATCATACATTGTACATCATACATCGGACATTGTGCATTGTACCTTGTGCAACATACATCATACATTGAACATTGTACATTGTGCATCATACATTGTGCATCACACATTGTGCATCATACATTGTGCACTGTACAGTGTACATTGTTCATTGTGCATCATACATTGTGCATCACACATTGTGCATCATACATTGTGCATCATACATTGTACATTGTGCACCATACATTGTGCATCATACATCATACATCTTGCATCATACATTGTGCACCATACATTGTGCATCATACATCATACATCGTGCATCATACATTGTACATTGTGCACCATACATTGTGCATCATACATTGTGCATCACACATTGTGCATCATACATTGTGCATCGTACATTATACATTGTGCATCATACATTGTGCATCGTACATCATACATCGTGCATCATACGTTGTACATTGTGCACCATACATTGTGCATCGTACATTGTACATTGTGCACCATATATTGTGCACCATACATTGTACATTGTGCATCATACATTGTGCATCATATATTGTATATTGTGCATCATACATTGTGCATCATACATTGTGCATCGTACATTGTGCATCATACATTGTTCATCGTACATTGTGCATCATACATTGTGCATCATACATTGTATATCGTACATTGTGCATCGTACATCAAACATCGTACATCATCCATCGTACATTGTGCATCATACATTGTGTATCGTACATTGTGCAAGATACATTGTGCATTGGACATTGTACATTGTGCACCATTGTGCATCATACATTGTACATTGTGCATCATACACTGTGCATCGTACATTGTACATTGTGCACCATACATTGTGCATCGTACATCATACATCGTGCATCATACATTGTACATTGTGCACCATACATTGTGCATCATACATTGTGCATCACACATTGTGCATCATACATTGTGCATCATACATTGTGCATCGAACATTGTACATCATACATTGTGCATTATACATTGTACATCGTACATTGTGCATCGTACATCAAACATCGTACATCATTCATCGTACATTGTGCATCATACATTGTGTATCGTACATTGTGCAAGATACATTGTGCATTGTACATTGTACATTGTGCACCATACATTGTGCATCATACATTGTACATTGTGCATCATACACTGTGCATCATACATTGTACATTGTGCATCATACATTGGTCATCGTACATCATACATCGTGCATCATACATTGTACATTGTGCACCATACATTGTGCATCGTACATTGTACATTGTGCATCACACATTGTGCATCATACATTGTGCATTATACATCGTACATTGTGCATCATACACTGTGCATCGGATATTGTACATTGTGCACCATACATTGTGCATCATACATTGTACATTGTGCATCATACATTGTTCATCGTACATTGTGCATCATACATTGTTCATCGTACATTGTTCATCGTACATTGTGCATTGTACATCGTACATCGTACATTGTGCATTGTATATCGTAGATCGTACTTCGTACATTGTGCGTCATACATTGTGCATCATACTTTGTACATCATACATTGTGTATCGTATGTCATACATTTGTGCGTCATATATTGTGCATCATACATTATACATCATACAATGTGCATCGTATATTGTACATCGTGCATCATACATTGTGCATTGTACATTGTGCATCATACATTGTGCACCGTACAGTGTACATTGTACATTGTACATTGTGCATCATACATTGTGCATCATACATTGTACATCATACATTGTGCACCGTACAGTGTACATTGTACATTTTACATTGTGCATCATACATTGTGCATCACACATTGTGCATCATACATTGTGCATCATACATTGTGCACCGTCCAGTGTACATTGTACATTGTACATTGTGCATCATACATTGTGCATCACACATTGTGCATCATACATTGTGCATCATACATTGTGCATCATATATTGTGCACCATACAGTGTACATTGTACATTGTGCATCATACATTGTGCATCACACATTGTGCATCTTACATTGTGCATCATACATTGTGCACCGTACAGTGTACATTGTACATTGTACATAGTGCATCATACATTGTGCATCATACATTGTGCATCATACATTGTGCACCGTACAGTGTACATTGTACATTGTACATTGTGCATCATACATTGTGCATCACACATTGTGCATCATACCTTCTGCATCATACATTGTGCACCGTACATTGTACATTGTACATTGTGCATCATACATTGTGCATCATACATTGTGCATCATACATTGTGCACCGTACAGTGTACATTGTACATTGTACATTGTGCATCATACATTGTGCATCACACATTGTGCATCATACATTGTGCATCATACATTGTACATTGTGCACCATACATTGTGCATCATACATTGTGCATCATATATAGTACATTGTGCATCATACATTGTGCATCATACATTGTGCATCGTACATTGTGCATCATACATTTTTCATCGTACATTGTGCATCATACATTGTGCATCATATATTGTACATCGTACATTGTGCATCGTACATCAAACACCGTACATCATCCATCGTACATTGTCCATCGTACATTGTGCATCATACATCAAACATCGTACATCATCCATCGTACATTGTGCATCATACATTGTGTATCGTACATTGTGCAAGATACATTGTGCATTGTGCATTGTACATTGTGCACCATTGTGCATCATACATTGTACATTGTGCATCATACATTGTGCACCATACATTGTACATTGTACATCATACATTGTGCATCATATATTGTACATTGTGCATCATACATTGTGCATCATACATTTTGCATCGTACATTGGGCATCATATATTGTTCAGCGTACATTGTGCATCATACATTGTTCATCGTACATTGTTCATCGTACATTCTGCATTGTACATCGTACATCGTACATTGTGCACTGTACATCGTAGATCGTACTTCGTACATTGTGCGTCATACATTGTGCATCATACTTTGTACATCATACATTGTGTATCGTATGTCATACATTGTGCATCATACATTGTGCACCATACATTATACATCATACAATGTGCATCGTATATTGTACATAGTGCATCATACATTGTGCATTGTACTTTGTGCATCATACATTGTGCACCGTACAGTGTACATTGTACATTGTCCATTGTGCATCATACATTGTGCATCATACATTGTACATCATACATCGTACATTGTGCATTGTACCTTGTGCAACATACATCATACATTGTACATTGTGCATTGTACATTATGCATCATACATTGTGCATCGTACATTGTACATCATACATCGTACATTGTGCATTGTACCTTGTGCAACATACATCATTCATTGTACATTGTGCATCATACATTGTGCATCGTACATCGTACATTGTGCATCGTACATCAAACATCGTACATCATCCATCGTACATTGTGCATCGTAC
This sequence comes from Heptranchias perlo, assembly GCF_035084215.1. NCBI lineage: Eukaryota > Metazoa > Chordata > Chondrichthyes > Hexanchiformes > Hexanchidae > Heptranchias > Heptranchias perlo. The sequence continues at coordinate 19,915,505 of NC_090361.1, forward strand.
ATTGTGCATCATACATCAAACATCGTACATCATCCATCGTACATTGTGCATCATACATTGTGTATCGTACATTGTGCAAGATACATTGTGCATTGTACATTGTACATTGTGCACCATACATTGTGCATCATACATTGTACATTGTGCATCATACACTGTGCATCGTATATTGTACATTGTGCACCATACATTGTACATTGTGCATCATACATTGTGCATCGTACATCATACATCGTGCATCATACATTGTACATTGTGCACCATATATTGTGCATCATACATTGCACATTGTGCATCACACATTGTGCATCACACATTGTGCATCGTACTTTGTACATTGTGCACCATGCATTGTGCATCATGCATTGTACATTGTGCATCATACATTGTGCATCGTATATTGTACATTGTGCATCATACATTGTGCATCATACATTGTGCATCGTACATTGTGCATTATACATTGTTCATCGTACATTGTGCATCATACATTGTTCATCGTACATTGTGAATCATACATTGTTCATCGTACATTGTTCATCGTACATTGTGCATTGTACATCGTACATCGTACATTGTGCATTGTAAATCATAGATCGTACTTCGTACATTGTGCGTCATACATTGTGCATCATACTTTGTACATCATACATTGTGTATCATATGTCATACATTGTGCATCATACATTGTGCATCATACATTATACATGATACAATGTGCATCGTATATTGTACATACTGCATCATACATTGTGCATTGTACATTGTGCATCATACATTGTGCACCGTACAGTGTACATTGTACATTGTACGTTGTGCACCATACATTGTGCATCCGACATTGTGCATCACACATTGTGCATCATACATTGTGCATCGTACATTGTACATTGTGCACCATACATTGTGCATCATACATTGTACATTGTGCATCACATATTGTGCACCAATACATTGTGCATCGTACATTGTACATTGTGCACCATACATTGTGCACCATACATTGTACATTGTGCATCATACATTGTGCATCATATATTGTACATTGTGCATCATACATTGTGCATCATACATTGTGCATCGTACATTGTGCATCATACATTGTTAGAATCATAGAAGTTACAACATGGAAACAGGCCCTTCGGCCCAACATGTCCATGTCGCCCACTTTATACCACTAAGCTAGTCCCAATTGCCTGCACTTGGCCCATATCCCTCGATACCCATCTTCCCCATGTAACTGTCCAAATGCTTTTTAAAAGACAAAATTGTACCCGCCTCTACTACTGCCTCTGGCAGCTCGTTCCAGACACTCACCACCCTTTGAGTGAAAAAATTGCCCCTCTGGATCCTTTTGTATCTCTCCCCTTCATCGTACATTGTGCATCGTACATTGTGCATTGTACATCGTAGATCGTACTTCGTACATTGTGCATCATACATTCTGCATCATACATTTTGCATCACACATTGTGCATCATACATTGTGCATCGTACATTGTACATTGTGCACCATACATTGTGCATCATACATTGTACATTGTGCATCACATATTGTGCACCAATACATTGTGCATCGTACATTGTACATTGTGCACCATACATTGTGCACCATACATTGTACATTGTGCATCATACATTGTGCATCATATATTGTACATTGTTCATTGTACATTGTGCATCATACATTGTTCATCGTATATTGTTCATCGTACATTGTGCATTGTACATCGTACATCGTACATTGTGCATTGTACATCGTAGATCGTACTTCGTACATTGTGCGTCATACATTCTGCATCATACTTTGTACATCATACATTGTGTATCGTATGTCATACATTGTGCGTCATACATTGTGCATCATACATTATACATCATACAATGTGCATCGTATATTGTACATAGTGCATCATACATTGTGCATTCTACATTGTGCATCATACATTGTGCACCGTACAGTGTACATTGTACATTGTACATTGTGCATCATACATTGTGCATCATACATTGTACATCATACATCGTACATTGTGCATTGTACCTTGTGCAACATACATCATACATTGTACATTGTGCATTGTACATTGTGCATCATACATTGTGCATCGTACATTGTACATCATACATCGTACATTGTGCATTGTACCTTGTGCAACATACATCATACATTGTACATTGTGCATCATACATTGCACATTGTACATCACACATTGTGCATCATACATTGTGCATCGTACTTTGTACATTGTGCACCATGCATTCTGCATCATGCATTGTACATTGTGCATCATACATTGTGCATCGTATATTTTACATTGTGCATCATACATTGTGCATCATACATTGTGCATCATACATTGTTCATCGTACATTGTGCATCATACATTGTGCATCGTACACTGTGCATCATACATTGTTCATCGTACATTGTTCATCATACATTGTTCATCGTACATTCTGCATTGTACATCGTACATCGTACATCACCATCGTACATTGTGCCTCATACATCGTACATTGTGCAACGTACATCGTACATTGTGCATTGTACATCATACATCGTACATTGTACATTATGCATCATACATCGTACATTGTTCATCATACATCGTGCATCATATATCGTAAATCATACATTGTGCATTGTGCATCATACATCGTACATTGTACATGATGCATCATACATCGTACATTGTTCATCATACATTGTGCATCATATATCGTACATTGTTCATCGTACATTGTGCATTGTACATCGTACATTGTGCATTGTAAATCATAGATCGTACTTCGTACATTGTGCGTCATACATTGTGCATCATACTTTGTACATCATACATTGTGTATCATATGTCATACATTGTGCATCATACATTGTGCATCATACATTATACATGATACAATGTGCATCGTATATTGTACATAGTGCATCATACATTGTGCATTGTACATTGTGCATCATACATTGTGCACCGTACAGTGTACATTGTACATTTTACATTGTGCATCATACATTGTGCATCGTACATTGTACATCATACATCGTACATTGTGCAACATACATCATACATTGTACATTGTGCGTTGTACATCATACATTGTACATCATACATTGTGCATCATACATTGTGCATCGAACATTGTACATCATACATTGTGCATTATACATTGTACATCGTACATTGTGCATCGTACATCAAACATCGTACATCATTCATCGTACATTGTGCATCATACATTGTGTATCGTACATTGTGCAAGATACATTGTGCATTGTACATTGTACATTGTGCACCATACATTGTGCATCATACATTGTACATTGTGCATCATACACTGTGCATCATACATTGTACATTGTGCATCATACATTGGTCATCGTACATCATACATCGTGCATCATACATTGTACATTGTGCACCATACATTGTGCATCGTACATTGTACATTGTGCATCACACATTGTGCATCATACATTGTGCATTATACATCGTACATTGTGCATCATACACTGTGCATCGGATATTGTACATTGTGCACCATACATTGTGCATCATACATCGTACATTGTTCATCATACATCGTGCATCATATATCCTAAATCATACATTGTGCATTGTGCATCATACATCGTACATTGTACATTATGCATCATACATCGTACATTGTTCATCACACATTGTGCATCTTATATCGTACATTGTTCATCGTACATTGTGCATTGTACATCGTACATTGTGCATTGTAAATCATAGATCGTACTTCGTACATTGTGCGTCATACATTGTGCATCATACTTTGTACATCATACATTGTGTATCATATGTCATACATTGTGCATCATACATTATACATGATACAATGTGCATCGTATATTGTACATAGTGTATCATACATTGTGCATTATACATCGTACATTGTGCATCATACACTGTGCATCGGATATTGTACATTGTGCACCATACATTGTGCATCATACATCGTACATTGTTCATCATACATCGTGCATCATATATCCTAAATCATACATTGTGCATTGTGCATCATACATCGTACATTGTACATTATGCATCATACATCGTACATTGTTCATCACACATTGTGCATCTTATATCGTACATTGTTCATCGTACATTGTGCATTGTACATCGTACATTGTGCATTGTAAATCATAGATCGTACTTTGTACATTGTGCGTCATACATTGTGCATCATACTTTGTACATTGTGCATCATACACTGTGCATCATACATTGTACATTGTGCATCATACATTGGTCATCGTACATCATACATCGTGCATCATACATTGTACATTGTGCACCATACATTGTGCATCGTACATTGTACATTGTGCATCACACATTGTGCATCATACATTGTGCATTATACATCGTACATTGTGCATCATACACTGTGCATCGGATATTGTACATTGTGCACCATACATTGTGCATCATACATCGTACATTGTTCATCATACATCGTGCATCATATATCCTAAATCATACATTGTGCATTGTGCATCATACATCGTACATTGTACATTATGCATCATACATCGTACATTGTTCATCACACATTGTGCATCTTATATCGTACATTGTTCATCGTACATTGTGCATTGTACATCGTACATTGTGCATTGTAAATCATAGATCGTACTTCGTACATTGTGCGTCATACATTGTGCATCATACTTTGTACATCATACATTGTGTATCATATGTCATACATTGTGCATCATACATTATACATGATACAATGTGCATCGTATATTGTACATAGTGTATCATACATTGTGCATTATACATCGTACATTGTGCATCATACACTGTGCATCGGATATTGTACATTGTGCACCATACATTGTGCATCATACATCGTACATTGTTCATCATACATCGTGCATCATATATCCTAAATCATACATTGTGCATTGTGCATCATACATCGTACATTGTACATTATGCATCATACATCGTACATTGTTCATCACACATTGTGCATCTTATATCGTACATTGTTCATCGTACATTGTGCATTGTACATCGTACATTGTGCATTGTAAATCATAGATCGTACTTCGTACATTGTGCGTCATACATTGTGCATCATACTTTGTACATTGTGCATCATACACTGTGCATCATACATTGTACATTGTGCATCATACATTGGTCATCGTACATCATACATCGTGCATCATACATTGTACATTGTGCACCATACATTGTGCATCGTACATTGTACATTGTGCATCACACATTGTGCATCATACATTGTGCATTATACATCGTACATTGTGCATCATACACTGTGCATCGGATATTGTACATTGTGCACCATACATTGTGCATCATACATCGTACATTGTTCATCATACATCGTGCATCATATATCCTAAATCATACATTGTGCATTGTGCATCATACATCGTACATTGTACATTATGCATCATACATCGTACATTGTTCATCACACATTGTGCATCTTATATCGTACATTGTTCATCGTACATTGTGCATTGTACATCGTACATTGTGCATTGTAAATCATAGATCGTACTTCGTACATTGTGCGTCATACATTGTGCATCATACTTTGTACATCATACATTGTGTATCATATGTCATACATTGTGCATCATACATTATACATGATACAATGTGCATCGTATATTGTACATAGTGTATCATACATTGTGCATTGTACATTGTGCATCATACATTGTGCACCGTACAGTGTACATTGTACATTGTACATTGTGCATCATACATTGTGCATCGTACATTGTACATCATACATCATACATTGTGCAACATACATCATACATTGTACATTGTGCATTGTATATCATACATTGTACATCATACATTGTGCATCATACATTGTGCATCGTACATCGAACATTGTACATCATACATTGTGCATCATACATTGTACATCGTACATTGTGCATCGTACATCAAACATCATACATCATCCATCGTACATTGTGCATCATACATTGTGTATCGTACATTGTGCAAGATACATTGTGCATTGTACATTGTACATTGTGCACCATACATTGTGCATCATACATTGTACATTGTGCATCATACACTGTGCATCATACATTTTACATTGTGCATCATACATTGTGCATCGTACATCATACATCGTGCATCACACATTGTACATTGTGCACCATACATTGTGCATCATACATTGTACATTGTGCATCACACATTGTGCATCATACATTGTGCATCATACATTGTGCATTATACATCGTACATTGTGCATCATACACTGTGCATCGGATATTGTACATTGTGCACCATACATTGTGCATCATACATTGTACATTGTGCATCATACATTGTGCATCGTACATCATACATCGTGCATCATACATTGTACATTGTGCACCATACATTGTGCATCATATATTGCATATTGTGCATTGTACATTCTACATTGTGCACCATACATTGTGCATCATACATTGTACATTGTGCATCATACACTGTGCATCGTATATTGTACATTGTGCACCATACATTGTGCATCATACATTGTGCATCATACATTGTGCATCATACATTGTGCACCGTACAGTGTACATTGTACATTGTGCATCATACATTGTGCATCACACATTGTGCATCATACATTGTGCACCATACATTGTGCATCATACATTGTACATCATACATTGTGCACCGTACAGTGTACATTGCACATGCACCGTACAGTGTACATTGCACATTGTACATTGTGCATCATACATTGTGCATCACACATTGTGCATCATACCTTCTGCATCATACATTGTGCACCATACAGTGTACATTGTACATTGTACATTGTGCATCATACATTGTGCATCATACATTGTGCATCATACATTGTGCACCGTACAGTGTACATTGTACATTGTACATTGTGCATCATACATTGTGCATCACACATTGTGCATCATACATTGTGCATCATACATTGTACATTGTGCACCATACATTGTGCATCATACATTGTACATTGTGCATCACACATTGTGCATCATACATTATGCATCGTACATTGTACATTGTGCACCATACATTGTGCACCATACATTGTACATTGTGCATCATACATTGTGCATCAGAAATAGTACATTGTGCATCATACATTGTGCATCATACATTGTGCATCGTACATTGTGCATCATACATTTTTCATCGTACATTGTGCATCATACATTGTGCATCATACATTGTACATCGTACATTGTGCATCGTACATCAAACACCGTACATCATCCATCGTACATTGTCCATCGTACATTGTGCATCATACATCAAACATCGTACATCATCCATCGTACATTGTGCATCATACATTGTGTATCGTACATTGTGCAAGATACATTGTGCATTGTGCATTGGACATTGTGCACCATTGTGCATCATATATTGCACATTGTGCATCATACACTGTGCATCGTACATTGTACATTGTGCACGATACATTGTGCATCGTACATCATACATCGTGCATCATACATTGTACATTGTGCACCATACATTGTGCATCATACATTGTGCATCACACATTGTGCATCGTACATTGTACATTGTTCACCATACATTGTGCATCATACATTGTACATTGTGCATCACACATTCTGCACCATACATTGTGCATCGTACATTGTACATTGTGCACCATACATTGTGCACCATACATTGTACATTGTGCATCATACATTGTGCATCATATATTGTACATTGTGCATCATACATTGTGCATCATACATTGTGCATCGTACATTGTGCATCATATATTGTTCATTGTACATTGTGCATCATACATTGTTCATCGTACATTGTTCATCGTACATTGTGCATTGTACATTGTGCACCATACATTGTGCATCGTACATTGTACATTGTGCATCACACATTGTGCATCATACATTGTGCATTATACATCGTACATTGTGCATCATACACTGTGCATCGGATATTGTACATTGTGCACCATACATTGTGCATCATACATCGTACATTGTTCATCATACATCGTGCATCATATATCCTAAATCATACATTGTGCATTGTGCATCATACATCGTACATTGTACATTATGCATCATACATCGTACATTGTTCATCACACATTGTGCATCTTATATCGTACATTGTTCATCGTACATTGTGCATTGTACATCGTACATTGTGCATTGTAAATCATAGATCGTACTTCGTACATTGTGCGTCATACATTGTGCATCATACTTTGTACATCATACATTGTGTATCATATGTCATACATTGTGCATCATACATTATACATGATACAATGTGCATCGTATATTGTACATAGTGTATCATACATTGTGCATTGTACATTGTGCATCATACATTGTGCACCGTACAGTGTACATTGTACATTGTACATTGTGCATCATACATTGTGCATCGTACATTGTACATCATACATCATACATTGTGCAACATACATCATACATTGTACATTGTGCATTGTATATCATACATTGTACATCATACATTGTGCATCATACATTGTGCATCGTACATCGAACATTGTACATCATACATTGTGCATCATACATTGTACATCGTACATTGTGCATCGTACATCAAACATCATACATCATCCATCGTACATTGTGCATCATACATTGTGTATCGTACATTGTGCAAGATACATTGTGCATTGTACATTGTACATTGTGCACCATACATTGTGCATCATACATTGTACATTGTGCATCATACACTGTGCATCATACATTTTACATTGTGCATCATACATTGTGCATCGTACATCATACATCGTGCATCACACATTGTACATTGTGCACCATACATTGTGCATCATACATTGTACATTGTGCATCACACATTGTGCATCATACATTGTGCATCATACATTGTGCATTATACATCGTACATTGTGCATCATACACTGTGCATCGGATATTGTACATTGTGCACCATACATTGTGCATCATACATTGTACATTGTGCATCATACATTGTGCATCGTACATCATACATCGTGCATCATACATTGTACATTGTGCACCATACATTGTGCATCATATATTGCATATTGTGCATTGTACATTCTACATTGTGCACCATACATTGTGCATCATACATTGTACATTGTGCATCATACACTGTGCATCGTATATTGTACATTGTGCACCATACATTGTGCATCATACATTGTGCATCATACATTGTGCATCATACATTGTGCACCGTACAGTGTACATTGTACATTGTGCATCATACATTGTGCATCACACATTGTGCATCATACATTGTGCACCATACATTGTGCATCATACATTGTACATCATACATTGTGCACCGTACAGTGTACATTGCACATGCACCGTACAGTGTACATTGCACATTGTACATTGTGCATCATACATTGTGCATCACACATTGTGCATCATACCTTCTGCATCATACATTGTGCACCGTACAGTGTACATTGTACATTGTACATTGTGCATCATACATTGTGCATCATACATTGTGCATCATACATTGTGCACCGTACAGTGTACATTGTACATTGTACATTGTGCATCATACATTGTGCATCACACATTGTGCATCATACATTGTGCATCATACATTGTACATTGTGCACCATACATTGTGCATCATACATTGTACATTGTGCATCACACATTGTGCATCATACATTATGCATCGTACATTGTACATTGTGCACCATACATTGTGCACCATACATTGTACATTGTGCATCATACATTGTGCATCAGAAATAGTACATTGTGCATCATACATTGTGCATCATACATTGTGCATCGTACATTGTGCATCATACATTTTTCATCGTACATTGTGCATCATACATTGTGCATCATACATTGTACATCGTACATTGTGCATCGTACATCAAACACCGTACATCATCCATCGTACATTGTCCATCGTACATTGTGCATCATACATCAAACATCGTACATCATCCATCGTACATTGTGCATCATACATTGTGTATCGTACATTGTGCAAGATACATTGTGCATTGTGCATTGGACATTGTGCACCATTGTGCATCATATATTGCACATTGTGCATCATACACTGTGCATCGTACATTGTACATTGTGCACGATACATTGTGCATCGTACATCATACATCGTGCATCATACATTGTACATTGTGCACCATACATTGTGCATCATACATTGTGCATCACACATTGTGCATCATACATTGTGCATCGTACATTGTACATTGTTCACCATACATTGTGCATCATACATTGTACATTGTGCATCACACATTCTGCACCATACATTGTGCATCGTACATTGTACATTGTGCACCATACATTGTGCACCATACATTGTACATTGTGCATCATACATTGTGCATCATATATTGTACATTGTGCATCATACATTGTGCATCATACATTGTGCATCGTACATTGTGCATCATATATTGTTCATTGTACATTGTGCATCATACATTGTTCATCGTACATTGTTCATCGTACATTGTGCATTGTACATCGTACATCGTACATTGTGCACTGTACATCGTAGATCGTATTTCGTACATTGTGCGTCATACATTGTGCATCATACTTTGTACATCGTACATTGTTTATCGTATGTCATACATTGTGCATCATACATTGTGCATCATACATTATACATCATACAATGTGCATCGTATATTGTACATAGTGCATCATACATTGTGCATTGTACATTGTGCATCATACATTGTGCACCGTACAGTGTACATCGTACATTGTAGATTGTGCATCATACATTGTGCATCATACATTGTACATCATACATCGTACATTGTGCATTGTACCTTGTGCAACATACATCATACATTGTACATTGTGCATTGTACATTGTGCATCATACAGTGTGCATCGTACATTGTACATCATACATCGTACATTGTGCATTGTACCTTGTGCAACATACATCATACATTGTACATTGTGCATCATACATTGTGCATCGTACATCGAACATTGTGCATCATACATTGTACATCGTACATTGTGCATCGTACATCAAACATCGTACATCATCCATCGTACATTGTGCATCGTACATTGTGCATCATACATCAAACATCGTACATCATTCATCGTACATTGTGCATCATACATTGTGTATCGTACATTGTGCAAGATACATTGTGCATTGTACATTGTACATTGTGCACCATACATTGTGCATCATACATTGTACATTGTGCATCATACACTGTGCATCGTATATTGTACATTGTGCACCATACATTGTACATTGTGCATCATACATTGTTCATCGTACATCATACATCGTGTATCATACATTGTACATTGTGCACCATATATTGTGCATCATACATTGCACATTGTGCATCACACATTGTGCATCATACATTGTGCATCGTACTTTGTACATTGTGCACCATGCATTGTGCATCATGCATTGTACATTGTGCATCATACATTGTGCATCGTATATTGTACATTGTCAATCATACATTGTGCATCATACATTGTGCATCGTACATTGTGCATCATACATTGTTCATCGTACATTGTGCATCATACATTGTTCATCGTACATTGTGCATCATACATTGTTTATCGTACATTGTTCATCGTACGTTGTGCATTGTACATCGTACATCGTACATTGTGCATTGTAAATCATAGATCGTACTTCGTACATTGTGCGTCATACATTGTGCATCATACTTTGTACATTGTGCACCATACATTGTGCATCATACATTGTACATTGTGCATCACACATTGTGCATCATACATTGTACATTGTGCACCATACATTGTGCATCATACATTGCATATTGTGCATCGGATATTGTACATTGTGCACCATACATTGTGCATCATACATTGTACATTGTGCATCATACATTGTGCATCGTCCATCATACATCGTGCATCATACATTGTACATTGTGCACCATACATTGTGCATCATACATTGCATATTGTGCATTGTACATTGTACATTGTGCACCATACATTGTGCATCATACATTGTACATTGTGCATCATGCACTGTGCATCCTATATTGTACATTGTGCACCATACATTGTGCATCATACATTGTGCATCATACATTGTGCATCATACATTGTGCACCGTACAGTGTACATTGTACATTGTGCATCATACATTGTGCATCACACATTGTGCATCATACATTTTGCATCATACATTGTGCATCATACATTGTACATCATACATTGTGCACCGTACAGTGTACATTGTACATTGTACATTGTGCATCATACATTGTGCATCACACATTGTGCATCATACCTTCTGCATCATACATTGTGCACCGTACAGTGTACATTGTACATTGTGCATCATACATTTGCATCATACATTGTGCATCATACATTGTGCACCGTACAGTGTACATTGTACATTGTACATTATGCATCATACATTGTGCATCACACACTGTGCATCATACATTGTGCATCATACATTGTACATTGTGCACCATACATTGTGCATCATACATTGTACATTGTGCATCACACATTGTGCATCATACATTATGCATCGTACATTGTACATTGTGCACCATACTTTGTGCACCATACATTGTACATTGTGCATCATATATAGTACATTGTGCATCATACATTGTGCATCATACATTGTGCATCGTACATTGTGCATCATACATTTTTCATCGTACATTGTGCATCATACATTGTGCATCATACATTGTACATCGTACATTGTGCATCGTGCATCAAACACCGTACATCATCCATCGTACATTGTCCATCGTACATTCTGCATCATACATCAAACATCGTACATCATCCATCGTACATTGTGCATCATACATTGTGTATCGTACATTGTGCAAGATACATTGTGCATTGTGCATTGGACATTGTGCACCATTGTGCATCATATATTGTACATTGTGCATCATACACTGTGCATCGTACATTGTACATTGTGCACCATACATTGTGCATCGTACATCATACATCGTGCATCATACATTGTACATTGTGCACCATACATTGTGCATCATACATTGTGCATCACACATTGTGCATCATACATTGTGCATCGTACATTGTACATTGTTCACCATACATTGTGCATCACACATTGTACATTGTGCATCACACATTCTGCACCATACATTGTGCATCGTACATTGTACATTGTGCACCATACATTGTGCACCATACATTGTACATTGTGCATCATACATTGTGCATCGTATATTGTACATTGTACATCATACATTGTGCATCATACATTGTGCATCGTACATTGTGCATCATATATTGTTCATCGTACATTGTGCATCATACATTGTTCATCGTACATTGTTCATCGTACATTGTGCATTGTACATCGTACATCGTACATTGTGCACTGTACATCGTAGATCGTATTTCGTACATTGTGCATCATACATTGTGCATCATACTTTGTACATCATACATTGTGTATCGTATGTCATACATTGTGCATCATACATTGTGCATCATACATTATACATCATACAATGTGCATCGTATATTGTACATAGTGCATCATACATTGTGCATTGTACATTGTGCATCATACATTGTGCACCGTACAGTGTACATTGTACATTGTACATTGTGCATCATACATTGTGCATCATACATTGTACATCATACATCGTACATTGTGCATTGTACCTTGTGCAACATACATCATACATTGTACATTGTGCATTGTACATTGTGCATCATACATTGTGCATCGTACATTGTACATCATACATCGTACATTGTGCATTGTACCTTGTGCAACATACATCATACATTGTACATTGTGCATCATACATTGTGCATCGTACATCGAACATTGTGCATCATACATTGTACATCGTACATTGTGCATCATACATCAAACATCGTACATCATCCATCGTACATTGTGCATCATACATTGTGTATCGTACATTGTGCAAGATACATTGTGCATTGTACATTGTACATTGTGCACCATACATTGTGCATCATACATTGCACATTGTGCATCATACACTGTGCATCGTATATTGTACATTGTGCACCATACATTGTACATTGTGCATCATACATTGTGCATCGTACATCATACATCGTGCATCATACATTGTACATTGTGCACCATATATTGTGCATCATACATTGCACATTGTGCATCACACATTGTGCATCATACATTGTGCATCGTACTTTGTACATTGTGCACCATGCATTGTGCATCATGCATTGTACATTGTGCATCATACATTGTGCATCGTATATTGTACATTGTGCATCATACATTGTGCATCATACATTGTGCATCGTACATTGTGCATTATACATTGTTCATCGTACATTGTGCATCATACATTGTTCATCGTACATTGTGCATCATACATTGTTCATCGTACATTGTTCATCGTACATTGTGCATTGTACATCGTACATCATACATTGTGCATTGTAAATCATAGATTGTACTTCGTACATTGTGCGTCATACATTGTGCATCATACTTTGTACATCATACATTGTGTATCATATGTCATACATTGTGCATCATACATTGTGCATCATACATTATACATGATACAATGTGCATCGTATATTGTACATTGTGCATCATACATTGTGCATTGTACATTGTGCATCATACATTGTGCACCGTACAGTGTACATTGTACATTGTACATTGTGCACCATACATTGTGCCTCATACATTGTGCATCACACATTGTGCATCATACATTGTGCATCGTACATTGTACATTGTGCACCATACATTGTGCATCATACATTGTACATTGTGCATCACATATTGTGCACCAATACATTGTGCATCGTACATTGTACATTGTGCACCATACATTGTACATTGTGCATCATACATTGTGCATCATATATTGTACATTGTGCGTCATACATTGTGCATCATACATTGTGCATCGTACATTGTGCATCATACATTGTTCATCGTACATTGTTCATCGTACATTGTGCATTGTACATCGTACATCGTACATTGTGCATTGTACATCGTAGATCGTACTTCGTACATTGTGCGTCATACATTCTGCATCATACATTATACATCATACAATGTGCATCGTATATTGTACATAGTGCATCATACATTGTGCATTGTACATTGTGCATCATACATTGTGCACCGTACAGTGTACATTGTACATTGTACATTATGCATCATACATTGTGCATCATACATTGTACATCATACATCGTACATTGTGCATTGTACCTTGCGCAACATACATCATACATTGTACATTGTGCATCATATATTGCACATTGTACATCACACATTGTGCATCATACATTGTGCATCGTATTTTGTACATTGTGCACCATGCATTGTGCATCATGCATTGTACATTGTGCATCATACATTGTGCATCGTATATTGTACATTGTGCATCATACATTGTGCATCATACATTGTTCATCGTACATTGTGCATCATACATTGTGCATCGTACACTGTGCATCATACATTGTTCATCGTACATTGTTCATCATACATTGTTCATCGTACATTGTGCATTGTACATCATACATCGTACATCACCATCGTACATTGTGCCTCATACATCGTACATTGGGCAACGTACATCGTACATTGTGCATTGTACATCATACATCGTACATTGTACATTATGCATCATACATCATACATTGTTCATCATACATCGTGCATCATATATCGTAAATCACACATTGTGCATTGTGCATCATACATCGTACATTGTACATTATGCATCATACATCGTACATTGTTCATCATACATTGTGCATCTTATATCGTACATTGTTCATCGTACATTGTGCATTGTACATCGTACATTGTGCATTGTAAATCATAGATCGTACTTCGTACATTGTGCGTCATACATTGTGCATCATACTTTGTACATCATACATTGTGTATCATATGTCATACATTGTGCATCATACATTGTGCATCATACATTATACATGATACAATGTGCATCGTATATTGTACATAGTGCATCATACATTGTGCATTGTACTTTGTGCATCATACATTGTGCACCGTACAGTGTACATTGTACATTGTACATTGTGCAACATACATCATACATTGTACATTGTGCATTGTACATCATACATTGTACATCATACATTGTGCATCATACATTGTGCATCGTACATCGAACATTGTACATCATACATTGTGCATTGTGCAACATACATCATACATCATACATCGTGCATCATACATTGTACATTGTGCACCATACATTGTGCATCATACATTGTGCATCACACATTGTGCATCATACATTGTGCATCGTACATTGTACATTGTGCACCATACATTGTGCATCATACATTGTACATTGTGCATCACACATTGTGCACCATACATTGTGCATCGTACATTGTACATTGTGCACCATACATTGTGCACCAGACATTGTACATTGTGCATCATACATTGTGCATCATATATTGTACATTGTGCATCATACATTGTGCATCATACATAGTGCATCGTACATTATGCATCATACATCGTACATTGTTCATCATACATTGTGCATCTTATATCGTACATTGTTCATCGTACATTGTGCATTGTACATCGTACATTGTGCATTGTAAATCATAGATCGTACTTCGTACATTGTGCGTCATACATTGTGCATCATACTTTGTACATCATACATTGTGTATCATATGTCATACATTGTGCATCATACATTGTGCATCATACATTATACATGATACAATGTGCATCGTATATTGTACATAGTGCATCATACATTGTGCATTGTACATTGTGCATCATACATTGTGCACCGTACAGTGTACATTGTACATTGTACATTGTGCAACATACATCATACATTGTACATTGTGCATTGTACATCATACATTGTACATCATACATTGTGCATCATACATTGTGCATCGTACATCGAACATTGTACATCATACATTGTGCATTGTGCAACATACATCATACATCATACATCGTGCATCATACATTGTACATTGTGCACCATACATTGTGCATCATACATTGTGCATCACACATTGTGCATCATACATTGTGCATCGTACATTGTACATTGTGCACCATACATTGTGCATCATACATTGTACATTGTGCATCACACATTGTGCACCATACATTGTGCATCGTACATTGTACATTGTGCACCATACATTGTGCACCATACATTGTACATTGTGCATCATACATTGTGCATCATATATTGTACATTGTGCATCATACATTGTGCATCATACATAGTGCATCGTACATTGTGCATCATACATTGTTCATTGTACATGGTGCATCATACATTGTTCATCGTACATTGTTCATCGTACATTGTGCATTGTACATCGTAGATCGTACTTCGTACATTGTGCGTCATACATTGTGCATCATACTTTGTACATCATACATTGTGTATCGTATGTCATACATTGTGCGTCATACATTGTGCATCATACATTATACATCATACAATGTGCATCGTATATTGTACATAGTGCATCATACATTGTGCATTGTACATTGTGCATCATACATTGTGCATCGTACATTGAGCATCATACATTATACATGATACAATGTGCATCGTATATTGTACATAGTGCATCATACATTGTGCATCGTACATTGTACATCATACATCGTACATTGTGCAACATACATCATACATTGTACATTGTGCATTGTACATCATACATTGTACATCATACATTGTGCATCATACATTGTGCATCGTACATCGAACATTGTACATCATACATTGTGCATCATACATTGTACATCGTACATTGTGCATCGTACATCAAACATCGTACATCATCCATCGTACATTGTGCATCATACATTGTGTATCGTACATTGTGCAAGATACATTGTGCATTGTACATTGTACATCATACATTGTGCATTGTAAATCATAGATCGTACTTCGTACATTGTGCGTCATACATTGTGCATCATACTTTGTACATCATACATTGTGTATCATATGTCATACATTGTGCATCATACATTGTGCATCATACATTATACATGATACAATGTGCATCGTATATTGTACATTGTGCATCATACATTGTGCATTGTACATTGTGCATCATACATTGTGCACCGTACAGTGTACATTGTACATTGTACATTGTGCACCATACATTGTGCCTCATACATTGTGCATCACACATTGTGCATCATACATTGTGCATCGTACATTGTACATTGTGCACCATACATTGTGCATCATACATTGTACATTGTGCATCACACATTGTGCACCATACATTGTGCATCGTACATTGTACATTGTGCACCATACATTGTGCACCAGACATTGTACATTGTGCATCATACATTGTGCATCATATATTGTACATTGTGCATCATACATTGTGCATCATACATAGTGCATCGTACATTATGCATCATACATCGTACATTGTTCATCATACATTGTGCATCTTATATCGTACATTGTTCATCGTACATTGTGCATTGTACATCGTACATTGTGCATTGTAAATCATAGATCGTACTTCGTACATTGTGCGTCATACATTGTGCATCATACTTTGTACATCATACATTGTGTATCATATGTCATACATTGTGCATCATACATTGTGCATCATACATTATACATGATACAATGTGCATCGTATATTGTACATAGTGCATCATACATTGTGCATTGTACATTGTGCATCATACATTGTGCACCGTACAGTGTACATTGTACATTGTACATTGTGCAACATACATCATACATTGTACATTGTGCATTGTACATCATACATTGTACATCATACATTGTGCATCATACATTGTGCATCGTACATCGAACATTGTACATCATACATTGTGCATTGTGCAACATACATCATACATCATACATCGTGCATCATACATTGTACATTGTGCACCATACATTGTGCATCATACATTGTGCATCACACATTGTGCATCATACATTGTGCATCGTACATTGTACATTGTGCACCATACATTGTGCATCATACATTGTACATTGTGCATCACACATTGTGCACCATACATTGTGCATCGTACATTGTACATTGTGCACCATACATTGTGCACCATACATTGTACATTGTGCATCATACATTGTGCATCATATATTGTACATTGTGCATCATACATTGTGCATCATACATAGTGCATCGTACATTGTGCATCATACATTGTTCATTGTACATGGTGCATCATACATTGTTCATCGTACATTGTTCATCGTACATTGTGCATTGTACATCGTAGATCGTACTTCGTACATTGTGCGTCATACATTGTGCATCATACTTTGTACATCATACATTGTGTATCGTATGTCATACATTGTGCGTCATACATTGTGCATCATACATTATACATCATACAATGTGCATCGTATATTGTACATAGTGCATCATACATTGTGCATTGTACATTGTGCATCATACATTGTGCATCGTACATTGAGCATCATACATTATACATGATACAATGTGCATCGTATATTGTACATAGTGCATCATACATTGTGCATCGTACATTGTACATCATACATCGTACATTGTGCAACATACATCATACATTGTACATTGTGCATTGTACATCATACATTGTACATCATACATTGTGCATCATACATTGTGCATCGTACATCGAACATTGTACATCATACATTGTGCATCATACATTGTACATCGTACATTGTGCATCGTACATCAAACATCGTACATCATCCATCGTACATTGTGCATCATACATTGTGTATCGTACATTGTGCAAGATACATTGTGCATTGTACATTGTACATCATACATTGTGCATTGTAAATCATAGATCGTACTTCGTACATTGTGCGTCATACATTGTGCATCATACTTTGTACATCATACATTGTGTATCATATGTCATACATTGTGCATCATACATTGTGCATCATACATTATACATGATACAATGTGCATCGTATATTGTACATTGTGCATCATACATTGTGCATTGTACATTGTGCATCATACATTGTGCACCGTACAGTGTACATTGTACATTGTACATTGTGCACCATACATTGTGCCTCATACATTGTGCATCACACATTGTGCATCATACATTGTGCATCGTACATTGTACATTGTGCACCATACATTGTGCATCATACATTGTACATTGTGCATCACATATTGTGCACCAATACATTGTGCATCGTACATTGTACATTGTGCACCATACATTGTACATTGTGCATCATACATTGTGCATCATATATTGTACATTGTGCGTCATACATTGTGCATCATACATTGTGCATCGTACATTGTGCATCATACATTGTTCATCGTACATTGTTCATCGTACATTGTGCATTGTACATCGTACATCGTACATTGTGCATTGTACATCGTAGATCGTACTTCGTACATTGTGCGTCATACATTCTGCATCATACATTATACATCATACAATGTGCATCGTATATTGTACATAGCGCATCATACATTGTGCATTGTACATTGTGCATCATACATTGTGCACCGTACAGTGTACATTGTACATTGTACATTATGCATCATACATTGTGCATCATACATTGTACATCATACATCGTACATTGTGCATTGTACCTTGCGCAACATACATCATACATTGTACATTGTGCATTGTACATTGTGCATCATACATTGTGCATCGTAAATTGTACATCATACATCGTACATTGTGCATTGTACCTTGTGCAACATGCATCATACATTGTACATTGTGCATCATACATTGCACATTGTACATCACACATTGTGCATCATACATTGTGCATCGTACTTTGTACATTGTGCACCATGCATTGTGCATCATGCATTGTACATTGTGCATCATACATTGTGCATCGTATATTGTACATTGTGCATCGTACACTGTGCATCATACATTGTTCATCGTACATTGTTCATCATACATTGTTCATCGTACATTGTGCATTGTACATCGTACATCGTACATCACCATCGTACATTGTGCCTCATACATCGTACATTGTGCAACGTACATCGTACATTGTGCATTGTACATCATACATCGTACATTGTACATTATGCATCATACATCGTACATTGTTCATCATACATCGTGCATCATATATCGTAAATCATACATTGTGCATTGTGCATCATACATCGTACATTGTACATTATGCATCATATATCGCACATTGTTCATCATACATTGTGCATCTTATATCGTACATTGTTCATCGTACATTGTGCATTGTACATCGTACATTGTGCATTGTAAATCAAAGATCGTACTTCGTACATTGTGCGTCATACATTGTGCATCATACTTTGTACATCATACATTGTGTATCATATGTCATGCATTGTGCATCATACATTGTGCATCATACATTATACATGATACAATGTGCACCACACAGTGTACATTGTACATTGTACATTGTGCATCATACATTGTGCATCGTACATTGTACATCATACATCGTACATTGTGCATTGTACCTTGTGCAACATACATCATACATTGTACATTGTGCATCATACATTGCACATTGTACATCACACATTGTGCATCATACATTGTGCATCGTATTTTGTACATTGTGCACCATGCATTGTGCATCATGCATTGTACATTGTGCATCATACATTGTGCATCGTATATTGTACATTGTGCATCATACATTGTGCATCATACATTGTTCATCGTACATTGTGCATCATACATTGTGCATCGTACACTGTGCATCATACATTGTTCATCGTACATTGTTCATCATACATTGTTCATCGTACATTGTGCATTGTACATCATACATCGTACATCACCATCGTACATTGTGCCTCATACATCGTACATTGGGCAACGTACATCGTACATTGTGCATTGTACATCATACATCGTACATTGTACATTATGCATCATACATCGTACATTGTTCATCATACATCGTGCATCATATATCGTAAATCACACATTGTGCATTGTGCATCATACATCGTACATTGTACATTATGCATCATACATCGTACATTGTTCATCATACATTGTGCATCTTATATCGTACATTGTTCATCGTACATTGTGCATTGTACATCGTACATTGTGCATTGTAAATCATAGATCGTACTTCGTACATTGTGCGTCATACATTGTGCATCATACTTTGTACATCATACATTGTGTATCATATGTCATACATTGTGCATCATACATTGTGCATCATACATTATACATGATACAATGTGCATCGTATATTGCACATAGTGCATCATACATTGTGCATTGTACATTGTGCATCACACATTGTGCACCGTACAGTGTACATTGTACATTGTACATTGTGCATCATACATTGTGCATCGTACATTGTACATCATACATCGTACATTGTGCAACATACATCATACATTGTACATTGTGCATTGTACATCATACATTGTACATCATATATTGTGCATCATACATTGTGCATCGTACATCGAACATTGTACATCATACATTGTACATCATACATTGTGCATCATACATTGTACATCGTACATTGTGCATTGTACATCAAACATCGTACATCATCCATCGTACATTGTGCATCGTACATTGTGCATCATGCATCAAACATCATTCATTATCCATCGTACATTGTGCATCATACATTGTGTATCGTACATTGTGCAAGATACATTGTACATTGTACATTGTACATTGTGCACCATACATTGTGCATCATACATTGTACATTGTGCATCATACACTGTGCATCATACATTGTACATTGTGCATCATACATTGTGCATCGTACATCATACATCGTGCATCATACATTGTACATTGTGCACCATACATTGTGCATCATACATTGTACATTGTGCATCACACATTGTGCATCATACATTGTGCATCATACATTGTGCATCATACATTGTACATTGTGCATCATACATTGTGCATCGTACATCATACATCGTGCATCATACATTGTACATTGTGCACCATACATTGTGCATCTTACATTGTACATTGTGCATTGTACATTGTACATTGTGCACCATACATTGTGCATCATACATTGTACATTGTGCATCATACACTGTGCATCGTATATTGTACATTGTGCACCATACATTGTGCATCATACATTGTACATTGTGCATCACACATTGTGCATCATACATTGTTCATCGTACATTGTGCATCACACATTGTTCATCGTACATTGTTCCTCGTACATTGTGCATTTTACATCGTACATCATACATTGTGCATTGTAAATCGTAGATTGTACTTCGTACATTGTGCGTCATACATTGTGCATCATACTTTGTACATCATACATTGTGTATCGTATGTCATACATTGTGCGTCATACATTGTGCATCATACATTATACATCATACAATGTGCATCGTATATTGTACATCATACATTGTGTATCGTATGTCATACATTGTGCGTCATACATTGTGCATCATACATTATACATCATACAATGTGCATCGTATATTGTACATAGTGCATCATACATTGTGCATTGTACATTGTGCATCATACATTGTGCATCGTACATTGAGCATCGTACATCGAACATTGTGCATCATACATTTTACATCGTACATTGTGCATCGTACATCAAACATCGTACATAATCCATCGTACATTGTGTATTGTACATTGTGCAAGATACATTGTGCATTGTACATCGTACATTGTGCATCATACATCGTGCATCGTACATCGAACATTGTGCATCATACATTGTACATCGTACATCGTGCATCGTACATCAAACATCGTACATCATCCATCGTACATTGTGCATCATACATTGTGCATCGTACATCGAACATTGTGCATCATACATTGTACATCGTATATTGTGCATCGTACATCAAACATCGTACATCATCCATCGTACATTGTGCATCATACATTGTGTATCGTACATTGTGCATCATACATCAAACATCGTACATCATCCATCGTACATTGTGTATCGTACATTGTGCAAGATACATTGTGCATTGTACATCGTACATTGTGCATCATACATCGTGCATCGCACATCAAATATCGTACATCATCCATCGTACATTGTGCATGATACATTGTGCATTGTACATCGTACATTGTGCATCATACATCGTACATTGTACATTGTACATTGTACATTGTGCATTGTGCATCATACATCGTATATTGTGCATCGTACATTGTACATTGTGCATCATACATCGTGAATCATTTATTGTGCATCGTACATCATACATTGTGCATTGTGCATCATACATCGTACATTGTGCATTGCACATCGTACATAAACATCGTACATTGTGCATCATACATCGTACATTGTGTATCGTACATTGTGCATCATACATTGTGCATCGTACATTGTGCATCATACATTGTTCATCGTACATTGTGCATCATACATTGTTCATCATGCATTGTTCATCGTGCATTGTACATCGTACATCACCATCGTACATTGTGCCTCATACATCGTACATTGTGCAATGTACATCGTACATTGTGCATCGTACATTGTGCATTGTACTCGTACATTGTGCATCATACATTGTGCATCATACATCGTGCATCATATATCGTAAATCATATATCGTAAATCATACATTGTGCATTGTACATCATACATCGTACATTGTACATGATGCATCAAACATCGTACATTGTTTATCATACATCGTGCATCATTTATCGTAAATCATACACTGTGCATTGTGCATCATACATCGTGCATTGTACATTATGCATCATACGTCGTACATTGTTCATCATACATTGTGCATCTTATATCGTACATTGTGCATCGTACATTGTGCATTGTACATCGTACATCGTACATTGTGCATTGTAAATCATAGATCGTACTTCGTACATTGTGCGTCATACATTGTGCATCATACTTTGTACATCATACATTGTGTATCATATGTCATACATTGTGCATCATACATTGTGCATCATACATTATACATGATACAATGTGCATCGTATATTGTACATAGTGCATCATACATTGTGCATTGTACATTGTGCATCATACATTGTGCACCGTACAGTGTACATTGTACATTGTATATTGTGCATCATACATTGTGCATCATACATTGTACATCATACATCGTACATTGTGCATTGTACCTTGTGCAACATACATCATACATTGTACATTGTGCATTGTACATTGTGCATCATACATTGTGCATCGTACATTGTACATCATACATCGTACATTGTGCATTGTACCTTGTGCAACATACATCATACATTGTACATTGTGCATCATACATTGTGCATCGTACATCGAACATTGTGCATCATACATTGTACATCGGACATTGTGCATCGGACATCAAACATCGTACATCATCCATCGTACATTGTGCATCGTACATTGTGCATCATACATTGTACATCGGACATTGTGCATCGGACATCAAACATCGTACATCATCCATCGTACATTGTGCATCATACATTGTGTATCGTACATTGTACAAGATACATTGTGCATTGTACATTGTACATCGTGCACCATACATTGTGCATCATACATTGTGTATCGTACATTGTACAAGATACATTGTGCATTGTACATTGTACATCGTGCACCATACATTGTGCATCATACATTGTACATTGTGCATCATATACTGTGCATCGTATATTGTACATTGTGCACCATACATTGTACATTGTGCATCATACATTGTGCATCGTACATTGTGCATCATACATCAAACATCGTACATCATCCATCGTACATTGTGCAAGATACATTGTGCATTGTACATTGTACATTGTGCACCATACATTGTGCATCATACATTGTACATTGTGCATCATACACTGTGCATCATACATTGTACATTGTGCATCATACATTGTGCATCGTACATCATACATCGTGCATCATACATTGTACATTGTGCACCATACATTGTGCATCATACATTGTACATTGTGCATCACACATTGTGCATCATACATTGTGCATCATACATTGTGCATCATACATTGTACATTGTGCATCATACATTGTGCATCGTACATCATACATCGTGCATCATATATTGTACATTGTGCACCATACATTGTGCATCTTACATATGTACATTGTGCATTGTACATTGTACATTGTGCACCATACATTGTGAATCATACATTGTGCATCATACATTGTTCATCGTACATTGTGCATCATACATTGTGCATCGTACATTGTGCATCATACATTGTTCATCGTACATTGTGCATCATACATTGTTCATCGTACATTGTTCATCGTACATTGTGCATTGTACATCGTACAACATACATTGTGCATTGTAAATCATAGATCGTACTTCGTACATTGTGCGTCATACATTGTGCATCATACTTTGTACATCATACATTGTGTATCATATGTCATACATTGTGCATCATACATTGTGCATCATACATTATACATGATACAATGTGCATCGTATATTGTATATAGTGCATCATACATTGTGCATTGTACATTGTGCATCATACATTGTGCACCGTACAGTGTACATTGTGGATCATACATTGTGCATCGTACATTGTACATCATACATCGTACATTGTGCAACATACATCATACATTGTACATTGTGCATTGTACATCATACATTGTACATCATACATTGTGCATCATACATTGTTCATCGTACATCGAACATTGTACATCATACATTGTGCATCATACATTGTGCATCATACATCAAACATCATACATTATCCATCGTACATTGTGCATCATACATCAAACATCGTACATCATCCATCGTACATTGTGTATCGTACATTGTGCAAGATACATTGTGCATTGTACATCGTACATTGTGCATCATACATCGTGCATCGCACATCAAATATCGTACATCATCCATCGTACATTGTGCATGAGACATTGTGCATTGTACATCGTACATTGTGCATCATACATCGTACATTGTACATTGTACATTGTGCATCATACATCGTATATTGTGCATCGTACATTGTACATTGTGCATCATACATCGTGAATCATTCACTGTGCATCGTACATCATACATTGTGCATTGTGCATCATACATCGTACATTGTGCATTGCACATCGTACATAAACATCGTACATTGTGCATCATACATCGTACATTGTGTATCGTACATTGTGCATCATACATCGTACATCATACATTGTGCATCATACATTGTTCATCGTACATTGTGCATCATACATCGTACATTGTGTATCGTACATTGTGCATTATACATTGTGCATCGTACATTGTGCATCATACATTGTACATTGTGCATCATACATTGTGCATCGTACATCATACATCGTGCATCATACATTGTACATTGTGCACCATACATTGTGCATCATACATTGTACATTGTGCATCACACATTGTGCATCATACATTGTGCATCATACATTGTGCATCATACATTGTACATTGTGCATCATACATTGTGCATCGTACATCATACATCGTGCATCATATATTGTACATTGTGCACCATACATTGTGCATCTTACATATGTACATTGTGCATTGTACATTGTACATTGTGCACCATACATTGTGAATCATACATTGTACATTGTGCATCATACACTGTGCATCGTATATTGTACATTGTGCACCATACATTGTGCATCATACATTGTGCATCATACATTGTGCATCATACATTGTTCATCGTACATTGTGCATCACACATTGTTCATCTTACATTGTTCATCGTACATTGTGCATTGTACATCGTACATCGTACATTGTGCATTGTAAATCGTAGATTGTACTTCGTACATTGTGCGTCATACATTGTGCATCATACTTTGTACATCATACATTGTGTATCGTATGTCATACATTGTGCGTCATACATTGTGCATCATACATTATACATAATACAATGTGCATCGTATATTGTACATCGTGCATCATACATTGTGCATTGTACATTGTGAATCATACATTGTGCATCGTACATGGAGCATCGTACATCGAACATTGTGCATCATACATTGTACATCGTACATCGTGCATCGTACATCAAACATCGTACATCATCCATCGTACATTGTGCATCATACATTGTGCATCGTACATCGAACATTGTGCATCATACATTGTACATCGTATATTGTGCATCGTACATCAAACATCGTACATCATCCATCGTACATTGTGCATCATACATTTTGTATCGTACATTGTGCATCATACATCAAACATCGTACATCATCCATCGTACATTGTGTATCGTACATTGTGCAAGATACATTGTGCATTGTACATCGTACATTGTGCATCATACATCGTGCATCGCACATCAAATATCGTACATCATCCATCGTACATTGTGCATGAGACATTGTGCATTGTACATCGTACATTGTGCATCATACATCGTACATTGTACATTGTACATTGTGCATCATACATCGTATATTGTGCATCGTACATTGTACATTGTGCATCATACATCGTGAATCATTCACTGTGCATCGTACATCATACATTGTGCATTGTGCATCATACATCGTACATTGTGCATTGCACATCGTACATAAACATCGTACATTGTGCATCATACATCGTACATTGTGTATCGTACATTGTGCATCATACATCGTACATCATACATTGTGCATCATACATTGTTCATCGTACATTGTGCATCATACATCGTACATTGTGTATCGTACATTGTGCATTATACATTGTGCATCGTACATTGTGCATCATACATTGTACATTGTGCATCATACATTGTGCATCGTACATCATACATCGTGCATCATACATTGTACATTGTGCACCATACATTGTGCATCATACATTGTACATTGTGCATCACACATTGTGCATCATACATTGTGCATCATACATTGTGCATCATACATTGTACATTGTGCATCATACATCGTGAATCATTCACTGTGCATCGTACATCATACATTGTGCATTGTGCATCATACATCGTACATTGTGCATTGCACATCGTACATAAACATCGTACATTGTGCATCATACATCGTACATTGTGTATCGTACATTGTGCATAATACATCGTACATCATACATTGTGCATCATACATTGTTCATCGTACATTGTGCATCATACATCGTACATTGTGTATCGTACATTGTACATCTTACATATGTACATTGTGCATTGTACATTGTACATTGTGCACCATACATTGTGAATCATACATTGTACATTGTGCATCATACACTGTGCATCGTATATTGTACATTGTGCACCATACATTGTGCATCATACATTGTGCATCATACATTGTGCATCATACATTGTTCATCGTACATTGTGCATCACACATTGTTCATCTTACATTGTTCATCGTACATTGTGCATTGTACATCGTACATCGTACATTGTGCATTGTAAATCGTAGATTGTACTTCGTACATTGTGCGTCATACATTGTGCATCATACTTTGTACATCATACATTGTGTATCGTATGTCATACATTGTGCGTCATACATTGTGCATCATACATTATACATAATACAATGTGCATCGTATATTGTACATCGTGCATCATACATTGTGCATTGTACATTGTGAATCATACATTGTGCATCGTACATGGAGCATCGTACATCGAACATTGTGCATCATACATTGTACATCGTACATCGTGCATCGTACATCAAACATCGTACATCATCCATCGTACATTGTGCATCATACATTGTGCATCGTACATCGAACATTGTGCATCATACATTGTACATCGTATATTGTGCATCGTACATCAAACATCGTACATCATCCATCGTACATTGTGCATCATACATTTTGTATCGTACATTGTGCATCATACATCAAACATCGTACATCATCCATCGTACATTGTGTATCGTACATTGTGCAAGATACATTGTGCATTGTACATCGTACATTGTGCATCATACATCGTGCATCGCACATCAAATATCGTACATCATCCATCGTACATTGTGCATGAGACATTGTGCATTGTACATCGTACATTGTGCATCATACATCGTACATTGTACATTGTACATTGTACATTGTGCATCATACATCGTATATTGTGCATCGTACATTGTACATTGTGCATCATACATCGTGAATCATTTATTGTGCATCGTACATCATACATTGTGCATTGTGCATCATACATCGTACATTGTGCATTGCACATCGTACATAAACATCGTACATTGTGCATCATACATCGTACATTGTGTATCGTACATTGTGCATCATACATCGTACATCATACATTGTGCATCATACATTGTTCATCGTACATTGTGCATCATACATCGTACATTGTGTATCGTACATTGTGCATCATACATTGTGCATCGTACATTGTGCATCATACATTGTTCATCGTACATTGTGCATCATACATTGTTCATCATGCATTCTTCATCGTGCATTGTACATCGTACATCATACATTGTGCATTGTACATCGTACATCACCATCGTACATTGTGCCTCATACATCGTACATTGTGCAATGTACATCGTACATTGTGCATCGTACATTGTGCATTGTACTCATACATTGTGCATCATACATTGTGCATCATACATCGTGCATCATATATCGTAAATCATATATCGTAAATCATACATTGTGCATTGTGCATTGTACATCATACATCGTACATTGTACATTATGCATCATACATCGTACATTGTTCATCATACATCGTGCATAATTTATCGTAAATCATACACTGTGCATTGTACATCATACATCGTACATTGTACATTATTCATCATACATCGTACATTGTTCATCATACATTGTGCATCTTATATCGTACATTGTGCATCGTACATTGTGCATTGTGCATCATACATTGTGCATCGTACATCATACATTGTGCATCTTATATCGTACATTGTGCACCATACATTGTGCATCATACATTGTGCATCGTACATCATACATCGTGCATCATACATTGTACATTGTGCACCATACATTGTACATTGTGCATCACACATTGTGCATCATACATTGTGCATCGTACATTGTACATTGTGCACCATACATTGTGCACCATACATTGTACATTGTGCATCATACATTGTGCATCATATATTGTACATTGTGCATCATACATTGTGCATCATACATTGTGCATCGTACATTGTGCATCATACATTGTTCATCGTACATTGTGCATCATACATTGTTCATCGTACATTGTTCATCGTACATTGTGCATTGTACATCGTACATTGTGCATTGTACATCGTAGTTCGTACTTCGTACATTGTGCGTCATACATTGTGCATCATACTTTGTACATCATACATTGTGTATCGTATGTCATACATTGTGCATCACACATTGTGCATCATACATTATACATCATACAATGTGCATCGTATATTGTACACAGTGCATCATACATTGTGCATTGTACATTGTGCATCATACATTGTGCACCGTACAGTGTACATTGTACATTGTACATTGTGCATCATACATTGTGCATCATACATTGTACATCATACATCGTACATTGTGCATTGTACCTTGTGCAACATACATCATACATTGTACATTGTGCATCATACATTGTACATCGTATATTGTGCATCGTACATCAAACATCGTACATCATCCATCGTACATTGTGCATCGTACATTGTGCATCATACATCAAACATCGTACATCATCCATCGTACATTGTGCATCATACATTGTGTATCGTACATTGTGCAAGATACATTGTGCATTGTACATTGTACATTGTGCACCATACATTGTGCATCATACATTGTACATTGTGCATCATACACTGTGCATCGTATATTGTACATTGTGCACCATACATTGTACATTGTGCATCATACATTGTGCATCATACATTGCACATTGTGCATCACACATTGTGCATCATACATTGTGCATCGTACTTTGTACATTGTGCACCATGCATTGTGCATCATGCATTGTACATTGTGCATCATACATTGTGCATCGTACATTGTACATTGTGCATCATACATTGTGCATCATACATTGTGCATCATACATTGTTCATCGTACATTGTTCATCATACATTGTTCATCGTACATTGTGCATCATACATTGTTCATCATGCATTCTTCATCGTGCATTGTACATCGTACATCATACATTGTGCATTGTACATCGTACATCACCATCGTACATTGTGCCTCATACATCGTACATTGTGCAATGTACATCGTACATTGTGCATCGTACATTGTGCATTGCACTCATACATTGTGCATCATACATTGTGCATCATGCATCGTGCATCATATATCGTAAATCATATATCGTAAATCATACATTGTGCATTGTGCATTGTACATCATACATCGTACATTGTACATTATGCATCATACATCGTACATTGTTCATCATACATCGTGCATCATTTATCGTAAATCATACAATGTGCATTGTACATCATACATCGTACATTGTACATTATGCATCATACATCGTACATTGTTCATCATACATTGTGCATCTTATATCGTACATTGTGCATCGTACATTGTGCATTGTGCATCATACATTGTGCACCGTACAGTGTACAGTGTGCATCTTATATCGTACATTGTGCACCATACTTTGTGCATCATACATTGTGCATCGTACATCATACATCGTTCATCATACATTGTACATTGTGCACCATACATTGTACATTGTGCATCACACATTGTGCATCATACATTGTGCATCGTACATTGTACATTGTGCACCATACATTGTGCACCATACATTGTAGATTGTGCATCATACATCGTACATTGTTCATCATACATTGTGCATCTTATATCGTACATTGTGCATCGTACATTGTGCATTGTGCATCATACATTGTGCACCGTACAGTGTACATTGTGCATCTTATATCGTACATTGTGCACCATACATTGTGCATCATACATTGTGCATCGTACATCATACATCGTGCATCATACATTGTACATTGTGCACCATACATTGTACATTGTGCATCACACATTGTGCATCATACATTGTGCATCGTACATTGTACATTGTGCACCATACATTGTGCACCATAGATTGTACATTGTTCATCGTACATTGTGCATCATACATTGTTCATCGTACATTGTTCATTGTACATTGTGCATTGTACATCGTACATTCTGCGTTGTACATCATAGATCGTACTTCGTACATTGTGCGTCATACATTGTGCATCATACTTTGTACATCATACATTGTGTATCGTATGTCATACATTGTGCGTCATACATTGTGCATCATACATTATACATCATACAATGTGCATCGTATATTGTACATAGTGCATCATACATTGTGCATTGTACATTGTGCATCATACATTGTGCATCATACATTGTACATCATACATCGTACATTGTGCATTGTACCTTGTGCAACATACATCATACATTGTACATTGTGCATTGTACATCATACATTGTACATCATACATTGTGCATCATACATTGTGCATCGTACATCATACA
Source organism: Heptranchias perlo (assembly GCF_035084215.1). Taxonomy (NCBI): domain Eukaryota; kingdom Metazoa; phylum Chordata; class Chondrichthyes; order Hexanchiformes; family Hexanchidae; genus Heptranchias; species Heptranchias perlo. Next base: position 19,949,203 of record NC_090361.1, read on the forward strand.
TTGTACATCGTACATTGTGCATCGTACATCAAACATCGTACATCATCCATCGTACATTGTCCATCGTACATTGTGCATCATACATCAAACATCGTACATCATCCATCGTACATTGTGCATCATACATTGTGTATCGTACATTGTGCAAGATACATTGTGCATTGTACATTGTGCACCATTGTGCATCATACATTGTACATTGTGCATCATACACTGTGCATCCTATATTGTACATTGTGCACCATACATTGTGCATCATATATTGTACATTGTGCTTCATACACTGTGCATCGTATATTGTACATTGTGCACCATACATTGTGCATCATACATTGTACATTGTGCATTATACATTGTGCATCGTACATCATACATCGTGCATCATGCATTGTACATTGTGCACCATACATTGTGCATCATACATTGTGCATCACACATTGTGCATCATACATTGTGCATCGTACATTGTACATTGTGCACCATACATTGTGCATCATACATTGTACATTGTGCATCACACATTGTGCACCACACATTGTGCATCGTACATTGTACATTGTGCACCATACATTGTGCATCATATATTGTGCATTGTGCATCATACATTGTGCATCATACATTGTGCATCGTACATTGTGCATCATACATTGTTCATCGTACATTGTGCATCATACATTGTTCATCGTACATTGTTCATCGTAGATTGTGCATTGTACATCGTACATCGTACATTGTGCATTGTACATCGTAGATCGTACTTCGTACATTGTGCGTCATACATTGTGCATCATACTTTGTACATCATACATTGTGATTCGTATGTCATACATTGTGCATCATACATTGTGCATCATACATTATACATCATACAATGTGCATCGTATATTGTACATAGTGCATCATACATTGTGCATTGTACATTGTGCATCATACATTGTGCACCGTACAGTGTACATTGTACATTGTACATTGTGCATCATACATTGTGCATCATACATTGTACATCATACATCGTGCATTGTACCTTGTGCAACATACATCATACATTGTACATTGTGCATTGTACATCATACATTGTACATCATACATTGTGCATCATACATTGTGCATCGTACATCATACATTGTACATCGTACATTGTGCATCGTACATCAAACATCGTACATCATCCATCGTACATTGTCCATCGTACATTGTGCATCATACATCAAACATCGTATATCATCCATCGTACATTGTGCATCATACATTGTGTATCGTACATTGTGCAAGATATATTGTGCATTGTACATTGTGCACCATTTTGTATCATACATTGTACATTGTGCATCATACACTGTGCATCGTATATTGTACATTGTGCACCATACATTGTGCATCATATATTGTACATTGTGCATCATACACTGTGCATCGTATATTGTACATTGTGCACCATACATTGTGCATCATACATTGTACATTGTGCATTCTACATTGTGCATCGTACATCATACCGCGTGCATCATGCATTGTACATTGTGCACCATACATTGTGCATCATACATTGTGCATCATACATTGTGCATCATACATTGTGCATCGTACATTGTACATTGTGCACCATACATTATGCATCATACATTGTACATTGTGCATCACACATTGTGCACCACACATTGTGCATCGTACATTGTACATTGTGCACCATACATTGTGCACCATACATTGTACATTGTGCATCATACATTGTGCATCATATATTGTGCATTGTGCATTGTTCATCGTAGATTGTGCATTGTATATCGTACATCGTACATTGTGCATTGTACATCGTAGATCGTACTTCGTACATTGTGCGTCATACATTGTGCATCATACTTTATACATCATACATTGTGTATCGTATGTCATACATTGTGCGTCATACGTTGTGCATCATACATTATACATGATACAATGTGCATCGTATATTGTACATAGTGCATCATACATTGTGCATTGTACATTGTGCATCATACATTGTGCACCGTACAGTGTACATTGTACATTGTACATTGTGCAACATACATCATACATTGTACATTGTGCATTGTACATCATACATTGTACATCATACATTGTGCATCATACATTGTGCATCGTACATCGAACATTGTACATCATACATTGTGCATTGTGCAACATACATCATACATCATACATCGTGCATCATACATTGTACATTGTGCACCATACATTGTGCATCATACATTGTGCATCACACATTGTGCATCATACATTGTGCATCGTACATTGTACATTGTGCACCATACATTGTGCATCATACATTGTACATTGTGCATCACACATTGTGCACCATACATTGTGCATCATACATTGTACATCGTACATTGTGCATCGTACATCAAACATCGTACATCATCCATCGTACATTGTCCATCGTACATTGTGCATCATACATCAAACATCGTACATCATCCATCGTACATTGTGCATCATACATTGTGTATCGTACATTGTGCAAGATACATTGTGCATTGTACATTGTGCACCATTGTGCATCATACATTGTACATTGTGCATCATACACTGTGCATCCTATATTGTACATTGTGCACCATACATTGTGCATCATATATTGTACATTGTGCTTCATACACTGTGCATCGTATATTGTACATTGTGCACCATACATTGTGCATCATACATTGTACATTGTGCATTATACATTGTGCATCGTACATCATACATCGTGCATCATGCATTGTACATTGTGCACCATACATTGTGCATCATACATTGTGCATCACACATTGTGCATCATATATTGTGCATCGTACAGTGTACATTGTGCACCATACATTGTGCATCATACATTGTACATTGTGCATCACACATTGTGCACCACACATTGTGCATCGGACATTGTACATTGTGCACCATACATTGTGCATCATATATTGTGCATTGTGCATCATACATTGTGCATCATACATTGTGCATCGTACATTGTGCATCATACATTGTTCATCGTACATTGTGCATCATACATTGTTCATCGTACATTGTTCATCGTACATTCTGCATTGTACATCGTACATCGTACATTGTGCATTGTACATCGTAGATCGTACTTCGTACATTGTGCGTCATACATTGTGCATCATACTTTGTACATCATACATTGTGTATCGTATGTCATACATTGTGCATCATACATTGTGCATCATACATTATACATCATACAATGTGCATCGTATATTGTACATAGTGCATCATACATTGTGCATTGTACATTGTGCATCATACATTGTGCACCATACAGTGTACATTGTACATTGTACATTGTGCATCCTACATTGTGCATCATACATTGTACATCATACATCGTGCATTGTACCTTGTGCAACATACATCATACATTGTACATTGTGCATTGTACATCATACATTGTACATCATACATTGTGCATCATACATTGTGCATCGTACATCATACATTGTACATCGTACATTGTGCATCGTACATCAAACATCGTATATCATCCATCGTACATTGTGCATCATACATTGTGTATCGTACATTGTGCAAGATATATTGTGCATTGTACATTGTACATTGTGCACCATTTTGTATCATACATTGTACATTGTGCATCATACACTGTGCATCGTATATTGTACATTGTGCACCATACATTGTGCATCATATATTGTACATTGTGCATCATACACTGTGCATCGTATATTGTACATTGTGCACCATACATTGTGCATCATACATTGTACATTGTGCATTCTACATTGTGCATCGTACATCATACAGCGTGCATCATGCATTGTACATTGTGCACCATACATTGTGCATCATACATTGTGCATCACACATTGTGCATCATACATTGTGCATCGTACATTGTACATTGTGCACCATACATTATGCATCATACATTGTACATTGTGCATCACACATTGTGCACCACACATTGTGCATCGTACATTGTACATTGTGCACCATACATTGTGCACCATACATTGTACATTGTGCATCATACATTGTGCATCATATATTGTGCATTGTGCATCATACATTGTGCATCATACATTGTTCATCGTACATTGTTCATCGTAGATTGTGCATTGTATATCGTACATCGTACATTGTGCATTGTACATCGTAGATCGTACTTCGTACATTGTGCGTCATACATTGTGCATCATACTTTATACATCATACATTGTGTATCGTATGTCATACATTGTGCGTCATACGTTGTGCATCATACATTATACATCATACAATGTGCATCGTATATTGTACATAGTGCATCATATATTGTGCATTGTACATTGTGCATCATACATTGTGCACCGTACAGTGTACATTGTACATTGTACATTGTGCATCATACATTGTGCATCGTATATTGTGCATTGTGCATCATACATTGTGCATCATACATTGTGCATCGTACATTGTGCATCATACATTGTTCATCGTACATTGTGCATCACACATTGTGCATCGTATATTGTGCATCATAGATTGTTCATCGTACATTGTGCATCATACATTGTTCATCGTACATTGTTCATCGTACATTGTGTATTGTACATCGTACAACGTACATTGTGCATTGTAAATCATAGATCGTACTTCGTACATTGTGCGTCATACATTGTGCATCATACTTTGTACATCATACATTGTGTATCATATGTCATACATCGTGCATCATACATTGTGCATCATACATTATACATGATACAATGTGCATCGTATATTGTACATAGTGCATCATACATTGTACATCATACATTGTGCATCAAACATTGTGCATCATACATTGTACATCGTACATTGTGCATTGTACATCAAACATCGTACATCATCCATCGTACATTGTGCATCGTACATTGTGCATCATACATCAAACATCATACATTATCCATCGTACATTGTGCATCATACATTGTGTATCGTACATTGTGCAAGATACATTGTGCATTGTACATTGTACATTGTGCACCATACATTGTGCATCATACATTGTACATTGTGCATCATACACTGTGCATCATACATTGTAAATTGTGCATCGTAGATCATACATCGTGCATCATACATTGTACATTGTGCACCATACATTGTGCATCATACATTGTACATTGTGCATCACACATTGTGCATCGTACATTGTACATCATACATCGTACATTGTGCAACATACATCATACATTGTACATTGTGCATTGTACATCATACATTGTACATCATACATTGTGCATCATACATTGTGCATCGTACATCGAACATTGTACATCATACATTGTGCATCATACATTGTGCATCATACATTGTACATCGTACATTGTGCATCGTACATTGTGCATCATATATCAAACATCATACATTATCCATCGTACATTGTTCATCATACATTGTGTATCGTACATTGTGCAAGATACATTGTGCATTGTACATTGTACATTGTGCACCATACATTGAGCATCATACATTGTACATTGTGCATCATACACTGTGCATCATACATTGTGCATCGTACATCATACATCGTGCATCATACATTGTACATTGTGCACCATACATTGTGCATCACACATTGTGCATCGTACATCGAACATTGTGCATCATACATTGTACATCGTATATTGTGCATCGTACATCAAACATCGTACATCATCCATCGTACGTTGTGCATCATACATTGTGTATCGTACATTGTGCATCGTACATCAAACATCGTACATCATCCATCGTACATTGTGTATCGTACATTGTGCATCATACATCGTGCATCGCACATCATATATCGTACATCGTACATTGTGCATTGTACCTTGTGCAACATACATCATACATTGTACATTATGCATTGTACATCATACATTGTACATCATACATTGTGCATCATACATTGTGCATCGTACATTGTTCATCGTACATTGTGTATCGTATATCATACATTGTGCGTCATACATTGTGCATCATACATTCTACATCATACAATGTGCATCGTATATTGTACATAGTGCATCATACATTGTGCATTGTACATTGTACATCATACATCGTACATTGTGCATTGTACCTTGTGCAACATACATCATACATTGTACATTGTGCATTGTACATCATACATTGTGCATTGTAAATCGTAGATCGTACTTCGTACATTGTGCGTCATACTTTGTACATCATACATTGTGTATCGTATGTCATACATTGTGCGTCATACATTGTGCATCAGACATTATACATCATACAATGTGCATCGTACATTGTACATAGTGCATCATACATTGTGCATTGTACATTGTGCATCATACATTGTACATAATACAGTGTACATTGTACATTGTACATTGTGCATCATACATTGTGCATTGTACGTTGTACATCATACATCGTACATTGTGCATTGTACCTTGTGCAACATACATCATACATTGTACATCATACATTGTACATTGTGCATTGTACATCATACATTGTACATCATACATTGTGCATCATACATTGTGCATCGTACATTGTGCATTGTGCATCGTACATTGTGCATTGTAAATCGTAGATCGTACTTCGTACATTGTGCGTCATACTTTGTACATCATACATTGTGTATCGTATGTCATACATTGTGCGTCGTACATTGTGCATCATACATTATACATCATACAATGTGCATCGTATATTGTACATAGTGCATCATACATTGTGCATTGTACATTGTGCATCATACATTGTACATCGTACAGTGTACATTGTACATTGTACATCGTGCATCATACATTGTGCATTGTACATTGTACATCATACATCGTACATTGTGCATTGTACCTTGTGCAACATACATCATACATTGTACATTGTGCATTGTACATCTTACATTGTGCATCATACATTGTGCATCATACATTGTGCATCGTACATTGTGCATCATACATTGTTCATCGTACATTGTGCATCATACATCATACATTGAGTAACGTACATTGTGCATTGTGCATCATACATTGTACATTGTGCATCATACACTGTGCATCGTATATTGTACATTGTGCACCATACATTGTGCATCATACATTGTACATTGTGCATCATACATTGTGCATCGTACATCATACATCGTGCATCATACATTGTACATTGTGCACCATACATTGTGCATCATACATTGTACATTGTGCATCATACACTGTGCATCGTATATTGTACATTGTGCACCATACATTGTGCATCATACATTGTGCATCATACATTGTTCATCATACATTGTGCATCATACATTGTGCATCATACATCGTACATTGTGTATTGTACATTGTGCATCATACATCGTACTTCATACATTGTTCATCATACATTGTTCATCGTACATTGTGCATCATACATCATACATTGTGTATCGTACATTGTGCATCATACATTGTGCATCGTACATCGTGCATCATACATTGTACATTGTGCACCATACATTGTGCATCGTACATTGTGCATCATACATAGTGCATCATACATTGTGTATCGTACATTGTGCATCATACATTGTGCATCGTACATCATACATCGTGCATCATACATTGCACATTGTGCACCATACATTGTGCATCACACATTGTACATTGTGCATCATACACTGTGCATCGTATATTGTATATTGTGCATCATACATTGTGCATCATACATTGTTCATCGTACATTGTGCATCATACATTGTGTATCGTACATTGTGCATCATACATCAAACATCGTACATCATCCATCGTACATTGTGCATCATACATTGTGTATCGTACATTGTGCATCATACATCAAACATCGTACATCATCCATCGTACATTGTGTATCGTACATCATACATCGTACATCGTACATTGTACATTGTGCATCATACATTGTGAATCATTTATTGTGCATTGTACATCATACATTGTGCATTGTGCATCATACATCGTACATCTTACATTCTGCATTGCACATCGTACATCACCATCGTACATTGTGCATCTTACATCGTACATTGTGTATCGTACATTGTGCATCATACATCGTACATCATACATTGTGCATCATACATTGTTCATCGTACATTGTGCATCATACATCGTACATTGTGTATTGTACATTGTGCATCATACATTGTGCATCGTACATTGTGCATCATACATTGTTCATCGTACATTGTGCATCATACATTGTCCATCGTACATTGTTCATCGTACGTTGTGCAATGTACATCATACATCGTACATTGTGCATTGTACATCGTACATCACCATCGTACATTGTGCCTCATACGTCGTACATTGTGCAATGTACATCGTACATTGTGCATCGTACATTGTGCATTGTACTCATACATTGTGCATCATACATTGTGCATCATCCATCGTGCATCATATATCGTAAATCATACATTGTGCATTGTACATCATCCATCGTACATCATGCATCACACATTATACATTGTTCATCATACATCGTGCATCATATATCGTAAATCATACACTGTGCATTGTACATCATACATCATACATTGTACATTATGCATCATACATCGTACATTGTTCATCATACATTGTGCATCTTATATCGTACATTGTGCATCGTACATTGTGCATTGTGCATCATACATTGTGCATCGTACATTGTGCATTGTGCATCATACATTGTGCATCGTGCATCATACATTGTACATCGTGCATCATACATTGTACATTGTGCATCACACATTGTGCATCATACATTATGAATCGTACATTGTACATTGTTCACTATAGATTGTGCATTGTGCATCATACATTATGCATCGTACATCATACATCGTGCATCATACATTGTACATTGTGCACCATACATTGTGCATCATTCATTGTACATTGTGCATCACACATTGTGCATCATACATTGTACATTGTGCACCATACATTGTGCACCATACATTGTACATTGTGCACCATACATTGTGCATCATATATTGTACATTGTGCATCGTACATTGTGCATCATACATTGTTCATCGTACATTGTGCATCATACATTGTTCATCGTATATTGTTCATCGTACAATGTGCATTGTACATCGTACATTGTGCATTGTACATTGTAGATCGTACTTCGTACTTTTTGCGTCATACATTGTGCATCATACTTTGTACATCATACATTGTGTATCATATGTCAGACATTGTGCGTCATACATTGTGCATCATACATTATACATCATACAATGTGCATCGTATATTGTACATAGTGCATCATACATTGTGCATTGTACATTGTGCATCATACATTGTGCACCGTACAGTGTACATTGTACATTGTACATTGTGCATCATACATTGTGCATCATACATTGTACATCATACATCGTACATTGTGCATTGTACCTTGTGCATTGTACATCATACATTGTACATCATACATTGTGCATCATACATTGTGCATCGTGCATTGTGCATCATACATTGAACATTGTGTATCATACATTGTGCATCATACATTGTGCATCGTACATTGAACATTGTACATCATACATTGTACATCGTACATTGTGCATCGTACATCAAACATCGTACATCATCCATCGTACATTGTCCATCGTACATTGTGCATCATACATCAAACATCGTACATCATCCATCGTACATTGTGCATCATACATTGTGTATCGTACATTGTGCAAGATGCATTGTGCATTGTACATTGTACATTGTGCACCATACATTGTGCATCATACATTGTACATTGTGCATCATACATTGTGCATCGTACATCATACATCGTGCATCATACATTGTACATTGTGCACCATACATTGTGCATCAAACATTGTGCATCACACATTGTGCATCATACATTGTGCATCGTACATTGTACATTGTGCACCATACATTGTGCATCATGCATTGTACATTGTGCATCATACATGGTGCATCGTATATTGTACATTGTGCATCATGCATTGTACATTGTGCATCATACATTGTGAATAATTTATTGTGCATCGTACATCATACATTGTACATTGTGCATCATACATCGTACATCGTACATTGTGCATCATACATCGTACATTGTGTATCGTACATTGTGCATCATACTTTATACATCATACATTGTGTATCATATGTCATACATTGTGCATCATACATTGTGCATCATACATTATACATCATACAATGTGCATCGTATATTGTACATAGTGCATCATACATTGTGCATTGTACATTGTGCATCATATATTGTGCACCGTACAGTGTACATTGTACATTGTGCATTGTACATCGTACATCACCATCGGACATTGTGCCTCATACATCGTACATTGTGCAATGTACATCATACATTGTGCATCGTACATTGTACATTGTGCACCATACATTGTGCATCGTACATCGTACATTGTGCATCGTACATCAAACATCGTTCATCATCCACCGTACATTGTCCATCGTAAATTGTGCATCATACATCAAACATCGTACATCATCCATCGTACATTGTGCATCATACATTGTGTATCGTACATTGTGCAAGATGCATTGTGCATTGTACATTGTACATTGTGCACCATTGTGCATCATACATTGTACATTGTGCATCATACATTGTTCATCGTACATTGTTCATCGTACATTGTGCATTGTACATCGTACATCGTACATTGTGCATTGTACATCGTACATCACCATCGTACATTGTGCCTCATACATCGTACATTGTGCATCGTACATTGTGCATTGTACTCATACATTGTGCATCATACATTGTGCATCATACATCGTGAATCATATATCGTAAAACATACATTGTGCATTATACATCGTACATTATGCATCATACATCGTACATTGTTCATCATACATCATGCATCATATATCGTAAATCATACACTGTGCATTGTACATCATACATCGTACATTGTACATTATGCATCATACATCGTACATTGTGCATCATAAATTGTGCATCTTATATCGTACATTGTGCATCGTACATTGTGCATTGTGCACCATACATTGTGCACCATACATTGTACATTGTGCACCATACATTGTGCATCATATATTGTACATTGTGCATCATACATTGTGCATCATACATTGTTCATCGTACATTGTGCATCATACATTGTTCATCGTACATTGTTCATCGTACATTGTGCATTGTACATCGTACATTGTGCATTGTACATTGTAGATCGTACTTCGTACATTGTGCGTCATACATTGTGCATCATACTTTGTACATCATACATTGTGTATCATATGTCAGACATTGTGCGTCATACATTGTGCATCATACATTATACATCATACAATGTGCATCGTATATTGTACATAGTGCATCATACATTGTGCATTGTACATTGTGCATCATACATTGTGCACCGTACAGTGTACATTGTACATTGTACATTGTGCATCATATATTGTGCATCATACATTGTACATCATACATCGTACATTGTGCATTGTACCTTGTGCATTGTACATCATACATTGTGCATCATATATTGTGCATCATACATTGAACATTGTGCATCATACATTGTGCATCATACATTGTGCATCGTACATTGAACATTGTACATCATACATTGTACATCGTACATTGTGCATCATACATCAAACATCGTACATCATACATCGTACATTGTTCATCATACATTGTGCATCTTATATCGTACATTGTGCATCGTACATTGTGCATTGTGCATCATACATTGTGCATCGTGCATCATACATTGTACATCGTGCATCATACATTGTACATTGTGCATCACACATTGTGCATCATACATTATGCATCGTACATTGTACATTGTTCACGATAGATTGTGCATTGTGCATCATACATTGTGCATCGTACATCATACATCGTGCATCATACATTGTACATTGTGCACCATACATTGTGCATCATACATTGTACATTGTGCATCACACATTGTGCATCATACATTGTGCATCGTACATTGTACATTGTGCACCATACATTGTGCACCATACATTGTACATTGTGCACCATACATTGTGCATCATATATTGTACATTGTGCATCATACATTGTGCATCATACATTGTTCATCGTACATTGTGCATCATACATTGTTCATCGTACATTGTTCATCGTACATTGTGCATTGTACATCATACATTGTGCATTGTACATTGTAGATCGTACTTCGTACATTGTGCGTCATACATTGTGCATCATACTTTGTACATCATACATTGTGTATCATATGTCAGACATTGTGCGTCATACATTGTGCATCATACATTATACATCATACAATGTGCATCGTATATTGTACATAGTGCATCATACATTGTGCATTGTACATTGTGCATCATACATTGTGCACCGTACAGTGTACATTGTACATTGTACATTGTGCATCATACATTGTGCATCATACATTGTACATCATACATCGTACATTGTGCATTGTACCTTGTGCATTGTACATCATACATTGTACATCATACATTGTGCATCATACATTGTGCATCGTGCATTGTGCATCATACATTGAACATTGTGTATCATACATTGTGCATCATACATTGTGCATCGTACATTGAACATTGTACATCATACATTGTACATCGTACATTGTGCATCGTACATCAAACATCGTACATCATCCATCGTACATTGTCCATCGTACATTGTGCATCATACATCAAACATCGTACATCATCCATCGTACATTGTGCATCATACATTGTGTATCGTACATTGTGCAAGATGCATTGTGCATTGTACATTGTACATTGTGCACCATACATTGTGCATCATACATTGTACATTGTGCATCATACATTGTGCATCGTACATCATACATCGTGCATCATACATTGTACATTGTGCACCATACATTGTGCATCGTACATTGTACATTGTGCACCATACATTGTGCATCATGCATTCTACATTGTGCATCATACATGGTGCATCGTATATTGTACATTGTGCATCATGCATTGTACATTGTGCATCATACATTGTGAATAATTTGTTGTGCATCGTACATCATACATTGTACATTGTGCATCATACATCGTACATCGTACATTGTGCATCATACATCGTACATTGTGTATCGTACATTGTGCATCATACTTTGTACATCATACATTGTGTATCATATGTCATACATTGTGCATCATACATTGTGCATCATACATTATACATCATACAATGTGCATCGTTTATTGTACATAGTGCATCATACATTGTGCATTGTACATTGTGCATCATACATTGTGCACCGTACAGTGTACATTGTATATTGTGCATTGTACATCGTACATCACCATCGGACATTGTGCCTCATACATCGTACATTGTGCAATGTACATCATACATTGTGCATCGTACATTGTACATTGTGCACCATACATTGTGCATCGTACATTGAACATTGTACATCATACATTGTACATCGTACATTGTGCATCGTACATCAAACATCGTTCATCATCCACCGTACATTGTCCATCGTACATTGTGCATCATACATCAAACATCGTACATCATCCATCGTACATTGTGCATCATACATTGTGTATCGTACATTGTGCAAGATGCATTGTGCATTGTACATTGTACATTGTGCACCATTGTGCATCATACATTGTACATTGTGCATCATACATTGTTCATCGTACATTGTTCATCGTACATTGTGCATTGTACATCATACATCGTACATTGTGCATTGTACATCGTACATCACCATCGTACATTGTGCCTCATACATCGTACATTGTGCATCGTACATTGTGCATTGAACTCATACATTGTGCATCATACATTGTGCATCATACATCGTGCATCATATATCGTAAAACATACATTGTGCATTATACATCGTACATTATGCATCATACATTGTACATTGTTCATCATACATCATGCATCATATATCGTAAATCATACACTGTGCATTGTACATCATACATCGTACATTGTACATTATGCATCATACATCGTACATTGTTCATCATAAATTGTGCATCTTATATCGTACATTGTGCATCGTACATTGTGCATTGTGCACCATACATTGTGCACCATACATTGTACATTGTGCACCATACATTGTGCATCATATATTGTACATTGTGCATCATACATTGTGCATCATACATTGTTCATCGTACATTGTGCATCATACATTGTTCATCGTACATTGTTCATCGTACATTGTGCATTGTACATCGTACATTGTGCATTGTACATTGTAGATCGTACTTCGTACATTGTGCGTCATACATTGTGCATCATACTTTGTACATCATACATTGTGTATCATATGTCAGACATTGTGCGTCATACATTGTGCATCATACATTATACATCATACAATGTGCATCGTATATTGTACATAGTGCATCATACATTGTGCATTGTACATTGTGCATCATACATTGTGCACCGTACAGTGTACATTGTACATTGTACATTGTGCATCATATATTGTGCATCATACATTGTACATCATACATCGTACATTGTGCATTGCACCTTGTGCATTGTACATCATACATTGTGCATCATACATTGTGCATCATACATTGAACATTGTGCATCATACATTGTGCATCATACATTGTGCATCGTACATTGAACATTGTACATCATACATTGTACATCGTACATTGTGCATCGTACATCAAACATCGTTCATCATCCACCGTACATTGTCCATCGTACATTGTGCATCATACATCAAACATCGTACATCATACATCGTACATTGTTCATCATACATTGTGCATCTTATATCGTACATTGTGCATCGTACATTGTGCATCGTGCATCATACATTGTGCATCGTGCATCATACATTGTACATTGTGCATCACACATTGTGCATCATACATTATGCATCGTACATTGTACATTGTTCACTATAGATTGTGCATTGTGCATCATACATTGTGCATCGTACATCATACATCGTGCATCATACATTGTACATTGTGCACCATACATTGTGCATCATACATTGTACATTGTGCATCACACATTGTGCATCATACATTGTGCATCGTACATTGTACATTGTGCACCATACATTGTGCACCATACATTGTACATTGTGCACCATACATTGTGCATCATATATTGTACATTGTGCATCATACATTGTGCATCATACATTGTTCATCGTACATTGTGCATCATACATTGTTCATCGTACATTGTTCATCGTACATTGTGCATTGTACATCGTACATTGTGCATTGTACATTGTAGATCATACTTCGTACATTGTGCGTCATACATTGTGCATCATACTTTGTACATCATACATTGTGTATCATATGTCAGACATTGTGCGTCATACATTGTGCATCATACATTATACATCATACAATGTGCATCGTATATTGTACATAGTGCATCATACATTGTGCATTGTACATTGTGCATCATACATTGTGCACCGTACAGTGTACATTGTACATTGTACATTGTGCATCATACATTGTGCATCGTACATTGTACATCATACATCGTACATTGTACATTGTACCTTGTGCATTGTACATCATACATTGTACATCATACATTATGCATCATACATTGTGCATCGTGCATTGTGCATCATACATCGTACATTGTGTATCGTACATTGTACATCGTACATTGTGCATCATACATCGTACATTGTGTATCGTACATTGTGCATCATACTTTATACATCATACATTGTGTATCATATGTCATACATTGTGCATCATACATTGTGCATCATACATTATACATCATACAATGTGCATCGTATATTGTACATAGTGCATCATACATTGTGCATTGTACATTGTGCATCATATATTGTGCACCGTACAGTGTACATTGTACATTGTGCATTGTACATCGTACATCACCATCGGACATTGTGCCTCATACATCGTACATTGTGCAATGTACATCATACATTGTGCATCGTACATTGTACATTGAGCACCATACATTGTGCATCATGCATTGTACATTGTGCATCATACATGGTGCATCGTATATTGTACATTGTGCATCATGCATTGTACATTGTGCATCATACATTGTGAATCATTTATTGTGCATCGTACATCATACATTGTACATTGTGCATCATACATCGTACATCGTACATTGTGCATTGTACATCGTACATCACCATCGTAGATTGTGCATCATACATCGTACATTGTGTATCGTACATTGTGCATCATACATCGTACATTGTGTATCGTACATTGTGCTTCATACATTGTGCATCGTACATTGTGCATCATACATTGTTCATCGTACATTGTGCATCATACATTGTTCATCGTACATTGTTCATCGCACATTGTGCATTGTACATCGTACATCGTACATTGTGCATTGTACATCGTACATCACCATCGTACATTGTGCATCATACATCGTACATTGTGCAATGTACATCGTACATTGTGCATCGTACATTGTGCATTGTACTCATACATTGTGCATCATACATTGTGCATCATACATCGTGCATCATATATCGTAAATCATACATTGTGCATTATACATCGTACATTATGCATCATACATCGTACATTGTTCATCATACATCATGCATCATATATCGTAAATCATACACTGTGCATTGTACATCATACATCGTACATTGTACATTATGCATCATACATCGTACATTGTTCATCATAAATTGTGCATCTTATATCGTACATTGTGCATCGTACATTGTGCATTGTGCATCATACATTGTGCATCGTACATCATACATCGTGCATCATACATTGTACATTGTGCACCATACATTGTGCATCATACATTGTGCATCGTACATTGTACATTGTGCACCATACATTGTGCATCATACATTGTACATTGTGCATCATACACTGTGCATCGTATACATTGTGCACCATACATTGTGCATCATACATTGTACATTGTGCATCATCCATTGTGCATCGTACATCATACATCGTGCATCATACATTGTACGTTGTGCACCATACATTGTGCATCATACATTGTACATTGTGCATTGTACATCATACATTGTACATCATACATTGTGCATCATACATTGTGCATCGTACATTGTGCATCATACATTGTTCATCGTACATTGTGCATCATACATTGTTCATCGTACATTGTTCATCGTACATTGTGCATTGTACATCGTACATCGTACATTGTGCATTGTAAATCGTAGATCGTACTTTGTACATTGCGCGTCATACTTTGTACATCATACATTGTGTATCGTATGTCATACATTGTGCGTCATACATTGTGCATCATACATTATACATCATACAATGTGCATCGTATATTGTACATAGTGCATCATACATTGTACATCATACATCGTACATAGTGCATTGTACCTTGTGCAACATACATCATACATTGTACATTGTGCATTGTACATCATACATTGTACGTCATACATTGTGCATCATACATTGTGCATCGAACATCGAACATTGTACATCATCCATCGTACATTGTCCATCGTACATTGTGCATCATACATCAAACATCGTACATCATCCATCGTACATTGTGCATCATACATTGTGTATCGTACATTCTGCAAGATACATTGTGCATTGTACATTGTACATTGTGCACCATTGTGCATCATACATTGTACATTGTGCATCATACACTGTGCATCGTATATTGTACATTGTGCACCATACATTGTACATTGTGCACCATACATTGTGCACCGTACATCATACATCGTGCATCATACATTGTACATTGTGAACCATACATTGTGCATCATACATTGTACATTGTGCATCGTACATTGTGCATTGTACATCGTACATCACCATCGTACATTGTGCATCATACATCGTACATTGTGTATCGTACATTGTGCATCATACATCGGAAATCATACATTGTTCATCATACATTGTTCATCGTACATTGTGCATCATACATCATACATTGTGTATCGTACATTGTGCATCACACATTGTGCATCGTACATTGTGCATCATACATTGTACATTGTGCATCATACACTGTGCATTGTATATTGTACATTGTGCACCATACATTGTGCATCATACATTCTACATTGTGCATCATACATTGTGCATCGTACATCATACATCGTGCATCATATATTGTACATTGTGCATCATACATTGTGCATCATACATTGTGCATCATACATTGTTCATCATACATTGTTCATCATACATTGTGCATCGTACATTGTGCATCATACATCAAACATCGTACATCATCCATCGTACATTGTGTATCGTACATTGTGCATCATACATCGTGCATCGCACATCATATATCATACATCGTACATTGTGCATTGAACCTTGTGCAACATACATCATACATTGTACATTATGCATTGTACATCATACATTGTACATCATACATTGTGCATCATACATTGTGCATCGTACATTGTGCATCATACATTGTTCATCGTACATTGTGCATCATACATTGTTCATCGTACATTGTTCATCGTACATTGTGCATCATACATCGTACATCGTACATTGTGCATTGTACATCGTACATCACCATCGTACATTGTGCATCATACATCGTACATTGTGTATCGTACATTGTGCATCATACATCGTACATTGTGTATCGTACATTGTGCTTCATACATTGTGCATCGTACATTGTGCATCATACATTGTTCATCGTACATTGTGCATCATACATTGTTCATCGTACATTGTTCATCGCACATTGTGCACTGTACATCGTACATCGTACATTGTGCATTGTACATCGTACATCACCATCGTACATTGTGCAATGTACATCGTACATTGTGCATCGTACATTGTGCATTGTACTCATACATTGTGCATCATACATTGTGCATCATACATCGTGCATCATATATCGTAAATCATACATTGTGCATTATACATCGTACATTATGCATCATACATCGTACATTGTTCATCATACATCATGCATCATATATCGTAAATCATACACTGTGCATTGTACATCATACATCGTACATTGTACATTATGCATCATACATCGTACATTGTTCATCATAAATTGTGCATCTTATATCGTACATTGTGCATCGTACATTGTGCATTGTGCATCATACATTGTGCATCGTACATCATACATCGTGCATCATACATTGTACATTGTGCACCATACATTGTGCATCATACATTGTGCATCGTACATTGTACATTGTGCACCATACATTGTGCATCATACATTGTACATTGTGCATCATACACTGTGCATCGTATACATTGTGCACCATACATTGTGCACCATACATTGTACATTGTGCATCATCCATTGTGCATCGTACATCATACATCGTGCATCATACATTGTACGTTGTGCACCATACATTGTGCATCATACATTGTACATTGTGCATTGTACATCATACATTGTACATCATACATTGTGCATCATACATTGTGCATCATACATTGTGCATCATACATTGTTCATCGTACATTGTGCATCATACATTGTTCATCGTACATTGTTCATCGTACATTGTGCATTGTACATCGTACATCGTACATTGTGCATTGTAAATCGTAGATCGTACTTTGTACATTGCGCGTCATACTTTGTACATCATACATTGTGTATCGTATGTCATACATTGTGCGTCATACATTGTGCATCATACATTATACATCATACAATGTGCATCGTATATTGTACATAGTGCATCATACATTGTACATCATACATCGTACATAGTGCATTGTACCTTGTGCAACATACATCATACATTGTACATTGTGCATTGTACATCATACATTGTACGTCATACATTGTGCATCATACATTGTGCATCGAACATCGAACATTGTACATCATCCATCGTACATTGTCCATCGTACATTGTGCATCATACATCAAACATCGTACATCATCCATCGTACATTGTGCATCATACATTGTGTATCGTACATTCTGCAAGATACATTGTGCATTGTACATTGTACATTGTGCACCATTGTGCATCATACATTGTACATTGTGCATCATACACTGTGCATCGTATATTGTACATTGTGCATCATACATTGTACATTGTGCATCATACATTGTGCATTGTACATCATACATCGTGCATCATACATTGTACATTGTGCACCATACATTGTGCATCATACATTGTACATTGTGCATCATACACTGTGCATCGTATATTGTACATTGTGCACCATACATTGTACATTGTGCACCATACATTGTGCACCGTACATCATACATCGTGCATCATACATTGTACATTGTGAACCATACATTGTGCATCATACATTGTACATTGTGCATCGTACATTGTGCATTGTACATCGTACATCACCATCGTACATTGTGCATCATACATCGTACATTGTGTATCGTACATTGTGCATCATACATCGTACATCATACATTGTTCATCATACATTGTTCATCGTACATTGTGCATCATACATCATACATTGTGTATCGTACATTGTGCATCACACATTGTGCATCGTACATTGTGCATCATACATTGTACATTGTGCATCATACACTGTGCATTGTATATTGTACATTGTGCACCATACATTGTGCATCATACATTGTACATTGTGCATCATACATTGTGCATCGTACATCATACATCGTGCATCATATATTGTACATTGTGCATCATACATTGTGCATCATACATTGTGCATCACACATTGTGCATCATACATTGTGCATCGTACATTGTACATTGTGCACCATACATTGTGCATTGTACATTGTGCATCATACATTGTGCACCGTACAGTGTACATTGTACATTGTACATTGTGCATCATACATTGTGCATTGTACATTGTACATCATACATCGTACGTTGTGCATTGTGCATCATACATTGTTCATCATACATTGTTCATCATACATTGTGCATCGTACATTGTGCATCATACATCATACATTGTGTATCGTACATTGTGCATCACACATTGTGCATCGTACATTGTGCATCATACATTGTACATTGTGCATCATACACTGTGCATTGTATATTGTACATTGTGCACCATACATTGTGCATCATACATTGTGCATCGTACATCATACATCGTGCATCATATATTGTACATTGTGCATCATACATTGTGCATCATACATTGTGCATCATACATTGTTCATCATACATTGTTCATCATACATTGTGCATCGTACATTGTGCATCATACATCAAACATCGTACATCATCCATCGTACATTGTGCATCATACATTGTTTATCGTACATTGTGCATCATACATCAAACATCGTACATCATCCATCGTACATTGTGTATCGTACATTGTGCATCATACATCGTGCATCGCACATCATATATCGTACATCGTACATTGTGCATTGAACCTTGTGCAACATACATCATACATTGTACATTATGCATTGTACATCATACATTGTACATCATACATTGTGCATCATACATTGTGCATCGTACATTGTGCATCATACATTGTTCATCGTACATTGTGCATCATACATTGTTCATCGTACATTGTTCATCGTACATTGTGCATTGTACATCGTACATCGTACATTGTGCATTGTAAATCGTAGATCGTACTTCGTACATTGTGCGTCATACATTGTGCATCATACTTTGTACATCATACATTGTGTATCGTATATCATACATTGTGCGTCATACATTGTGCATCATACATTCTACATCATACAATGTGCATTGTATATTGTACATAGTGCATCATACATTGTGCATTGTACATTGTGCATCATACATTGTGCACCGTACAGTGTACATTGTACATTGTACATTGTGCATCATACATTGTGCATTGTACATTGTACATCATACATCGTACATTGTGCATTGTACCTTGTGCAACATACATCATACATTGTACATTGTGCATTGTACATCATACATTGTACATCATACATTGTGCATTGTAAATCGTAGATCGTACTTCGTACATTCTGCGTCATACTTTGTACATCATACATTGTGTATCGTATGTCATACATTGTGCGTCATACATTGTGCATCATACATTATACATCATACAGTGTGCATCGTATATTGTACATAGTGCATCATACATTGTGCATTGTACATCATCCATCGTACATTATGCATCACACATTGTACATTGTTCATCATACATCGTGCATCATACATCGTAAATCATACACTGTGCATTGTACATCATACATCATACATTGTACATTGTTCATCATTCATTGTGCATCTTATATCGTACATTGTGCATCGTACATTGTGCATTGTGCATCATACATTGTGCATCGTGCATCATACATTGTACATTGTGCATCATACATTGTCCATCGTACATTGTTCATCGTACATTGTGCAATGTACATCATACATCGTACATTGTGCATTGTACATCGTACATCACCGTCGTACATTCTACCTCATACGTCGTAAATTGTGCAATGTACATCGTACATTGTGCATCGTACATTGTGCATTGTACTCATACATTGTGCATCATACATTGTGCATCATCCATCGTGCATCATATATCGTAAATCATACATTGTGCATTGTACATCATCCATCGTACATTATGCATCACACATTGTACATTGTTCATCATACATCGTGCATCATATATCGTAAATCATACACTGTGCATTGTACATCATACATCATACATTGTACATTATGCATCATACATCGTACATTGTGCATCGTACATTGTGCATTGTGCATCATACATTGTGCATCGTGCATCATACATTGTACATCGTGCATCATACATTGTACATTGTGCATCACACATTGTGCATCGTACATTATGCATCGTACATTGTAAATTGTGCACCATACATTGTGCATTGTGCATCATACATTGTGCATCGTACATTGTGCACCATACATTGTACATTCTGCACCATACATTGTGCATCATACATTGTACATTGTGCATCACACATTGTGCATCATACATTGTGCATCGTACATTGTACATTGTGCACCATACATTGTGCACCATACATTGTACATTGTGCACCATACATTGTGCATCATATATTGTACATTGTGCATCATACATTGTGCATCATACATTGTTCATCGTACATTGTGCATCATACATCATACATTGTGTATCGTACATTGTGCATTGTGCATCATACATTGTACATTGTGCATCATACACTGTGCATCGTATATTGTACATTGTGCACCAAACATTGTGCATCATACATTGTGCATCATACATTGTGCATCATACATTGTGCATCGTACATCATATATCGTGCATCATACATTGTACATTGTGCACCATACATTGTGCATCATACATTGTACATTGTGCATCGTACATTGTGCATTGTACATCGTACATCACCATCGTACATTGTGCATCATACATCGTACATTGTGTATCGTACATTGTGCATCATACATCGGAAATCATACATTGTTCATCATACATTGTTCATCGTACATTGTGCATCATACATCATACATTGTGTATCGTACATTGTGCATCACACATTGTGCATCGTACATTGTGCATCATACATTGTACATTGTGCATCATACACTGTGCATTGTATATTGTACATTGTGCACCATACATTGTGCATCATACATTGTACATTGTGCATCATACATTGTGCATCGTACATCATACATCGTGCATCATATATTGTACATTGTGCATCATACATTGTGCATCATACATTGTGCATCATACATTGTTCATCATACATTGTTCATCATACATTGTGCATCGTACATTGTGCATCATACATCAAACATCGTACATCATCCATCGTACATTGTGCATCATACATTGTTTATCGTACATTGTGCATCATACATCAAACATCGTACATCATCCATCGTACATTGTGTATCGTACATTGTGCATCATACATCGTGCATCGCACATCATATATCGTACATCGTACATTGTGCATTGAACCTTGTGCAACATACATCATACATTGTACATTATGCATTGTACATCATACATTGTACATCATACATTGTGCATCATACATTGTGCATCGTACATTGTGCATCATACATTGTTCATCGTACATTGTTCATCGTACATTGTGCATCATACATCGTACATCGTACATTGTGCATTGTACATCGTACATCACCATCGTACATTGTGCATCATACATCGTACATTGTGTATCGTACATTGTGCATCATACATCGTACATTGTGTATCGTACATTGTGCTTCATACATTGTGCATCGTACATTGTGCATCATACATTGTTCATCGTACATTGTGCATCATACATTGTTCATCGTACATTGTTCATCGCACATTGTGCATTGTACATCGTACATCGTACATTGTGCATTGTACATCGTACATCACCATCGTACATTGTGCATCATACATCGTACATTGTGCAATGTACATCGTACATTGTGCATCGTACATTGTGCATTGTACTCATACATTGTGCATCATACATTGTGCATCATACATCGTGCATCATATATCGTAAATCATACATTGTGCATTATACATCGTACATTATGCATCATACATCGTACATTGTTCATCATACATCATGCATCATATATCGTAAATCATACACTGTGCATTGTACATCATACATCGTACATTGTACATTATGCATCATACATCGTACATTGTTCATCATAAATTGTGCATCTTATATCGTACATTGTGCATCGTACATTGTGCATTGTGCATCATACATTGTGCATCGTACATCATACATCGTGCATCATACATTGTACATTGTGCACCATACATTGTGCATCATACATTGTGCATCGTACATTGTACATTGTGCACCATACATTGTGCATCATACATTGTACATTGTGCATCATACACTGTGCATCGTATACATTGTGCACCATACATTGTGCATCATACATTGTACATTGTGCATCATCCATTGTGCATCGTACATCATACATCGTGCATCATACATTGTACGTTGTGCACCATACATTGTGCATCATACATTGTACATTGTGCATTGTACATCATACATTGTACATCATACATTGTGCATCATACATTGTGCATCGTACATTGTGCATCATACATTGTTCATCGTACATTGTGCATCATACATTGTTCATCGTACATTGTTCATCGTACATTGTGCATTGTACATCGTACATCGTACATTGTGCATTGTAAATCGTAGATCGTACTTTGTACATTGCGCGTCATACTTTGTACATCATACATTGTGTATCGTATGTCATACATTGTGCGTCATACATTGTGCATCATACATTATACATCATACAATGTGCATCGTATATTGTACATAGTGCATCATACATTGTACATCATACATCGTACATAGTGCATTGTACCTTGTGCAACATACATCATACATTGTACATTGTGCATTGTACATCATACATTGTACGTCATACATTGTGCATCATACATTGTGCATCGAACATCGAACATTGTACATCATCCATCGTACATTGTCCATCGTACATTGTGCATCATACATCAAACATCGTACATCATCCATCGTACATTGTGCATCATACATTGTGTATCGTACATTCTGCAAGATACATTGTGCATTGTACATTGTACATTGTGCACCATTGTGCATCATACATTGTACATTGTGCATCATACACTGTGCATCGTATATTGTACATTGTGCATCATACATTGTACATTGTGCATCATACATTGTGCATTGTACATCATACATCGTGCATCATACATTGTACATTGTGCACCATACATTGTGCATCATACATTGTACATTGTGCATCATACACTGTGCATCGTATATTGTACATTGTGCACCATACATTGTACATTGTGCACCATACATTGTGCACCGTACATCATACATCGTGCATCATACATTGTACATTGTGAACCATACATTGTGCATCATACATTGTACATTGTGCATCGTACATTGTGCATTGTACATCGTACATCACCATCGTACATTGTGCATCATACATCGTACATTGTGTATCGTACATTGTGCATCATACATCGTACATCATACATTGTTCATCATACATTGTTCATCGTACATTGTGCATCATACATCATACATTGTGTATCGTACATTGTGCATCACACATTGTGCATCGTACATTGTGCATCATACATTGTACATTGTGCATCATACACTGTGCATTGTATATTGTACATTGTGCACCATACATTGTGCATCATACATTGTACATTATGCATCATACATTGTGCATCGTACATCATACATCGTGCATCATATATTGTACATTGTGCATCATACATTGTGCATCATACATTGTGCATCATACATTGTTCATCATACATTGTTCATCATACATTGTGCATCGTACATTGTGCATCATACATCAAACATCGTACATCATCCATCGTACATTGTGCATCATACATTGTTTATCGTACATTGTGCATCATACATCAAACATCGTACATCATCCATCGTACATTGTGTATCGTACATTGTGCATCATACATCGTGCATCGCACATCATATATCGTACATCGTACATTGTGCATTGAACCTTGTGCAACATACATCATACATTGTACATTATGCATTGTACATCATACATTGTACATCATACATTGTGCATCATACATTGTGCATCGTACATTGTGCATCATACATTGTTCATCGTACATTGTGCATCATACATTGTTCATCGTACATTGTTCATCGTACATTGTGCATTGTACATCGTACATCGTACATTGTGCATTGTAAATCGTAGATCGTACTTCGTACATTGTGCGTCATACATTGTGCATCATACTTTGTACATCATACATTGTGTATCGTATATCATACATTGTGCGTCATACATTGTGCATCATACATTCTACATCATACAATGTGCATTGTATATTGTACATAGTGCATCATACATTGTGCATTGTACATTGTGCATCATACATTGTGCACCGTACAGTGTACATTGTACATTGTACATTGTGCATCATACATTGTGCATTGTACATTGTACATCATACATCGTACATTGTGCATTGTACCTTGTGCAACATACATCATACATTGTGCATTGTGCATTGTACATCATACATTGTACATCATACATTGTGCATTGTAAATCGTAGATCGTACTTCGTACATTCTGCGTCATACTTTGTACATCATACATTGTGTATCGTATGTCATACATTGTGCGTCATACATTGTGCATCATACATTATACATCATACAGTGTGCATCGTATATTGTACATAGTGCATCATACATTGTGCATTGTACATCATCCATCGTACATTATGCATCACACATTGTACATTGTTCATCATACATCGTGCATCATACATCGTAAATCATACACTGTGCATTGTACATCATACATCATACATTGTACATTGTTCATCATTCATTGTGCATCTTATATCGTACATTGTGCATCGTACATTGTGCATTGTGCATCATACATTGTGCATCGTGCATCATACATTGTACATTGTGCATCATACATTGTCCATCGTACATTGTTCATCGTACATTGTGCAATGTACATCATACATCGTACATTGTGCATTGTACATCGTACATCACCGTCGTACATTGTACCTCATACGTCGTAAATTGTGCAATGTACATCGTACATTGTGCATCGTACATTGTGCATTGTACTCATACATTGTGCATCATACATTGTGCATCATCCATCGTGCATCATATATCGTAAATCATACATTGTGCATTGTACATCATCCATCGTACATTATGCATCACACATTGTACATTGTTCATCATACATCGTGCATCATATATCGTAAATCATACACTGTGCATTGTACATCATACATCATACATTGTACATTATGCATCATACATCGTACATTGTGCATCGTACATTGTGCATTGTGCATCATACATTGTGCATCGTGCATCATACATTGTACATCGTGCATCATACATTGTACATTGTGCATCACACATTGTGCATCGTACATTATGCATCGTACATTGTAAATTGTGCACCATACATTGTGCATTGTGCATCATACATTGTGCATCGTACATTGTGCACCATACATTGTACATTCTGCACCATACATTGTGCATCATACATTGTACATTGTGCATCACACATTGTGCATCATACATTGTGCATCGTACATTGTACATTGTGCACCACACATTGTGCACCATACATTGTACATTGTGCACCATACATTGTGCATCATATATTGTACATTGTGCATCATACATTGTGCATCATACATTGTTCATCGTACATTGTGCATCATACATCATACATTGTGTATCGTACATTGTGCATTGTGCATCATACATTGTACATTGTGCATCATACACTGTGCATCGTATATTGTACATTGTGCACCAAACATTGTGCATCATACATTGTACATTGTGCATCATACATTGTGCATCGTACATCATATATCGTGCATCATACATTGTACATTGTGCACCATACATTGTGCATCATACATTGTACATTGTGCATCATACACTGTGCATCGTATATTGTACATTGCGCACCATACATTGTGCATCATACATTGTGCATCATACATTGTGCATCATACATTGTTCATCATACATTGTGCATCATACATTGTGCATCATACATCGTACATTGTGTATTGTACATTGTGCATCATACATCGTACATCATACATTGTGCATCATACATTGTGCATCATACATCGTACATTGTGTATTGTACATTGCGCACCATACATTGTGCATCATACATTGTGCATCATACATTGTGCATCATACATTGTTCATCATACATTGTGCATCATACATTGTGCATCATACATTGTGCATCGTACATTGTGCATCATACATTGTACATTCTGCATCATACACTGTGCATCGTATATTGTACATTGTGCACCATACATCGTGCATCATACATTGTACATTGTGCACCATACATTGTGCATCGTACATTGTGCATCATACACTGTGCATCGTAAAATCTACATTGTGCATCATACATTGTGCATCATACATTGTGCATCATACATTGTACATTGTGCACCATACGTTGTGCATCATACATTGTACATTGTGCATCATACACTGTGCATCGTATATTGTACATTGTGCACCATTCATTGTGCATCATACATTGTGCATCATACATTGTTCATCGTACATTGTGCATCATACATTGTGTATCGTACATTGTGCATCATACATCAAACATCGTACATCATCCATCGTACATTGTGCATCATACATTGTGTATCGTACATTGTGCATCATACATCAAACATCGTACATCATCCATCGTACATTGTGTATCGTACATCATACATCGTACATCGTACATTGTACATTGTACATTGTGCATCATACATCGTGAATCATTTATTGTGCATCGTACATCATACATTGTGCATTGTACATCGTACATCACCATCGTACATTGTGCATCTTACATCGTACATTGTGTATCGTACATTGTGCATCATACATCGTACATCATACATTGTGCATCATACATTGTTCATCGTACATTGTGCATCATACATCGTACATTGTGTATTGTACATTGTGCATCATACATTGTGCATCGTACATTGTGCATCGTACATTGTTCATCGTACATTGTGCATCATACATTGTCCATCGTACATTGTTCATCGTACATTGTGCAATGTACATCGTACATTGTGCATCGTACATTGTGCATTGTACTCATACATTGTGCATCATACATTGTGCATCATCCATCGTGCATCATATATCGTAAATCATACATTGTGCATTGTACATCATCCATCGTACATTATGCATCACACATTGTACATTGTTCATCATACATCGTGCATCATATATCGTAAATCATACACTGTGCATTGTACATCATACATCATACATTGTACATTATGCATCATACATCGTACATTGTTCATCATACATTGTGCATCTTATATCGTACATTGTGCATCGTACATTGTGCATTGTGCATCATACATTGTGCATCGTGCATCATACATTGTACATCGTGCATCATACATTGTCCATCGTACATTGTTCATCGTACATTGTGCAATGTACATCATACATCGTACATTGTGCATTGTACATCGTACATCACCATCGTACATTGTGCCTCATACGTCGTACATTGTGCAATGTACATCGTACATTGTGCATCGTACATTGTGCATTGTACTCATACATTGTGCATCATACATTGTGCATCATCCATCGTGCATCATATATCGTAAATCATACATTGTGCATTGTACATCATCCATCGTACATTATGCATCACACATTGTACATTGTTCATCATACATCGTAAATCATACACTGTGCATTGTACATCATACATCATACATTGTACATTATGCATCATACATCGTACATTGTTCATCATACATTGTGCATCTTATATCGTACATTGTGCATCGTACATTGTGCATTGTGCATCATACATTGTGCATCGTGCATCATACATTGTACATCGTGCATCATACATTGTACATTGTGCATCACACATTGTGCATCATACATTATGCATCGTATATTGTACATTGTGCACCATACATTGTGCATTGTGCATCATACATTGTGCATCGTACATCATACATCGTGCATCATACATTGTACATTGTGCACCATACATTGTGCATCATACATTGTACATTGTGCATCACACATTGTGCATCATACATTGTGCATCGTACATTGTACATTGTGCACCATACATTGTGCACCATACATTGTACATTGTGCACCATACATTGTGCATCATATATTGTACATTGTGCATCATACATTGTGCATCATACATTGTTCATCGTACATTGTGCATCATACATTGTTCATCGTACATTGTTCATCGTACATTGTGCATTGTACATCGTACATTGTGCATTGTACATTGTAGATCATACTTCGTACATTGTGCGTCATACATTGTGCATCATACTTTGTACATCATACATTGTGTATCATATGTCAGACATTGTGCGTCATACATTGTGCATCATACATTATACATCATACAATGTGCATCGTATATTGTACATAGTGCATCATACATTGTGCATTGTATATTGTGCATCATACATTGTGCACCGTACAGTGTACATTGTACATTGTACATTGTGCATCATACATTGTGCATCATACATTGTACATCATACATCGTACATTGTGCATTGTACCTTGTGCATTGTACATCATACATTGTACATCATACATTGTGCATCATACATTGTGCATCATACATTGTGCATTGTGCATCATACATTGAGCATTGTGCATCATACATTGTGCATCATACATTGTGCATCGAACATTGAACATTGTACATCATATATTGTACATCATACATTGTGCATCGTACATCAAACATCGTACATCATCCATCGTACATTGTCCATCTTACATTGTGCATCATACATCAAACATCGTACATCATCCATCGTACATTGTGCATCATACATTGTGTATCGTGCATTGTGCAAGATGCATTGTGCATTGTACATTGTACATTGTGCACCATTGTGCATCTTACATTGTACATTGTGGATCATACACTGTGCATCGTATATTGTACATTGTGCACCATACATTGTGCATCATACATTGTACATTGTGCATCATACATTGTGCATCGTACATCATACATCGTGCATCATACATTGTACATTGTGCACCATACATTGTGCATCAAACATTGTGCATCAAACATTGTGCATCATACATTGTGCATCGTACATTGTACATTGTGCACCATACATTGTGCATCATGCATTGTACATTGTGCATCATACATGGTGCATCGTATATTGTACATTGTGCATCATGCATTGTACATTGTGCATCATACATGGTGCATCGTATATTGTACATTGTGCATCATGCATTGTACATTGTGCATCATACATTGTGAATCATTTATTGTGCATCGTACATCAAACATTGTACATTGTGCACCATACATTGTGCATCATACATTGTACATTGTGCATCACACATTGTGCATCGTACATTGTACATTGTGCACCATACATTGTGCACCATACATTGTGCACCATACATTGTACATTGTGCATCATACATTGTGCATCGTATATTGTACATTGTGCACCATACATTGTGCATCATACATTGTACATTGTGCATCATACATTGTGCATCGTACATCATACATCGTGCATCATACATTGTACATTGTGCACCATACATTGTGCATCAAACATTGTGCATCAAACATTGTGCATCATACATTGTGCATCGTACATTGTACATTGTGCACCATACATTGTGCATCATGCATTGTACATTGTGCATCATACATGGTGCATCGTATATTGTACATTGTGCATCATGCATTGTACATTGTGCATCATACATGGTGCATCGTATATTGTACATTGTGCATCATGCATTGTACATTGTGCATCATACATTGTGAATCATTTATTGTGCATCGTACATCAAACATTGTACATTGTGCACCATACATTGTGCATCATACATTGTACATTGTGCATCACACATTGTGCATCATACATTGTGCATCGTACATTGTACATTGTGCACCATACATTGTGCACCATACATTGTACATTGTGCATCATACATTGTGCATCGTATATTGTACATTGTGCATCATACATTGTGAATCATTTATTGTGCATCGTACATCATACATTGTGCATTGTGCATCATACATCGTACATTGTGCATTGTACATCGTACATCACCATCGTACATTGTGCATCATACATCGTACATTGTGTATCGTACATTGTGCATCATACATCGTACATCATACATTGTTCATCATACATTGTTCATCGTACATTGTGCATCATACATCATACATTGTGTATCGTACATTGTGCATCACACATTGTGCATCGTACATTGTGCATCATACATTGTACATTGTGCATCATACACTGTGCATTGTATATTGTACATTGTGAACCATACATTGTGCATCATACATTGTACATTGTGCATCATACATTGTGCATCGTACATCATACATCGTGCATCATATATTGTACATTGTGCATCATACATTGTGCATCATACATTGTGCATCATACATTGTTCATCATACATTGTTCATCATACATTGTGCATCGTACATTGTGCATCATACATCAAACATCGTACATCATCCATCGTACATTGTGCATCATACATTGTGTATCGTACATTGTGCATCATACATCAAACATCGTACATCATCCATCGTACATTGTGTATCGTACATTGTGCATCATACATCGTGCATCGCACATCATATATCGTACATCGTACATTGTGCATTGTACCTTGTGCAACATACATCATACATTGTACATTATGCATTGTACATCATACATTGTACATCATACATTGTGCATCATACATTGTGCATCGTACATTGTGCATCATACATTGTTCATCGTACATTGTGCATCATACATTGTTCATCGTACATCATCCATCGTACATTGTGTATCGTACATCATACATCGTACATCGTACATTGTAAATTGTACATTGTGCATCATACATCGTATATTGTGCATCGTACATTGTACATTGTGCATCATACATTGTGAATCATTTATTGTGCATTGTACATCATACATTGTGCATTGTGCATCATACATCGTACATCTTACATTCTGCATTGTACATCGTACATCACCATCGTACATTGTGCATCTTACATCGTACATCATACATTGTGCATCATACATTGTTCATCGTACATTGTGCATCATACATCGTACATTGTGTATTGTACATTGTGCATCATACATTGTGCATCGTACATTGTGCATCATACATTGTTCATCGTACATTGTGCATCATACATTGTCCATCGTACATTGTTCATTGTACATTGTGCAATGTACATCATACATCGTACATTGTGCATTGTACATCGTACATCACCATCGTACATTGTGCCTCACACGTCGTACATTGTGCAATGTACATCGTACATTGTGCATCGTACATTGTGCATTGTACTCATACATTGTGCATCATACATTGTGCATCATCCATCGTGCATCATATATTGTAAATCATACATTGTGCATTGTACATCATCCATCGTACATTATGCATCACACATTGTACATTGTTCATCATACATCGTGCATCATACATCGTAAATCATACACTGTGCATTGTACATCATACATCATACATTGTACATTGTTCATCATACATTGTGCATCTTATATCGTACATTGTGCATCGTACATTGTGCATTGTGCATCATACATTGTGCATCGTGCATCATACATTGTACATTGTGCATCATACATTGTCCATCGTACATTGTTCATCGTACATTGTGCAATGTACATCATACATCGTACATTGTGCATTGTACATCGTACATCACCATCGGACATTGTGCCTCATACGTCGTACATTGTGCAATGTACATCGTACATTGTGCATCGTACATTGTGCATTGTACTCATACATTGTGCATCATACATTGTGCATCATCCATCGTGCATCATATATCGTAAATCATACATTGTGCATTGTACATCATCCATCGTACATTATGCATCACACATTGTACATTGTTCATCATACATCGTAAATCATACACTGTGCATTGTACATCATACATCATACATTGTACATTATGCATCATACATCGTACATTGTTCATCATACATTGTGCATCTTATATCGTACATTGTGCATCGTACATTGTGCATTGTGCATCATACATTGTGCATCGTGCATCATACATTGTACATCGTGCATCATACATTGTACATTGTGCATCACACATTGTGCATCATACATTATGCATCGTATATTGTACATTGTGCACCATACATTGTGCATTGTGCATCATACATTGTGCATCGTACATCATACATCGTGCATCATACATTGTACATTGTGCACCATACATTGTGCATCATACATTGTACATTGTGCATCACACATTGTGCATCATACATTGTGCATCGTACATTGTACATTGTGCACCATACATTGTGCACCATACATTGTACATTGTGCACCATACATTGTGCATCATATATTGTACATTGTGCATCATACATTGTGCATCATACATTGTTCATCGTACATTGTGCATCATACATTGTTCATCGTACATTGTTCATCGTACATTGTGCATTGTACATCGTACATTGTGCATTGTACATTGTAGATCGTACTTCGTACATTGTGCGTCATACATTGTGCATCATACTTTGTACATCATACATTGTGTATCATATGTCATACATTGTGCGTCATACATTGTGCATCATACATTACACATCATACAATGTGCATCGTATATTGTACATAGTGCATCATACATTGTGCATTGTATATTGTGCATCATACATTGTGCACCGTACATTGTACATTGTGCATCATACATTGTGCATCATACATTGTACATCATACATCGTACATTGTGCATTGTACCTTGTGCATTGTACATCATACATTGTACATCATACATTGTGCATCGTGCATTGTGCATCATACATTGAACATTGTGCATCATACATTGTGCATCATACATTGTGCATCGAACATTGAACATTGTACATCATATATTGTACATCATACATTGTGCATCGTACATCAAACATCGTACATCATCCATCGTACATTGTCCATCGTACATTGTGCATCATACATCAAACATCGTACATCATCCATCGTACATTGTGCATCATACATTGTGTATCGTACATTGTGCAAGATGCATTGTGCATTGTACATTGTACATTGTGCACCATTGTGCATCATACATTGTACATTGTGGATCATACACTGTGCATCGTATATTGTACATTGTGCACCATACATTGTGCATCATACATTGTACATTGTGCATCATACATTGTGCATCGTACATCATACATCGTGCATCATACATTGTACATTGTGCACCATACATTGTGCATCAAACATTGTGCATCATACATTGTGCATCGTACATTGTACATTGTGCACCATACATTGTGCATCATGCATTGTACATTGTGCATCATACATGGTGCATCGTATATTGTACATTGTGCATCATGCATTGTACATTGTGCATCATACATGGTGCATCGTATATTGTACATTGTGCATCATACATTGTGCATCATACATTGTTCATCGTACATCGTAAATCATACACTGTGCATTGTACATCATACATCATACATTGTACATTATGCATCATACATCGTACATTGTTCATCATACATTGTGCATCTTATATCGTACATTGTGCATCGTACATTGTGCATTGTGCATCATACATTGTGCATCGTGCATCATACATTGTACATCGTGCATCATACATTGTACATTGTGCACCATTCATTGTGCATCATACATTGTGCATCATACATTGTTCATCGTACATTGTGCATCATACATTGTGTATCGTACATTGTGCATCATACATCAAACATCGTACATCATCCATCGTACATTGTGCATCATACATTGTGTATCGTACATTGTGCATCATACATCAAACATCGTACATCATCCATCGTACATTGTGTATCGTACATCATACATCGTACATCGTACATTGTACATTGTACATTGTGCATCATACATCGTGAATCATTTATTGTGCATCGTACATCATACATTGTGCATTGTACATCGTACATCACCATCGTACATTGTGCATCTTACATCGTACATTGTGTATCGTACATTGTGCATCATACATCGTACATCATACATTGTGCATCATACATTGTTCATCGTACATTGTGCATCATACATCGTACATTGTGTATTGTACATTGTGCATCATACATTGTGCATCGTACATTGTGCATCATACATTGTTCATCGTACATTGTGCATCATACATTGTCCATCGTACATTGTTCATCGTACATTGTGCAATGTACATCGTACATTGTGCATCGTACATTGTGCATTGTACTCATACATTGTGCATCATACATTGTGCATCATCCATCGTGCATCATATATCGTAAATCATACATTGTGCATTGTAC
This sequence comes from Heptranchias perlo, assembly GCF_035084215.1. Lineage (NCBI taxonomy): Eukaryota > Metazoa > Chordata > Chondrichthyes > Hexanchiformes > Hexanchidae > Heptranchias > Heptranchias perlo. The sequence goes on from NC_090361.1 coordinate 19,986,267, forward strand.
ATCATCCATCGTACATTATGCATCACACATTGTACATTGTTCATCATACATCGTGCATCATATATCGTAAATCATACACTGTGCATTGTACATCATACATCATACATTGTACATTATGCATCATACATCGTACATTGTTCATCATACATTGTGCATCTTATATCGTACATTGTGCATCGTACATTGTGCATTGTGCATCATACATTGTGCATCGTGCATCATACATTGTACATTGTGCATCATACATTGTCCATCGTACATTGTTCATCGTACATTGTGCAATGTACATCATACATCGTACATTGTGCATTGTACATCGTACATCACCATCGTACATTGTGCCTCATACGTCGTACATTGTGCAATGTACATCGTACATTGTGCATCGTACATTGTGCATTGTACTCATACATTGTGCATCATACATTGTGCATCATCCATCGTGCATCATATATCGTAAATCATACATTGTGCATTGTACATCATCCATCGTACATTATGCATCACACATTGTACATTGTTCATCATACATCGTAAATCATACACTGTGCATTGTACATCATACATCATACATTGTACATTATGCATCATACATCGTACATTGTTCATCATACATTGTGCATCTTATATCGTACATTGTGCATCGTACATTGTGCATTGTGCATCATACATTGTGCATCGTGCATCATACATTGTACATCGTGCATCATACATTGTACATTGTGCATCACACATTGTGCATCATACATTATGCATCGTATATTGTACATTGTGCACCATACATTGTGCATTGTGCATCATACATTGTGCATCGTACATCATACATCGTGCATCATACATTGTACATTGTGCACCATACATTGTGCATCATACATTGTACATTGTGCATCACACATTGTGCATCATACATTGTGCATCGTACATTGTACATTGTGCACCATACATTGTGCACCATACATTGTACATTGTGCACCATACATTGTGCATCATATATTGTACATTGTGCATCATACATTGTGCATCATACATTGTTCATCGTACATTGTGCATCATACATTGTTCATCGTACATTGTTCATCGTACATTGTGCATTGTACATCGTACATTGTGCATTGTACATTGTAGATCATACTTCGTACATTGTGCGTCATACATTGTGCATCATACTTTGTACATCATACATTGTGTATCATATGTCAGACATTGTGCGTCATACATTGTGCATCATACATTATACATCATACAATGTGCATCGTATATTGTACATAGTGCATCATACATTGTGCATTGTATATTGTGCATCATACATTGTGCACCGTACAGTGTACATTGTACATTGTACATTGTGCATCATACATTGTGCATCATACATTGTACATCATACATCGTACATTGTGCATTGTACCTTGTGCATTGTACATCATACATTGTACATCATACATTGTGCATCATACATTGTGCATCGTGCATTGTGCATCATACATTGAACATTGTGCATCATACATTGTGCATCATACATTGTGCATCGAACATTGAACATTGTACATCATATATTGTACATCATACATTGTGCATCGTACATCAAACATCGTACATCATCCATCGTACATTGTCCATCGTACATTGTGCATCATACATCAAACATCGTACATCATCCATCGTACATTGTGCATCATACATTGTGTATCGTACATTGTGCAAGATGCATTGTGCATTGTACATTGTACATTGTGCACCATTGTGCATCATACATTGTACATTGTGGATCATACACTGTGCATCGTATATTGTACATTGTGCACCATACATTGTGCATCATACATTGTACATTGTTCATCATACATTGTGCATCATACATTGTACATTGTGCATCATACATTGTGCATCGTACATCATACATCGTGCATCATACATTGTACATTGTGCACCATACATTGTGCATCAAACATTGTGCATCAAACATTGTGCATCATACATTGTGCATCGTACATTGTACATTGTGCACCATACATTGTGCATCATGCATTGTACATTGTGCATCATACATGGTGCATCGTATATTGTACATTGTGCATCATGCATTGTACATTGTGCATCATACATGGTGCATCGTATATTGTACATTGTGCATCATGCATTGTACATTGTGCATCATACATTGTGAATCATTTATTGTGCATCGTACATCAAACATTGTACATTGTGCACCATACATTGTGCATCATACATTGTACATTGTGCATCACACATTGTGCATCGTACATTGTACATTGTGCACCATACATTGTGCACCATACATTGTACATTGTGCATCATACATTGTGCATCGTATATTGTACATTGTGCACCATACATTGTGCATCATACATTGTACATTGTGCATCATACATTGTGCATCGTACATCATACATTGTGCATCATACATTGTACATTGTGCACCATACATTGTGCATCAAACATTGTGCATCAAACATTGTGCATTATACATTGTGCATCGTACATTGTACATTGTGCACCATACATTGTGCATCATGCATTGTACATTGTGCATCATACATGGTGCATCGTATATTGTACATTGTGCATCATGCATTGTACATTGTGCATCATACATGGTGCATCGTATATTGTACATTGTGCATCATGCATTGTACATTGTGCATCATACATTGTGAATCATTTATTGTGCATCGTACATCAAACATTGTACATTGTGCACCATACATTGTGCATCATACATTGTACATTGTGCATCACACATTGTGCATCATACATTGTGCATCGTACATTGTACATTGTGCACCATACATTGTGCACCATACATTGTACATTGTGCATCATACATTGTGCATCGTATATTGTACATTGTGCATCATACATTGTGAATCATTTATTGTGCATCGTACATCATACATTGTGCATTGTGCATCATACATCGTACATTGTGCATTGTACATCGTACATCACCATCGTACATTGTGCATCATACATCGTACATTGTGTATCGTACATTGTGCATCATACATCGTACATCATACATTGTTCATCATACATTGTTCATCGTACATTGTGCATCATACATCATACATTGTGTATCGTACATTGTGCATCACACATTGTGCATCGTACATTGTGCATCATACATTGTACATTGTGCATCATACACTGTGCATTGTATATTGTACATTGTGCACCATACATTGTGCATCATACATTGTACATTGTGCATCATACATTGTGCATCGTACATCATACATCGTGCATCATATATTGTACATTGTGCATCATACATTGTGCATCATACATTGTGCATCATACATTGTTCATCATACATTGTTCATCATACATTGTGCATCGTACATTGTGCATCATACATCAAACATCGTACATCATCCATCGTACATTGTGCATCATACATTGTGTATCGTACATTGTGCATCATACATCAAACATCGTACATCATCCATCGTACATTGTGTATCGTACATTGTGCATCATACATCGTGCATCGCACATCATATATCGTACATCGTACATTGTGCATTGTACCTTGTGCAACATACATCATACATTGTACATTATGCATTGTACATCATACATTGTACATCATACATTGTGCATCATACATTGTGCATCGTACATTGTGCATCATACATTGTTCATCGTACATTGTGCATCATACATTGTTCATCGTACATCATCCATCGTACATTGTGTATCGTACATCATACATCGTACATCGTACATTGTAAATTGTACATTGTGCATCATACATCGTATATTGTGCATCGTACATTGTACATTGTGCATCATACATTGTGAATCATTTATTGTGCATTGTACATCATACATTGTGCATTGTGCATCATACATCGTACATCTTACATTCTGCATTGTACATCGTACATCACCATCGTACATTGTGCATCTTACATCGTACATCATACATTGTGCATCATACATTGTTCATCGTACATTGTGCATCATACATCGTACATTGTGTATTGTACATTGTGCATCATACATTGTGCATCGTACATTGTGCATCATACATTGTTCATCGTACATTGTGCATCATACATTGTCCATCGTACATTGTTCATTGTACATTGTGCAATGTACATCATACATCGTACATTGTGCATTGTACATCGTACATCACCATCGTACATTGTGCCTCACACGTCGTACATTGTGCAATGTACATCGTACATTGTGCATCGTACATTGTGCATTGTACTCATACATTGTGCATCATACATTGTGCATCATCCATCGTGCATCATATATTGTAAATCATACATTGTGCATTGTACATCATCCATCGTACATTATGCATCACACATTGTACATTGTTCATCATACATCGTGCATCATACATCGTAAATCATACACTGTGCATTGTACATCATACATCATACATTGTACATTGTTCATCATACATTGTGCATCTTATATCGTACATTGTGCATCGTACATTGTGCATTGTGCATCATACATTGTGCATCGTGCATCATACATTGTACATTGTGCATCATACATTGTCCATCGTACATTGTTCATCGTACATTGTGCAATGTACATCATACATCGTACATTGTGCATTGTACATCGTACATCACCATCGGACATTGTGCCTCATACGTCGTACATTGTGCAATGTACATCGTACATTGTGCATCGTACATTGTGCATTGTACTCATACATTGTGCATCATACATTGTGCATCATCCATCGTGCATCATATATCGTAAATCATACATTGTGCATTGTACATCATCCATCGTACATTATGCATCACACATTGTACATTGTTCATCATACATCGTAAATCATACACTGTGCATTGTACATCATACATCATACATTGTACATTATGCATCATACATCGTACATTGTTCATCATACATTGTGCATCTTATATCGTACATTGTGCATCGTACATTGTGCATTGTGCATCATACATTGTGCATCGTGCATCATACATTGTACATCGTGCATCATACATTGTACATTGTGCATCACACATTGTGCATCATACATTATGCATCGTATATTGTACATTGTGCACCATACATTGTGCATTGTGCATCATACATTGTGCATCGTACATCATACATCGTGCATCATACATTGTACATTGTGCACCATACATTGTGCATCATACATTGTACATTGTGCATCACACATTGTGCATCATACATTGTGCATCGTACATTGTACATTGTGCACCATACATTGTGCACCATACATTGTACATTGTGCACCATACATTGTGCATCATATATTGTACATTGTGCATCATACATTGTGCATCATACATTGTTCATCGTACATTGTGCATCATACATTGTTCATCGTACATTGTTCATCGTACATTGTGCATTGTACATCGTACATTGTGCATTGTACATTGTAGATCGTACTTCGTACATTGTGCGTCATACATTGTGCATCATACTTTGTACATCATACATTGTGTATCATATGTCATACATTGTGCGTCATACATTGTGCATCATACATTACACATCATACAATGTGCATCGTATATTGTACATAGTGCATCATACATTGTGCATTGTATATTGTGCATCATACATTGTGCACCGTACAGTGTACATTGTACATTGTGCATCATACATTGTGCATCATACATTGTACATCATACATCGTACATTGTGCATTGTACCTTGTGCATTGTACATCATACATTGTACATCATACATTGTGCATCGTGCATTGTGCATCATACATTGAACATTGTGCATCATACATTGTGCATCATACATTGTGCATCGAACATTGAACATTGTACATCATATATTGTACATCATACATTGTGCATCGTACATCAAACATCGTACATCATCCATCGTACATTGTCCATCGTACATTGTGCATCATACATCAAACATCGTACATCATCCATCGTACATTGTGCATCATACATTGTGTATCGTACATTGTGCAAGATGCATTGTGCATTGTACATTGTACATTGTGCACCATTGTGCATCATACATTGTACATTGTGGATCATACACTGTGCATCGTATATTGTACATTGTGCACCATACATTGTGCATCATACATTGTACATTGTGCATCATACATTGTGCATCGTACATCATACATCGTGCATCATACATTGTACATTGTGCACCATACATTGTGCATCAAACATTGTGCATCATACATTGTGCATCGTACATTGTACATTGTGCACCATACATTGTGCATCATGCATTGTACATTGTGCATCATACATGGTGCATCGTATATTGTACATTGTGCATCATGCATTGTACATTGTGCATCATACATGGTGCATCGTATATTGTACATTGTGCATCATGCATTGTACATTGTGCATCATACATTGTGAATCATTTATTGTGCATCGTACATCAAACATTGTACATTGTGCACCATACATTGTGCATCATACATTGTACATTGTGCATCACACATTGTGCATCATACATTGTGCATCGTACATTGTACATTGTGCACCATACATTGTGCACCATACATTGTACATTGTGCATCATACATTGTGCATCGTATATTGTACATTGTGCATCATACATTGTGAATCATTTATTGTGCATCGTACATCATACATTGTGCATTGTGCATCATACATCGTACATTGTGCATTGTACATCGTACATTGTGCATCATACATCGTACATTGTGTATCGTACATTGTGCATCATACATCGTACATCATACATTGTTCATCATACATTGTTCATCGTACATTGTGCATCATACATCATACATTGTGTATCGTACATTGTGCATCACACATTGTGCATCGTACATTGTGCATCATACATTGTACATTGTGCATCATACACTGTGCATTGTATATTGTACATTGTGCACCATACATTGTGCATCATACATTGTACATTGTGCATCATACATTGTGCATCGTACATCATACATCGTGCATCATATATTGTACATTGTGCATCATACATTGTGCATCATACATTGTGCATCATACATTGTTCATCATACATTGTTCATCATACATTGTGCATCGTACATTGTGCATCATACATCAAACATCGTACATCATCCATCGTACATTGTGCATCATACATTGTTTATCGTACATTGTGCATCATACATCAAACATCGTACATCATCCATCGTACATTGTGTATCGTACATTGTGCATCATACATCGTGCATCGCACATCATATATCGTACATCGTACATTGTGCATTGTACCTTGTGCAACATACATCATACATTGTACATTATGCATTGTACATCATACATTGTACATCATACATTGTGCATCATACATTGTGCATCGTACATTGTGCATCATACATTGTTCATCGTACATTGTGCATCATACATTGTTCATCGTACATCATCCATCGTACATTGTGTATCGTACATCATACATCGTACATCGTACATTGTACATTGTACATTGTGCATCATACATCGTACATTGTGCATCGTACATTGTACATTGTGCATCATACATTGTGAATCATTTATTGTGCATTGTACATCATACATTGTGCATTGTGCATCATACATCGTACATCTTACATTCTGCATTGTACATCGTACATCACCATCGTACATTGTGCATCTTACATCGTACATCATACATTGTGCATCATACATTGTTCATCGTACATTGTGCATCATACATCGTACATTGTGTATTGTACATTGTGCATCATACATTGTTCATCGTACATTGTGCATCATACATTGTCCATCGTACATTGTTCATTGTACATTGTGCAATGTACATCATACATCGTACATTGTGCATTGTACATCGTACATCACCATCGTACATTGTGCCTCACACGTCGTACATTGTGCAATGTACATCGTACATTGTGCAATGTACATCGTACATTGTGCATCGTACATTGTGCATTGTACTCATACATTGTGCATCATACATTGTGCATCATCCATCGTGCATCATATATCGTAAATCATACATTGTGCATTGTACATCATCCATCGTACATTATGCATCACACATTGTACATTGTTCATCATACATCGTGCATCATACATCGTAAATCATACACTGTGCATTGTACATCATACATCATACATTGTACATTGTTCATCATACATTGTGCATCTTATATCGTACATTGTGCATCGTACATTGTGCATTGTGCATCATACATTGTGCATCGTGCATCATACATTGTACATTGTGCATCATACATTGTCCATCGTACATTGTTCATCGTACATTGTGCAATGTACATCATACATCGTACATTGTGCATTGTACATCGTACATCACCATCGTACATTGTGCCTCATACGTCGTACATTGTGCAATGTACATCGTACATTGTGCATCGTACATTGTGCATTGTACTCATACATTGTGCATCATACATTGTGCATCATCCATCGTGCATCATATATCGTAAATCATACATTGTGCATTGTACATCATCCATCGTACATTATGCGTCACACATTGTACATTGTTCATCATACATCGTGCATCATGCATCGTAAATCATACACTGTGCATTGTACATCATACATCATACATTGTACATTGTTCATCATACATTGTGCATCTTATATCGTACATTGTGCATCGTACATTGTGCATTGTGCATCATACATTGTGCATCGTGCATCATACATTGTCCATCGTACATTGTTCATCGTACATTGTGCAATGTACATCATACATCGTACATTGTGCATTGTACATCGTACATCACCATCGTACATTGTGCCTCATACGTCGTACATTGTGCAATGTACATCGTACATTGTGCATCGTACATTGTGCATTGTACTCATACATTGTGCATCATACATTGTGCATCATCCATCGTGCATCATATATCGTAAATCATACATTGTGCATTGTACATCATCCATCGTACATTATGCATCACACATTGTACATTGTTCATCATACATCGTGCATCATATATCGTAAATCATACACTGTGCATTGTACATCATACATCATACATTGTACATTATGCATCATACATCGTACATTGTTCATCATACATTGTGCATCTTATATCGTACATTGTGCATCATACATTGTGCATCGTGCATGGTGCATCATACATTGAACATTGTGCATCATACATTGTGCATCATACATTGTGTATCGTACATTGAACATTGTACATCATACATTGTACATCGTACATTGTACATTGTGCATCATACACTGTGCATCATACATTGTACATTGTGCATCATACATTGTGCATCGTACATCATACATCGTGCATCATACATTGTACATTGTGCACCATACAATGTGCATCAAACATTGTGCATCACACATTGTGCATCATACATTGTGCATCGTACATTGTACATTGTGCACCATACATTGTGCATCATATATTGTACAATGTGCATCATGCATTGTACATTGTGCATCATACATGGTGCATCATATATTGTACAATGTGCATCATGCATTGTACATTGTGCATCATACATAGTGAATCATTTATTGTGCATCGTACATCATACATTGTGCATTGTGCATCATACATCGTACATCGTACATTGTGCATTGTACATCGTACATCACCATCGTACATTGTGCATCATACATCGTACATTGTGTATCGTACATTGTGCATCATGCATCGTACATCATACATTGTGCATCATACATTGTTCATCGTACATTGTGCATCATACATCGTACATTGTGTATCGTACATTGTGCTTCATACATTGTGCATCGTACGTTGTGCATCATACATTGTACATCGTACATTGTGCATTGTACATCGTGCATCACCATCGTACATTGTGCATCATACATCGTACATTGTGCAATGTACATCGTACATTGTGTATCGTACATTGTGCATTGTACTCATACATTGTGCATCATACATTGTGCATCATACATCGTGCATCATATATCGTAAATCATACATTGTGCATTATACATCGTACATTGTACATTATGCATCATACATCGTACATTGTTCATCATACATCATGCATCATATATCGTAAATCATACACTGTGCATTGTACATCATACATCGTACATTGTACATTATGCATCATACATCGTACATTGTTCATCATAAATTGTGCATCTTATATCGTACATTGTGCATCGTACATTGTGCATTGTGCATCATACATTGTGCATCGTACATCATACATCGTGCATCATACATTGTACATTGTGCACCATATATTGTGCATCATACATTGTACATTGTGCATCATACATTGTGCATCGTATATTGTACATTGTGCATCACACATTGTGCATCATACATTGTGCATCGCACATTGTACATTGTGCACCATACATTGTGCATCATACATTGTACATTGTGCATCATACATTGTGCATCGTATACATTGTGCACCATACATCGTGCATCATGCATTGTACATTGTGCATCATACATGGTGCATCATATATTGTACAATGTGCATCATGCATTGTACATTGTGCATCATACATAGTGAATCATTTATTGTGCATCGTACATCGTACATCGTACATTGTGCATTGTACATCGTACATCACCATCGTACATTGTGCATCATACATCGTACATTGTGTATCGTACATTGTGCATCATGCATCGTACATCATACATTGTGCATCATACATTGTTCATCGTACATTGTGCATCATACATCGTACATTGTGTATCGTACATTGTGCTTCATACATTGTGCATCGTACGTTGTGCATCATACATTGTACATCGTACATTGTGCATTGTACATCGTGCATCACCATCGTACATTGTGCATCATACATCGTACATTGTGCAATGTACATCGTACATTGTGCATCGTACATTGTGCATTGTACTCATACATTGTGCATCATACATTGTGCATCATACATCGTGCATCATATATCGTAAATCATACATTGTGCATTATACATCGTACATTGTACATTATGCATCATACATCGTACATTGTTCATCATACATCATGCATCATATATCGTAAATCATACACTGTGCATTGTACATCATACATCGTACATTGTACATTATGCATCATACATCGTACATTGTTCATCATAAATTGTGCATCTTATATCGTACATTGTGCATCGTACATTGTGCATTGTGCATCATACATTGTGCATCGTACATCATACATCGTGCATCATACATTGTACGTTAAGCACCATACATTGTGCATCATACATTGTACATTGTGCATCACACATTGTGCATCATACATTGTGCATCGTACATTGTACATTGTGCACCATACATTGTACATTGTGCATCATACATTGTGCATCATATATTGTACATTGTGCATCATACATTTTGCATCATACATCGTACATTGTTCATCATAAATTGTGCATCTTGTATCGTACATTGTTCATCGTACATTGTGCATTGTGCATCATACATTGTGCATCGTACATCATACATCGTGCATCATACATTGTACATTGTGCACCATACATTGTGCATCATACATTGTACATTGTGCATCATACATTGTGCATCGTATATTGTACATTGTGCATCACACATTGTGCATCATACATTGTGCATCGCACATTGTACATTGTGCACCATACATTGTGCATCATACATTGTACATTGTGCATCATGCACTGTGCATCGTATACATTGTGCACCATACATCGTGCATCATACATTGTACATTGTGCATCATACATTGTTCATCGTACATTGTGCATCATACATTGTTCATCGTACATTGTTCATCGTACATTGTGCATTGTACATCGTACATCGTACATTGTGCATTGTAAATCGTAGATCGTACTTTGTACATTGTGCGTCATACTTTGTACATCATACATTGTGTATCGTATGTCATACATTGTGCGTCATACATTGTGCATCATACATTATACATCATACAATGTGCATCGTATATTGTACATAGTGCATCATACATTGTGCATCATACATTGTGCACTGTACAGTGTACATTGTACATTGTACATTGTGCATCATGCATTGTGCATCATACATTGTACATCATACATCGTACATTGTGCATTGTACCTTGTGGAACATACATCATACATTGTACATTGTGCATTGTACATCATACATTGTACATCATACATTGTGCATCATACATTGTTCATCGTACATTGTGCATCATACATTGTTCATCGTACATTGTTCATCGTACATTGTGCATTGTACATCGTACATCGTACATTGTGCATTGTAAATCGTAGATCGTACTTTGTACATTGTGCGTCATACTTTGTACATCATACATTGTGTATCATATGTCATACATTGTGCGTCATACATTGTGCATCATACATTATACATCATACAATGTGCATCGTATATTGTACATAGTGCATCATACATTGTACATTGTGCATCATACATTGTGCACCGTACAGTGTACATTGTACATTGTACATTGTGCATCATACATTGTGCATCATACATTGTACATCATACATCGTACATTGTGCATTGTACCTTGTGCAACATACATCATACATTGTACATTGTGCATTGTACATCATACATTGTATGTCATACATTGTGCATCATACATTGTGCATCGAACATCGAACATTGTACATCATACATTGTGCATCATACATTGTGCATCGTACATCGAACATTGTGCATCATACATTGTACATCGTACATTGTGCATCGTACATCAATCATCGTACATCATCCATCGTACATTGTCCATCGTACATTGTGCATCATACATCAAACATCGTACATCATCCATCGTACATTGTCCATCGTACATTGTGCATCGTGCATTGTGCAAGATACATTGTGCATTGTACATTGTACATTGTGCACCATTGTGCATCATACATTGTACATTGTGCATCATACACTGTGCATCGTATATTGTACATTGTGCACCATACATTGTGCATCATACATTGTACATTGTGCATCATACATTGTGCATCGTACATCATACATCGTGCATCGTACATTGTACATTGTGCACCATACATTGTGCATCATACATTGTACATTGTGCATCATACATTGTGCATCGTACGTCGAACATTGTGCATCATACATTGTGCATCATACATTGTGCATCATACATTGTTCATCGTACATTGTGCATCATACATTGTTCATCGTACATTGTTCATCATACATTGTGCATTGTACATCGTACATTGTGCGTCATACATTGTGCATCATACTTTGTACATCATACATTGTGTATCGTATTTCATACATTGTGCATCATACATTGTGCATCATACATTATACATCATACAATGTGCATCGTATATTGTACATAGTGCATCATACATTGTGCATTGTACATTGTGCATCATACATTGTGCACCGTACAGTGTACATTGTACATTGTGCATCATACATTGTGCATCGTACATCGTACATCATACATCGTACATTGTGCATTGTACCTTATGCAACATACGTCATACATTGTACAATGTGCATTGTACATCATACATTGTACATCATACATTGTACATCATACATTGTGCATCGTACATTGTGCATCGTACATCAAACATCGTACATCATCCATCGTACATTGTGCATCATACATTGTGTATCGTACATTGTGCATCATACATCAAACATCGTACATCATCCATCGTACATTGTTTATCGTACATTGTGCAAGATACATTGTGCATTGTACATCGTACATTGTGCATCATACATCGTGCATCGCACATCATATATCGTACATCGTACATTGTGCATCATACATTGTACATCGTGCATCGTACATCAAATATCGTACATCATCCATCGTACATTGTGCATGATACATTGTGCATTGTACATTGTACATTGTGCATCATACATCGTATATTGTGCATCGTACATTGTACATTGTGCATCATATATTGTGAATCATTTATTGTGCATTGTACATCATACATTGTGCATTGTGCATCATACATCGTACATCATACATTGTGCATTGTACATCGTACATCACCATCGTACATTGTGCATCATACATCGTACATTGTGCATCATACATCGTACATCATACATTGTGCATTGTGCATCATATATCGTACATCGTACATTGTGCATTGTACATCGTACATCGTGCATCATATATCGTACATTGTGCATAAGAACATAAGAACATAAGAACATAAGAAATTGGAGCAGGAGTAGGCCAATCGGCCCCTCGAGCCTGCTCCGCCATTCAATAAGATCATGGCTGATCTGATCCCAACCACAAATCTAAAGAACACAAGAAGTCGGAGCAGGACCCGGCCACATAGCCCCTGGGCCCTCTCCGCCACCCACAGGGCATTGACCGATCCGAACTCAGCTTCATGTCCAATTTCCTGCCCGCTCCCCATAACCCCTAATTCCCTTTACTTCTAGGATGCACATTGTGCATCATACATCATACATCATACATTGTGCATTGTACTCGTACATTGTGCATCATAAATTGTTCATCGTACATTGTGTTTCATACATCATACATCGTACATTGTGTATCGTACATTGTGCATCATACATCGTACATCATACATTGTGCATTGTACATCGTACATCGTACATTGTGCCTCATACATCGTACATTTTGCATCATACATTGTGCATCGTACATCCTACATTGTGCATCGTACATTGTGCATCGTACATCGTGCATCGTACATCGTACATCACACATCATACATCGTACATCGTACATTGTGCATCATACATTGTTCACCGTACATTTTGCATCGTACATCGTACATTGTGCATTGCACATTGTGCATCATTCATCATACATCATACATTGTGCATTGTACTCGTACATTGTGCATCATAAATTGTTTATCGTACATTGTGTTTCATACATCACACATCGTACATTGTGCATCATACATTGTTCATCGTACATTGTGCATCGTACTTCGTACATTGTGCATCATACATTGTGTATTGTACAGTGTACATCGTACATTGTACATCGTGCATCATGCATTGTGCATCGTATATTGTACATCGTGCATCATTCATTGTGCATCATACATTGTACATTGTGCATCATACATTGTACATTGTGCATCGTACATTGTGCATCATGCATTGTGAATCATACATTGTGCATCATACATCGTACATTCTCCATCATACATCGTGCATCGTACATTGTACATCGTACACCGTACATCATTCATTGTACATCATAAATCGTACATCGTATATTGTGCATCGTACATCATACATTGTAAATTCTGCATCATACATTTTACATCATGCATTGTACATCGTACATCATACAGCGTACATTGTGCATCGCACATCGTATGTTGTGCCTCGTACGTTGTACATTGTGCATCGTACATTGTGCATCATACATCGTTAATCATGCATCATATATCATACAACAACAACAACTTGCATTTATATAGTGCCTTTAACATAGTAAAACGTCCCAAGATGCTTCACAGGAGCGATTATCAAACCAAATTTGACTTTGAGCCACATAAGGGGATATTAGGACAGGTGACCAAAAGCTTGGTCAAAGAGGTAGTGTTTAAGGAGCATCTTAAAGGAGGAGAGAGAGGCGGAGAGGTTTAGGTAGGAAATTTCAGAGCTTAGGGCCAAGGCAGCTGAAGGCACGGCCGCCAATGGTGGAGCAATTAAAATCGGGGATGCGCAAGAGGCAAGAATTGGAGGAGCACAGAGATCTCGGAGGGTTGTAGGGCTGGAGGAGGTTACAGAGATAGGGAGGGGCGAGGCCATGGAGGGATTTGAAAACAAGGATGAGAATTTTAAAATCGAGGCGTTCCCGGATCGGGAGCACAGGGGTGATGGGTGAACGGGACTTGGTGCGAGTTAGGAAACGGGCAGCAGAGTTTTGGATGAGCTCAAGTTTATGGAGGGTGGAAGATGGGAGGCCGGCCAGGAGAGCACTGGAGTGTAGAGGTAATAAAGGCATGGATGAGGGTTTCAGTAGCAGATGAGCTGAGGGAGAGGCAGAGACGGGCGATGTTATGGAGGTGGAAGTAGGCGGTCTTGGTGATGGAGCGGATATGGGGTTGGAAGCTCATCTCAGGGTTAAATAGGACACCATGATTGCGAACGGTGTGGTTCAGCCTCAGACACAGTGGCCAGGGAGAGGGATGGAGTCGGTGACGAGGGAATGGAGTTTGTGACGGGAACTGAAGACAATGGCTTCAGTCTTCCCAATATTTAGTTGGAGGAAATTTTTGCTCATCCAGCACTGGATGTCAGACAAACAATGTGACAAATCAGAGAGTGGAGGGGTCGAGGGAGGTGGTGGTGAGGTAGAGCTGAGTGTCAGTGTACATGTAGAAGCTGATGTTGTGTTTTCTGATGATGTTGCCGAGGCGCAGCATGTCGATGAGAAATAGGAGGGGGCCAAGGATAGATCCTTGGGGGACTCCAGAGGTAACGGTATGGGAACGGGAAGCCATTGCAGGAGATTCTCTGGCTACGACTGGATAGATAAGAATGGAACCAGGCGAGGGCAGTCCCACCCAGCTGGACGATGGAGGAGATGCGTTGGGGGACGATGGTGTGGTCAACCGTGTCAAAGGCTGCAGACAGGTGGAGAAGGATTAGGAGGGATAGTTTACCACGGTCACAGTCACATAGGATGTAATTTGTGACTTTAACAAGGGCCGTTTCAGTGCTGTGGCAGGGGCAGAAATCTGATTGAAGAGATTCAAACATGGAGTTGAGGGAAAGATAGGCACGGATTCTTTACTAGAATGGTTTCAGGGATGAGGGACTTCAGTTATGTGGAGAGACTGGAGAAGCTGGGGTTGTTCTCCTTAGAACAGAGAAGCTTAAGAGGAGATTTGATAGAAGTGTTCAAAATCATGACGGGTTTAGATAAAGTAAATAAAGAGAAATTGCTCCCATTGGCGGAAGGGTCAAGAACCAGAGGACACAGATTTAAGGTGATTGGCAAAAGAACCAAAGGCGACGTGAGGAAAAATTATTTTATGCAGCGAGCAGTTATGATCTGGAATGCGCTGCCTGAAAAGGTGGTGGAAGCAGATTCAATCGTGGCTTTCAAAAAGGAATTGGATAAATACTTGAAGGGAAAAAATTTGCAGGGCTACAGGGAAAGAACAGGGGAATGGGGCTAACTGGATTGCTCTTACTAAGAGCCATCATTGGCTTGATGGGACGAATGGCCTCCTCCTGTGCTGTAACCATTCTATGACTCTATGATTCTGTGATTTCGGAGGCGACAACATGTTCAAGGAGTTTGGAGAGGAAAGGGAGGTTGAAAACGGGGCGATAGTTTTCAAGGACAGAGGGGTCAAGGGTGGGTTTTTTGAGGAGGGGGTGTTGATGGCAGACTTGATGGGGAGGGAGACAGTAACTGAGGAGAGGGAACCGTTAACAATATCAGCTAACACGGGGGCCAGGAAGAGAGGTAAGGTGGTCAGTAGTTCAGTCGGAATAGGGTCGAGGGAGCAGGAGGTGGGTCACATGGTCGAGGGAGAGTTACACAAACATACAGGGGGAATTTTAACCCCCATGATGGATGGGAGAGGGGTTAAAATTAAAAATCATGTAACGGACCCAACATGGCACGTATGCGCCCGTTGCCGATTTTACATTTTGGACACCTCATTATAATATTTAAATCAGGCTCCTTACAGTACAGCTGAGCCTCGGTCTGTGGACCCTGTGGCGAGGGTAGTGCCCCCTGCGACGCATCTCTCTCTACGGTTGCCCTCCCTCCTGCTGTGCAGGTGGATGTGTTACTGCACTGTGTTGTGGAGCTCCACGTGGCAGAGGTGGACGGCGTGGTCAGCGAGGCTGGTGATGCTGTTCGCCCTCCGAGGAGGTCATGACTGCAGCTACGGCGGCCCCCATCCAGAAGATGTACATTTGAGGGGGTCCGCAAGGTAGGTACATGTGTCTGGACACCGGGGTTGAGGTTTCAAGTTGGTGAATTTTAGTGTTAGGAGGAGGGTGGTCGAGGCCAAACTTTGTCCAAAGTGACAGAGTGGCCTCCTGCAATGACTGAGGGTCTCCCCCCACCACCTGTCAAATGGACCTTTGCAGCTGCCATAGGCTGGTGGCTGCAACACGTCCATTTGAACTGGGAGTGTTTCCCCCAGTACGGGAAACAGTCTCAGTTGAGTTGAAAATCCCATTACCTCCTAAAATATCATGTCAATCAGGTCTGCAAAGGACCTGAAGTATCGACTTAATTAGTTTGAGTGGGATCCCCGCGGCTTTAATTGCCGGCAGGAGTCCCGCATGCGGGGGCTCCGCACGCATCTAAGCGCGTCACTGGGGAACCCGGAAGTGGGTGGGTTGGAGCCAGGCTCCGGACCCACCTTGGGAATCCTCGATTTTCGGAGCCCCCCGCCGGCTCGGAGGTCCAAAAATCAAGCCCTATATGTCAGTATAACTAATACTACACATCAGTGAGAATAGTACTACATGTCAGTGAGAATAATACTATACGTCAGTGAGAATAACACTATATGTCAGTGAGAATAATACTACATGTCAGTGAGAATAATACTACATGTCAGTGAGAAAATAATACACGTCAGTGAGAATAATACTATATGACAGTGAGAATAATACTATATGACAGTGAGAATAATACTACACGTCAGTGAGAATAATACTACATGACAGTAAGAATAATACTACATGTCAGTGAGAAAATAATACATGTCATTGAGAATAATACTATATGACAGTAAGAATAATACTACACGTCAGTGAGAATAATACGACATGACAGTAAGAATAACACTACATGTCAGTGAGAAAATAATACATGTCAGTGTGAATAATACTATATGACAGTAAGAATAATACTACACGTCAGTGAGAATAATACGACATGACAGTAAGAATAACACTACATGTCAGTGAGAAAATAATACATGTCAGTGTGAATAATACTAAACTCCAGTGTGAATAAACTACAGGTCAGTGCGAGTAATACTATATATCAGTGTGAATACTTTTAAATGTTATTGTGCATAATACAACACATCAGTGTGAATGATACTACACTTCAGTGTGAATAATTTACACATCTGTGCGACTGATACTGCATGGCAGTGTGAATAATTTACACATCTGTGCGATTGATACCTCACGGCAGTGTGAATAATTTACACATCTGTGCGACTGATACCTCACGGCAGTGTGAATGGAACGACAAGTCAGTGTAAATAATTCTACATGTCAGTGTGAAAGGTAGCACACATCATTTTGAATACTTCTGCATGTGTGTACAAAATTATGCGGGGCCCAGATAGAGTAGACAGGGAGTACTTGTTTCCCCTAGCAGAGAGTTCAAGATTGGCGGAAGGATTAGAGGGGACATGAGGAAAATCTTTTTTACCCAGAGGGTGGTGGGTGTATGGAATTCACTGCCCGAATTAGTAGTAGAGGCAGGGACCCTCAACTCTTTTAAAAAGTACCTGGACCTGCACCTAAAGTGCTGTAAACTGCAGGGCTACGGACCGGGTGCTGGAAGGTGGGATTAGAATGGGCACCTGGTTGTTCTTTGAGCCGGCGCGGACACGATGGGCCGAATGGCCCCCTTCTGTACTGTATCTTTTCTATGGTTCTATGGTTCTATACATGTCAGTGTGAATAATGTTGCACATCAGTGTGAACATTTCTATGTCAGTGTGAATAATACATGTCAGTGAGAGTAATTATACATGTCACTCCGAATGAAACTACACGTTAGTGTGAATGATACTACATATCAGTGTGAATACTTCTGCATGTCAGCGTGAAGAATGATACACGTTTGTGTGAATCATTCTACATGTCAGTGTGAGTAATACTATATATCAGTGTGAATACTTCTACATGTTATTGTGCATAATATTAGAAAACACTGTGAATAATAGTACATATCAATGTGATTAATATCATACAGCAGTCTGAATAATTGTACATGTCAGTAAAAATATGTCAGTCTCAATACTACTTGTCAGTTTGAATGACACGACATGTCAGTGTGAATAATACTACACGTCAGTGTGAATAATACTACACGTCAGTGTGAATAATTCCACATGTCAGTGTGAATAATATTACACCTCTGTGTGAATAATTCCACGTCAGTGTGAATAATACTACACGTCAGTGTGAATAATACTACACGTCAGTGTGAATAATTCCAAGTCAGTGTGAATTATACTACACCTCAGTGTGAATAATTCCACATGTCAGTGTGAATGATACGACAAGTCAGTGTGAATAATACTATGTCAGTGTGAATAATTCTACATGTCAGTATGATACTACTCATCAGTGTGAAAAATAATACACATCAGAGTGAATACATCTACATGTCATTGTGAATATTATTACGTCAGTGTCAATGATATTTCACGTCAGTGTGATTAGTTCTACACATCAATGTGAACATTGCAAGTCAGTGTGACTACTTCTACATTTAGTGTGAATAATACAACAGGTCAGTGTGAGTGCAGCTACTTGACATTGTGAATGATGTTACACATCATTGTCAATAAAATTAAACGTCACTTTGAATAATACTACATTAAATGTGAATAATACTTCAAATCAGTATGAATAATTTTAGATGTCTGTGTGAATAATACGACACATCAGTATGAATACTTCTACATGTCAGTGTTAATAATACTACACGTCACTGTGAATAATTCCACATGTCAGTGTAAATAATACTACACCTCTGTGTTAATATTTCATATTTCTGTGTGAATAATACTACATGTCAGTGTGATTAATTCTACATGTCAGTGTGAATAATACTACACCTCAGTTTGAATAATACCACGTCAGTGTGAATAATATTACAACTCAGTATGAATAATTCCACATGTCAGTGTGAATAATACTACAGATCAGTGTGAATAATTCCACATGTCAGTGTGAATAATACTACAGATCAGTGTGAATAATTCCACATGTCAGTGTGAATAATATTACAACTCAGTATGAATAATTCCACATGTCAGTGTGAATAATACTACAGATCAGTGTGAATAATTCCACATGTCAGTGTGAATAATACTACAGATCAGTGTGAATAATTCCACATGTCAGTGTGAATAATACTACAGATCAGTGTGAATAATTCCACATGTCAGTGTGAATAATACTACAGATCAGTGTGAATAATTCCACATGTCAGTGTGAATAATACTACACCTCAGTGTGAATAATTCCACATGTCAGTGTGAATAATACTACACCTCAGCGTGAATAATTCCGCATTTCAGTGTGAATAATGCTACACCTCTGTGTGAATATTTCCACATGTCAATGTGAATAATACTACACCTTAGTGTGACTAATTCCACATGTCAGTGTGAATAATACTACACCTCAGTGTGAAAAATTTCAAATGTAAGTATGAATAATACTACACCTATGTGTGAATAATTCCATGTGTCAGTGTGAATAATTTTAGAGGTCAGTGTGAATAATTCCAGATGTCAGTATGAATAAAACTATACCTCAGTGCAAATAATTCCAGATGTCAGTGTGAATAATACTACACCTCTATGTCAATAATTCCACACGTCAGTGTGAATAATACTACACCTCAGTGTAAATATTTCTATATGTCAGTGCGAATAATATTACACTTTAGTGTGAATAATACTACACCTCTGTGTGATTAATTCAACATGACAGTATGAATAATTCCACTTGTCAGTGTAAATAATACAACACCTCTGTCTGAATAATTCCAGATGTCAGTGTGAATAATACGACACCTCTGTCTGAATAATTCCAGATGTCAGTGTGAATAATACTACACCTCAGTGTGAATGATTCCACATGTCAGGGTGAATAATACTACAACTCAGTGTGAATAATACTACACCTCAGTGTGAATAATTCCACATGTTAGTGTGAATAATACTACACCTCAGTGAGAATAATTTCACATGTCAGTATGAATAATACTACACCACTGTGTGAATATTTCCACATGTTTGTGTGAATAATACAACACCTCTGTGTGAATAATTCCACATATCAGTGTAAATAAAAGTACACATCAGTGTGAATAATTCCACATGTCAATGTGAATTCACCTGACGAAGGAGAAAGCCTTCGAAAGCTTGTGACTTTCAAATTAAACTGTTGGACTATAACCTGGTGTTGTAAGATTCCTTACATTTGTCCACCCCAGTCCATCACAGGCATCTCCACATCATGAATAATATACACCTCAGTGAGAATAATACTACACCTCAGTGTGAATAATTCCACATGTTAGTGTGAATAATACTACACCGCTGTGTGAATAAATCCACATGTCAGTGTGAATAATACTACTCCTCAGTGAGAATAATACTACACCTCAGTATGAATAATTCCACATGTTAGTGTGAATAATACTACACCTCAGTGAGAGTAATTTCACATGTTAGTGTGAATAATACTACACCTCAGTGTGAATAATTCCACATGCCAGTGTGAATAATACTACACCTCAGTGTGAATAATTCCACATGTCAGGGTGAATAATACTACACCTCAGTGTGAATAATTCCACATGTGAGTGTGAATAATACTACACCTCAGTGAGAATAATACTACACCTCAGTGTGAATAATTCCACATGTGAGTGTGAATAATACTACACCTCAGTGAGAATAATACTACACCTCAGTGTGAATAATTCCACATGTTAGTGTGAATAATACTACACCTCAGTGAGAGTAATTTCACATGTTAGTGTGAATAATACTACACCTCAGTGTGAATAATTCCACATGTTAGTGTGAATGATACTACACCTCAGTGAGAGTAATTTCACATGTTAGTGTGAATAATACTACACCTCAGTGTGAATAATTCCACATGCCAGTGTGAGTAATACTACACCTCAGTGTGAATAATTCCACATGTCAGGGTGAATAATACTACACCTCAGTGTGAATAATTCCAGATGTCAGTGTGAATAATACTACACCTCAGTGTGAATAATTCCACATGTCAGTGTGAATAATACTACACCTCAGTGTGAATAATTCCACATGTAAGTGTGAATAATACTACACCTCTGTGTGAATATTTCCACATGTCAGTGTGAATAATACTACACCTCAGTGTGAATAATTCCACATGTCAGTGTGAATAATACTACACCTCAGTGTGAATAATTCCACATGTCAGTGTGAATAATATTGCACCTCTGTGTGAATAATTCCCATTTCAGTTTGAATAATACTACACCTCAGTGAGAATAATAGTACACCTCAGTGTGAATAATTCCACATGTTAGTGTGAATAATATTGCACCTCTGTATGAATAATTCCACATTTCAGTGTGAATAATACTACACCTCAGTGTGAATAATACTACATGTCAGTGTGAATAATACCACACCTCAGTGTGAATAATTCCACATGTAAGTATGAATGATACCACACCTCAATGTGAATAATTCCACATAACAGTGTGAATAATACTGCACCTCTGTGTGAATAATACTATACCTCTCTGTGAATAATTCCGCATGTCAGTGTGAATAATACGACACCTCTCTGTGAATAATTCCACATGTCAGTGTGAATAATACTACACTTCTCTGTGAATAATTCCACGTCAGATTTAATAATACTACATCTCAGTGTCAAAATTTGCACATGTCAGTGTGAATAATGCTGCATGTTGGTGTGAATAATTCCGCTTCAGTATGAATAATACTGCATCGCATGGTGAATAATTCCACATGTCATTGTGAATAATACTGCACCTCATTGTGAATAATTCCACATGTCAGTATGAATAATACTGCACCTCATTGTGAATAATACTACACCTCAGTGTGAATAATTCCACGTGTCAGTGTGAATAATACTAACCTCAGTGTGAATAATTCTAAATGTCAGTGTGAATAATACTACACCTCAGTGTGAATAATTCTAAATGTCAGTGTGAATAATACTAAGCCTCTGTGTGAATAATTCTAAATATCAGTGTGAATAATACTACACCTCTGTGTGAATAATTCTAAATATCAGTGTGAATAATACTACACCTCAGTGTGAATAATTCTAAATGTCAGTGTGAATAATGCTGCAAAATCTCTAAATCCACCATTTCAAAAATTGCAATTTTGTTTACTTCAGTAATTTTGAGTTGTCAGTCTTGGCTCAGCAGTAGCATTTTCACTACCGGGCCAAAAGTTTGTGGTTTGAAGCCCCACTCCTGAGACTGGAGCATTTAATCCAGGCTGCATTTCAATGCATTACTAAGGGAGTGCTGCATTGCAAGAGGTGCCATCTTTTTGATGGGACATTAAATCAAGGCTTGATGTGCCCTCTCAGGTGGATGCAATGGTTACCATAGTGCTATTCAAAGAAGAGTAGTGGAGTTCTCCTGGTGTTGTGGCAAAAATGTATCCCTAAACTGATGTAAATAAAAGACAGGTTATCTCTTCATTGTTTGCGAGACCTTGCTGTACATAAATTGGCTGCCGTGTTTCAATACGTTATAACAGTGTCTACATTTTTAGAGTTCTAAATTGGTTGTGAAGTGGTTTGGGACAACCTGAGGCCGTGAAAGGCTCAATTTAAATGCAAGTTCTTTCATTTGTTAAGTTTTCCCTATAACACAGCTGCAGTTTAGGTCAGGAAAAGTCCGTAGCCCACTGCACTCCCATTGTAACTATTTCTTTTTATATACCATATGTGAAGCCATTGGGTTTCAGTTTTCACAGAAAAACAAATTGAATTACAAAATCTGATCCCAAAACACTAATAAATATCCTGAAATCCACGTAATAAAAAAGGGTGGATTTTCATCTTTACCAAATGTGCAGAGAGCAGAAAACAATATCATCCTGGGAACATCGCATATTGGTAACAAGCTGAATGTTCCATGCAGGGCCCATGTCTGATAATTCAGCCCATCGGTCCTGCTCCATCCACGGCTCATGCCACCAGGACCACTCGGCTCCAGACCTCATTACAGCCTTGGTTCAAACATGGACAAAAGAGCTGAATTCCAGAGGTGAGGTGAGAGTGACTGCCCTTGACATCAAGGCAGCATTTGACAGAGTGTGGCACCAAGGAGCCCTAGTAAAATTGAAGTCAATGGGAATCAGGAGGAAAACTCTCCAGTGGCTGGAGTCATACCTAGCACAAAGGAAGATGGTAGTGGTTGTTGGAGGCCAATCATCTCAGCCTCAGGACATTGCTGCAGGAGTTCCTCAGGGCAGTGTCCACGGCCCAACCATCTTCAGCTGCTTCATCAATGACCTTCCCTCCATCATAAGGTCAGAAATGGAGATGTTCACTGATGATTGCACAGTGGTCAGTTCCATTCGCAACCCCTCAGATAATGAAGTAGTCCATGCCCGCATGCAGCAAGACCTGGACAACATCCAGGCTTGGGCTGATAAGTGGCAAGTAACATTCACACCAGGCAAGTACCAGGCAATGACCATCTCCAAAAAAAGAGAGCCTAACTACCTCCCCTTGACATTCAACAGCATTACCATCACCGAATCCCCCACCATCAACATCCTGGGGGTCACCATTGACCAGAAACTTAACTGGACCAACCACATAAATACGGTGGCTACAAGAGCAGGTCAGAGGCTGGGTATTCTGCGGAGAGTGACTCACCTCCTGACTCCCAAAAGCCTTTCCACCATCTACAAGGCACAAGTCAGGAGTGTGATGGAATACTCTCCACTTGCCTGGATGAGTGCAGCTCCAACAACACTCAAGAAGCTCAACACCATCCAGGACAAAGCAGCCCGCTTGATTGGCACCCCATCCATCACCCTAAACATTCACTCCCTTCACCACCGGCGCACTGTGGCTGCAGTGTGTACCATCCACAGGATGCACTGCAGCAACTCGCCAAGGCTTCTTTGACAGCACCTCCCAAAATCGCGACCTCTACCACCTAGAAGGACAAAATCAGCAGGCACATGGGAACAACGCCACCTGCATGTTCCCCTCCAAGTCACACACCATCCCGATTTAGAAATATATCACCGTTCCTTCATCGTCGCTGGGTCAAAATCCTGGAAATCCCTTCCTAACAGCACTGTGGGAGAACCGTCACCACACGGACTGCAGCGGTTCAAGAAGGCAGCTCACCACCACCTTCTCAAGGGCAATTAGGGATGGGCAATAAATGCCGGCCTTGCCAGCGATGCCCACATCCCATGAATGAATAAAAATAAACAAAATGATTGAACCCATCAGTCCTGCTCCATCTCGGGTCCACGTCTGATTATTGCCTCCAACTCGATTTGTTGTTTAAATTGTCTGTTTAGCCCTGTGGGGTTTATTTACGATGACGGAGATTTTCGTGGTGTATTGCGATTACTGTTTCTGGATTACCATTAACAGGATTTTTTACATGCTGCCACATTACAAACCACACATTCTTGGTTTGCGGATTATCGAGGAAAACAATCCTCTCTTACATTTTAACGGAAAATAGAATCTTTCCTCAGAGTGCCTCTTCCTTCTTTATTCTGAATTAAAACTGTTCTGCCAAGAAGATTGCAAGTGACAACCAATGGGTGATGGACTCCTGAACTGACCCTTTAACTGCCCTGTGTTTCTCTGTTCCTTTAGAATCTTCATGTTCTGAAAATTATTTTCAATTAAAAATTAAAGGCAACATTCACAGATGTGCAAATCTGCAAAAAAAAAGTCCTGGAGCACAAGAAGTTGATTCGTAGTGTTCAATATCACTGGCTGTAAAGATCTGTGAGTGAGGAGGATAGGGTGACCTCTCCCCTCCCCTGGTGACACCATTTCTTGGATGTTTAAACTTTTGGTCAGACTGTGTGCTTTCCATCCCGACCTGATCACAAAGCACAGGAGGCTAATTCAGATTTTAACAGCTATTGGCTTAAAACATCTTTTGGGGATAAATATCAGCGATGTTGGGAACGCGACATTCTGCAGTCTCCTCCAAACACAGATACTTTTGAGAATTCCCTGGCTGTGAGATAACCATCCTGTTTTTCCCACAGTTTTTATATTCAGACAGGGAGAGGTAGTAAAACATGTGGAGGAATGTGGCACTCCTTATAAGGCAATATTGTGGTGGTTGGTGTGTGATCTGGAAGTGCTCAGGGGGTGGAAATGGTGAGCAGGGCTGCACATAGCTGCAGTAATGGGCCCAGAGACAGCGTTTCCTGCCTGCCTTTTCTAGCCACTGTGACCCAGCCAAACAGCCGAGATTCCAGACATATTTCCACTGAATAAACCTTTTTAATCGCAGCTCCACAACCTCGTGCTGCAGACTGTCCACATCTTATTGACTTTGTAACTTCCAGTTCCGAATACTTCGGATATTCTGCAGCCCCAGGAAGTGATCTAAATTTAAACTCGGCTGGAGGCAAAGGTTAGTGTTGTTTAATATTTTATGAATGGGAGAGTGGAGCCCGTTGTAACCAGCACTTGCTGAGAGCATGGAAAGGGGCTGAGAGGGGAACATCTTCAGTGGCGATGACCAAAACTCTTTGGAAATCTTAATAACTAATTAATAACTATAATAAGTAATTAACCACCATTCACGGCACAAGACACATAAGTGAGTGCGAGTTCATTTTAAAAATAATACTTTTGGTCTCGAGGTTACATTCGAAGAAAGCTATCGAGACAGTGACCCTGTGCTACCCAAAGGATTTCACGAACGAAAGGGATGAAATCTTTGCGCTGAGTGAGAAAGAGCAGAGAGCGAGAAGGAATGGGAAGAGGGAGCACGTGGAGTGAGAAAGGATTAAAAAAGGGAATTTAAAGAAATAAATACAAGTCGGTGAAAAAGCCGGACGGGGGGAGGTTATTCAGGGTCTCTGCAGTCTCTGGGGTTTCCTGGTCTGAAAGGCAGCAAAGCTCTATTCTGGCCGCTATGAATGAGGGGATTCAGCTCGAAATGCTGTTGGTTTATAATTTTAAAAATGTAATGTTCCCCCTCCGGTCGCTTGCTTTTCTCGTCTGGGCGTTGAGGAGAGAGAGCTACTGTCAGGTTCTGTTTTTATTATTGGGTGAAAGTGAAGTAGAGGTCTGTCCATCTCTGTTGAACAATGTTTGGTGGATTCAGGGAGAGCGGAGCTCATTCATAAAATAGAAGCTAAATATGAACTGATCAAAGTTGCGTTGTTTTGCACGAGGAACTTAGAATGAAAATACAACTCCTGAATGCAATTGCAAGCCAGGCCAACACCGACCAACACAGTACAACACAGACCAACACAGTACAACATAGGCCAACACAATACAACACAGTACAACCCAGACCAACACAGTACAACACAGACCAACACAATACAACACAGTACAACACAGGCCAACACAGTACAACACAGACCAACACAGTACAACACAGGCCAACACAATACAACACAGTACAACACAGACCAACACAGTACAACATAGGCCAACACAGTACAACACAGTACACCACAGACCAACACAGTACAACATAGGCCAACACAGACCAACACAGACCAACACAGTACAACACAGGCCAACACAGTACAACACCGACCAACACAGTACAACAACGACCAACACAGTACAACACAGACCAACACAGTACAACACAGGCCAACACAGTACAACACCGACCAACACAGTACAACATAGGCCAACACAGTACAACACAGGCCAACACAATACAACACAGTACAACACAGACCAACACAGTACAACACAGGCCAACACAGTACAACACAATACAACACAGTACAACACAGACCAACACAGTACAACACAGGCCAACACAGTACAACACAGTACAACACAGGCCAACACAGTACAACACAGTACAACACCGACCAACACAGTACAACACCGACCAACACAGTACAACACAGACCAACACAGTACAACACAGGCCAACACAGTACAACACCGACCAACACAGTACAACATAGGCCAACACAGTACAACACAGGCCAACACAATACAACACAGTACAACACAGACCAACACAGTACAACACAGGCCAACACAGTACAACACAGGCCAACACAGTACAACACAGACCAACACAGTACAACACAGACCAACACAGTACAACATAGGCCAACACAGTACAACACAGGCCAACACAATACAACACAGGCCAACACAGTACAACACAGGCCAACACAGTACAACACCGACCAACACAGTTCAACACCGACCAACACAGTTCAGCACCGACCAACACAGTACAACACAGTACAACACTGACCAACACAGTACAACACCAACCAACACAGTACAACACCGACCACCACAGTACAATACAGTACAACACCGACCAACACAGTACAACACTGACCAACACAGTACAACACAGACCAACACAATACCAACACCAACCAACCCAGGCCAACACAGTACAACACCGACCAACACAGTACAACACAGTAAAACACCGACCAACACAGTACAACACAGTACAACACAGACCAACGCAATACAACACGGTACAACACAGACCAACACAATACAACACCGACCAACACAGTACAACACAGTAAAACACCGACCAACACAGTACAACACAGTACAACAC
Organism: Heptranchias perlo; assembly: GCF_035084215.1. Classification (NCBI taxonomy): domain Eukaryota; kingdom Metazoa; phylum Chordata; class Chondrichthyes; order Hexanchiformes; family Hexanchidae; genus Heptranchias; species Heptranchias perlo. The sequence goes on from NC_090361.1 coordinate 20,015,810, forward strand.
GGACCAACGCAATACAACACGGTACAACACAGACCAACACAATACAACAACGACCAACACAGTACAACACAGACCAACACAGTACAACACAGGCCAACACAGTACAACACCGACCAACACAGTACAACATAGGCCAACACAGTACAACACAGGCCAACACAATACAACACAGTACAACACAGACCAACACAGTACAACACAGGCCAACACAGTACAACACAATACAACACAGTACAACACAGACCAACACAGTACAACACAGGCCAACACAGTACAACACAGTACAACACAGGCCAACACAGTACAACACAGTACAACACCGACCAACACAGTACAACACCGACCAACACAGTACAACACAGACCAACACAGTACAACACAGGCCAACACAGTACAACACCGACCAACACAGTACAACATAGGCCAACACAGTACAACACAGGCCAACACAATACAACACAGTACAACACAGACCAACACAGTACAACACAGGCCAACACAGTACAACACAGGCCAACACAGTACAACACAGACCAACACAGTACAACACAGACCAACACAGTACAACATAGGCCAACACAGTACAACACAGGCCAACACAATACAACACAGGCCAACACAGTACAACACAGGCCAACACAGTGCAACACCGACCAACACAGTTCAACACCGACCAACACAGTACAACACCGACCAACACAGTTCAACACCGACCAACACAGTTCAACACCGACCAACACAGTTCAACACCGACCAACACAGTACAACACAGTACAACACTGACCAACACAGTACAACACCAACCAACACAGTACAACACCGACCACCACAGTACAACACCGACCAACACAGTACAATACAGTACAACACCGACCAACACAGTACAACACTGACCAACACAGTACAACACAGACCAACACAATACCAACACCAACCAACCCAGGCCAACACAGTACAACACCGACCAACACAGTACAACACAGTAAAACACCGACCAACACAGTACAACACAGTACAACACAGACCAATGCAATACAACACGGTACAACACAGACCAACACAATACAACACCGACCAACACAGTACAACACAGTAAAACACCGACCAACACAGTACAACACAGTACAACACAGACCAACGCAATACAACACGGTACAACACAGACCAACACAATACAACACCGACCAACACAGTACAACACAGTAAAACACCGACCAACACAGTACAACACGGTACAACACAGACCAACACAATACAACACCGACCAACACAGTACAACACCGACCACCACAGTACAACACCGACCAACACAATACAACACCGACCAACACAGTACAACACAGTACAACACCGACCAACACAATACAACACAGTAAAACACCGACCAACACAGTATAACACAGTAAAACACTGACCAACACATTACAACACGGTACAACACAGGCCAACACAGTACAACACCGACCAACACAGTTCAACACCGACCAACACAGTTCAACACCGACCAACACAGTACAACACAGTACAACACTGACCAACACAGTACAACACCAACCAACACAGTACAACACCGACCACCACAGTACAACACCGACCAACACAGTACAATACAGTACAACACCGACCAACACAGTACAACACCGACCAACACAGTACAACACAGTAAAACACCGACCAACACAGTACAACACAGTACAACACAGACCAACGCAATACAACACGGTACAACACAGACCAACACAATACAACACCGACCAACACAGTACAACACAGTAAAACACCGACCAACACAGTATAACACAGTAAAACACTGACCAACACAGTACAACACGGTACAACACAGACCAACACAATACAACACCGACCAACACAGTACAACACCGACCACCACAGTACAACACCGACCAACACAATACAACACCGACCAACACAATACAACACCGACCAACACAGTACAACACAGTACAACACAGACCAATACAGTACAACACCAACCAACACAGTACAACACAGTACAACACAGACCAACACGGTACAACACCGACCAACACAGTACAACACAGACCAACACAGTACAACACAGACCAACACAGTACAACATCGACCAACACAGTACAACATAGACCAACACAGTACAACATAGACCAACACAGTACAACACCGACCAATACAGTACAACACCGACCAACACAGTACAACACAGTACAACACAGTACAACACTGACTAACACAGGACAACACCGACCAACACAGTACAACACCGACCAACACAGTACAACACTGACCAATACAGTACAACACCGACTAACACAGGACAACACTGACCAACACAGTACAACACCGACCAACACAGTACAACACCGACCAACACAGTACAACACTGACCAACACAGTACAACACTGACCAACACAGTACAACACCGACCAATACAGTACAACATCGACCAACACATTGCAACACCAACCAACCCAGGCCAACACAGTACAACACCGACCAACACAGTACAACACCGACTAACACAGGACAACTCCGACCAACACAGTACAACCATCACAGTACAACACCGACCAACACAAGACAACCCAGAACAACACAGTCCAACAGAGCACGATGCAGATGAACAAAGTACAACAGAGACCAACACCAAACAACACAGTCGAGCACTATGCAACACAGACCCATACAGTACACCACAGACCAACACAGTACAACCCAGACCAAAACAGCACAGCACAGGCCAACATAGTACAACAAAAACAACACAGTGCTGCATAGACCAACACAGTACAACATTGACCAACACAGGACAACCCAGAACAACACAGACCAATGCAGATGAACACAGTACTACAGAAACCAATCCTGTACAACACAATATAACACAGACTAATACAGTACATCACAGACAGCACGGATTTGTTAAAGGAAAATTGTGTTTGACTAACTTGATTGAGTTCTTTGATGAAGTAACGGAGAGGGTTGATGAGGGTAGTGTGGTTGATGTTGTGTATATGGACTTTCAAAAGGCATTTGATAAAGTACCGCATAATAGACTCGTTAGCAAAATTAAAGTCCATGGGATTAAAGGGACAGTGGCAAAATTGGCTAGAGCACAGAAAGCAGAGAGTAGTGGTTGTTTTTGAGACAGGAGGGAAGTATACAGTGGTGTTCCCCAGGGGTCAGTATTAGGACCACTGCTATTTTTGATATATATTAATGACCTGGACTTGAGTATAGAGGGTATAATTTCATAGTTTGCAGATGACACGAAACTCGGAAATGTAGTAAACAATGTGGAGGATAGTAGCAGACTTCAGGAGGAGATAAACAGACTGGTGAAATGGGCAGACACAGGGCAGATGAAATTTAACGTGGAGAAGTGTGAAGTGATGCATTTTGGTAGGAAGAATGAGGAGAGGCAAAATAAACAAAATGGAACAATTTTAAAAGGGGTTAGAAACCTCAGGGTGCACAAACACAAGTCTTTGAAGGTGGCAGGACAAGTTGAGAAGGCTGTTTAAAAAGTATATGGGATCCTGGGCTTTATTAATAGAGGCATAGGGTACAAAAGCAAGGAAGTTATGCTAAACCTTTATAAAACACTGGTTCGGCCTCAGCTGGAGTATTGGGTTCAATTCTGGGCATCACACTTTAGGAAGGATGTCAAAGCCTTAGAGAGGGTGCAGGGGAGATTTACTAGAATGGTTCCAGGGATGAGGGACTTCAGTTATGTGGAGAGACTGGACAAGCTGGGAGTTTTCTCCTTAGAACAGAGAAGGTTAAGGGGAGATTTGATTGAGGGGTTCAAGATCATGAAAGGGCGATGGAAGCAGATTCAATAGTCACTTTCAAAAGGGAATTGGATAAATACTTGAAGGGAAAAAATGTACAGGGCTATGGGGAAATAGCAGGGGAATGGGACTAATTGGATAGCTCTTTCAAAGAGCCGGCACAGGCACAATGGGCCGAATGGCCTCCTCCTGTGCTGTACCCACTGTGATACCAACACAGTGCAACACAGTATAGCCCAGACCATCAAAGATCAACACAGTACAATACCAACCAACACAGTACAACACAGACCAACACAGTATAGCATGGTCCAATAAAGTACAGCATAAACCAACATATTAAAACCCTAAAAAACAAAGTACAACCCAGGCCAACACAGTGCAACGCAGAATTACACAGACCAACCAATTACAGTATAGTCCGACACATTACAACCCAGAACAACACAGTACAGAATAGCCCGTCCCAGTGCAACACAGACCAAAACAGTACAATGCATTACGACACAGATCAACATAGCACAACACTGATCAACACCGACCAACACAGTACAACACGGACCAACAAAGCATAGTGCAGGTGAACACTGTACAACAGAGACCAACACCATACAAAACACAGGCCATCACTGTATATCACGGACTAACATAGTACAACACAGACCAACACAGTACAACTCAGGCAAACACAGCACAAGCCAGACAAACACAGTACAACACAGACCAATACAGTTCAACACAGTATAACACATTAAAATCCAGACTAACACAGTACAACACAGACCAACGCAGCACAATACAGGCCAAAACAGTATAACACAGACCAATACAGACCAACAAATTACAACCCAGACCAACAACATACCACAGACCAACGTAGTACAACACAGATCAACACAGAACAAACCAGACAACACAGGAGAGCACATTTCAACACAGCACAACGCAGACCAACAAAGTAGAGTATGGACTGTATGGACCAACACTGTAGAACACAGAATGACAAAGTACAACACAGACCAATACAGCACAACACAGAGCAACACATAGGAATATAGGAATATAGGATCAGGAGTAGGCCATTCAGCCCCTCGAGCCTGCTCCGCCATTTGATAAGATCATGGCTGATCTGTGATCCAGCTCCATATACCTGCCTTTGGCCCATATCCCTTAATACCTTTGATTGCCAAAAAGCTATCTATCTCAGATTTAAATTTAGCAATTGAGCGAGTATCAATTGCCGTTTGCGGAAGAGAGTTCCAAACTTCTACCACCCTTTGTGTGTAGAAATGTTTTCTAATCTCGCTCCTGAAAGGTCTGGTTCTAATTTTTAGACTGTGCCCCCTACTCCTAGAATCCCCAACCAGTGGAAATAGTTTCTCTCCATCCACCCTATCCGTTCCCCTTAATATCTTATAACCTTCGATCAGATCACCCCTTAACCTTTGAAACTCCAGAGAATACAACCCCAATTTGTGTAATCTCTCCTCGTAACTTAACCCTTGAAGTCCGGGTATCATTCTAGTAAACCTACGCTGCACTCCCTCCAAGGCCAATATGTCCTTCCGAAGGTGCGGTGCCCAGAACTGCTCACAGTACTCCAGGTGCGGTCTAACCAGGGTTTTGTATAGCTGCAGCATAACTTCTGCCCCCTTGTACTCTAATCCTCTCGATATAAAGGCCAGCATTCCATTAGCCGCCTTGATTATTTTCTGCACCTCTTCATGACACTTCAATCATCTGTGCACCTGAACCCCTAAGTCCCTTTGGACATCCACTATTTTTAACTTTTTACCATTTAGAAAGTACCCTGTTCTATCCTTTTTTGATCCAAAGTGGATGACCTCACATTTGTCTACATTGATTTCCATTTGCCACAGTTTTGCCCATTCACCTAATCTATCAATATCGCTTTGTAATTTTATGTTTTCATCTACATGGCTTAGAATGCCACCAATCTTTGTGTCATCGGCAAACTTAGATATGAGACTTTCTATGCCTTCATCTAAGTCGTTAATAAATATTGTGAATAATTGAGGCCTCAAGACAGATCCCTGCGGGACTCCACTAGTCACATCCTGCCAATGTGAGTACCTTCCCATTATCCCTACTCTCTGTCGCCTTTCGCTCAGCCAACTTCCTAACCAAGTCCGTACTTTTCCCTCGATTCCATGGGCTTCTATCTTAGCTAACAGTCTCTTATGTGGGACCTTATCAAATGCCTTCTGGAAGTCCATATAAATAACATCCATTGACATTCCCCTGTCCACTACTTTAGTCACCTCTTCAAAAAACACAGACCAACACATTAAAACCCAGGCCAATGCAGTACAACACAGACCAATGCAGCACAACACAGACCAACACAGTACAACACAGACCAACATAGTACAACACAGACCAACACAGGACAACACAGTCCAACTCAGTACAAGCCAGACCAACAAGGATCAACACTGTACAATATGGACCAACAGAGTACAATATGGACCAACAGAGTACAAGATGGACCAACAGAGTAAAATATGGACCAACAGAGTACAATATGGACCAACACAGATGACCACAGTACAACAGGTCCCAACACAGTAGAGCACAGATTAACACAGTACAACACTGATCAACACAGTACAGCATAGGCATAGCCACAGGAGTGGGCCATTCCACCGAACTGAATGCAGGACTCGACATGTGGTCTGATGAAGACCAGCTTTCCATTAGAAATTTTGATTATTCTTTTGTATTTGTCCACAAGCCATTAGTAATTTGTGTGACAGACGCCAAAATCCGTTGGCTCCTCCACAGCTCCCGGTCTCTCGCCATTATAAAAACATTATTCCTGGCTGCTGTTCTATATGAAGGTATATTTTCTTCAAGATTAGTGATAACCACTTTTTATGACATGAGAGCATTATTCTGCAGTGTGAATGTATTAACTGGTTTTAGTGAACAGACCTGTCACTGGACTGGTAACATTGCTGCTGTTTGGAGATTAAATGGGGAGAACTGTTGGACTCAAACTGATCAAACTCCAACTGATCAAACTCCAACTGATCAAACTCAAACTGATCAAACTCCAACTGATCAAACTCAAACTGATCAAACTCAAACTGATCAAACTCAAACTGTTCAAACTCCAACTGATCAAACTCAAACTGATCAAACTCAAACTGATCAAACTCCAACTGATCAAACTCGAACTGTTCAAACTCAAACTGTTCAAACTCCAACTGATCAAACTCCAACTGATCAAACTCAAACTGATCAAACTCAAACTGATCAAACTCAAACTGATCAAACTCAAACTGATCAAACTCAAACTGTTCAAACTCCAACTGATCAAACTCAAACTGATCAAACTCAAACTGATCAAACTCGAACTGTTCAAACTCAAACTGTTCAAACTCCAACTGATCAAACTCCAACTGATCAAACTCAAACTGATCAAACTCAAACTGATCAAACTCCAACTGATCAAACTCAAACTGATCAAACTCAAACTGTTCAAACTCCAACTGATCAAACTCCAACTGATCAAACTCCAACTGATCAAACTCAAACTGATCAAACTCAAACTGTTCAAACTCAAACTGTTCAAACTCAAACTGTTCAAACTCCAACTGATCAAACTCCAACTGATCAAACTCAAACTGATCAAACTCAAACTGATCAAACTCCAACTGATCAAACTCCAACTGATCAAACTCAAACTATTCAAACTCCAACTGATCAAACTCCAACTGATCAAACTCCAACTGATCAAACTCAAACTGATCAAACTCCAACTGATCAAACTCACTCAAACTGATCAAACTCCAACTGATCAAACTCCAACTGATCAAACTCCAACTGATCAAACTCACTCAAACTGATCAAACTCCAACTGATCAAACTCCAACTGATCAAACTCCAACTGATCAAACTCCAACTGATCAAACTCCAACTGATCAAACTCAAACTGATCAAACTCCAACTGATCAAACTCCAACTGATCAAACTCAAACTGATCAAACTCAAACTGATCAAACTCCAACTGATCAAACTCCAACTGATCAAACTCACTCAAACTGATCAAACTCCAACTGATCAAACTCCAACTGATCAAACTCCAACTGATCAAACTCCAACTGATCAAACTCAAACTGATCAAACTCCAACTGATCAAACTCAAACTGATCAAACTCAAACTGTTCAAACTCAAACTGATCAAACTCAAACTGATCAAACTCAAACTGTTCAAACTCCAACTGATCAAACTCAAACTGATCAAACTCCAACTGATCAAACTCCAACTGATCAAACTCAAACTGATCAAACTCCAACTGATCAAACTCAAACTGATCAAACTCCAACTGATCAAACTCCAACTGATCAAACTCAAACTGATCAAACTCAAACTGATCAAACTCCAACTGATCAAACTCAAACTGATCAAACTCAAACTGTTCAAACTCAAACTGATCAAACTCAAACTGATCAAACTCAAACTGATCAAACTCCAACTGATCAAACTCAAACTGATGCTCAGAAATACCGTCCCTCCAAAATGGCCCAAAATCAGCAACTCAGATTTCAAAATTCAAAATTTTGCAAAAGATTCCATTAGATCTACCCCTCCCCCCACCCTCCCCCCCACACACACACCCAAACACTCCCCACCCCCCCACTCCCACCCCATCCCCCACACACACCCCTCTCCCCCCACATCCCCCACACTCCCCACATTCCCCGCCACATTCCCCACATTCCTCCCCACATTCCCCCCCACATTCCCCACATCCCCCACATTCCCCCCCACATCCCCCACATTCCCCCCACATTCCCCCCCACATTCCCCACATTCCCCCCCACATCCCCCACATTCCCCACATCCCCCACATTCCCCCCCACATCCCCCACATTCCCCCCCACATTCCCCACATCCCCCACATTCCCCCCCACATCCCCCACATTCCCCCCCACATTCCCCACATCCCCCACATTCCCCCCCACAGCCCCCACATTCCCCCCCACATTCCCCCCACATTCCCCACATTTCCCCCACATTCCCCCCCACAGCCCCCACATTCCCCCCCACATCCCCCACATTTCCCCCACATCCCCCACATTCCCCCCACATCCCCCACATTCCCCACATTCCCCCCACATTCCCCCCCACATCCCCCACATTTCCCCACATTCCCCCCACATTCCCCACCACATCCCCCACATTCCCCCCCACATTCCTCACATTCCCCCCACATTCCCCACATCCCCCACATCCCCCACATTCCCCCCACATTCCTCACATTCCCCCCACATTCCCCACATTCCCCCCACATTCCCCCCCACATTCCCCACATTCCCCCCCACATCCCCCACATTCCCCACATCCCCCACATTCCCCCCCACATCCCCCACATTCCCCCCCACATTCCCCACATCCCCCACATTCCCCCCCACATCCCCCACATTCCCCCCCACATTCCCCACATCCCCCACATTCCCCCCCACAGCCCCCACATTCCCCCCCACATTCCCCCCACATTCCCCACATTTCCCCCACATTCCCCCCCACAGCCCCCACATTCCCCCCCACATCCCCCACATTTCCCCCACATCCCCCACATTCCCCCCACATCCCCCACATTCCCCACATTCCCCCCACATTCCCCCCCACATCCCCCACATTTCCCCACATTCCCCCCACATTCCCCACCACATCCCCCACATTCCCCCCCACATTCCTCACATTCCCCCCACATTCCCCCCACATTCCCCACATTCCCCCCACATTCCCCCCACATTCCCCACATTCCCCACATCCCCCACATCCCCCACATTCCCCCCACATCCCCCACATTCCCCCCCACATCCCCCACATTCCCCCCCACATCCCCCACATTCCCCACATCCCCCACATTCCCCCCACATTCCCCCCACATCCCCCACATTCCCCCCCACATCCCCCACATTCCCCACATTCCCACATTCCCTCCCACATCCCCCACATTCCCACATTCCCCCCCACATCCTCCACATTCCCCCACATTCCCCCCCCACATTCCCCACATTCCCCCCCACATCCTCCACATTCCCCCACATTCCCCCCACATTCCCCACATTCCCCCCCACATTCCCCCCACATCCTCCACATTCCCCCCACATTCCCACATTCCCCCCCACATTCCCACATTCCCCCCCACATCCTCCACATTCCCCCCCACATTCCCCCCCACATTCCCCCCACATTCCCCACATTCCCCCCCACATCCCCCACATTCCCCACATTCCCACATTCCCCCCACATTCCCCACATTTCCCCCACATTCCCCCCCACAGCCCCCACATTCCCCCCCACATTCCCCCCACATTCCCCACATTTCCCCCACATTCCCCCCCACAGCCCCCACATTCCCCCCCACATTCCCCCCACATTCCCCACATTCCCCCCACATTCCCCCCCACATCCCCCACATTTCCCCACATTCCCCCCACATTCCCCACCACATCCCCCACATTCCCCCCCACATTCCCCACATCCCCCACATTCCCCACATTCCCCACATCCCCCACATTCCCCCCACATTCCCCCCACATTCCCCCCACATTCCACACACACATCCCCCACATTCCCCACATTCCCCACATCCCCCACATTCCCCACATCCCCCACATTCCCCACATCCCCCACATCCCCCACATTCCCCACATTCCCCACATCCCCCACATTCCCCCCACATCCCCCACATCCCCCACATTCCCCACATTCCCCACATCCCCCACATTCCCCCCACATTCCCCACATTCCCCACATTCCCCCCACATCCCCCACATTCCCCCCATTCCCCCCACATCCCCCACATTCCCCCCACATCCCCCACATTCACCCCCTCACCCCCCACATTCACCCCCCCATCCCCCACCCCCACACACTCCCTACAGGCACCCCCAACATCCCACCCCCACAACCATTCCCCCCACCCCCTCCAGCCCCCCCACCCCCCACTTGACCACCACCACCCCACCCCCACCCTCTCCCTTACACCTCACCCCCCCCCCCCCCAAGTAAATAAATTGCCTGCCTTCAGCGGTCACGTATTCCTTCAGTACTTTCTAAATCTACTGTTACTGCAACCAGCAATAAAAGTGATTGAAGCCGTGAGGAATGGGTTTAGTTACGATGAGTCCATGAGCGACTGTAATTTCAGGGACTGATTCTACAGTCAGCTGCTCTCGGTGAGGGTTGAGTTCTCAGGGAATGTGGATCGGGGAATTGTGAGGCTGCCTGTTGTGTCTGATTGAAGAATCAGTCTTACAGTCACTGACTGTCTTCATGTGTCGAGTGGTCCATATTCAGGGCTGCTTTGGAGCTTAGTCTTTTGACCAATTTTTCAAGTTGCCACAGATTGCTCGATACTGCCCTCCAGCGGCTAAAGTGGGAACAAACTGCTCAATTCCTTAATTACCTCAAACAACATCAATTCAAAATCAATCTGTGGGGAAAAAAGTTTTCAGAAAATTTAAAAATAACAAAAATGTAACCTTTCGTCCCTCAGAAAAGTTTTTAATGAGTGTGTGCTGTTCACCTGCACAGTGGGGGAAGGAACATGATGTGGAATGAATCAGTTGGGTATTTTAACTTAAATCAAACTGGATTCACAGCACAATAAAGAACCCTGGACCTGGACCTCTTGAAACGTATTAAATGTTGAAATCCTTTCTCGTGCCCACTGACTGAGAAGCCTCGTGGAATCAGAAAACATTCACAAGGGAGAGCTTCAGAAAAAATGGGAAAATGTCCAAAAGGCTTTTTCAGGAACTAAACCCCTCGGAGAGAGAAATCGCCCATAAGCAGAATGAGGAACGTAAAAACAAAAGAACATAAGAAATAGGAGCAGGAGTAGGCCATTCGGCCCCTCGAGCCTGCTCCGCCATTCAATCAGATCATGGCTGATCTTCGACCTCAACTCCACTTTCCCGCCCGATCCCCATATCCCTTGATTCCCCTAGAGCCCAAAAATCTATTTCAACGACTGAGCATCCACAGTCCCCTTGGGTAGAGAATTCCAAAGATTCACCACCCTCTGAGTGAAGAAATTTCTCCTCATCTCAGTCTTGAATGGCCGACCCCTAATCCTGCGACTATGCCCCCTAGTTCTAGACTCTCCAGCCAGGGAAAACAACCTCTCAGCATCTACCCTGTCAAGCCCCGTCATAATCTTATATGTTTCAATGAGATCACCTCTCATTTACCTAAATTCCAGAGACTTGATTGAAGTTTTTTGATGAGGTAACAGAGAGGGTTGATGAGGGCAATGCGGTTGATGTGGTGTATATGAACGTTTGATATATGGACGTAAAAGGCGTTTGATAAAGTGCCACATAGTTATCATCAAAGTTAAAGGCCATGGAATAAAAGGGGCAGTGGCAGCATGGATACAGAATTGGCTAAGTGGAGGAAACAGAGAAAAGTGGTGAACGGTTGTTTTTTGGATTGGAGGGAGGTGTACAGTGGTGTTCCCCAGGGGTCGGTGCTGGGACCACTGCTTTTCTTGATATATATTAATGACTTGGACTTGGGTGTACAGGGCACAAGTTTCAAATTTGCAGATGACACAAAACTTGGAAGTGTAGTGAACAGCGAGGAGGATAGTGATAGACTTCAAGAGGATATAGACAGGCTGGTGGAATGGGCGGACACGTAGCAGATAAAATTCAACGCAGAAAAGTGTGAAGTGACACATTTTGGTAGGAAGAATGAGGAGAGGCAATATAAACTAAATGGTACAATTCTAAAAGGGGTACAGGAACAGAGAGATCTGGGGGTATATGTGTACAACTCGTTAAAGGTGGCAGGGCAGGTTAAGAAAGCAGTTAAAAAAGCATACGGGATCCTGGGCTTTATAAATAGAGGCATAGAGTACAAAAGTATGGAAGTCACGATGAACCTTTATAAAACACTGGTTTGGCCACAACTGGAGTATTGTGTCCGGTTTTGAGCACCGCACTTTAGGAAGGATGTGAAGGCCTTAGAGAGGGTGCAGAAAAGATTTACTAGAATGATTCCAGGGATGAGGGACTTTAGTTACGTGGATAGACTGGAGAAGCTGGGATTGTTCTCCTTAGAGCAGAGATGGTTGCGAGGAGAGATAGAGGTATTCAAAATCATGAAGGGTCTAGACAGAGTAGATAGAGAGGAACTGTTCCCATTGGCGGAAGGGTCAAGAACCAGAGGACACAGATTTAAGGTGATTGGCAAAAGAACCAAAGGTGACATGAGGAAAAACTTTTTTACACAGCGAGTGGTTAGGATCTGGAAGGCGCTGCCCGAGGGGGTGGTGGAGGCAGATTCAATCATGGCCTTCAAAAGGGAACTGGATAAGTACTTGAAGGAAAAAAATTTGCAGGGCTACGGGGAAAGGACGGGGAAGTGGGACTAGCTGGATTGCTCTTGCATAGAGCCGGCACGGACTCGATGGGTTGAATGGCCTCCTTCCTTGCTGTAACCTTTCTATGATTCTATGAATCTATGAGTATAGGCCCTTTCTCCTCAATCTCTCCTCATAGGACAACCCTCTCATCCCAGGAATCATTCCAGTGAACCTTCATTGCACCGCCTCTAAGGCAAGAATATCCTTCCTTAGATAAGGAGACCAAAACTGTACACAGTACTCCGGGTGAGGTCTCACCAAAGCCCTGTATAACTGTAGTAAGACTTCCTTACTCTTGTACTCCAACCCCCTTGCAATAAAGGCCATCATACCATTTGCCTTCCTAATTTCTTGTGGTACCTGCATGTTAACTTTCTGTGTTTCTTGTACGAGGACACCCAAGTCTCTCTGAACACCAACATTTAATAGTTTCCCACCATTTAAAAAATATTCTGTTTTTGTATTTTTCCTACCAAAGTGAATAACCTCACATTTCCCCACATTATACTCCATCTGCTACCTTCTTGCCCACTCACTTAACCTGTCGATATCCCTTTGCAGATTCTTTGTGTCCTCCTCACAGCTTACTTTCCCGCAGGAAAACATTTTAAAACGTGTAAAACTCTGATGATCAAATAATAAGACCCAGAATCACAAGAATGTACTCAGCCCTGAAGGTAACATCAGTGGGGAGAGGGGATACTCCGTGTTCTAAATAGGCAATAATGGGGAGGGGGAGGGCTGGAAATGTTGAGAAATGTCCATCTGTGACCTCCTGACAGGGGCCAGTGACCAGACGCAGGGTCCAAGAATGATGTAAGGAGGGAGTGGGAATCTGCTCCGCCCTCTCTCCAGCTCATTATTGTAAAGAGTTGTCTGTATATTGCTGCTTTTCATGTCTGCTCCCGTGTTGGTCTCTTTATTCAGCGCATCCTCTAATTTTTAATAAAAAAACATTTTCCCAGCCTTGTTTTTACTTTATCTTACTCTCCCTTTTAGTTCCTCAGCCCTGTTTGTTATTCTCACCATTTCCTCCTCCACAGACCTGACACTTGTGGCCAAGGCTCAGCTCCCTCCCACCCCCAGTCCAGCTGACCGGTTTATTTTATTACAAAAACACAAGTTTTCAGCACGTGCACCGAGCACCAATAAGGCGGTGGGGGGGGGGGGGGAGCTGGGGGGCTGGGGAAACCTTGGAACAGATGTTAGCCCAATCTCGGCCATTAGCTCAATGAATTCACCGCAAACACGTCTGAGGAGCATTTTATCCTGGAGGACCGACATTTCTGTTATTTTCAGTTCCTTTTTCCTAGCAATTGTTTGTAGCCTCACTGTTTACACCTTGTGCCAGCTACTGTTCTTAATTCATTCTCTGGACGTTGGTGTCGCTGGCGAGGCCGGCATTTTATTGCCCATCCCTAATTGCCCTTGAGAAGTTGGTGGTGAGCCGCCTTCTTGTACCGCTGCAGTCCGTGTGGTGAAGGTTCTCCCACAGTGCTGTTAGGAAGGGAGTTCCAGGATTTTGACCCAGCGACGATGAAGGAACGGCGATATATTTCCAAGTCGGGATGGTGTGTGACTTGGAGGGGAACGTGTAGGTGGTGTTGTTCCCATGTGCCTGCTGCTCTTGTCCTTCTAGGTGGTAGAGGTCGCGGTTTGGGAGGTGTTGTCAAAGAATGCTCCAGGTACAAGCCAGCAGCTCCTGTAGATGTACGGTACACTCTGGGTAAAAGGGACCAACTCACTCCCGTCTGGTGAAGTGTGTCTCAGTGTTAGCTCCAGTACATGGACAGACTCTAAAAGTGTCCATTTCACAAGGTCAGCGTAATGCTCCCATACGTTACAATGCCTGCTGGGACACTGGGTAAAATCTGATAGATGGTTTCTCACAGCCTGCGGGCCTTGGTCTCAGCTCCTGTCCACAACACTGTAATCAGGGTTAATGCACAGGAGACTTACCAGCTGGATTATGGGCTACATTCCTTAACAGCAGCCCCGGCTGACAATCGGGCTCAGTCTCCCTCAGTCTCTGGGCTCAGTCTCCCTCAGTCTCTGGGCTCACTCTCCCTCGGTCTCTGGGCTCAGTATCCCTCGGTCTCTGGGCTCAGTCTCCCTCGGTCTCTGGGCTCAGTCTCTGGGCTCACTCTCCCTCGGTCTCTGGGCTCAGTCTCCCTCGGTCTCTGGGCTCAGTCTCCCTCGGTCTCTGGGCTCAGTCTCTGGGCTCAGTCTCCCTCGGTCTCTGGGCTCAGTCTCTCTCAGTCTCTGGGCTCAGTCTCTGGACTCAGTCTCCCTCGGTCTCTGGGCTCAGTCTCTGGACTCAGTCTCCCTCAGTCTCTGGGCTCAGTCTCTGGGCTCAGTCTCCCTCGGTCTATGGGCTCAGTCTCCCGGCTCAGTCTCTGGGCTCAGTTCTCTGGGCTCAGTCTCCCTCGGTCTCTGGGCTCAGTCTCTCTCAGTCTCTGGGCTCAGTCTCTGGGCTCACTCTCCCTCGGTCTCTGGGCTCAGTCACCCTCGGTCTCTGGGCTCAGTCTCTCTCAGTCTCTGGGCTCAGTCTCTGGGCTCAGTCTCCCGGCTCAGTCTCTGGGCTCAGTTCTCTGGGCTCAGTCTCTCTCAGTCTCTGGGCTCAGTCCCTGGGCTCACTCTCCCTCAGTCTCTGGGCTCACTCTCCCTCGGTCTCTGGGCTCAGTCTCTCTCAGTCTCTGGGCTCAGTTCTCTGGGCTCAGTCTCTCTCAGTCTCTGGGCTCAGTCCCTGGGCTCACTCTCCCTCAGTCTCTGGGCTCAGTCACCCTCGGTCTCTGGGCTCAGTTCTCTGGGCTCAGTCTCCCTCGGTCTCTGGGCTCAGTCTCCCTCGGTCTCTGGGCTCAGTCTCTGGGCTCACTCTCCCTCAGTCTCTGGGCTCACTCTTCCTCAGTCTCTGGGCTCACTCTCCCTCAGTCTCTGGGCTCACTCTCCCTTGGTCTCTGGGCTCAGTCTCCCTCGGTCTCTGGGCTCAGTCTCTGGGCTCACTCTCCCTCAGTCTCTGGGCTCAGTCTCCCTCGGTCTCTGGGCTCACTCTCCCTCAGTCTCTGGGCTCACTCTCCCTCAGTCTCTGGGCTCAGTCTCCCTCGGTCTCTGGGCTCAGTCTCTGGGCTCAGTTCTCTGGGCTCAGTTCTCTGGGCTCAGTCTCCCTCGGTCACTGGGCTCAGTCTCTCTCAGTCTCTGGGCTCAGTCTCCCTCGGTCTCTGGGCTCAGTTCTCTGGGCTCAGTCTCTGGGCTCACTCTCTCTCAGTCTCTGGGCTCAGTCTCCCTCGGTCTCTGGGCTCAGTCTCTGGGCTCAGTCTCTCTCAGTCTCTGGGCTCAGTCCCTGGGCTCACTCTCCCTCAGTCTCTGGGCTCACTCTCCCTCGGTCTCTGGGCTCAGTCTCTCTCAGTCTCTGGGCTCACTCTCCCTCAGTCTCTGGGCTCAGTCTCCCTCGGTCTCTGGGCTCAGTTCTCTGGGCTCAGTCTCTGGGCTCAGTCTCCCTCGGTCTCTGGGCTCAGTCTCCCTCGGTCTCTGGGCTCAGTCTCCCTCGGTCTCTGGGCTCAGTCTCCCTCGGTCTCTGGGCTCACTCTCCCTCAGTCTCTGGGCTCAGTCTCCCTCGGTCTCTGGGCTCAGTCTCCCTCGGTCTCTGGGCTCAGTCTCTGGGCTCACTCTCCCTCAGTCTCTGGGCTCACTCTCCCTCAGTCTCTGGGCTCACTCTCCCTCAGTCTCTGGGCTCACTCTCCCTCGGTCTCTGGGCTCAGTCTCCCTCGGTCTCTGGGCTCAGTCTCTGGGCTCACTCTCCCTCAGTCTCTGGGCTCAGTCTCCCTCGGTCTCTGGGCTCACTCTCCCTCAGTCTCTGGGCTCACTCTCCCTCAGTCTCTGGGCTCAGTCTCCCTCGGTCTCTGGGCTCAGTCTCTGGGCTCAGTTCTCTGGGCTCGGTCTCCCTCGGTCACTGGGCTCAGTCTCTCTCAGTCTCTGGGCTCAGTCTCCCTCGGTCTCTGGGCTCAGGTCTCTGGGCTCAGTCTCTGGGCTCACTCTCTCTCAGTCTCTGGGCTCAGTCTCCCTCAGTCTCTGGGCTGAGTCTCTGGGCTCAGTCTCTCTCAGTCTCTGGGCTCAGTCCCTGGGCTCACTCTCCCTCAGTCTCTGGGCTCACTCTCCCTCGGTCTCTGGGCTCAGTCTCTGGGCTCACTCTCCCTCAGTCTCTGGGCTCAGTCTCCCTCGGTCTCTGGGCTCAGTTCTCTGGGCTCAGTCTCTGGGCTCAGTCTCCCTCGGTCTCTGGGCTCAGTCTCCCTCGGTCTCTGGGCTCAGTCTCCCTCGGTCTCTGGGCTCAGTCTCCCTCGGTCTCTGGGCTCAGTCTCCCTCGGTCTCTGGGCTCAGTCTCCCTCGGTCTCTGGGCTCAGTCTCCCTCGGTCTCTGGGCTCAGTCTCTGGGCTCAGTCTCCCTCGGTCTCTGGGCTCAGTCTCCCTCAGTCTCTGGGCTCACTCTCCCTCGGTCTCTGGGCTCAGTCTCCCTCAGTCTCTGGGCTCAGTCTCCCTCGGTCTCTGGGCTCAGTCTCTGGGCTCAGTCTGGGATGGTGTGATGATGGTGGAGTGAGTGAGTGGAGTGAGTGAGGACCATCCTCTGGCTCAGATTCCCCCCCACCCCCGGCTCCCTTGCTGTGACCGGATTGGCTCAGTCCGGGAGCCCCGCCCCCTCGCCCCTTTTATGAATGGGTTCCAGTCATTGGCGCTCGGCGCACGCGCACTGCGCTCCGGAATGGAATGTCTGGAGTGAGAGGCTCGTCCCTCATTGGACGACCAGCGGAGGCCTCAGCCAGCCAGATAGCCAATGGGAGGGATTCTGTTGCAGGGCGAAAGCTGTATAATTAACGGAGAGCGAGACAGAGACAGACAGAGTGACAGAGACAGAGTGACACCCAGAGAGACAGAGTGACAGAGACAGAGTGACAGAGACAGAGTGACACCCAGAGAGACAGAGTGACAGAGACAGAGTGACAGAGACAGAGTGACACCCAGAGAGACAGAGTGACAGAGACAGAGTGACACCCAGCGAGACAGAGAGACACCGAGACAGAGTGACACCGAGACAGAGTGACAGAGACAGAGTGACTCCCAGAGAGACAGAGTGACAGAGACAGAGTGACACCGAGACAGAGTGACACCGAGACAGAGTGACACCCAGCGAGACAGAGTGACAGAGACAGAGTGACACCGAGACAGAGACAGAGTGACAGAGACAGAGACAGAGTGACACCCAGCGAGACAGAGTGACACCGAGACAGAGTGACACCCAGCGAGACAGAGTGACACCCAGCGAGACAGAGACAGAGTGACAGACAGACACCGAGACAGAGACAGAGTGACACCCAGCGAGAGAGTGACACCGAGACAGAGTGACACACAGCGAGACAGAGTGACACCGAGACAGAGTGACACCCAGCGAGAGAGTGACACCGAGACAGAGTGACACACAGCGAGACAGAGTGACACCGAGACAGAGTGACACACAGCAAGACAGAGACAGAGTGACAGACAGACAGAGTGACAGACAGACACCGAGACAGAGTGACACACAGCGAGACAGAGACAGAGTGACAGACACCGAGACAGAGTAACAGACAGACAGACACACAGACAGACAGGGAGCGGGAGCGGAGCCCGTGTTGCCGCGGGTCCCGGACCTCTCACTGGGAAGAGTTGAATTTTGCTGAGTCTCCCCCTGGGGCGGGCGATGGGGGATTTGTTGATCTTCACTCTGCTCAGCGTCGGCTCAACTCTGGTGAGAAACCGGCTCCGAAATCCGCCGCCCTCCGTCCGTCACTGGGGGGATTCTGAGTTTGAAAGTGTAACTGTGTTTAATGAGGACCCTCCCCCTCCCCTTCACCCCCCCACTCTCTCCCCTCACCCTCTCTCCCCTCACCCTCTCCCCCTCCTCCTTCACCCCCTCCCCTCCCTCTCTCACTGTGCGGTGCAGACCCAGCCCTCTCCCCATTCACCCTTCCCTTCACCCCCTCTCCTCTCCCCTCCACTCTCTCCCCTTCCCCCACTCTCTCCCCTCCCGTTCACCTCCTCTCCCCTCTCATCTGCCCCTTCACTCTCTCCCCTCACCCTCTCCCACTGTGCGGTGCAGACCCAGCCCTCCCTCCTTCACCCCTTCCCCCTCCCTCCTTCACCCCTTCCCCCTCCCTCCTTCACCCCCTCACCCCCTCCTTCACCCCCCTCTCCTCCTCCCTCCTTCACCCACTCCCTCCCTCCTTCACCCACTCCCTCCCTCCTTCACCCCCCTCTCCTCTCCCACTCCCTCCCTCCTTCACCCCCCTCTCCTCTCCCCCTCCCTCCTTTACCCTCTCCCTCCTTCACCCTCTCCCTCCCCCTCCTTCACCCCCTCACCCCCTCCTTCACCCCCCCTCTCCTCTCCCCCTCCCTCCTTCACCCCCTCTCCCCCCTCTCCCCACTTCCTCCCTCCTTCACCCACTCCCTCCCTCCTTCACCCACTCTCCTCTCCCCCTCCCTCCTTCACCCTCTCCCTCCTTCACCCCCTCCTTCACCCTCTCCCTCTCCTCTCCCCCTCTCTCACCCTCTCTCACTGTCACTTTATCAGGTGAGCGGCGGCTGCCCCGGGGAGTGTGACTGTCCCCCCGGCCCGACCCACTGCCCTCCCGGAGTCACCCTGCTCCTCCACCGCTGCCCGTGTTGTAAAGTCTGCGCCAAACAACTGAATGAGGACTGCAGCCCGGCCGCGCCCTGTGATCAGCTCAAGGGCCTGGAGTGTAACCGGGGAGCCCGCCCCGACCGGACCAGCGGCATCTGCAGGGGTGAGTGTGGGAGAGGAGGGGCGCCTGTCCCGGGGTCCGGGGTCCGGGGCACGGTCTATGAGCGAGTGCTGCCCCGGCCCGCGGACCCGCGGCTCAGTCTCCGCTCCTGATCGTTGGGCATTTTTGTTTTTCTCTCGTTCGTTCAGCGTCTCATCGGAGTGGGTCAGAGTGCGGAATATTCATCAGCTCAGGGGCCAAACCCCCAGAGCTCCATCATTATCATTAATATTATTATTAATATTATTATTAATATTATTATTAATATTATTATTATCATTATCGTTATCATTATTATTTATCTTCTTGCTCCCTCACCCCTCCCTTGCTCCCTCGCCCCCCCTTGCTCCCTCGCCCACCCCCCCTTGCTCCCTCGCCCCCCCCCTTGCTCCCTCGCCCCCCCTTGCTCCCTCGCCCCCCCTTGCTCCCTCGCCCCTCCCTTGCTCCCTCGCCCACCCCCCCTTGCTCCCTCGCCCACCCCCCTTGCTCCCTCGCCCACCCCCCCTTGCTCCCTCGCCCACCCCCCCTTGCTCCCTCGCCCACCCCCCTTGCTCCCTCGCCCACCCCCCCTTGCTCCCTCGCCCACCCCCCCTTGCTCCCTCGCCCACCCCCCTTGCTCCCTCGCCCACCCCCCCTTGCTCCCTTGCCCTCCCTCGCCGCCCCCCCCCCCCCCTTGCTCCCTCACCCCCCCTTGCTCCATCGAAGATCTCTGTGGAGCAGTGCAAAAGTCCCAGCAAATTATGGCGTGGGGTCTGTAATGGCATAAGTCACGCCAACATTTCCTGGAATTTCTGCAGCATAACAATGGTGTAGACCATAGATGCGCCGTTCCTACGACGCAAGTTTTTGGGAAATTCCGGCCCCTAAAGAGGGCCGAGTAAATAACCCGAGGCTTTCTGCCCGAGCATTTCTGACAGTGTTTCTTTTCTCCAACAGCAAAGTCTGAGGGCAGAACCTGTGAATACAATGGGAGGATTTACCAGAACAGTGAGATCTTCCAGCCCAGCTGCAAACATCAGTGCACCTGCATAGACGGGGCAGTGGGCTGCATCCCACTCTGTCCCCAGGTACTGCCACTGGCTGGCATGGGCTGCTCCACCCCCCGGCTGGTGAAAGTCCCTGGTCAATGCTGTGAGAAGTTTGTCTGTAATAAGGTTGCATCAAAGTATCGTGGAGTGACCTTCTATGACCTCACTGAGCTTGCTGCCATCAGCAGCAATGAGCTGATCCGCAGAAAGCATCACTCCCTGAATAACCTAGCTGGTGAGTTCCTTTAACTAGCTGGTGAGTTGCTTTAACTAGCTAACCAATGTATTTTGTTAAATAGTCTCCTTGGAGTTGCTGTGTCCAATAATAGAAGTGCAGATATCCAATATCCAAATATAGCTGCTACACATGGCACATTGGTATTTGAATAAACAAGACTACAAATACCACTCATACTTTCCATCAATTTGATGCCTTATGCAATTCAGTTCCTATGTGGCTTGACTATTTTTAAAAGACTCCACTCCCCCTGTTATAAAAGTTACATTTTGTATGAATGGATCTAAAGCTGTTATTCACTTACTTCCTCAGCTTGGAGACCACTGTTTGAAGGACGGAGATTCCCCAAAATAAAGTGTATTGTCCAAACAACACAATGGTCTAAGTGTTCGAAAACTTGTGGCATGGGTGTGTCCACCAGGGTCACCAATGACAACCCTGACTGTAAGCTGACTAAGGAGACCCGACTCTGCCAGACTCGGCCCTGCAGTCAGACTGTCTATCCCAAACTGAAGGTAAGAGTCTTTTCAACAACTTGCTAGGAACTCAATGCAAGTTAACTAATAACAGGAAGTACATAGGAACATAGGAACAGGAGGAGGCCATTCAGCCCCTCGAGCCTGTTCCATCATTCAGTGAGATCATGGCTGATCTATACCCTAACTCCATTTCTCTATATCCCCGTCCTGGCTCTATATCCCTTAATACCTTGGTTAGCAAAAATCTATTGATCTTGGATTTAAAATTATTAATTGATCTAGAATCTACCGCTTTTGTGGGAGAGAGTTCCACATTTCTACTACCCTTTGTGTGAAGAAGTGTTTCCGAACTCCTCTCCTGATTGGCCAGGCTCTGATTTTAAGGTTATATCCCCTTGTCTTAGACTCCCCCACCAGTGGAGAAAGTTTCTCTCTATCTACCCTATCAACTCCTTTCAAAATCCAGAAAACCTCAATCTAATCACCCCTAAACCTTCTATATTCCAGGGAATACAAGCCTAGTTTATGGAATCTCTCCTCATAATTTATCCCTTGGATCCCCGGTAACATTCTGGTGAATCTGCGCTGCACTCCTTCCAAGGCCAATATATCCTTTCCAAGGTGTGGTGCCCAGAACTGTACACAGTACTCCAGATGTGGTCTAACCAGGGCTTTGTACATCTGCAGCAAAACTTCCTCCCCTTTATATCCTAGTCTCTAGTTATAAAGGCCAATATTCCATTAGCCTTTTTTGATTATTTTTTTGTACCTGACTACTACATTTTGGTGATCGCTGTACATGGAGCCCTAAATCTCTTTGGACCTCCACTGTTCCGAGCTTTTCACCATCTAAACAATACTCTGATCGATCCTTTTTTGGTTCAAACAACCTTTACTGTAACCATTTTAAAAAGCCTGCTGATGTAGCAACTGAAGGACTTATACAAAATAGATATTGTCATTCCTCAGGACCATCAGATGGCCAATACCCCAATACAGTAATGAGAATCTATTAAAACAGTTCAGAGAAACTGGATGTTTGTCTCATGTAGGTGCCAATTAACTTTTCTATTGTCCATTGCCATGTAAGTGGGCTTTCGTGGGTGGAGAACGGAAGAGAACATCGATGTACTTTATTGAAAACGCAAATAATCTGAAGAACCTGTTGCCCTAAGATGACTGACAGAAGCTGAAATGATTAAACTCTTCCTTATCTCTTCCAGAGAGGAAAAAAATGCACCACAACCCAAAAGGCCAAGGAACCGATTCGCTTTACTTATGCAGGCTGCAAGAGTGTGAAGAAGTACCGGCCAAACTCCTGCGGCCTGTGCATAGACCAGCGCTGCTGTTCCCCACTAAAGACCCGAACAATCCGTGTCCAATTCTATTGTGAGGATGGTGAGACCTTCAACAAGAAGATGATGATGATCCAGTCATGTAAATGCAGCTCCAACTGTCCCCACCTGAATGAGGTGGCCCAGCCATACTTCAGACTATATAATGACATCCACAAGTTCTTAGAATAAAAGATGACTTTTAAAGCCTAACCTCTGAACTCTGGCGAGAGACTGGGCTGAAGAAAAGGTATTGGCCACCTGATCTGAATGTGTGGTCTCCTCTTCTAATGCCAGAATGAGTCCAAGGTCAGGAATGTGCTGTGATCAGAAGTGAGGGCATTGCACATGGTGTAATCCTCAAACAAAACTAGTTCCCATTACTCTGCAGAGTTGCCTTGCAAGGCTATAACTTTCTACAGGACTCCTATTCACTGGGCCCAGCATTGGATCGTTTCACTGCAGTCTGAGCAGGACCCTAGTCTACTGTAGAGCGCCTCAGTTGGGGGTGGGATTGGGGGGTTAATTTAATTTTTTAAAAACTGGACTATGGGCTTCAGTCAGTGAAGATCTTTGCTTACAATCTGCAGCAAAAGCACTGATCTGAGCCCCATGGCACTGCCTCTTGGCAGCTAAGCTCTTGCCTTTTTCTGGGACAGTGAGTGACCTTTCTCTATTTCAACTTGCACAGAGCTTCGACCATCTTGGAGTTTAGGAAGTGGCTTTGTTTCAGAAGTCAGTATCTTATCCTTTGTTTTTGAGCCATTTGTAACGGGTGTGTGTGTAGTTGGTTTCTGTCTGGAGTTTTATGACTGTATCCTGTACCACCCATTTGATGGAATTGTTTACTGTTCAAAGGGACAGCGCTGTCTTTGTTCTGATGTCATGGTTCTCAATTGGAATTCTATAAGTTGTCTGACAATTTAAATTAAATCTGGGCTCAGTCTCCCTCGGTCTCTGGGCTCAGTCTCCCTCGGTCTCTGGGCTCAGTCTTTCTCCGTCTCTGGGCTCAGTCTCCCTCGGTCTATGGGCTCAGTCTCTCTCGGTCTCTGGGCTCAGTCTCCCTCGGTCTCTGGGCTCAGTCTCTCTCAGTCTCTGGGCTCAGTCTCCCTCGGTCTCTGGGCTCAGTCTCCCTCGGTCTCTGGGCTCAGTCTCCCTCGGTCTCTGGGCTTAGTCTCCCTCGGTCTCTGGGCTCAGTCTCCCTCGGTCTCTGGGCTCAGTCTCTCTCGGTCTCTGGGCTCAGTCTCCCTCGGTCTCTGGGCTTAGTCTCCCTCGGTCTCTGGGCTCAGTCTCCCTCGGTCTCTGGGCTCAGTCTCCCTCGGTCTCTGGGCTCAGTCTCCCTCGGTCTCTGGGCTCAGTCTCCCTTGGTCTCTGGGCTCAGTCTCCCTCGGTCTCTGGGCTCAGTCTCCCTCGGTCTCTGGGCTCAGTCTCTGGGCTCACTCTCCCTCAGTCTCTGGGCTCACTCTCCCTCAGTCTCTGGGCTCACTCTCCCTCAGTCTCTGGGCTCACTCTCCCTCAGTCTCTGGGCTCACTCTCCCTCAGTCTCTGGGCTCACTCTGACAATTTAAAATTAATATAATGTCATGAAAAGGTCACCTGATTTTCGATTAGAGGGTGGTTACAGGTTCATGTCTGCCGATTTATTCTCCCTCCTCCTCTCTCACACCATGTGTAACACCTGCTGGAGAGGGAGGGTGAAAACTAGAAGCAGTGCAGGGGGGGAACGGGCACTGAATTCTAACTGTGCCAAACCTCTGGGCCTGGCGAGCTGTGTTGGTTGATCAGATTAGATTGTTTAAACCAGCTGCTGTTATAAGTAGCCCCCTTGCCACTGGTTCCTGGGCTTTCTGCTGCTGAATGTACTGCTCAGACTCCAGTCACTTTATCGTTCTCAACATCTGATTGTGAGACAGCCAGAAGTAACCAAGGCTCAATGTGCTGGTGACAGGCTTATTTGTCAAAATTATTTCTAGGCCTCAAACTTGACAACGGTCCTGTTGCGAAGATGGATCTGAAACTGGTTGAGTCCTTTGTAAAACGAAGAGTTGCTGTATTGAGAGCCAGTTCCCCTGTTTGAGCCGTATCGTCAGTGTTCCTGTCCGTGTCGGATGTGAGCAATGTCAGGATTGTAATGTCACTTTGACACATTCCCCATCCTTTTGCCAGCATTGCACTCTGGTAAAAGGCAGCTGCAGGGAGTGGATGAATTGTAATTAGTTGAACCATATTTCTGTGTTATGTATTTATCAAAATGTGATATAATTTTATTTTGGATATAAATTTTAATATAGTGCATTTCAAATACGAATTTTTGAAAATTAGAAGGATGGAATAAATTTATTTTATAGAAACCAATATTCCCTGTGTGTGGTTTGATTTAAATCTTTCACCTTTCCCGTTGGTTTTTCCTCTCCTGAAGTTGCTGGCATTTGGTTCCATAATTACCAGCAGCTCAACAGTAAAAATTCTTCAGTGGGTGCAAACTGGGAGCCCTCACAGCTGAGCCTTATCCTATCCTTGTCGATCTAGCGCGACAGTCGGACTCTGCCCACCTCCAACTAAGCCCAAGGAAGCTGCTACCCAATGGTAGAACTGATATTAACATTAACTCCAAACAGACTCTGTGTTGAAGTGGGATTCCTCCTGATATATGTAGCTTCATTCTGGAGGCAATGCTTTCATCAGTTAATCCATTGGAAAAATTCTTTCCACTGGAGACCAGTTCTTCCAACACAATGACCCAAGACCAGCTACTTACTGAACCTGGGTGTGACTGGAACTGCCTGTTCCATGGTTCCAAAGCACGGTTGATTTCCAGACCAGTGGGGTCACCTGAGACAAGAAGCTCTCTGCTCCTGCAAGGATTTATGGGAAATGCATACCAGGGTATCTCAGCCCAATTTCTAATAGGTGTTTGTGGCAGATATCTGTCAATCATAGAAATGTAGTAAGAAGACCACAGTTGGGTGGGGGGAGGCAATGAAATGCTCCAGTGATTGGACAGGGAACAAGTTTATAGACTTTATGTTAAGGCAACAAGTAACCTGTCCCCTCTGACTGTTAGTTCCTCCTGTTCTTGGCTCACACTTGTAGGTAAATATATCACAGTCACCACTTCTGAACCCTGGAACATAACTTGCTGCAAAACCTTCTGTGCCCTCAAGATGAATCCTTACTTCACCCTGTGCAAACTCTTCTCTCAGGTTCTGCTGATACTCTGCCACATTGCATTTTCAGGCCTTAGGCTCCTCCATCCATTGGTATTTATTTTGGGGTTCACTCTGCCTCTTCTCTCTGTCCTCTTTTTGTTTGGGACATGAACATCAGCCAAATCCAAAAATTGTGCAATGAATGGGATTACAAATTGGGTAATGGGTGGGTCACAGTTTGGGTAATACATGGGTCATGGATTGGGTAATGGGTGGGTCACGGATTGGGTAATGGGTGGGTCACAGATTGGGTAATACGTGGGTTATGGATTGGATAATGGGTGGGTCACGGATTGGGTAATGGGTGGGTCACGGATTGGGTAATGGGTGGGTCACGGATTGGGTAATGGGTGGGTCACGGATTGGGTAATACGTGGGTCACAGGTTGGGTATCTGGTGCATGTCAATTTGGGTTATGGGTGAGCCAAGGATGGGGTAATAGGAGGTACATGGGTTGGGCAATTGGTGTCACATATTTGTTAATGGGAGGGTCATAGGTTGGGTAATGGGTGGGTCACGGATTGGGTAATTGGGGAGTACTCAGATTGGGTAATGTGTGGGTCACAGAATGGTTAATGGTTTGGGTCAAAGACTGGGGAATTGGTGGGACAGAGGTTGGTTAATAGGTGTGTTTGCAAATTGGTAAAGTGTGGGTCACAGGTTGGGTAATGGGTGGGTCATTCATTGTGAGAGTAAACTGCACTGTGTATTACAGTGTGAGAGTAACCCTGCTCTGTGTATTACAGTGTAAGAGTAACAGTACTCTATGTATTACAGTGTGAGAGTAACCCTGCTCTGTGTATTACCGTGTAAGAGTACAGTGCTCTGTGTATTATAGTGTGAGAGTAACAGTACTCTATGTAATACAGTGTGAGAGTAACCCTGCTCTGTGTATTACAGTGTAAGAGTAACAGTGCTCTGTGTATTACAGTGTAAGAGTAACAGTACTCTGTGTATTACCATGTAAGAGTAACAGTGCTCTGTGTATTACAGTGTAAGAGTAACAGTGCTCTGTGTATTACAGTGTAAGAGTAGCAGTGCTCTGTGTATTACAGTGTGAGAGTAACAGTGCTCTGTGTATTACAGTGTGAGAGTAACAGTGCTCTGTGTATTACAGTGTCAGAGTAACAGTGCTCTGTGTATTACAGTGTAAGAGTAACAGTGCTCTGTGTATTACAGTGTCACAGTAACAGTGCTCTGTGTATTACAGTGTAAGAGTAACAGTGCTCTGTGTATTACAGTGTGAGAGTAACAGTGCTCTGTGTATTACAGTGTGAGAGTAACAGTGCTCTGTGTATTACAGTGTAAGAGTAACAGTGCTCTGTGTATTACAGTGTAAGAGTAACAGTGCTCTGTGTATTACAGTGTCACAGTAACAGTGCTCTGTGTATTACAGTGTAAGAGTAACAGTGCTCTGTGTATTACAGTGTGAGAGTAACAGTGCTCTGTGTATTACAGTGTCACAGTAACAGTGCTCTGTGTATTACAGTGTAAGAGTAACCGTGCTCTGTGTATTACAGTGTGAGAGTAACAGTGCTCTGTGTATTACAGTGTAAGGCTTAACCTGTCTATGTCACAATTTGAGGCGAAGATTGGTCTGTGTGTTACATAGGAACATAGGAACAGGAGTAGGCAATTCAGCCCCTCGTGCCTGCTCCGCCATTTGATAAGATCATGGCTGATCTGTGATCTAACTCCATATACCTGCCTTTGGCCCATATCCCTTAATACCTTTGGTTGCCAAAAAGCTATCTATCTCACATTTAAATTTAGCAATTGAGCGAGTATCAATTGCCGTTTGCGGAAGAGAGTTCCAAACTTCTACCACCCTTTGTGCGTAGAAATGTTTTCTAATCTCATTCCTGAAAGGTCTGGCTCTAATTTTTAGACTGTGCCCCCTACTCCTAAAATCCCCAACCAGCGGAAATAGTTTCTCTCTATCCACTCTATCTGTTCCCCTTAATATCTTATAAACTTCGATCAGATCACCCCATAACCTTCGAAACTCTAGAGAATACAACCCCAATTTGTGTAATCTCTCCTCGTAACTTAACCCTTGAAGTCCGGGTATCATTCTAGTAAACCTACGCTGCACTCCCTCCAAGGCCAATATGTCCTTCCGAAGGTGCGGTGCCCAGAACTGCTCACAGTACTCCAGGTGCGGTCTAACCAGGGTTTTGTA
Source organism: Heptranchias perlo (assembly GCF_035084215.1). NCBI lineage: Eukaryota > Metazoa > Chordata > Chondrichthyes > Hexanchiformes > Hexanchidae > Heptranchias > Heptranchias perlo. Next base: position 20,044,293 of record NC_090361.1, read on the forward strand.
TAGCTGCAGCATAACTTCTGCCCCCTTGCACTCTAGTCCTCTCGATATAAAGGCCAACATTCCATTTGCCTTCTTGATTATTTTCTGCACCTGTTCATGACACTTCAATGATCTATGTACCTGAACCCCGAAGTCTCTATGGACATCCACTGTTTTGAACTTTTTACCATTTAGAAAGTACCCTGTTCTATCCTTTTTTGATCCAAAGTGGATGACCTCACATTTGTCGACATTGAATTCCATTTGCCACAGTTTTGCCCATTCACCTAATCTATCAATATCCCTTTGTAATTTTATGTTTTCATCTGCACTGCTTACAATGCCACCAATCTTTATGTCATCGGCAAACTTAGATATGAGACTTTCTATGCCTTCATCTAAGTCGTTAATAAATATTGTGAATAATTGAGGCCCCACGACAGATCCCTGTGGGACTCCACTAGTCACATCCTGCCAATGTGAATACCTACCCATTATCCCTACTCTCTGTCGCCTTTCGCTCAGCCAACTTCCTAACCAAGTCCGTACTTTTCCCTCGATTCCATGGGCTTCTATCTTAGCTAACAGTCTCTTTTGTGGGACTTATATGGACTTCTGGAAGTCCATATAAGTAACATCCATTGACATTCCCCTGTCCACTACTTTAGTCATCTCTTCAAAAAGTTCAATCAGGTTTGTCAGGCACGACCTGCCTTTCACAAATCCATGCTGGCTCTCTCTGATTATCTGAAAATTCTCAAGGTGTCCAGTCACGCTATCCTTAATTATAGACTCCAGCATTTTCCCCACAACAGATGTTAGGCTAACTGGTCTATAATTCCCCGGTTTCCCTCTCTCTCCCTTCTTAAAAAGCGGAGTGACATGTGCAATTTTCCAATCTAGAGGGACAGTTCCTGAATCTTGAGAACTTTGAAAGATTATAGTTAGGTCATCCGCAATGTGCTCACCTACTTCCTTTGAAACCCTGGGATGGAAACCATCTGGTCCTGGGGATTTGTCACTCTTTAGTGCTATTATTTTCTTCATTACTGTTGCTTTACTTATATTAATTTTATCGAGTCCCTGTCTTCGATTCAATATTAATTTTCTTGGGATTTCCGGCATGCTATCCTCTTTTTCGACTGTAAATACTGACGCAAAGTAATCGTTCAACATGTCCGCCATTTCCCCATTGTCAATGACAATATCCCCACTTTCAGTTTTTAAGGGGCCAACACTGCTCCTGACCACCCTCTTTTTCCTAATATAACTATAAAAGTTCTTCGTATTGGTTTTGATATCCCTTGCGAGTTTCTTTTCATACTCTCTTTTTGTAGCTCTTACTATCTGTTTTGTGGCCCTTTGTTGATCTTTGTATCTTTCCCATTCGCCAGGATCTGTGCCATTTTTTGCCTTTTTGTATGCCCTTTCCTTATGTCTTATACTGTCCCTTACCTCTTTAGTTGTCCATGGCTGTTTTTTTTGGCAAGTACAGTTCTTGCCCCTCAGGGGTATAAACCAATTCTGTATCATGTTAAATGTTTCTTTAAACATTTCCCACTAATCATCAGTCGTTTTACCCATTAACAGATTTGTCCAGTTTACTGTGGACAGTCTTTGTCTCATCCCATTGAAGTCGGCCTTGCCCAAGTCTAGAATCTTAGCAGCTGATTCACTTTTTTCCCTTTCAAACACTACATTGAACTCGATCATGTTATGATCGCTATTGGATAGATGTTCGCGTACAGTTAAGCCGTTAACTAAATCTGGTTCATTGCTCATTGCTAAATCTAGTATGGCTTACCCCCTTGTTGCCTCTGGGACATACTGCTGCAGAAAACTATCCCGGACACACTCAAGAAATTCACTACCTTTCTGACAGTTGCTAGTCTGCTTTTCCCAATCCATGTGAAGGTTAAAGTCCCCCATTAAGACCACTATGCCTTTCTTACACGCTTGTCTAATCTCTGAATTTATACAATCTAGCACTTCAGAGCTGCTGCCAGGGCTCCTATATACAACTCCCACTATAGTCTTAGATCCTTTCCTATTTCTCAATTCAACCCATAAGGTCTCTGTTGGCTGCTTACCTCTCGTTATATCCCCCTTTATCATTGAAGTGATTTCATCTCTAATCATTAAGGCTACTCCTCCCTCTCTTCCATTTTCCCTATCTCTCCTGTAGACCTTATAACCCGGTATATTTAGTTCCCAATCCTGACCATCCTGCAGCCAAGTCTGAGTAATAGCTATCATGTCACACCCTCCAATTTGAATTTGAACCTGTAGTTCATTTAATTTATTCCTTATACTCTGTGCATTTGTATATAGAACTCTTAGTTGGGCCAAACACCCTAGCCTGACCTTCAGCTTTGATGCTGGGTTAATCGCCTTACGCCTTCTAGTTTTTATTTTATCTGTCATGCCTAAAGTACACTTGCTTTCTGCTGCTCTACGCTTTTCCCTTTCACTTGTTCTTGAACAACTGTTTGTACTATTTGTATTGTAAATTTCCCCTGGGTCTTCCCCTCTCTTGCTGCTCTCAACTTTACTCCCTTCTGACTCCCTGCTCAGGTTCCCATCCCCCTGCCACTCTAGTTTAAACCTTCCCCAACAGCACTAGCAAACACCCCCGCGAGGACATTGGTCCCGGTCCTGCTCGGGTGTAACCCGTCCCGCTTGTACAGATCCCACCTTCCCCAGAACCGGTCCCAATGTCCCAGGAATCTAAATCCCTCCCTCCTACACCATCCCTGCAGCCACGCATTCATCCTGTCTATTCTCCTGTTCCTATACTCACTAGCACGTGGCACTGGTAGTAATCCTGAGATCACTACCTTTGAAGTCCTGCTTTTTAATTTATCTCCTAACTCCTTAAATTCACCTTGCAGGACCTCATCCCTTTTTTTAACCTATGTCGTTGGTACCAATATGGACCACGACTACTGGCTGTTCACCCTCCCCCTCCAGAATGCCCTGCAGCTGCTCCGTGACATCCTTGACCCTAGCACCAGGGAGGCAAAATACCATCCTGGAGTCACGTTTGCTGCCGCAGAAACGCCTATCTGTTCCCCTTACAATGGAATCCCCTATCACTATAGCCCTGCCACTCTTCTTCCTCCCCTCCTGTGCAGCAGAGCCACCCGTGGTGCCCCGAACTTGGCATTTGCTGCTTTCCCCTGATAAGCCATCTCCCCCAACAGTATCCAAAGCGGTATATCTGTTTGAGAGGGAGATGGCCCCAGGGGACTCCTGCTCTACCTGCCTGGTCCTTTTACTCTGCCTGGCGGTCACCCATTTCCTTTCTGCCTGCGTAATCTTTACCTGCGATGTGACCACCTCACTGAATGTGCTATCCACGATAGTCTCAGCATCGCAGATGCTCCACAGTGAATCCACCCGCAGCTCCAGCTCCGAAATATGGTTAGCCAGTAGCTGCAGCTGGACACACTTCCTGCACACCTGTAGTGTCCATAACTTCCCACATAGTGCAGGAGGAGCATATCATGGGTGCGAGGTCTGCTGCCATGACTTGCTTTAGACTCTCAGACTCTCCTCCCGCTCTCGGTCTCTCCTTTTATACTGTGCTCACCTCTCGGACTCTCCTGCCTCACCTGTGACGTCGCACAGTAGTTTTCTCTTGTTGCAGGTCTGCTGCTGCTTTTATTCCCCAATCTCAGTCTTCTACTCTCAGGTCCACTGCCACTCTGTGGAAAAAGTTAGGAAAAGCAAGGCAAAGCAGCACCTCCTTCCCCCACTTCACCGAACTCCCACACTTACCAAATTCTCAGCAGTTCACACTGTGTTGTCCGCACACCGTGCTGTCGCACTGACAGGCCCCTGTATTTCTACAGTTTGTGACTCAGACGAGTCAGGCCTGCCCCACCTTCAGGTACCAGTTTAACCTAGCTAACCAATTAACTTACTACAGCAGCTCTCTCTGCTGAAGCCTGACAGAAACTTTAAAATTTAAACTTTAAAATTGAACTTAGTTGAAAGCAATATACACTACATTTTAAAGAGATTATCAGTGTGAGAGTAACAGTGCTTTGTGTATCACAGTGTTAGAGTAACAGTGCTCTGTGTATTACAGTGGGGAGTAACACTGCTGTGTATTATGGTGTGAGAGTAACAGTGCTCTGTGTATTACAGTGTAAGACTTATCCTGTTCTATGTCACAATTTGAGGCTAAGATTGGTCTGTGTATTACCGTGTGCGAGGAACCATGTTCTGTGTATTACAATGTGGAAGTAACACTGCACTGGGTGTTACAGTGTGATGGTGATCCAGCTCTATGTATTACATTGTGAGAGTAGCCCTGCTCTGTGTATTACAGTGTAAGAATGTAAGAATAATGCTGCTCTGTGTGTATTACAGGGTGAGAGTAAACCTGCTCTGTGTATTTCAGTTTGACAGGGTGGTAAGCTTCTGGAACTCACTGCCTGAAAGGGTGGTAGAGGCAGAAAACCTCATCACATTTAATAAGCGCTGGGATGTGCACCTGAAGTGCCGTAACCTACAGAGCTACGGACCAAGAGCTGGAAAGTGTGTTTAGGCTGGATAGGTCTTCTTGGGCTGGCACAGACAAGATGGGCCAAATGGCCAGAATGTGCCGTAAATTTATATGATTCTGTATTCTGTGTTTTACAGTGAGAGAAACCTTGCTCTATATATTAGATTTTGTGAGAAACCCTGCTCTGTGTATTAGTCTGTAAGCAACACTAATCTGTGTATGGTAATGTGAGCATCACTCTGCTCTGTGTGTAACAGTGTGAGAGTAATGCTGCTCTGTGGTTTAAAGTGTGAGAGTAATGCTGCTCTGTGTATAAGTGTGAGAGTAATGCTGCTGTGTATAACAGTGTGAGAGTAATGCTGCTCTGTGTATAACAATTGTAAACAATTTTACAACACCAAGTTATAGTCCAACTATTTTATTTTTAATAAAATCGTTGGACTATAACTTGGTGTTGTAAAATTGTTTACCCCAGTCCATCACCGGCATCTCCACATCCTGTGTATAACAGTGTGAGAGTAATGCTGCTCTGTGTATAACAGTGCGAGAGTAATGCTGCTCTGTGTATAACAGTGCGAGAGTAATGCTGCTCTGTGTATAACAGTGCGAGAGTAATGCTGCTCTGTGTATAACAGTGCGAGAGTAATGCTGCTCTGTGTATAACAGTGTGAGAGTAATGCTGCTCCGTGTATAACAGTGTGAGAGTAATGCTGCTCTGTGTATAACAGTGTGAGAGTAATGCTGCTGTGTATAACAGTGCGAGAGTAATGCTGCTCCGTGTATAACAGTGTGAGAGTAATGCTGCTCTGTGTATAACAGTGTGAGAGTAATGCTGCTGTGTATAACAGTGCGAGAGTAATGCTGCTCCGTGTATAACAGTGTGAGAGTAATGCTGCTGCTGTGTATAACAGTGCGAGAGCAATGCTGCTGTGTATAACAGTGCGAGAGTAATGCTGCTCCATGTATAAGTGTGAGAGTAATGCTGCTGTGTATAACAGTGAGAGTAATGCTGCTCTGTGTATAACAGTGTGAGAGTAATGCTGCTCTGTGTATAACAGTGTGAGAGTAATGCTGCTCTGTGTAGAACAGTGAGAGAGTAATGCTGCTGTGTATAACAGTGTGAGAGTAATGCTGCTCTGTGTATAACAGTGTAAGAGTAATGCTGCTCCATGTATAACAGTGTGAGAGTAATGCTGCTCGGTGTATAACAGTGTGAGAGTAATGCGGCTCTGTGAATAACAGTGTGAGAGTAATGCTGCTGTGTATAACAGTGTGAGAGTAATGCTGCTCTGTGTATTACATTATGAGAATAATACTGCTCTGTGAATAAGTGTTGGAACAAAACTGCTCTGTGAATTAGTGAGAATAATGCTGCTCTGTGCACTACAGTGAGAATAATACTGCTCTTATCAAATGACGGAGCAGGCACGAGGGGCTGAATGGCCTTCTCCTGTTCCTATGTTCCCTGGCGGATGCTGGACACTCTCCTTGAACCCCTACAGTTCTTGTGAGTGTTCTGTAGGGAATTCCAGAATATTAACCCAGCAACAACAAAGCAACAATGATAGATGTCCAAATCAGGATGGTGAGTGACTTGGAGGTGATGGTGTTCCCATGACATTACTGCTCTTGTCTTTCTCCAGTGTAAAGGTCACATGGGGAGAGGTTCTGTCACAGTAACAGGTGAGTAGCTGTAGTGAATCCTCTGTACTGCAGTGCACGGATGCTGGAGGTGGATATGCACTCCAGTGGCACTGATCAAGCAGACTTCTCCGTCCTGGATGGTGTTGAACTTTGTGTTGTCCCATCCAGGCGAGTGGCAAGTCTTCAATCCCACTCCTGACTTGAGCCTTGTAGGCGGAGAGGCTTTGAGGGGTCAGGAGGTGAGCTGCTCTTCGTGGAATAGCCAGCGCCTGCCCTCTGGTTGGTTCACTCATTGCTGCCATGACAACTCTTCATTTGAACTTGCAGGAGTAATTTCCAGGTTGCTGGATTCTACATAGAAAGTAGGAACAGGAAGAGGCCATTCGGCCCTTCAAGCCTGCTCCACCATTCAATATGATCATGGCTGATCCTCTATCTCAATACCATATTCCTGCTCTCTCCCCATACCCCTTGATGCCTTTTGTGTCCAGAAATCTATCTGCACTGGGGGGAAATTTGTTTGACTGAAAACTGACACTGGAGTCAGTGCAGAAAACACAAGTCTGCAAAGAGCAGGTTCTCCCCCAGCTGAATTGTCAGAATGCAGATGAGCAATTCTGTGTAAGTCAAGGACGACGGCCCACTGAAAAGCAGCATGTTTATTTTGTATTGTTTGACTGTAAAGTGTTTTAGGATGACCTGAGGTCGTGAAAGGCGCTATACAAATGCAAGTCTTTCTTACACAAAGTGGTATTGCCAGGATCAAAATTAATTGCTTCAAACTGCAGCTATTTCACTTGCAGCTCAACAATTCGTGTCAGGCCTCACCTCTTGGTCTGCCATCGCTGAGATTGAAGATGTACATGTGAAAAAGGTCACATTGACCACAGTTATTAACTTTATTCCAGTCTATCTTGCGGTAGTTCAAATCACCCATTATTGCTCTGTTGTTGTCTTTTTCTCTGAACCCTCTGCAGATCTCCTCCTCTATCTTATCCCCACTGTTTAGCAGCTTGTAATACACACCAACAATCTTCCTGTCTAATTTGTTAAACTATCCTTATGGATTCTGTCTTAACAACTCTGGGACCTCCTTCCATTCTGGCATTATGATAATATCCTTTACAAACAGGGCCACCCAACCCTTTATCCCTCCTGAAAATGTTATAACTAGAAGTAATAAGTTCCCAATCCTGTTCACAGTCCAGAATTGTCACATCTCCATTAGAGCTACTGTATAATAATCCCACCATTGTGTTCTGAATGCGTTGTATATTCACATACACACCAATCTTTTTGAAACGTTATCCATTATTTTTTGATAAACCTTACCCGTTCTACAGCAGTACCTCACAGCCTGTTTGTTTCTTCTCCTCAGATAATATTTTCTCACCATCTGTTTCAGCAACACTTCTCCCACTCCCTGCCATATTAGTTTACATCCTCCCGCACTGCACCATTTACCCTCCAGAGGACAGGGAGACACTGCTGTGTATATTAGTGAGGGGCATTACAATGTGTGCTTAACAATCCTCTGCACTAAGTTCTGCATGGGTACATTGAGAGTTCCAGTGTTAATGCTGTGTGCTTCGCACCATGTTGAAGAATCTGAACCGCACAATGTGACCATAATCCTTCTCTCAGCATCTCTACACAGCATCTACTACCCTCATCCCACATACACACTGACCCCTTTCTCAGTTAAAGCATGCAAGACTTGTGGATATTTTAAAACAGATTTATTAACCAACAGACCACCTTAGGTAAAGACAGGCAGGAAAGAGCAATGTACAAACAAATTAAAACAGATCCAAGGTTGTATAAAAGCTTCATTTCTTCCACACAAAATTTCAATCCACTGAAACAGTTTTAAAAAAGTATATTTCGACGAAAGGAATTTTAAAAGTCATCTTCCCATCTTGTAGGTAAAAGGCATCTCCGATACCCATCTAATAACTGCAGTAAATCTCCATGGGACAGTTTTCCACCTCACCAGTTGCTAGCTCTATCGGCTTTGTTCAACTGCAAGGCACAAGAACATGAGCATGAACAAGTTTAGCATCAAACTCTATTGAACAGACAGATAGAATCCAAAACCCACAACCAAATCAAGAATCCAAACCAACCTACTGAAATCACAACCCCAATCAGTTAACTGGTACGGTCAACATAAGATTCCCTTTGGAATGAGTGTTCAGGAAATAGCAAGACGTATTTTTGCAATCGCAAATATCTACAGATGAATCTCCTGTCCCAGTGTAACCAGCGATGTCATTAAATTCCCAGGTAACCAGCGATATCATTAAATTCCCAGTGTAACCAGCGATATCATTAAATTCCCAGGTAACCAGCGATATCATTAAATTCCCAGTGTAACCAGCGATATCATTAAATTCCCAGGTAACCAGCGATATCATTAAATTCCCAGTGTAACCAGCGATATCATTAAATTCCCAGTGTAACCAGCGATATCATTAAAATCCCAGGTAACCAGCGATATCATTAAATTCCCAGGTAACCATCGATATCATTAAATTCCCAGGTAACCAGCGATATCATTAAATTCCCAGTGTAACCAGCGATATCATTAAATTCCCAGGTAACCAGCGATATCATTAAATTCCCAGTGTAACCAGCGATATCATTAAATTCCCAGGTAACCAGCGATATCATTAAATTCCCAGTGTAACCAGCGATATCATTAAATTCCCAGTGTAACCAGCGATATCATTAAAATCCCAGGTAACCAGCGATATCATTAAATTCCCAGGTAACCATCGATATCATTAAATTCCCAGGTAACCAGCGATATCATTAAATTCCCAGTGTAACCAGCGATATCATTAAATTCCCAGGTAACCATCGATATCATTAAATTCCCAGTGTAACCAGCAATATCATTAAATTCCCAGGTAACCAGCGATATCATTAAATTCCCAGGGTAACCAGCGATATCATTAAATTCCCAGTGTAACCAGCGATATCATTAAATTCCCAGTGTAACCAGCAATATCATTAAATTCCCAGGTAACCATCGATATCATTAAATTCCCAGGTAACCAGCGATATCATTAAATTCCCAGTGTAACCAGCAATATCATTAAATTCCCAGGTAACCAGCGATATCATTAAATTCCCAGGTAACCAGCAATATCATTAAATTCCCAGGTAACCAGCGATATCATTAAATTCCCAGTGTAACCAGCGATATCATTAAATTCCCAGTGTAACCAGCGATATCATTAAATTCCCAGTGTAACCAGCGATATCATTAAATTCCCAGGTAACCAGCGATATCATTAAATTCCCAGTGTAACCAGCAATATCATTAAATTCCCAGGTAACCATCGATATCATTAAATTCCCAGGTAACCAGCGATATCATTAAATTCCCAGTGTAACCAGCAATATCATTAAATTCCCAGGTAACCAGCGATATCATTAAATTCCCAGTGTAACCAGCAATATCATTAAATTCCCAGGTAACCATCGATATCATTAAATTCCCAGGTAACCAGCGATATCATTAAATTCCCAGTGTAACCAGCAATATCATTAAATTCCCAGGTAACCAGCGATATCATTAAATTCCCAGGTAACCAGCAATATCATTAAATTCCCAGGTAACCAGCAATATCATTAAATTCCCAGTGTAACCATCGATATCATTAAATTCCCAGGTAACCATCGATATCATTAAATTCCCAGGTCACCAGCGATATCATTAAATTCCCAGGTAACCAGCGATATCATTAAATTCCCAGGTAACCATCGATATCATTAAATTCCCAGGTCACCAGCGATATCATTAAATTCCCAGGTAACCATCGATATCATTAAATTCCCAGGTCACCAGCATTATCATTAAATTCCCAGTGTAACCAGCGATATCATTAAATTCCCAGGTAACCAGCGATATCATTAAATTCCCAGTGTAACCAGCGATATCATTAAATTCCCAGGTCACCAGCATTATCATTAAATTCCCAGGTAACCAGCAATATTACTGAACGCCCAGTGTCACCAGCAATATCATTAATTCCCAGGTAACCAGCAATTACTAAACGCCCAATGTAACCAGCAATATCATTAAACTCTCAAGTTAAAGGAAACTCATACCCAGTGTGGATTGTGAAGTTGTGATGATACCCATGGGTTTACATTTCTATGTATTACCATGGCTCAGTGGGTAGCACACTCTCGTATCAGAAGGTTTTGGGTTCAATTCTCACTCAAGAGACTTGAGCACATAATCCAGGCTGACACTCCTAGCACAGTACTGCGGCAGTGCTGTCTTTCGGATGAGACATTAAACTGAGGTTCCGTCTGCCCTCTCAGGTGGATGTAAAAGATTCCATGGCACTGTTTGAAGAGCGGGGGAGTTCTCCTTAGTGTCCTGGGCCAATTTTATCCCTCAACCAACATCGCTAAAACAGATGGTCAGGTCATTATCTCATTATGTGTGCAAATTGACTGCCACGTTTCCTACATTACAACAGTAACTACACTTCAAATGTACTTCATTGGCTGTAAAGCGATTTGGGATGTCCTGAGGCTGTGGAAAGGAGCGATAGAAATGCAAGTCTTTCTTTCTTTACACCTCCTGGTGTAGAATTTTACATCAGTTTGAGAAGTCTTTGGGAGGGGAGGAACTCCCCAACCTCAGGCCAGCTATTCACTAAATAAAATTAACCTGCTAAACCTGGAAATGGAATCAGTTTTTAATATTTATTTAAAGTAACAGTATGATTTCACATTCTCAAACACTCTCCCTCCCTCTACTAGAGGCCTGGCTATCTGTTCCCCTCTTCACTGTTCCCCTCTTCACCGAAAGCTTGTGAATTTAAAATAAAATTGCTGGACTATAACTTGGTGTTGTAAAATTGTTTACAATCTTCACTGTTAGTTATTGTACTCCTGCCCACCGGAATCTTTTTCAAATCCATTTTGCCTCGCCACTTCCCTCCTCACCTTTAAAAGCCCGGTCCTTAGTTCTTCCCTCCCAAGATTTCCTTTGGAGGGATTTTCTGGCAGCATAGATATAGGTAGCAATTGATTAAATGTAACCCGTCACCGCAAGAAAACCTGAAGCTCGGTACGTACTGTAGGTGGAGATATCGATTTCATCCGGCAGTTCAGCAACATTGACTTCAAATCGATCCTGTACGTCATTTAGAACCTTAGCATCTGTTTCATCAGACACAAAGGTAATGGCCAAACCCTTGGTACCAAACCTACCAGCACGAGCAACCTGCAACAAGAGGAGTTACAAAAGGCATTATGCGCCGCATATTAAACCTGACAGAACTCGGTGGGTTTCGAACAGGTTAATAAACTTACAGAATGGGTGTGTAATTGGCAAATGAATTTCAATATAGATAAGTAAGGTGGTGCATTTTGGTAGGAAGAATAAGGAGGCCACATACTGCTTGGATAATAAGAGTCTAAACGGGATAGAGGAGTAAAGGGATCTGGGGGTACAGATACACAAATCACTAAAAGTAGCGACGCTGGTTAATAAGGCCGTAAAGAAGCACTGGGGTTCATTTCTAGAGGGATAGAATTGAAAAGCAGAGAAGTTATGTTGAACTTGTATAGAACCATGATTAGACCACACTTGGGACTACTGTGCACAATTCTGGTCTCTATTATAAAAAGGATATAGAGGCACTGGAGAAGGTGCAAAAAAGATTCACAAGGATGATACCAGAACTGAGCAGTAACACCTATCAGGAAAAGCTGAACAGGCTGGGGCTCTTCTCCAGAAAAGAGAAGGTGGAGGGGTGACCTGATAGATATCTTTAAGATTATGAAAGGGTTTGCTAGGATAGATGTAGAGAAGATGTTTCTACTTATGGGGGCGACCAGAACTGGGGGCCATAAATATAAGATAGTCACGAATAAATCCAATAGTGAATTCAGAATCTGTTGTTCTTTATCCAGAGTGGTCAAAATGTGGAATTTGCTACCACAAGGAGTAGTTGAGACAAATAGCATAGATGCAGTTAATGGGAAGATAGATAAACACACGAGAGATAAAGGAATAGAAGGTTATCTGATGGGGTGAGGTGATGAGGGGTGGGAGGAGGCTCGTGGGGAGCATAAACACCAGAATGGACCAGTTGGGCTGAATAGCCTGTTTCTGTGCTGAACATTCTATGTACAGCAACATCAGCTGAGACAAGTATCTGAACAGTACTCCCGTATAAACTTAGGGACCCCCCCGCCCCTCCCTCCACCAATAATATTAACACACCCAGGGACCCTACTGCCCCCTGCATATTAACACGCTCCCACAGAAGCAGTGTCCTATATTCCAAAAGGCAGTGTCTGCCCCAAAGAAAAGTATATGATTATTGTAGAACATACTTCTGCAGTCCTGCCACATCCAGTCATGAATGGTGGTGGACAATTAAACAACTAACGGGAGGAGGAGGCTCTGTAAACATTCCCATCCTCAATGATGGCGGAGTCCGGCACGTGAGTGCAAAAGATAAGGCTGAAGCGTTTGCAACCGTCTTCAGCCAGATGTGCCGAGTGGATGATTCATCTCGGCCTCCTCCCGATATCCCCACCATCACAGAAGCCAGTCTTCAGCCAATTTGATTCACTCCACGTGATATCAAGAAACGGCTTAGTGCACTGGATACAGCAAAGGCTATGGGCCCCGACAACATCCTGGCTGTAGTGCTGAAGACTTGCGCTCCAGAACAAGCTGCGCCTCCAGCCAAGCTGTTCCAGTACAGCTACAACACTGGCATCTACCAGACAATGTGAAAAATTGCCCAGGTATGTCCTGTCCATAAAAAGCAGGACAAATCCAATCCGGCCAATTACCACCCCATCAATCCACTCTCAATCATCAGCAAAGTGATGGAAGATGTCGTCGACAGTGCTATCCAGCGGCACTTACTCACCAATAACCAGCTCACCGATGCTGAGTTTGGGTTCCGCAGACCTCATTACAGCCTTGGTCCAAACATGGACAAAAGAGCTGAATTCCAGAGGTGAGGTGAGAGTGACTGCCCTTGACATCAAGGCAGCATTTGACAGAGTGTGGCACCAAGGAGCCCTAGTAAAATTGAAGTCAATGGGAATCAGGGGGAAAACTCTCCAGTGGCTGGAGTCATACCTAGAACAAAGGAAGATGGTAGTGGTTGTTGGAGGCCAATCATCTCAGTCCCAGGGCATTGCTGCAGGAGTTCCTCAGTGCAGTGTCCGAGGCCCAACCATCTTCAGCTGCTTCATCAATGACCTTCCCTCCATCATAAGGTCAGAAATGGGGATGTTCGCTGATGATTGCACAGTGTTGAGTTGCGCAACCCCTCAAATAATGAACAGTCCGAGCCCGCATGCAGCAAGACCTGGACAACATCCAGGCTTGGGCTGATAAGTGGCAAGTAACATTCGCGCCAGACAAGTGCCAGGCAATGACCATCTCCAACAAGAGAGAGTCTAACCACCTCCCCTTGACATTCAACGGCATTACCATCGACGAATCCCCCATCAACATCCTGGGGGTCACCATTGACCAGAAACTAAACTGGACCAGCCATATAAATACTGCGGCTACAAGAGAAGGTCAGAGGCTGGGTATTCTGCGGTGAGTGACTCACCTCCTGACTTCCCAAAGCCTTTCCACCATCTACAAGGCACAAGTCAGGAGTGTGATGGAATACTCTCCACTTGCCTGGATGAGTGCAGCTCCAACAACACTCAAGAAGCTCGACACCATCCAGGACAAAGCAGCCCGCTTGATTGGCACCCCATCCACCACCCTAAACATTCACTCCCTTCACCACTGGCGCACTGTGGCTGCAGTGTGTACCATCCACAGGATGCACTGCAGCAACACGCCAAGGCTTCTTTGACAGCACCTCCCAAACCAGCGACCTCTACCACCTAGATGGACAAGAGCAGCAGGCACATGGGAACACCACCACCTGCACGATCCCCTCCAAGTCACACACCATCCCGACTTGGAAATATATTGCCGTTCCTTCATCGTCGCCGGGTCAAAATCCTGGAACTCCCTTTCTAACACTGTGGGAGAACTTCACCAAACGGACTGCAGCGGTTCAAGAAGGCAGCTCACCACCACCTTCTCAAGGGCAATTAGGGATGGGCAATAAATGCCGGCCTCGCCAGCGACGCCCACATCCCATGAACGAAAAACAAAAAAAACACAGCAACAAGCAGCAATAAAACAAAATATAGAAATGTGCTGTCCCAGGGACCCCAAACCCCCTCATGGGCCAGTTTGAAAACCGGGGTTGGGAGGAGTACTCAGTGCTCACACTCAGTGAGGACAGACCCAGGTTTGACTGGGGTGTCCTTGCACACTGCCCAGGCTCTCTCACAATGAATGGACAACACACTAAGTATTAACTTTTCTCTTGCTCCCTCAGACACTGATCAACCTGCAAGTGCACATCTAGCCCTTTCAGCTTTCCAGCATTTGGGTAGTCTCGTTTTGCATCTATGAAGAATGGTCTCTGGGTGGGAGAAAGATGTAAAAAGAGGGGGAAGTGATGTGGAGGGGAGTCAGAATAAGTACAGGCAAATCAGATTCAATACACGGTTACAAGTTCCAACAAACTAATAGGTTTCAACACACTCGCAACTTGTCATCAATCCAAGAATTACAGAAGTGGGATTCTCACCCTGTGCAGGTACGTGTCAGAGTCCTCGGGCATGTCATAGTTGAAAACAATATTCACCCGTTCAATGTCCATACCTCGACCGAACAGGTTTGTTGCTACCAAGATACGTCTCTGAAAATCTTTAAACTGCTGATAACGGGACAGCCTAGGGGAGAGAGGGGACAAGTGAGGTGGGAAAAGGGCACAGAGAAGGGGGGAGGAGGAGGAAAAAGTCTCTTTAAAGCATGCTGGTCTCACAATCATTAACTGAAAAAATCAGTAGAATCTTGTGCTGGGATCAGGTCGTTTTAGAGCTCGGATCCAGTTACCCACCTCTCCTCCTGCGCCATTCCTCGATGGATAGCAATCGCTGGAAAGTTCTGCTCCACCAGCAGTTGCGCCAATGCCACACAGCGCTGCACCGACTTCACAAAGATCACCACCTGCAAGGGGACGGATCACAAGCATTAAACCTGAAAAGGGGCTAGTTTTCATCGGCTTTGTGTTGGGGAATGCTTAATTCCCAGGCACGGGCAGGGGGCAGGGGAGAGACCCCCCCCCCCCGCAAACACGATCTCTGACCCCTTTGCGCTTCCGGGGGATTTCCATAGGATTGTTTGGGGGGGGGGGGGGGAAGAGGAGAAAAGAGTGGGCCCCCAGCACTAAAATCCTCTAACGGGGCACTTTCCCCACCCCCTCATTCTGCTCCAACTACACAAGGGGTGCCCAGAAGCTGGCATTCAGATTGAAGGACCTGAGGGGCAGGCAGCAGAGGCAGGGAGAATCCAGGAAGCAAAGTGCCACCGTCTTATTTTGTGCTAAAGCAGCAAAGGAATAACCTGGCTGAACGGCCTCTGTTTTTGAGCAGCAGCTGAAGGCTAGAAGTCGGCCCAATCATATCTGGGCAACGCTGGTCCTACTGGAATGAACTGAACCCAAAATACAGGTGGGCAAGCTCTGCCTGTTGTCACCAGGGTGGGGGGAATGCCAAAAACAATAATCAGCCATTTATTGGAAAAGCTCAGCAAGTGAGGCAGCATCTGTGGAGAAAAAGTTAACCTTTCGTCTTCGGCCTGACACATTAACTCTTTCTTTCTCCACAGATGCTGCCTTACTTGTTGAGCTTCTCCAGTATTTTCTGTTTGTATTTCAGATTTCCAGCATCCACAGTATTTTGCTTTTGATCAGCCATTTATTGCTTATCATACATCAAAAACAGATTCTTCAGCACTTTCTAAAAGGCAAGAAAGTAGGAACTGTGGAGGAGCAGATAGATTTAGGTGTCCAAGTACAGAAATTACTAAAAGCTGGTGGACAGGTTAAAAAAAATTAAGGCTAATGGAATGTTGACCATTATCTCAAGAGGGCTGGAGGTTGTGTTACAGCTGTACCCCATCTGGAGTACAGCATTCAGTTCTGGGTGCAGCGCAGATTCATCAGAATGATGCCAGGGCTAAAAGGATTAAATTATGAGGACAGATTGCATAGAGTAGGCTTATATCCCCTTGAGTATAGAAGATTAGGGGGTATCTAATTTAAGTTTTTAAAACAATTAAAGGATTTGATAGGATAGATCAAGAGAAACTATTTCCTCTGGTGGGAGTGTCCAGAACAAGGGGGCATAACCTTAAAATTAGAGCCAGGCCTTCCAGGGGTGATGTCAGGAAGCACTTCTTCACACAAAGGGGAGTGGAAATCTAGAACTCTCCCCCCCCAAAAAGCTGTTATGGCTGGGGGTCATTTGAAAATTTCAAAACTGAGATTGATAGATTTTTGTTAGGCAAGGGTATTAAGGGCTACGGAACCATGGCAGGTAGATGGAGTTAGGATACAGATCAGCCATGATCTAATTGAACGGCGGAACGGGCTCGAGTGGCTGAATGGCCTCCTCCTGTTCCTATGTTGGGCCTGGCCATGAAAGTCAGACTGATAACACAGGCTGTGCTGTGCCCGCTCCTGCTGGCCCCTCGCTAGAAGCACAACTCTGCACCCTAGCTGTCACCTCACCAATTCAGAATTTACACCCAATGGCCTCAGCTGTCCAGAGTTACAAGCTACTGCCTTTACTAGAAAAGAATATAAAATCCCATCAGTTAGAAAGAGGGAAATGGTTGAGTTTTACCTGCACCCTCTGCACAAAGCAAACGCCACTTGATTCCCACTCGATACACTGTGTCTCACCTGATTAAACTCCAGGACGTCAAGTAAATCAAACAGCTTGCGGTTCTTCTCATTGTCCTTTAGTTTAACATAATATTGCTGCAATCCATGGAGTGTCAGCTTAGTTTCATCGTCAACAAACACCTCCATGGGCTAAACGAGAGAGAAAAACCAGAAACACGTAACATTTCATGCACTGCTTGCACTGCTCCTTGGGGATATTTACCATTATGGATTTTTACAGCAATCCCAAACCAGCTAAACACATCAACACACCTCAATCTAAGATCCAGTCAGGCATTCCTGCATTATTTAGTCAGTAGCCAGCCCTCAATCCTCCCATATAACCAACGGGGGTGTCATATCGGCAAAGCACCCAGGGCTGGAACAGTTCACTTCAATTATTGTTCTTTACATGTCAGCTTAGAGACTGCCTTTTAAAAACCAGCCACATAGACGAGAGACCCCACTCAGCCCATCCAAGAACTAACCTACAGCCCCATAATAGCCAGCTGTTCCATAAGTGATGCCAGGTTTAGTTTCTATGACCCTGCATGGAAATCCATCCCATGGGTCATTGCTTTTCATGCAAAGAACTTTCGGACATCGGTCCTAAACTTGCTGTTGGCAGTTTGAATGTGCCCCTCTGCCTGGCAGTCTGTTGTAGAATTGACAAAGGCAAATCTAACCCTACTACTACCCTCCTGAAGGACGGATCACAAGGTGGGGGGGGGGGGGGGAGGGGCTTGGTTCCATGTGAGCTTGGACTGCTCCTATGGGCTTCAATTTGAAGTACTATTCCAGGTTCAATTTTGTTCTCACTGTTTCTTTCATACATCGTTTGCTCTGTTGCCTCCCAGTTTTTCCTCATAGTTCGGGATGACTGACATTCGGGATCAGCACTGCTTTCAGAGCTCAAAGGCCTCCCTTTGTGTGTCAGTGACCAGGACTGGATACTGCACTCAAGGTGTTGCCTGCCCAAAGTAATGCAGCTTCAGAAGGCTTTCACGTGAGTTTAAGGTGCTCTTATAGGCCATTCTATCATGGGTACATCTCTGCTGAACCAATACTATCCCCACCCAGCATCCACATATATGTAATTCAAGCAGGGATCATTGGGCAGCAATAGATTTCTTGTCAATTCAATCTCTCCCCCCACCTCCCCCAAGGAACTGCTGGGGCTAATTGCTGTACTCAGTGCCATCCTCAGCACAGACCAGCTGAGAATCCAGTACCACACAATGCAGGTTCACCTTACAGATCTCCAATACCTCACCCGCTTCTCAACTTTTGAACCTATGATGAAACCCAAGATGGCTTCATGTTGGCACCAGCAGAGAGGCCACTATCGAGATACCGAGAGTCTCACACCTCTGCAGCCAAATCACTGGCAGTACCTGAGACAACGACTAGGAATGGGTACTGGTGCGTTACAATCTGTAGACTGTATCAGGCACAGGACGGGCGGGGGAGGGTGGTGCTTGCAAGGGTACTGAAATGTTCCTAACTACTTGTGTGCTAAGATGCTTTAGTTGTATAATTTGCTAAAATATGTGCTAAAGGGAAGCTACAAGATTAGAGATCAAATCAGTGGACTCAGAAGTTTCTACCAATCTCCATTAATCAACCCAGCCCACTAGTAGTCAACGTCTACAAGCAAACATAACTAGAATGAGACCATCCTCACTGTCTCAGACAGACCAAACTGTCTCCAAACACAAGTTCAAACTGAATTATTGGGACTGACAAGTCACAACAACAGTCTGCAAGTTGATGCTACCCTGCCGGTGGTGGTTACTGTGTAACAGCTTCACATGGTCATGGGGAACAGAGGAAGGGGACTCAAAGATCCAGTCAGATGGTTGGATCTCTCACTTCTCTTCAGATCCAGCCTATTCAGTTGACTAATCAGCTGCTAAACAAAGGTACAACAGGGGCACTGCTTCTAGATTCAACATCTAATGATCTGAAAATAACCGGCACAACTTATTGCAGCTGTAGCAGGTAGTCCTGAGACTCATACATGACTATTTTTAAATGCTTTCTCCACAGCTAACACAATGAACTGCCCAAAAGGACACTTAGCACAACACACCCAAAACTAGAAATAGGCAATTGGACACCATATCTTGGTGAGAAATACCAACCAGCTCTGGTACATTCCCTTTAATAGGAGCTTCTAGTAACCGTGCAGCCAACAGAACCATTTGCAAGTTAGAGACTCCCAAGTGTCTCTGAAGGCCCTGCACAAACTTCACTGATAAACTATGGGTGTGAGTGGAAAGGTTTTTAGGAATGTTTGTACATTAAAACCTATTTCACCACTATTAACCCAGCACTGTAATACCAAAGTATCTGGTGTGTAAGCTGGAGAAGCCTTTAAATTAAATACAGAAATGCTGAAACTTCCCAATGATTAAATGCATCATACCGCATTTCAACATGTCCCACAAGTGCAACAGGTTTCAGACTGGCAGCACAGGTCCCACATCACAGGACCGTGAAATTTAACCTCAATTGTCATCCTTCGCCAGGTTGACAGAAACCGTTGTTGGTCAGCACTCACATTCTTGGACAGCCAGCAGCTATAGGGCTGGATCTCTGCACCCTCCCAATCATCAAGCTCCATTCCCAGCCAGACCACTCACATCGGGGCTCCCCTGCGTCATGAGTTTGCTGGTCTCAGGTGGGTCAGGTGCCCCAATATCTGTCACAAGTTCATTTCCATGAGCTGACCCCCTCTTTAAAGTTGGATCAGTTGAAGTCAAACACAAAATAAATGCAGTATTGTTTGGTACTTGTGGTAAACTGAACAGTTTTTGAACATAGGCTTGCCCTAACCATAGCCTAGCAATGGATTTCAACTGACTATACAAATATAGCAACACCATTGAAAGCATCACTCCTCGGTACATTAGGGTCATAAAGGAATACAGATAAGTTAAATTAAAGCAATACGCCAACATTTGAACAGCAGAACTGTTAATAGCCTAGTGCAACACTAAGATATGCAGACCAAAAGGTCCCACATGCAATTCAGTTTGTGTTCAGTTGGCTGCTGCTCTGTCAGGCAGGGGGTCAGAAAAGTCCACAACACTGCCGAAAGGTTCACACTGGGTGAGATAAGTGAGATTCTGCTATTATGCACACTCTGGTCAAATAGCCCATTGGCAATGTCGAGGCTCACGTATGAAGAATGGCCATGTGGGTGAGGTACAAGGGCAGCTACACTCATGGAACTGGACCCCACCAGCAAGAGTCAGCACATTCAGGTAAGGACAGAATGGGGGGGGGGGAAATTTGAAGGAAGCACCAGCGACTGGACCTACTGCACCAACACAGCCTCTGGGCACATTCTCTCAAATCTGCTGAGATCATCACAAAGGCACACAGGACTAATAATGCACATTTCAGCAGAGTTACAAACATACAAGGAAAGCTGACCCAAAACCTGGGTACGGTAGTGTAGTGGTTATGTTACTGGACTAGTAATCCAGAGGCTTGGACATAAGTCCACAGAACAAGAGTTCAAATCCTACCGTGGCAGTTTTAGAATTTGAATTCAGTTTTTTTTTTAAAAACCTGGAATTTGTTTTAAAAACAGCTATCAGTAAAAGTGACAATCAGACTGTTGGATTGTTGTGAAAACTCAACTGGTCCTTAATGTCCTGCATGTACCCAGTCTGGCCTATATGAGACTCTGGTCCCACACCAATGCGGTTAACTCTTAACTGCCCTCTGAAATGATATCTTAAGTTATATCCAACATATTTGGCAACCAGGGATGGGCAATAAATGCCGACCTTGCCACACGGGGAACAAATTAAAAAAGAACACACTGCCTTCAGCAAGACATCTCCATTCCTGATTCACGGGTCATCTTTAGCCATAAGTACCAAACAAACCTAGATTCAGCTCATGGAAAAATGTGTACACTAACGAGTTCAAACTCCCACTCCATAAACACCATGCACATTCACAATAACCACAATTTCAATGCAATGCCCACTGGCCAATCTGCCAACCAGCCATTCATGACTCTTTGGCAACATCGGGCTGCTTTGTGGTTTTAAAATGGTTGCTGTTGGTTGCAGGAGTCTGCCACTATGCCAACAGTCACCTCATTACAGTCTGCTGCATACAAACCATTCCACATTAAGAAATGGAACTTTGTAAAGCTGGGTTGAAGATGGAGTCCTCTCGCAGCCATCCTTGACCGTTGCAGGTCTCAAGGTCAGCAGCACAAAGTGTGAATCAGTCCATTGGAAAGATATATGATTAACCACAGTGGCTGCTGCTTGCGTTGGCCACCACTCGCACCCTAGCGATAAAGGAATATCTTCTTCCATTCCGACGACAGCAGGGATCACCTCTGAAGATACTAAAACTACATCTCTCTTCAGAATATATATATCAAAACCGGGACTTTTTTGACAAACTTTTTAACTGCTTCACCCCGAACACGACGGTCTTCTGGAGATGGCAGATAACGCTAGAGCACTAAACTAGAACATTCTTCGCAATCACGAGCGCAATCTTCCGGACAATGCAACTAGTAGCTGACTGAATACTGTGGGAGGGGCTGTGTTGGAACACTCCTCACAGCCCTGAGCCGGACCATCTTTCAGGGAATGCAACTATCAGTGAGTGGAACGTGTGGATCGTTATCAGGAGAAATGAGCTAACGCAATGGCCTCAACTGTCTACACCCGAAACCGTTGATCTTCCGGAAAACGCAACTAACTTCTCTGGAAAGCTGTGGGAAGCCTGGTGTTACCATAACTCTGCCGACTGATTCTGAATATAACTGTGCTAATTTATTATACAGACCCGAATACGACCGAGTCTGCCACAAGGACACGCTCACCATCTCTCCTACCATAAGCATTTCTAGAGATGGATGTGTAATGGCTGCCACAACCTGTGGTTCTTTAGTCTAAACTGCACTATCTACAGCTAGCTGGTGGAAACCGAATCTTGCAAAGGGTACAACTGTGCGGTGATGAGCTTCAGGGAGGAGCAGCGTGCCGTTCTATTCCATTCCAGACTGGGGGCTTGCTTGACTCTTAGGAATACAAGCACCCTTGATGGTGGCTCATCAAAAACTTGTGGGTAGTGGTAAGAAAGATGAATAATTACATCCTGCATGAACTTGCGGCAGACGGGACGGATCTCCTTGCTGAGGGTGGCGCTGAACATCATAACCTGCTTTTCATGAGGAGTCAAGCGGAAAATATCCTGGACATCTCTGCGCATGTCTGCAAACAAATCAAGATGAAAGAGTCAGTGCCTGTTGTTGGGTGATCTGGTACCCGAGCCAAGTACATATCCAGTACCCCAGGGCAACGCTGGTGATTGATCAGCCAGTCCGGCTATTAATGGAATCTGCAGGGGCAGACCAAGGGCTTTACTCCATATAACCATACAAGCTAATGCCCAATCGGGTTGGGCAAGCAGCAGGAAACGTCCCAGTGCTGGGAAGCTCCAGTTTCAGCTGGTCAAACTGCAGCAGAAGCTGTGCACATGGCCCCAGAGCTCTCTGATTTCTACACAAACCAAACAGGCAAAACCAACAGATGCTGGGAATCAAACGACAGAAAATGATGGAAAACGGGGGATAATAAATTTGGGTGTGGACCCATCCTCAAAAAAAACACTATGTTTAGACAAAAGGTCCACAACTAACTTCTCTGCTCCCTCCACAGATGCTGCCTGACCTGCTGAGTGTTTCCAGCATTCTCTGTGAATTCCGTGTGGGCTTACAAGTAGGTTGGTTTGGAGACACAAATATGCTGAGTTAAGACACCTGGCAGTTTGGGCCTGCATGCAATTGGGAACAGAACAAAAGATTTGTTGCCTTATTCTCAGCAACACAGCCGGGAGAGGAGTCTGAACTGGAGTGGCCATGTCAGAGTGGCCCCCACAACGGACCTGTGTCATGGGAACAGAAATAGGCCATTCAGCCCCTCGAGCCTGATCCACAATTAAGGACATAAGAAACAAGAGCAGGAGTAGGCCATACGGCCCCTCGAGCCTGCTCAGTCATTCACTGATTTTGGCTGATCTTCGACCTCAACTCCACTTTCCCACCCGATCCCCAAATCCCTTGATTCCCCTAGAGTCCAAAAATCTATCGATCTCAGCCTTGAACACACTCAATGACTCAGCATTCACAGCCCTCTGCAGTGGAGAATTCCAAAGGTTCACAACCCTTTGAGTGAAGAAATTCCTCATCTCAGTCTTAAATGGCTGACCCCTTACCCAGAGACTACGGTCCCTAGTTCTACACTCACCTGACGAAGGAGAAAGCCTCCGAAAGCTTGTGATTTTCAAATAAGACAGTTGGGACTATAACCTGGTGTTGTAAGATTCCTTACATTTGTCAACCCCAGTCCATCACCGGCATCTCCACATCATGGCTACACTCTCCAGCCAGTGGAAACAATCTCTCAACATCTACCCTGTCAAGCCCTCTCAGAATCTTATATGTTTCAATGAGGTCACCTCATTCTTCTAAACTCGAGAACATAGGCCCATTCTACTCAATCTCTCCTCATCCCAGGAATCAATCTAGTGAACCTTCACTGCACTGCCTCCAAGGCAACTATATCCTTCCTTAGATAAGGAGACCAAAACTGTACGTAGTACTCCAGGTGTGGTCTCACCAAATCCCTGTACAATTGTAGTAAGACTTCCTTACCCTTGTACTCCAACCCCCTTGCATTGAAGGCCAACATGCCATTGGCCTTCCTAATTGCCTGCTGTACCTGCATGTTAACTTTTGTGTTTTTTGTACAAAGACACCTAAATCCCTCTGAACACCAACATTTAAAAAATACTCTTTTTCTATTCTTTCTACCAATGTGAATAACCTCACATTTCCCCACATTATACTCTAATTCAATTAGATCATGGCTGATCCTAACTATCTACCCACCTCGGTTCCACAACCCTGAATACCCTTGCCTAACAAAAATCTATCAATCTCAGTTTTGAAATGTTCAAATGACCCTCAGCCTCAACAGCTTTTTGGGGGAAAGTTCCAGATTTCCAGTCCCCCTGGTGTGAAGAAGTGCTTCCTGATATCACCCCTGAACGGCCTGGCTCTAATTTTAAGGTTATGTCCCCTTGTTCTGAACTCCCCACCAGTTCTTTCTCATATTCACTATCTGCAGCTCTTCCTACTTTCTTTGTATCCCTTTACTGTTTTGTATATCTCTCCCGGTCCACAGGACCTCCACTATTATTTGCATTTGTCTAAGTCCTTTCTTTTAGTTTTATACTCTCTCACCTCTTTTGTTGAGCAAGGTTCTTTAATCATACAAGTGGAGCTCTTGCCCTTTAGGGGTATGGACAGGTCTTGTATTTTACCAAATACTTCTTTGACCTCCCACTGTTCATCTGCAGATCGTTCAACACCCCCTCCCCCAACATGGACCAGTATCACTGACCAACCCTCTAGGACATTCTGCCAAGGTGGATCCTGACCAGGGGACTGGTCACTGATTGTTTACCCTGCTCTCCAGTATCTTCTCCAAATGCTATTCTTCATCTGCAACCCAGACACCAGCCAGCATAGTGTGGAGGCAAGGGGAGAATGAAAGGGGGGCAGGAACCTGCCTGATTTTCCACCTTCCTGCTCCAGGATGCTGAAGCCAATTGTAGCTGCAGAGAAATGGTGATTAACACAGCCCAGCCCAAGAATTAAACCAGGCGCCTTCCTGATCTGAATACCTCAGGATGACGTATCAAGACTGCAGAACTAAAGTGCTTTATTGATGTGATTTTCAACCATACACATTAAATGCCAGAACATGGTTTTGAATTAGAACCTGTAGAAAGTCTCAAAGGTTGGGTCTGACAGATGAGCTCATATTAGTTAATAAAATGCTTTATTCACAAACAGCAAGTTAAGAATTGCTTCACTAACCGAGCTGCTCCAGCATCTTGTCGCACTCGTCCAGTACAAAGTGTTTGACGTATTTCAGATTGAGCGACTTGTTACGCGTAAGGGCCAGGATTCGTCCCGGTGTCCCCACAACAATATGAGGACAATTCTTCTTCAGGATATCTTCGTCTTTTTTGATTGACAACCCTCCGAAGAATACAGCTGCCTGTTTAAAAACAAAAAATGAGGTTACACCAATCTCAAAATCGGAAGTTTTGCACTGGTTTTAAACTACACACGTTCCACACAGGAAAGGGCGGGAAGTTGAACCCAACAAGCCCAGTCATTTCCGGTGGATCCCAAATAAAATACCGTTTTACAGAGCTTTGGTCAGATTTAAAGTAGCAGCATTCACAAACAAAAAAGTCAACTGGCTAGACAATAAACTGTACTCACTCCAACTATTTTTTTTAAACTCAACAACTTGCATATATATAACGCTATTAACGTATAAAAAAAAGGCCCATGCTGCTTCACAGGCATAATCAAACAATGTCAGGTCAAAAAGTCATATTAGGAGGGATGAATAATAGCTTAATCAAAGAGGTGGGTCTTAAAAGAGAAGAGAACTGGAGAGTCAGAGGGAGGGAATTCCAGATCGTGGGATCTAAACAGCTGAAGGCACAGCCGCCAATGGGAAGCAGGGGAAATGCACAAGACCCCAGATTCTAAAGAATGGAGAGTTGCGGAAATAGAAATGGGAAAGGCCATTTAGGGATTTAAACACGAGCGTGAGTTTTAAATTGGAGGCGTTGGGGGGACCAGGAATCAATGTAGGTCAGCAAGCACTGGGGTGATGGGTGAGCGGGACTTGGCACAGGATAGTTTTGGAAGAGCTGAAGATTAGAGTGTGGAGGATGGGAGGCCGGCCAGGAGCACATTGGAATAGTCGAGTCTGAAGGTGAGAAAAGCATGGATAAGAGTTTCAGCAGATGAACCGAGGTAGGGGCAGAGGCAGTTGATGTTACGGAGATGGAAGTAGGCGGTCTTGGCGATGGAGAAGATATGGGGTCAGAAACTCAGCTCAAGGTCAAATACAACACTAGGTTGCAAACAGTCTGCTTCAGCCTGAGACAGTGACCAAGGGAGACGGGAGGGCTGAAGACTATGGCTTCTGTCTTCTCAATGTTTAACTCACTCCATCTGTGAGTTCTTTATAGTGATCAGCACTCACCCATCTAGGGGGCATTTACAATAATCTACACTCACTCCATCTATTGGATGTTGACAATAATCCAAATGCTCTCCATCTATAGGTGTCTACAGCAATCCACTCACCCCATCTATAGGATGTTTACAATAATCCACTTGCCCCATCTGTAGGATAATTACAGTAATACGTACTCATCCCCTCTATAGGATGTTCAGAATAATCCATACTAATCCCGGCTATAGGATGTTTACAATTATCCATTCACCCCACCTGTACGATAATTACAGTAATATGTACTCACCCCACAATAATCCATACTCATCCCATCTATAGGGTGTTTACAATACAATAATCCATAATCACCCCATCTATAGGGTGTTTACAATAATCCACTCACCTCACCTATAGGATATTTAGTAATATATACTCACCCCACCTATAGGATGTTTACAGTGATATATGATGTTAGATGTTGATAGATTTTGCGTGGGAATTCAAAGTAATGGGCCTCCAAAAGCAGGGAGACCAACAAGATCGATATGAAGCCGGCCTGGGCGCCCACTGCAAACACCAGCAGCAAAGGCTGGTTACCTTCAGCAGCCCAGGATGGTCCCCGCTGCAGTTACCAGACTCGAAGCTGCTGATACCGCCACAAAATGGAAATCAGTAGAGCAGCTTCCAGTTGAGAGCCTCTAGTGGCTGAGGCCTCTCCGCCAGGTGAAACATTTCTAAATGGCTTGATTCCCCCAACCATGTAGGCATTAGGCAGGGTGCCACAAGGTACCCATATACAAGACGCTCGGTTTGGGCACTTACCTTGATGTTTGGCATGTACTTGGAGAACCTCTCATATTCTTTGCTGATTTGGAAAGCCAGCTCTCTTGTATGGCACATGACAAGAACAGACACCTATTTTAGAGCAGGGGGAGAAAATAAGGAAAAAGAATGAAACATGCAGCCACTCTGAACATGGTTACCAAAATTTTTACATCTACTAGCTGAGCTCAAGTTGAACGATACAGACTTTTCCCAACACACATCACTTTTCCAACCAAAACACATCACTTCACACTTCTCCGTGTTAAATTTCATCTGCCCTGTGTCTGCCCATTTCACCAGTCTGTCTATATCCTCCTAAAGTCTGTTACTATCCTCCACATTGTTTACTATAGTTCCGAGTTTCATGTCATCCCCAAACTTTGAAATTATACCCTCTATACCCAAGTCCAGGTTAATATATATCAAAAAGACCAGTGGTCCTAATACTGATTCCTGGGGAACACCACTGTATACTTCCCTCCAGCCTGAAAAACAACCGTTCACCACTACTCTCTGCTTTCTGTCCCTTAGCCAATTTTATATCCGTGCTGCCACTGTCCCTTTAATCCCATTGGCTTAAATTTTGCTGACAAGTTTATTATGTGCTACTTTATCAAATGCCTTTTAAAAGTCCATATACACAACATCAACCACACTACCCTCATCAACCCTCTCTATTACTTCATCAAAGAACTCAATCAAGTTAGGCAAACATGATTTTCCTTTAACAAATCCGTGCTGACTTTCATTTTCCAAGTGCCAATTCATTTTGTCCCAGATAATTGTCTCTAAAAGTTTCCCCACCACCATTTAGGCTGACTGGCCTGTAATCACCGGGTTTATCCCTGTTCCCTTTTTTGAACAGGGGTGTAACATTTGCAATCCTCCAGTCCTGACACCATCCTCATATCGAGGGAGGATTGGAAGATTGTGGCCAGAGCCTTCACAATTTCCATCCTCACCTCCCTCAGTAGTCTGGGATGCTTTTCTACTTTGAGTACTGCCAACCTATTAGGTACCTCCTCTTTAATCTACTTTTACCCTCTCCAACATCACTGCTACCTCCTCCTTAACTGCTGCATTGGTAGCATCATTTTCTCTAGTAAAGACCGATGCAAAGTATTCATTTATTACCTTAGCCATGCCCTCTGCATCTACAAGGATTCCTTTTTTGTCCCTAATCGGCCCCAGCCTTCCTTGTTCTATCCACAAATGCTGCCCGACCTGCTGAGTGTCTCTCGCATTTTTTGTTTCGTTTCAAACTCTAAAGCTGTCTGCCACATATCTAGCTGTAAAAATGTGCCAACTATGTAAATGCATACGAAATCAAATGCCAATTTCTCTCCTTCCAAAGGTGCGCTCCACCCCATGGTCACCAGCAACCATCAGGTGGGTCCCCACCGGCCACAGCAAAGGGAACAGGCATCACAGCTGAGCCTAAAGCTGCTCTTCCCAGAGATCCACATAGACACATCCTTCAGTAGGACTCACTAGAAGTAGGAACACCAGCTGAATGTTTACCTCTCTAGCTGAAGCTGGAACCTTCATTATCTTCCACAATGAAAGGGACCCTTCCTGTTGGATAATCAAGAAACCTGAACTTTCGGTCTTACATTTAGCAATAGCCTGGGCTCAAGGCGCAAGAGAAGCACAATAAAATTAAATTGAACGGAGCCTTTTGTGCCCTGAGAGTTTGATTTGTGTCAGACAGGAGCAGACTAGCATTAACAGGCTATGCAATGAGTGGCATCTTGCAGGGAAAAGATAGAGTGAAATCTCCAGTGGATAACTGGAAGGGGTGATAGTGGGATCAGGGCAAATGAAGCTTGCACTGCATTTACCAGGATATATTTGTTACTCATCAGTTTCAATTTCCATCTAAACCAATCACCAAATCAGGAGTTCCAGCATCAGCAATATTTAGATTGGGTGTTAGGTGAAGTGTCAGCTTCTTAAAGTTCATGTTCAACACACCATTCATTAAGTTACCAATTCTACCATGGCATTCTCATCTGATAAATTACCTGTCCATCAACAGCCTCCAACTGCTGCAGAGTAGCAAGGACAAACACAGCGGTCTTTCCCATTCCAGACTTGGCCTGACAGAGAATGTCCATCCCGAGAATGGCCTGAGGAATGCATTCGTGCTGAACTGCAGAAAAAGAGCAGATGCACAAGTTATTGCACCATGGTACACATCTCTGGCGAATTTCTGTGAGGAGTGTTACATAGAATGTATAGCACAGAAACAGGTCATTCGGCCCAACTGGTCCATGCTAGTGTTTAAGCTCCCAAGGAGCCTCCTCCCATTCCTTCAGCATAACCTTCTATTCCTTTCTCCCTCATGCTTATCCAGCTTCCCCTTAAATGCATCGATGCTATTTGCCTCAACTACTCCTTGTATCGTAGTATGTACTGCACAGGAGGAGGGCATTCGGCCCATCATGCCTGTGCCGGCTCCTTGATAAAGCTATCCAATTTGTCCCACTCCCCTGCTCTTTCCCCATAGCCCTGTAAATGTTTTCCCTTCAAGTATTTATCCAATTCTCGTTGGAAAGTTACTATTGAATCTGCTTCCACCACCATTTCAGATAGCGCATTCCAGATCATCATAACTCACTGCATAAAAAAAATGTTTCCTCATGTCGTCTCTGGCTCTTTTGCCGATCACCTTAAATCTGTGTCCTATGGTTACTGACCCTTCTGCCACTGGAAACAGCTTCGCCTTACCTACTCTGTCAAAACCCTTCCTGATTTTGAACATCTCTATCAAATCTCCCCTTAACCATCTCTGTTCTAAGGAGAACATAGAATCATAGAAGTTACAACATGGAAACAGGCCCTTTGGCCCAACATGTCCATGTCGCCCAGTTTATACCACATAGAACAAACCCAGCTTCTCCAGTCTCTCCACATAACTGAAGTCCCTCATCCCTGGTACCATTGCAGCAAATCTTTTCTGCACCCTCTCTAAGGCCTTGACATCTTTCCTAATGTGTGGTGCCCAGGATTGAACACATTGCTCCAGCTGAGGCCTAACCAGTGTTTTATAAAGGTTTAGCATAACTTTCTTGCTTTTGTACTCTAAGCCTCTATTAATAAACATGATGTGGAGATGCCAGTGATGGACTGGGGTGGACAAATGTAAGGAATCTTACAACACCAGGTTATAGTCCAACAAATTTATTTTAAAATCACAAGCTTTCGGAGATTATCACCTGACGAAGGGGATAATCTCCGAAAGCTTGTGATTTTAAAATAAAATTGTTGGACTATAACCTGGTGTTGTAAGATTCCTTACATCTATTAATAAAGCCCAGGATCCCATATGCTTTTCTAACAGTCTTCTCAACTTGTCCTGCCACCGTACAGATTTCTGCACGTGCACCCCCGGATGACTGTGTTCCAACACCACCTTTAAAATTGTACCATTTAGCTTATTTTGCCTCTCCTCATTCTTTCAACCAAAATGCATCACTTCACACTTCTCTGCATTAAATTTCATCTGCCCTGTGACTGCCCATTTCACCAGTCTGTCTCTGTCCTCCTGAAGTCTGTTACTATCCTCTACATTATTTACTACATTTCCAAGTTTCTTGTCATCTGCAAACTTTGAAATTCTACCCTCTATACCCAATTCCAGGTCATTAATATATATCAATTATATGGACTTTCAGAAGGCATTCGACAAGATTCCACAAGAGACTTAACAAAAATGAGAGCGCATGGATTTGGAGGCAACCTATTGGCATGGATAGGGAATTGGTTAGGGAGGTAGGAGACGGAGAGTTGGGATAATAGATATGTACTCCAATTGTCAGAATGTGAACAGTGGCGTCCCCCAGGGATCTGTACTGGGGCTGCAGCTTTTCACTATATTTATAAGTGACTTAGATGAAGGAATAGAGAGCTGTATATCCAAGTTTGCTGATGACAGTGTCGATGGGAGCAGAAAGTTGCAACGGGACATTGATGGATTAAATGAATGGGCAAAACTGTGGCAGATGGAGTTCAATGTGGAGGTCATCCACTTTGGACCGAAGAAAGACAGATCAGAGTATTTTCTAAATGGTGAGAAGCTAGGAACTGTGGATGGGCAGATAGATTTAGGAGTCCAAGTATAGAAATCACTAATAGCTAGTGGACAGGTGAAAAGAATAATTTAAAAGGCGAACGGAATGTTGGCCCTTATCACAAGAGGGCCGGAATACAAAGGGCTGAAAGTTATGTTCCCGCTGTACAGAGCTCTGGTTAGACCCCATCTGGTGAACTGTGTTAAGTTTCGGGCACTGCACCTCTGGAACAATATATTGGTCTTGGAGGGGGTGCAGCACAGATTTACCAGAATGACACCCGGCTGAAAGGGTTAAATCATGAGGACAGATTGCATAGACTAGGCTTATATTATCTCAAGTATAGAAGATTAAGGGGTGATCTAATTGAGGTGTTTAAGATGATTAAAGGATTTGATATGGTAGATAGAGAGAAACTATTTCCTCTGATGGAGTCCAGAACAAATTACAGAACGTACAGCACAGAAGCAGGCCATTCGGCCCAACTGGTCCATGCTGGTGCTTATGCTCCCCACGAGCCTCCTCCCACCCCTCATCACCTCACCCCATCAGCAAAACCTTCTATTCCTTTCTCACTCATGTGCTTATCTAGATTCCTCTTAAATGCATCTATGCCATTTGCCTCAACTACTCCTTGTGGTAGCAAGTTCCACATTCTCACCACTCTCTGGGTAAAGAAGTTTCTCCTGAATTCCCTGTTGGATTTATTAGTGACTATCTTATATTTCAGCCCATTGTTTTGGTCTCCCCTACAAGTAGAAACATTTTCTCTGTCTACCCTATCAAACCCTTTTATAATCTTAAAGATCTCTATCAGTTCACCCCTCAGCCTTATCTTTTCCAGAGAAAAGAGTCCCAGCTTGTTCAACCTTTTCTGATAGGTAAAACCGCTCAGCTCTAGTATCATCCTTGTAAATCTTTCTTGCACCACCTTCTTTTTATAATATGGAGACCAGAACTGTGCACAATACTGCAGTGTGGTCTGACCAAGTTGAACATAACTTGTTTTTCAATTCTATCCCTCTAGAAATGAACCCCTGTGCTTTGTTAATGGCCTTATTAACCAGCATCGCTACTTTTAGTGATTTGTGTATCTGTACCCCCAGATCCCTTTGCTCCTTTACCCTATTTCGACTCTTATTTTCCAAGCAATATGTGGCCTCCTTATTCTTCCTACCAAAATGCACCACCTCACTTATCTGTATTGAAATTAATTTGCCAGGTACGCGCCCATTCTTAAAGTTTATTAATGCCTTCTTGTATTTTGTCGCAGTCTTCCTCAGTATTAACTATTCCCCCCCCAATTTGGTGTCACCACAAATTTTGAAATTGTACTTCTGATTCCCGAGTCCAAATCGTTGATGAAAATAGCGAACAACAGTGGTCCCAGCACTGATCCTTGTGGAACACCACTTCCCACCTTTTGCCAGTCTAAGTAACTACACGTAACCTTTTGATTTGTAGTCAGCTTGCTATCCATTCTGTTACCTGTCCCCTGACACCACATGCTCTGACCTTAGCCATGAGTCTACAAAGACTTTATCGAAGGCCTTTTGAAAATCTAAATATATTACATGTACTACATTACCCCTGTCTACCCCTTGTTACTTCTTCAGAGAATTCAATAAGGTTTGTCAAGCATGACCTGCCCTTTTCGAATATGTGCTGGCTGCTCTATTACATTTTCAATTTCTAGATGTTTTTCTATTATATCTTTGAGTAAAGACTCCATTATCTTTCCTATCACCGACATTAAGCTAATTGATCTATAGTTCCCTGGACTGGTTCTATCTCCCTTTTTAAATATAGGAATCCCCTGGCACTATTCCCTTTCCTAGTGAATGTTTATATAAATGTTATAGTGCCTCTGCTATCTCTTCCCTAACTGCTTTTAATATGCACGGGTGTAATCCATCCGGACCAGGGGTTTTATCCTCTCTTTTTGATTAGTTTATCAATTATCCCTCGCCTTTCTATCTTAAATGTCCTTATATCTTTTTTGATCTCTTCTTCTGTCTTGTCCACCTTGTTAGACTTCCTGGTAAATACTGAGGCAAAATAACTATTCAATATTTCTGCCATTCTGCTGTCAATACCTGTGAGTTTACCTTGTGGCCCTATCCCACCCTGATTTTTCTTGTGTTATTTATGTGTCTAGAATACTTTACCATTTCTTTTTATATTCCTTTATAATTCAATTTTATAGTTCCTCTAATTTCCTAATTTTTTTTAAAACTTCTTTCCTAACCTCTTCGTATTCCCTTTTCTCATCCTCTCTATTGTCCGTGTACTTAGTGCATGTCTTTTTCTTTAGTTTCAATTTTACCCTTCTCTCTTTACTCATCCATGGTGATTCATTATTGGCTATTTTGTTCTTGTTTTTTAACGGATATTTCCCACTGCTGTTCTGTCCATTTTTTCTTCCAGTTTACCTTCCTTAGTTCCATTCTCATCCCCTTAAAATTAGCTTTTTTCCAATCTGTTACTATGATATTTGTGTTACTTATGTCTTTCTCAATCATTATTTTAAACCCTATTATGTTGTGATCACTATTGCCTAGATGTTCCCCAACGCTTACTTCTCTTATCTGCTCTGGTTCATTTCCCATTACTAGATCCAGCAGTGCTTCTACTCTTCCTTCTTACATACTGGGTAAGAAAGCAGTGCTAAACACACTATAAAAACTCCATTCCCCTTTCCCCACCTCCTCTTGCCGGTTTACTTGGGGGTAATTGAAATCTCCCATGATTATTATTCCATGTCTTTTACTCATTTCATAAGTAGTGTGATAGTGCTAGTCTTGGGGAATGGAACATGTTGCCCTTGGGTTGGCCAGCGCTCCCATGTGATATCAGATTCAGAGTAAAACTGCTTCGCTGCTGGAAGTGTTAATTCATTCCCACGCTAGAATATTGGGATGATGAAAACGTTTAATCTACTTGGTTAGAGTTAAGGAATAAGAAAGGAACTGTTACTATTGGGAGCTTAGTATAGACCGAGCAGGGCAACTGGGATAGGGGAAGACAAACCAGAAAAAAAATGCAGGAACTGGGTGACTACAATTATCCAAAAATAGACTTGAGAAGGACTAATCTAAGTGGCAAAGAAGTGGAGGGATTGCTACAATATGTCCAGGACTGTTTTTTAGATCAGTAAATTTTGGTCCAAGAACAAAAGAGGCAGTGCTGGATCTGGTTCTAGGGAACAAAGTGGGGCAAGTAGCTAATATAAAGGTCGAAACATCTAGCAAACAGTGACCATAATGTGATTATGTTCAAAAGCAGAGAGAAAACAGTCAAAGATAAGGCTATTTGACTGGATGAAAGACAATTTCAATCACATAAAAAGGGAACTAGCTCAGAAAACTTGGCAGATAAGACAGTGAACAAACAATGGGGAAAGGGCAGAAGGGAAATCTGAAGTTCCTTGAATGAGACAAATTAAAATGAGCCTGAAAAAAGATATAGGACGAAACTAGGGCTAATAAATAAAAATATCAAATGGAGTGTCGAAAGTATGGAACGGAGTGGAAGCAAAACCAGATCAGAAAAGCTAAGGGCGGGGGGGTTATGGAGAAAGACTGGCAGGGCACCTAAAGGGAAAAATATTAAAGGAATTTATAAATACAATTAATATAAAGGGAAGGGTGAACTAGAGACAGGAAATGAAACCTCATGAAGGCACAGCAGATACTAAACAAGGACTTTGCCTCTGTTTTCAGAGTGTGGCAGTGGGAATGAAGGGGTACAAGAGAAGATTGAAGCAGTTAAATGGGATAACTAGAGATAAAAAGAGTACTGGAAAAATTGGTGGAACTCAAAGGCATCAGGCCCGGCATCCTAGAACTGTGAAGAGGACTCAAGTGACTCCAGAATAGACAGGTTAGTAGATTAGGTAGATAGATGTCATTTTACAGTTCCCTGCTTTAGGAAGGATGTCAAATCTACAGGGAGGTTACAGAAGATATCACTAAGATATCAGGAATAAGAGGTTTTAGTCATGAGGAAAAACAAGAGAAACTTGGGGCTGGTAGAGTAATGGACAATTATTCTCCCAAATGCAACTTGACATAAGTTTCACCTCAAAATTACCAAACTGAATTCAAGTTTTACCAAAATGCAATCAGTCTTGCATATCCTGTAGGAAAGTAGACTCATGATATACACGTCAGGAACAGTCAAGGAATCTGGTTGAAACATTACCTTCTGAGGGATGTTCAAAGCCGCAGTCCACAATGGCTCGCAGCAGCTCCGGTTTGAGCAGGAAATCTCGGAAGCCAGAACTGTGAATGGAGACATACGAACCCTTCACGTCCTTCTTGGTAGGAGCTGCCGCTGGCTCTGCTGCAGTCTGGTTCTCGTCATCCTCTTCGTAATCCAACAGCTCGTTCTCAACATCATTCTCTGCCATCTTGTCTGATGGATACAAACATCAACTATTACAAGGATCCGAAAAGTTGATTCAACAAACTTTTGTTCCATTCCTTATTTTGTTGTGGATTTCTGTGCTTCAGTTTTTCTAAATTGAAAGTGCTATATAAATGCAAGTGATTGTGAGAGGGGTGAGGGATGTCTGTGTTGAGAAATGGAACACATTTATTTCCCTTAGGCACCCACCACTCCCAGGTCAGGTTTACAGACAGATTCGGGAGTACAGCTCCTTCCCTGTCACAACCGCAGAACGAAGCCTGCTGCACCACTGCCGCTCTCTCACACCTGTTGGCAGTGACACTCCCAATGCCAGTCTCTGACTCCCATTGTCCCCCCCACTCAGCCGCTAGAGGCTCTCCTTCTCCCCCACCCCCCCCCCTCTTCCGGGGGGGAGCTCGCTCTCTCACCCCCTTCCCTCTCCCGGGGGGGCTCCCTTCCTTCCTCCCTCCCGGGGGGCTCTCTCTCTCCACCTTCCTTCCTCCCTCCCTCCCGGGGGGGCTCTCTCTCTCCACCCCCCTTCCTCCCTCTACCGGGAGGGCTCTCTCTCTCACCCTCTCTCTCCCTCACCCCCTCTCCCCCGGGTGGGGGGGGCGCTCTCTCTCCCTCCCTCGGGGGGGGGGGGCTCTCTCTCCCTCCCCCGGGGGGGGGGGGGGGGGCTCTCTCTCCCTCCCCCGGGGGGGGGGGGCTCTCTCTCCCTCCCCCGGGGGGGGGGGGGGGGCTCTCTCTCCCTCCCCCGGGGGGGGGGGGGGGGCTCTCTCTCCCTCCCCCGGGGGGGGGGGGGGGGCTCTCTCTCCCTCCCCCGGGGGGGGGGGGGGCTCTCTCTCCCTCCCCCGGGGGGGGGGGGGGGGCTCTCTCTCCCTCCCCCGGGGGGGGGGGGGGCTCTCTCTCCCTCCCCCGGGGGGGGGGGGGCTCTCTCTCCCTCCCCCGGGGGGGGGGGGGGGGGCTCTCTCTCCCTCCCCCGGGGGGGGGGGGGGGCTCTCTCTCCCTCCCCCGGGGGGGGGGGGGGGGGCTCTCTCTCCCTCCCCCGGGGGGGGCTCTCTCTCCCTCCCCCGGGGGGGGGGGGGGGGCTCTCTCTCCCTCCCCCGGGGGGGGGGGGGGGGCTCTCTCTCCCTCCCCCGGGGGGGGGGGGGCTCTCTCTCCCTCCCCCGGGGGGGGGGGGGGCTCTCTCTCCCTCCCCCGGGGGGGGGGGGGGGCTCTCTCTCCCTCCCCCGGGGGGGGGGGGGGGCTCTCTCTCCCTCCCCCGGGGGGGGGGGGGCTCTCTCTCCCTCCCCCGGGGGGGGGGGGGGGGCTCTCTCTCCCTCCCCCGGGGGGGGGGGCTCTCTCTCCCTCCCCCGGGGGGGGGGGGGGGGGCTCTCTCTCCCTCCCCCGGGGGGGGGGGGGGGGCTCTCTCTCCCTCCCCCGGGGGGGGGGGGGGGGCTCTCTCTCCCTCCCCCGGGGGGGGGGGGGCTCTCTCTCCCTCCCCCGGGGGGGGGGGGGGCTCTCTCTCCCTCCCCCGGGGGGGGGGGGGGGCTCTCTCTCCCTCCCCCGGGGGGGGGGGGGCTCTCTCTCCCTCCCCCGGGGGGGGGGGGGGGGGCTCTCTCTCCCTCCCCCGGGGGGGAGGGGGGGGGCTCTCTCTCCCTCCCCCGGGGGGGGAGGGGGGGGGCTCTCTCTCCCTCCCCCGGGGGGGAGGGGGGGGCTCTCTCTCCCTCCCCCCGGGGGGGCTCTCTCCCGTCTCCCCCTCTCTCCCCGGGGGGGCTCTCC
Source organism: Heptranchias perlo (assembly GCF_035084215.1). Lineage (NCBI taxonomy): Eukaryota > Metazoa > Chordata > Chondrichthyes > Hexanchiformes > Hexanchidae > Heptranchias > Heptranchias perlo. The sequence continues at coordinate 20,081,395 of NC_090361.1, forward strand.
CTCTTTCACTGTCGCTCCCCCCCGCCCCGGTTAAATCCGCCGGTCGGCTCTTGACTCGCTCCCGCCTGGTATCGGATGGCGGGGCGGGGCGGGGCGGGAGGCCGCTCCTCACACAGAAGGTGCGACAGGTCCGCGCGGGAGCGGGAGCGGGGCGCAGAGGCCTCCTCCTGAAGGCCCCGCTCCCGCTCCCTGCCCGGGGACTCCAGACCCATCAACACCGGCGCTGCTCGCTCGCTCGCTCGCCCTCCCCCGGCACAGGGAACGGAACCGCCGCCTCGGCCGGCCCCCCGCTCTCTCCCTCCACACACCCTCCGCCGCCGCCTCTTCTCCCGCTCCTTTTGCAAATGGCCGCTCGGCACGCTCTGAGCGGGTAACCCCGCGGCCGGATATCCCGCCCTCTGCCGCACGGTGATTGGTCGGAGACCTGTCCATCCAGCGGCTACAGGCCCGATGAATGGCTCCCTCTGTCCCACTGACGTAATGATGAGGCGGGACATCCGAACCGAATCGTGCCTCTTGATTGGCTCAGGTTCTTGTCAATCACTCGGATGAGTCCGGCCCTCAATAACAACCCCAATAATGGCGGTGCCGGGGCCTGGCGGAGAGCGAGGCCCAATCCCCGGACTCCTCATCCCCACCGCCAGGGGGAGGGGGAGGGGGAGAGGGAGGAGGGGAGGGAGGAGGGGAGGGAGGGGGAGAGGGAGGAGGGGAGGGGGAGAGGAGATGATGGGGAGGGGAGGGGGGGGAGGGGGAGGGGGGGAGGGGGGAGGGGGGGAGGGGAGGGGAGGGGGAGGGGGGGGGAGGAGGGGGAGGGGGGGGAGGGGAGGGGAGGGAGGAGGGGAGGGAGGGGGGGGGGAGATGGGGGGAGTGAGAGAGAGAGGGGGGGGGGTGGATGAGAGAGAGGGGGGGTTGGATGGGAGGGGGGGGTGGATGGGAGGGAGGGGGGGATGAGAGGGAGGGAGGGGATGAGAGGGAGGGAGGGGGGGGATGTGAGAGGGAGGGGGGGGATGTGAGAGGGGGGGGATGTGAGAGGGAGGGGGGGGATGTGAGAGGGAGGGGGGGGATGTGAGAGGGAGGGGGGGGATGTGAGAGGAGGGGGGGGATGTGAGAGGGAGGGAGGGGGGGGATGAGAGAGGGAGGGGGGGGTGGTGATGGGAGGGAGGGAGGGAGGGAGGGAGGGGGGGTAGGGAGGGAGGGAGGGGGGGGATGGGAGGGAGGGAGGGGGGGATGAGAGGGAGGGGAGGGGGGGGTGAGAGAGAGAGGGGGGGTGATGAGAGAGAGGGGATGGGGGGGAGGGGGGGTGATGGGGGGGGAGGGGGGGTGATGAGGGAGGGGGGGGGTGATGAGAGAGAGAGGGAGGGGGGGGGTGATGAGAGAGGGGGGGGTGATGAGAGAGAGAGAGGGAGGGAGGGGGGTTGATGAGGGAGGGGGGGGGTGATGAGAGAGAGAGGGAGGGGGGGGTGATGAGAGAGAGAGGGGGGGGGGGGTGATGAGAGAGAGAGGGAGGGGGGGGGTGATGAGAGAGAGGGAGGGGGGGGTGATGAGAGAGAGGGAGGGGGGGTGATGAGAGAGAGGGAGGGAGAGGGAGAGGGAGGAGGGGAGGGTAGGGGGGAGAGGGAGGAGGGGAGGGTAGGGGGGAGAGGGAGGAGGGGAGGGTAGGGGGGAGAGGGAGGAGGGGAGGGTAGGGGGGAGAGGGAGGAGGGGAGGGTAGGGGGGAGAGGGAGGAGGGGAGGGTCGGGGGGAGAGGGAGGAGCGGGAGGTAGGGGGGAGAGGAGAGGGGGGGAGATGGGGGAGAGGAGAGGGGGGAGATGGGAGAGGAGAGGGGGGGAGATGGGGGAGGGGAGGGGGGAGATGGGGGAGGGGGGAGATGGGGGAGGGGGGAGATGGGGGAGGGGAGGGGAGGGAGGGGAGGGGGGAGATGGGGGAGGGGAGGGGGGAGATGGGGGGGGGGTGATGGGAGAGAGGGAGGGGGGGTGGTGATGGGAGAGAGGGAGGTGGTGATGGGAGAGAGGGAGGGGGGGTGGTGATGAGAGAGAGAGGGGGGGGGGTGATGAGAGAGGGGGGGGTGATGAGAGAGGGGGGGGGTGATGAGAGGGGGGGGGTGGATGAGAGTGAGAGAGGGGGGGGTGGATA